>NC_089229.1:72254324-73454324 GCF_963924675.1 Phocoena phocoena | reverse complement strand
GGGAGTCCTCAAACGTGTACTTCCTTTAAACTAAAGAATGTAAGCGACTAAGAACTCCTGGAAACAGCTGCCTGCCTCCCTTTCAGCACGGCTGCTACGGGCCTAACCCGGAGGCAACTTTTCACGGTGAGGTTCCCTTTATCTCTAGAGTTGGTCTGGCGGACCCCAGCCGCGGCCAAGGAAGCACCGGCTTTACACAGAGCAGACTCCTATTTTTTCCCGAAGCCCTCTTAAAGGGTTTACAGGCCTGTCAAGAGCAGGGAGTGTCAGGTATCTTCAGGGCAGCCTGAATGCAGCCTTCAAAATGGGAAAGCAAGGCTAGTTCCAGCAGGCTCCCTTTTCCATGGGCACACTCAGCATACAGCCCTGTGGTTTCTAACAAGCCCAAAGAGACACAGGTTACCCTGTGTTTCCTTCCCCGAATCAACTTCTCGAAGTTGGGTGTTCTGCATCAAGCGAAGCGCCTCAACCAAGGAACGCCGCAGCTTCTCCTCTGGGCCTGTCCCTATTCAAAGGCCGGCAGTGCCACAGGAAGAAGGGGACTGAAATGGCACTAAGAACGCAAGGCGACTATCTCTGGGAGGCACGGTGACTTCAGGCAGGAGGTCCTAGATGGAATGCGAAGCCGAGGGTTTCTCAGAGTTCAGCTCAGCCTAGGGCAATGCATAAGACTTGGACGCCGTGTGGCACTTGCCAGAACGCTGTTCGCGAACGCGTGCGAGGGCTGAGGAAATTCAGCTGCTCCAGGGAGAGTGCAGTGCGTTTCCCTATGCTCGGCATACACAGAGGGGCTCTAAAATGCTACGGGCCTGGATGTTGCTTAGCGGACCCAGGTGGGCCTGGGGGTACTCAGGGTTCCTGCCGGTAACAGGATGCCCACGCCGGCCTCCAAGGTGTCCAGGAAACTCTGCTGCCGTTGAAGGTACTCTGAGCCTAGGTCACTGCGCGTGGAAACTGCTGCACGCCTACGCTTCTGCACGGCAAATCGGGGCCTGACTTCCAGGCATGTGTTCATGCTGGCTGTGCCGTTAGCGACACTGCATGGTAAGGTGCTCAGATGTTCCTCGAGCAGAGTGACTTCAGCCACCAGGTTCTCCAAGTATTATCCAAATCACAGTGTTTTGTCATCGCAGCTACCACAGGCGCCATGACAAAGTCGGATTCACAGGAAATGTTGGCACGATGCTGTTCGAGGACTCTGGAAATGTAGTGTTCCTCAAGGAACGTACACTGTGTTTCTCCTCATTCTGCACGCACAGAGGGCCTCCGAGGGATCAACCAATGAGCCTCGAAGTTGCTCAGCCAGCGCACAGCGGTCTGGAGGTACTCAGTGAACTTGGAGGGAAAGTGAGGCATACCCGAGAGGCCTAGGGAGTCCTCAAACGTGTACTTCCTTTAAACTAAAGAATGTAAGCGACTAAGAACTCCTGGAAACAGCTGCCTGCCTCCCTTTCAGCACGGCTGCTACGGGCCTAACCCGGAGGCAACTTTTCACGGTGAGATTCCCTTTATCTCTAGAGCTGGTCTGGCGGACCCCAGCCGCGGCCAAGGAAGCACCGGCTTTACACAGAGCAGACTCCTATTTTTTCCCGAAGCCCTCTTAAAGGGTTTACAGGCCTGTCAAGAGCAGGGAGTGTCAGGTATCTTCAGGGCAGCCTGAATGCAGCCTTCAAAATGGGAAAGCAAGGCTAGTTCCAGCAGGCTCCCTTTTCCATGGGCACACTCAGCATACAGCCCTGTGGTTTCTAACAAGCCCAAAGAGACACAGGTTACCCTGTGTTTCCTTCCCCGAATCAACTTCTCGAAGTTGGGTGTTCTGCATCAAGCGAAGTGCCTCAACCAAGGAACGCCGCAGCTTCTCCTCTGGGCCTGTCCCTATTCAAAGGCCGGCAGTGCCACAGGAAGAAGGGGACTGAAATGGCACTAAGAACGCAAGGCGACGATCTCTGGGAGGCACGGTGACTTCAGGCAGGAGGTCCTAGATGGAATGCGAAGCCGAGGGTTTCTCAGAGTTCAGCTCAGCCTAGGGCAATGCATAAGACTTGGACGCCGTGTGGCACGTGCCAGAACGCTGTTCGCGAACGCGTGCGAGGGCTGAGGAAATTCAGATGCTCCAGGGAGAGTGCAGTGCGTTTCCCTATGCTCGGCATACACAGAGGGGCTCTAAAATGCTACGGGCCTGGATGTTGCTTAGCGGACCCAGGTGGGCCTGGGGGTACTCAGGGTTCCTGCCGGTAACAGGATGCCCACGCCGGCCTCCTAGGTGTCCAGGAAACTCTGCTGCCGTTGAAGGTACTCTGAGCCTAGGCCACTGCGCGTGGAAACTGCTGCACGCCTCCGCTTCTGCACGGCAAATCGGGGCCTGACTTCCAGGCATGTGTTCATGCTGCCTGTGCCGTTAGCGACACTACATGGTAAGGTGCTCAGATGTTCCTCGAGCAGAGTGACTTCAGCCACCAGGTTCTCCAAGTATTATCCAAATCACAGTGTTTTGTCATCGCAGCTACCACAGGCGCCATGACAAAGTCGGGTTCACAGGAAATGTTGGCACGATGCTGTTCGAGGACTCTGGAAATGTAGCGTTCCTCAAGGAACGTACACTGTGTTTCTCCTCATTCTGCACGCACAGAGGGCCTCCGAGGGATCAACCAATGAGCCTCGAAGTTGCTCAGCCTGCGCACAGCGGTCTGGAGGTACTCAGTGAACTTGGAGGGAAAGTGAGGCATACCCGAGAGGCCTAGGGAGTCCTCAAACGTGTACTTCCTTTAAACTAAAGAATGTAAGCGACTAAGAACTCCTGGAAACAGCTGCCTGCCTCCCTTTCAGCACGGCTGCTACGGGCCTAACCCGGAGGCAACTTTTCACGGTGAGGTTCCCTTTATCTCTAGAGCTGGTCTGGCGGACCCCAGCTGCGGCCAAGGAAGCACCGGCTTTACACAGAGCAGACTCCTATTTTTTCCCGAAGCCCTCTTAAAGGGTTTACAGGCCTGTCAAGAGCAGGGAGTGTCAGGTATCTTCAGGGCAGCATGAATGCAGCCTTCAAAATGGGAAAGCAAGGCTAGTTCCAGCAGGCTCCCTTTTCCATGGGCACACTCAGCATACAGCCCTGTGGTTTCTAACAAGCCCAAAGAGACACAGGTTACCCTGTGTTTCCTTCCCCGAATCAACTTCTCGAAGTTGGGTGTTCTGCATCAAGCGAAGTGCCTCAACCAAGGAACGCCGCAGCTTCTCCTCTGGGCCTGTCCCTATTCAAAGGCCGGCAGTGCCACAGGAAGAAGGGGACTGAAATGGCACTAAGAACGCAAGGCGACTATCTCTGGGAGGCACGGTGACTTCAGGCAGGAGGTCCTAGATGGAATGCGAAGCCGAGGGTTTCTCAGAGTTCAGCTCAGCCTAGGGCAATGCATAAGACTTGGACGCCGTGTGGCACTTGCCAGAACGCTGTTCGCGAACGCGTGCGAGGGCTGAGGAAATTCAGCTGCTCCAGGGAGAGTGCAGTGCGTTTCCCTATGCTCGGCATACACAGAGGGGCTCTAAAATGCTACGGGCCTGGATGTGGCTTAGCGGACCCAGGTGGGCCTGGGGGTACTCAGGGTTCCTGCCGGTAACAGGATGCCCACGCCGGCCTCCAAGGTGTCCAGGAAACTCTGCTGCCGTTGAAGGTACTCTGAGCCTAGGTCACTGCGCGTGGAAACTGCTGCACGCCTCCGCTTCTGCACGGCAAATCGGGGCCTGACTTCCAGGCATGTGTTCATGCTGGCTGTGCCGTTAGCGACACTGCATGGTAAGGTGCTCAGATGTTCCTCGAGCAGAGTGACTTCAGCCACCAGGTTCTCCAAGTATTATCCAAATCACAGTGTTTTGTCATCGCAGCTACCACAGGCGCCATGACAAAGTCGGATTCACAGGAAATGTTGGCACGATGCTGTTCGAGGACTCTGGAAATGTAGTGTTCCTCAAGGAACGTACACTGTGTTTCTCCTCATTCTGCACGCACAGAGGGCCTCCGAGGGATCAACCAATGAGCCTCGAAGTTGCTCAGCCAGCGCACAGCGGTCTGGAGGTACTCAGTGAACTTGGAGGGAAAGTGAGGTATACCCGAGAGGCCTAGGGAGTCCTCAAACGTGTACTTCCTTTAAACTAAAGAATGTAAGCGACTAAGAACTCCTGGAAACAGCTGCCTGCCTCCCTTTCAGCACGGCTGCTACGGGCCTAACCCGGAGGCAACTTTTCACGGTGAGGTTCCCTTTATCTCTAGAGCTGGTCTGGCGGACCCCAGCCGCGGCCAAGGAAGCACCGGCTTTACACAGAGCAGACTCCTATTTTTTCCCGAAGCCCTCTTAAAGGGTTTACAGGCCTGTCAAGAGCAGGGAGTGTCAGGTATCTTCAGGGCAGCATGAATGCAGCCTTCAAAATGGGAAAGCAAGGCTAGTTCCAGCAGGCTCCCTTTTCCATGGGCACACTCAGCATACAGCCCTGTGGTTACTAACAAGCCCAAAGAGACACAGGTTACCCTGTGTTTCCTTCCCCGAATCAACTTCTCGAAGTTGGGTGTTCTGCATCAAGCGAAGTGCCTCAACCAAGGAACGCCGCAGCTTCTCCTCTGGGCCTGTCCCTATTCAAAGGCCGGCAGTGCCACAGGAAGAAGGGGACTGAAATGGCACTAAGAACGCAAGGCGACTATCTCTGGGAGGCACGGTGACTTCAGGCAGGAGGTCCTAGATGGAATGCGAAGCCGAGGGTTTCTCAGAGTTCAGCTCAGCCTAGGGCAATGCATAAGACTTGGATGCCGTGTGCCACTTGCCAGAACGCTGTTCGCGAACGCGTGCGAGGGCTGAGGAAATTCAGCTGCTCCAGGGAGAGTGCAGTGCGTTTCCCTATGCTCGGCATACACAGAGGGGCTCTAAAATGCTACGGGCCTGGATGTTGCTTAGCGGACCCAGGTGGGCCTGGGGGTACTCAGGGTTCCTGCCGGTAACAGGATGCCCACGCCGGCCTCCTAGGTGTCCAGGAAACTCTGCTGCCGTTGAAGGTACTCTGAGCCTAGGCCACTGCGCGTGGAAACTGCTGCACGCCTCCGCTTCTGCACGGCAAATCGGGGCCTGACTTCCAGGCATGTGTTCATGCTGGCTGTGCCGTTAGCGACACTGCATGGTAAGGTGCTCAGATGTTCCTCGAGCAGAGTGACTTCAGCCACGAGGTTCTCCAAGTATTATCCAAATCACAGTGTTTTGTCATCGCAGCTCCCACAGGCGCCATGACAAAGTCGGGTTCACAGGAAATGTTGGCACGATGCTGTTCGAGGACTCTGGAAATGTAGCGCTCCTCAAGGAACGTACACTGTGTTTCTCCTCATTCTGCACGCACAGAGGGCCTCCGAGGGATCAACCAATGAGCCTCGAAGTTGCTCAGCCAGCGCACAGCGGTCTGGAGGTACTCAGTGAACTTGGAGGGAAAGTGAGGCATACCCGAGAGGCCTAGGGAGTCCTCAAACGTGTACTTCCTTTAAACTAAAGAATGTAAGCGACTAAGAACTCCTGGAAACAGCTGCCTGCCTCCCTTTCAGCACGGCTGCTACGGGCCTAACCCGGAGGCAACTTTTCACGGTGAGGTTCCCTTTATCTCTAGAGTTGGTCTGGCGGACCCCAGCCGCGGCCAAGGAAGCACCGGCTTTACACAGAGCAGACTCCTATTTTTTCCCGAAGCCCTCTTAAAGGGTTTACAGGCCTGTCAAGAGCAGGGAGTGTCAGGTATCTTCAGGGCAGCCTGAATGCAGCCTTCAAAATGGGAAAGCAAGGCTAGTTCCAGCAGGCTCCCTTTTCCATGGGCACACTCAGCATACAGCCCTGTGGTTTCTAACAAGCCCAAAGAGACACAGGTTACCCTGTGTTTCCTTCCCCGAATCAACTTCTCGAAGTTGGGTGTTCTGCATCAAGCGAAGCGCCTCAACCAAGGAACGCCGCAGCTTCTCCTCTGGGCCTGTCCCTATTCAAAGGCCGGCAGTGCCACAGGAAGAAGGGGACTGAAATGGCACTAAGAACGCAAGGCGACTATCTCTGGGAGGCACGGTGACTTCAGGCAGGAGGTCCTAGATGGAATGCGAAGCCGAGGGTTTCTCAGAGTTCAGCTCAGCCTAGGGCAATGCATAAGACTTGGACGCCGTGTGGCACTTGCCAGAACGCTGTTCGCGAACGCGTGCGAGGGCTGAGGAAATTCAGCTGCTCCAGGGAGAGTGCAGTGCGTTTCCCTATGCTCGGCATACACAGAGGGGCTCTAAAATGCTACGGGCCTGGATGTTGCTTAGCGGACCCAGGTGGGCCTGGGGGTACTCAGGGTTCCTGCCGGTAACAGGATGCCCACGCCGGCCTCCAAGGTGTCCAGGAAACTCTGCTGCCGTTGAAGGTACTCTGAGCCTAGGTCACTGCGCGTGGAAACTGCTGCACGCCTACGCTTCTGCACGGCAAATCGGGGCCTGACTTCCAGGCATGTGTTCATGCTGGCTGTGCCGTTAGCGACACTGCATGGTAAGGTGCTCAGATGTTCCTCGAGCAGAGTGACTTCAGCCACCAGGTTCTCCAAGTATTATCCAAATCACAGTGTTTTGTCATCGCAGCTACCACAGGCGCCATGACAAAGTCGGATTCACAGGAAATGTTGGCACGATGCTGTTCGAGGACTCTGGAAATGTAGTGTTCCTCAAGGAACGTACACTGTGTTTCTCCTCATTCTGCACGCACAGAGGGCCTCCGAGGGATCAACCAATGAGCCTCGAAGTTGCTCAGCCAGCGCACAGCGGTCTGGAGGTACTCAGTGAACTTGGAGGGAAAGTGAGGCATACCCGAGAGGCCTAGGGAGTCCTCAAACGTGTACTTCCTTTAAACTAAAGAATGTAAGCGACTAAGAACTCCTGGAAACAGCTGCCTGCCTCCCTTTCAGCACGGCTGCTACGGGCCTAACCCGGAGGCAACTTTTCACGGTGAGATTCCCTTTATCTCTAGAGCTGGTCTGGCGGACCCCAGCCGCGGCCAAGGAAGCACCGGCTTTACACAGAGCAGACTCCTATTTTTTCCCGAAGCCCTCTTAAAGGGTTTACAGGCCTGTCAAGAGCAGGGAGTGTCAGGTATCTTCAGGGCAGCCTGAATGCAGCCTTCAAAATGGGAAAGCAAGGCTAGTTCCAGCAGGCTCCCTTTTCCATGGGCACACTCAGCATACAGCCCTGTGGTTTCTAACAAGCCCAAAGAGACACAGGTTACCCTGTGTTTCCTTCCCCGAATCAACTTCTCGAAGTTGGGTGTTCTGCATCAAGCGAAGTGCCTCAACCAAGGAACGCCGCAGCTTCTCCTCTGGGCCTGTCCCTATTCAAAGGCCGGCAGTGCCACAGGAAGAAGGGGACTGAAATGGCACTAAGAACGCAAGGCGACGATCTCTGGGAGGCACGGTGACTTCAGGCAGGAGGTCCTAGATGGAATGCGAAGCCGAGGGTTTCTCAGAGTTCAGCTCAGCCTAGGGCAATGCATAAGACTTGGACGCCGTGTGGCACGTGCCAGAACGCTGTTCGCGAACGCGTGCGAGGGCTGAGGAAATTCAGATGCTCCAGGGAGAGTGCAGTGCGTTTCCCTATGCTCGGCATACACAGAGGGGCTCTAAAATGCTACGGGCCTGGATGTTGCTTAGCGGACCCAGGTGGGCCTGGGGGTACTCAGGGTTCCTGCCGGTAACAGGATGCCCACGCCGGCCTCCTAGGTGTCCAGGAAACTCTGCTGCCGTTGAAGGTACTCTGAGCCTAGGCCACTGCGCGTGGAAACTGCTGCACGCCTCCGCTTCTGCACGGCAAATCGGGGCCTGACTTCCAGGCATGTGTTCATGCTGCCTGTGCCGTTAGCGACACTACATGGTAAGGTGCTCAGATGTTCCTCGAGCAGAGTGACTTCAGCCACCAGGTTCTCCAAGTATTATCCAAATCACAGTGTTTTGTCATCGCAGCTCCCACAGGCGCCATGACAAAGTCGGATTCACAGGAAATGTTGGCACGATGCTGTTCGAGGACTCTGGAAATGTAGTGTTCCTCAAGGAACGTACACTGTGTTTCTCCTCATTCTGCACGCACAGAGGGCCTCCGAGGGATCAACCAATGAGCCTCGAAGTTGCTCAGCCAGCGCACAGCGGTCTGGAGGTACTCAGTGAACTTGGAGGGAAAGTGAGGTATACCCGAGAGGCCTAGGGAGTCCTCAAACGTGTACTTCCTTTAAACTAAAGAATGTAAGCGACTAAGAACTCCTGGAAACAGCTGCCTGCCTCCCTTTCAGCACGGCTGCTACGGGCCTAACCCGGAGGCAACTTTTCACGGTGAGGTTCCCTTTATCTCTAGAGTTGGTCTGGCGGACCCCAGCCGCGGCCAAGGAAGCAACGGCTTTACACAGAGCAGACTCCTATTTTTTCCCGAAGCCCTCTTAAAGGGTTTACAGGCCTGTCAAGAGCAGGGAGTGTCAGGTATCTTCAGGGCAGCCTGAATGCAGCCTTCAAAATGGGAAAGCAAGGCTAGTTCCAGCAGGCTCCCTTTTCCATGGGCACACTCAGCATACAGCCCTGTGGTTTCTAACAAGCCCAAAGAGACACAGGTTACCCTGTGTTTCCTTCCCCGAATCAACTTCTCGAAGTTGGGTGTTCTGCATCAAGCGAAGTGCCTCAACCAAGGAACGCCGCAGCTTCTCCTCTGGGCCTGTCCCTATTCAAAGGCCGGCAGTGCCACAGGAAGAAGGGGACTGAAATGGCACTAAGAACGCAAGGCGACGATCTCTGGGAGGCACGGTGACTTCAGGCAGGAGGTCCTAGATGGAATGCGAAGCCGAGGGTTTCTCAGAGTTCAGCTCAGCCTAGGGCAATGCATAAGACTTGGACGCCGTGTGGCACTTGCCAGAACGCTGTTCGCGAACGCGTGCGAGGGCTGAGGAAATTCAGCTGCTCCAGGGAGAGTGCAGTGCGTTTCCCTATGCTCGGCATACACAGAGGGGCTCTAAAATGCTACGGGCCTGGATGTTGCTTAGCGGACCCAGGTGGGCCTGGGGGTACTCAGGGTTCCTGCCAGTAACAGGATGCCCACGCCGGCCTCCAAGGTGTCCAGGAAACTCTGCTGCCGTTGAAGGTACTCTGAGCCTAGGTCACTGCGCGTGGAAACTGCTGCACGCCTACGCTTCTGCACGGCAAATCGGAGCCTGACTTCCAGGCATGTGTTCATGCTGGCTGTGCCGTTAGCGACACTGCATGGTAAGGTGCTCAGATGTTCCTCGAGCAGAGTGACTTCAGCCACCAGGTTCTCCAAGTATTATCCAAATCACAGTGTTTTGTCATCGCAGCTACCACAGGCGCCATGACAAAGTCGGATTCACAGGAAATGTTGGCACGATGCTGTTCGAGGACTCTGGAAATGTAGTGTTCCTCAAGGAACGTACACTGTGTTTCTCCTCATTCTGCACGCACAGAGGGCCTCCGAGGGATCAACCAATGAGCCTCGAAGTTGCTCAGCCAGCGCACAGCGGTCTGGAGGTACTCAGTGAACTTGGAGGGAAAGTGAGGCATACCCGAGAGGCCTAGGGAGTCCTCAAACGTGTACTTCCTTTAAACTAAAGAATGTAAGCGACTAAGAACTCCTGGAAACAGCTGCCTGCCTCCCTTTCAGCACGGCTGCTACGGGCCTAACCCGGAGGCAACTTTTCACGGTGAGATTCCCTTTATCTCTAGAGCTGGTCTGGCGGACCCCAGCCGCGGCCAAGGAAGCACCGGCTTTACACAGAGCAGACTCCTATTTTTTCCCGAAGCCCTCTTAAAGGGTTTACAGGCCTGTCAAGAGCAGGGAGTGTCAGGTATCTTCAGGGCAGCCTGAATGCAGCCTTCAAAATGGGAAAGCAAGGCTAGTTCCAGCAGGCTCCCTTTTCCATGGGCACACTCAGCATACAGCCCTGTGGTTTCTAACAAGCCCAAAGAGACACAGGTTACCCTGTGTTTCCTTCCCCGAATCAACTTCTCGAAGTTGGGTGTTCTGCATCAAGCGAAGTGCCTCAACCAAGGAACGCCGCAGCTTCTCCTCTGGGCCTGTCCCTATTCAAAGGCCGGCAGTGCCACAGGAAGAAGGGGACTGAAATGGCACTAAGAACGCAAGGCGACGATCTCTGGGAGGCACGGTGACTTCAGGCAGGAGGTCCTAGATGGAATGCGAAGCCGAGGGTTTCTCAGAGTTCAGCTCAGCCTAGGGCAATGCATAAGACTTGGACGCCGTGTGGCACGTGCCAGAACGCTGTTCGCGAACGCGTGCGAGGGCTGAGGAAATTCAGATGCTCCAGGGAGAGTGCAGTGCGTTTCCCTATGCTCGGCATACACAGAGGGGCTCTAAAATGCTACGGGCCTGGATGTTGCTTAGCGGACCCAGGTGGGCCTGGGGGTACTCAGGGTTCCTGCCGGTAACAGGATGCCCACGCCGGCCTCCTAGGTGTCCAGGAAACTCTGCTGCCGTTGAAGGTACTCTGAGCCTAGGCCACTGCGCGTGGAAACTGCTGCACGCCTCCGCTTCTGCACGGCAAATCGGGGCCTGACTTCCAGGCATGTGTTCATGCTGCCTGTGCCGTTAGCGACACTACATGGTAAGGTGCTCAGATGTTCCTCGAGCAGAGTGACTTCAGCCACCAGGTTCTCCAAGTATTATCCAAATCACAGTGTTTTGTCATCGCAGCTACCACAGGCGCCATGACAAAGTCGGGTTCACAGGAAATGTTGGCACGATGCTGTTCGAGGACTCTGGAAATGTAGCGTTCCTCAAGGAACGTACACTGTGTTTCTCCTCATTCTGCACGCACAGAGGGCCTCCGAGGGATCAACCAATGAGCCTCGAAGTTGCTCAGCCTGCGCACAGCGGTCTGGAGGTACTCAGTGAACTTGGAGGGAAAGTGAGGCATACCCGAGAGGCCTAGGGAGTCCTCAAACGTGTACTTCCTTTAAACTAAAGAATGTAAGCGACTAAGAACTCCTGGAAACAGCTGCCTGCCTCCCTTTCAGCACGGCTGCTACGGGCCTAACCCGGAGGCAACTTTTCACGGTGAGGTTCCCTTTATCTCTAGAGCTGGTCTGGCGGACCCCAGCTGCGGCCAAGGAAGCACCGGCTTTACACAGAGCAGACTCCTATTTTTTCCCGAAGCCCTCTTAAAGGGTTTACAGGCCTGTCAAGAGCAGGGAGTGTCAGGTATCTTCAGGGCAGCATGAATGCAGCCTTCAAAATGGGAAAGCAAGGCTAGTTCCAGCAGGCTCCCTTTTCCATGGGCACACTCAGCATACAGCCCTGTGGTTTCTAACAAGCCCAAAGAGACACAGGTTACCCTGTGTTTCCTTCCCCGAATCAACTTCTCGAAGTTGGGTGTTCTGCATCAAGCGAAGTGCCTCAACCAAGGAACGCCGCAGCTTCTCCTCTGGGCCTGTCCCTATTCAAAGGCCGGCAGTGCCACAGGAAGAAGGGGACTGAAATGGCACTAAGAACGCAAGGCGACTATCTCTGGGAGGCACGGTGACTTCAGGCAGGAGGTCCTAGATGGAATGCGAAGCCGAGGGTTTCTCAGAGTTCAGCTCAGCCTAGGGCAATGCATAAGACTTGGACGCCGTGTGGCACTTGCCAGAACGCTGTTCGCGAACGCGTGCGAGGGCTGAGGAAATTCAGCTGCTCCAGGGAGAGTGCAGTGCGTTTCCCTATGCTCGGCATACACAGAGGGGCTCTAAAATGCTACGGGCCTGGATGTGGCTTAGCGGACCCAGGTGGGCCTGGGGGTACTCAGGGTTCCTGCCGGTAACAGGATGCCCACGCCGGCCTCCAAGGTGTCCAGGAAACTCTGCTGCCGTTGAAGGTACTCTGAGCCTAGGTCACTGCGCGTGGAAACTGCTGCACGCCTCCGCTTCTGCACGGCAAATCGGGGCCTGACTTCCAGGCATGTGTTCATGCTGGCTGTGCCGTTAGCGACACTGCATGGTAAGGTGCTCAGATGTTCCTCGAGCAGAGTGACTTCAGCCACCAGGTTCTCCAAGTATTATCCAAATCACAGTGTTTTGTCATCGCAGCTACCACAGGCGCCATGACAAAGTCGGATTCACAGGAAATGTTGGCACGATGCTGTTCGAGGACTCTGGAAATGTAGTGTTCCTCAAGGAACGTACACTGTGTTTCTCCTCATTCTGCACGCACAGAGGGCCTCCGAGGGATCAACCAATGAGCCTCGAAGTTGCTCAGCCAGCGCACAGCGGTCTGGAGGTACTCAGTGAACTTGGAGGGAAAGTGAGGTATACCCGAGAGGCCTAGGGAGTCCTCAAACGTGTACTTCCTTTAAACTAAAGAATGTAAGCGACTAAGAACTCCTGGAAACAGCTGCCTGCCTCCCTTTCAGCACGGCTGCTACGGGCCTAACCCGGAGGCAACTTTTCACGGTGAGGTTCCCTTTATCTCTAGAGCTGGTCTGGCGGACCCCAGCCGCGGCCAAGGAAGCACCGGCTTTACACAGAGCAGACTCCTATTTTTTCCCGAAGCCCTCTTAAAGGGTTTACAGGCCTGTCAAGAGCAGGGAGTGTCAGGTATCTTCAGGGCAGCATGAATGCAGCCTTCAAAATGGGAAAGCAAGGCTAGTTCCAGCAGGCTCCCTTTTCCATGGGCACACTCAGCATACAGCCCTGTGGTTACTAACAAGCCCAAAGAGACACAGGTTACCCTGTGTTTCCTTCCCCGAATCAACTTCTCGAAGTTGGGTGTTCTGCATCAAGCGAAGTGCCTCAACCAAGGAACGCCGCAGCTTCTCCTCTGGGCCTGTCCCTATTCAAAGGCCGGCAGTGCCACAGGAAGAAGGGGACTGAAATGGCACTAAGAACGCAAGGCGACTATCTCTGGGAGGCACGGTGACTTCAGGCAGGAGGTCCTAGATGGAATGCGAAGCCGAGGGTTTCTCAGAGTTCAGCTCAGCCTAGGGCAATGCATAAGACTTGGATGCCGTGTGCCACTTGCCAGAACGCTGTTCGCGAACGCGTGCGAGGGCTGAGGAAATTCAGCTGCTCCAGGGAGAGTGCAGTGCGTTTCCCTATGCTCGGCATACACAGAGGGGCTCTAAAATGCTACGGGCCTGGATGTTGCTTAGCGGACCCAGGTGGGCCTGGGGGTACTCAGGGTTCCTGCCGGTAACAGGATGCCCACGCCGGCCTCCTAGGTGTCCAGGAAACTCTGCTGCCGTTGAAGGTACTCTGAGCCTAGGCCACTGCGCGTGGAAACTGCTGCACGCCTCCGCTTCTGCACGGCAAATCGGGGCCTGACTTCCAGGCATGTGTTCATGCTGGCTGTGCCGTTAGCGACACTGCATGGTAAGGTGCTCAGATGTTCCTCGAGCAGAGTGACTTCAGCCACGAGGTTCTCCAAGTATTATCCAAATCACAGTGTTTTGTCATCGCAGCTCCCACAGGCGCCATGACAAAGTCGGGTTCACAGGAAATGTTGGCACGATGCTGTTCGAGGACTCTGGAAATGTAGCGCTCCTCAAGGAACGTACACTGTGTTTCTCCTCATTCTGCACGCACAGAGGGCCTCCGAGGGATCAACCAATGAGCCTCGAAGTTGCTCAGCCAGCGCACAGCGGTCTGGAGGTACTCAGTGAACTTGGAGGGAAAGTGAGGCATACCCGAGAGGCCTAGGGAGTCCTCAAACGTGTACTTCCTTTAAACTAAAGAATGTAAGCGACTAAGAACTCCTGGAAACAGCTGCCTGCCTCCCTTTCAGCACGGCTGCTACGGGCCTAACCCGGAGGCAACTTTTCACGGTGAGGTTCCCTTTATCTCTAGAGTTGGTCTGGCGGACCCCAGCCGCGGCCAAGGAAGCACCGGCTTTACACAGAGCAGACTCCTATTTTTTCCCGAAGCCCTCTTAAAGGGTTTACAGGCCTGTCAAGAGCAGGGAGTGTCAGGTATCTTCAGGGCAGCCTGAATGCAGCCTTCAAAATGGGAAAGCAAGGCTAGTTCCAGCAGGCTCCCTTTTCCATGGGCACACTCAGCATACAGCCCTGTGGTTTCTAACAAGCCCAAAGAGACACAGGTTACCCTGTGTTTCCTTCCCCGAATCAACTTCTCGAAGTTGGGTGTTCTGCATCAAGCGAAGCGCCTCAACCAAGGAACGCCGCAGCTTCTCCTCTGGGCCTGTCCCTATTCAAAGGCCGGCAGTGCCACAGGAAGAAGGGGACTGAAATGGCACTAAGAACGCAAGGCGACTATCTCTGGGAGGCACGGTGACTTCAGGCAGGAGGTCCTAGATGGAATGCGAAGCCGAGGGTTTCTCAGAGTTCAGCTCAGCCTAGGGCAATGCATAAGACTTGGACGCCGTGTGGCACTTGCCAGAACGCTGTTCGCGAACGCGTGCGAGGGCTGAGGAAATTCAGCTGCTCCAGGGAGAGTGCAGTGCGTTTCCCTATGCTCGGCATACACAGAGGGGCTCTAAAATGCTACGGGCCTGGATGTTGCTTAGCGGACCCAGGTGGGCCTGGGGGTACTCAGGGTTCCTGCCGGTAACAGGATGCCCACGCCGGCCTCCAAGGTGTCCAGGAAACTCTGCTGCCGTTGAAGGTACTCTGAGCCTAGGTCACTGCGCGTGGAAACTGCTGCACGCCTACGCTTCTGCACGGCAAATCGGGGCCTGACTTCCAGGCATGTGTTCATGCTGGCTGTGCCGTTAGCGACACTGCATGGTAAGGTGCTCAGATGTTCCTCGAGCAGAGTGACTTCAGCCACCAGGTTCTCCAAGTATTATCCAAATCACAGTGTTTTGTCATCGCAGCTACCACAGGCGCCATGACAAAGTCGGATTCACAGGAAATGTTGGCACGATGCTGTTCGAGGACTCTGGAAATGTAGTGTTCCTCAAGGAACGTACACTGTGTTTCTCCTCATTCTGCACGCACAGAGGGCCTCCGAGGGATCAACCAATGAGCCTCGAAGTTGCTCAGCCAGCGCACAGCGGTCTGGAGGTACTCAGTGAACTTGGAGGGAAAGTGAGGCATACCCGAGAGGCCTAGGGAGTCCTCAAACGTGTACTTCCTTTAAACTAAAGAATGTAAGCGACTAAGAACTCCTGGAAACAGCTGCCTGCCTCCCTTTCAGCACGGCTGCTACGGGCCTAACCCGGAGGCAACTTTTCACGGTGAGATTCCCTTTATCTCTAGAGCTGGTCTGGCGGACCCCAGCCGCGGCCAAGGAAGCACCGGCTTTACACAGAGCAGACTCCTATTTTTTCCCGAAGCCCTCTTAAAGGGTTTACAGGCCTGTCAAGAGCAGGGAGTGTCAGGTATCTTCAGGGCAGCCTGAATGCAGCCTTCAAAATGGGAAAGCAAGGCTAGTTCCAGCAGGCTCCCTTTTCCATGGGCACACTCAGCATACAGCCCTGTGGTTTCTAACAAGCCCAAAGAGACACAGGTTACCCTGTGTTTCCTTCCCCGAATCAACTTCTCGAAGTTGGGTGTTCTGCATCAAGCGAAGTGCCTCAACCAAGGAACGCCGCAGCTTCTCCTCTGGGCCTGTCCCTATTCAAAGGCCGGCAGTGCCACAGGAAGAAGGGGACTGAAATGGCACTAAGAACGCAAGGCGACGATCTCTGGGAGGCACGGTGACTTCAGGCAGGAGGTCCTAGATGGAATGCGAAGCCGAGGGTTTCTCAGAGTTCAGCTCAGCCTAGGGCAATGCATAAGACTTGGACGCCGTGTGGCACGTGCCAGAACGCTGTTCGCGAACGCGTGCGAGGGCTGAGGAAATTCAGATGCTCCAGGGAGAGTGCAGTGCGTTTCCCTATGCTCGGCATACACAGAGGGGCTCTAAAATGCTACGGGCCTGGATGTTGCTTAGCGGACCCAGGTGGGCCTGGGGGTACTCAGGGTTCCTGCCGGTAACAGGATGCCCACGCCGGCCTCCTAGGTGTCCAGGAAACTCTGCTGCCGTTGAAGGTACTCTGAGCCTAGGCCACTGCGCGTGGAAACTGCTGCACGCCTCCGCTTCTGCACGGCAAATCGGGGCCTGACTTCCAGGCATGTGTTCATGCTGCCTGTGCCGTTAGCGACACTACATGGTAAGGTGCTCAGATGTTCCTCGAGCAGAGTGACTTCAGCCACCAGGTTCTCCAAGTATTATCCAAATCACAGTGTTTTGTCATCGCAGCTACCACAGGCGCCATGACAAAGTCGGATTCACAGGAAATGTTGGCACGATGCTGTTCGAGGACTCTGGAAATGTAGTGTTCCTCAAGGAACGTACACTGTGTTTCTCCTCATTCTGCACGCACAGAGGGCCTCCGAGGGATCAACCAATGAGCCTCGAAGTTGCTCAGCCAGCGCACAGCGGTCTGGAGGTACTCAGTGAACTTGGAGGGAAAGTGAGGTATACCCGAGAGGCCTAGGGAGTCCTCAAACGTGTACTTCCTTTAAACTAAAGAATGTAAGCGACTAAGAACTCCTGGAAACAGCTGCCTGCCTCCCTTTCAGCACGGCTGCTACGGGCCTAACCCGGAGGCAACTTTTCACGGTGAGGTTCCCTTTATCTCTAGAGTTGGTCTGGCGGACCCCAGCCGCGGCCAAGGAAGCAACGGCTTTACACAGAGCAGACTCCTATTTTTTCCCGAAGCCCTCTTAAAGGGTTTACAGGCCTGTCAAGAGCAGGGAGTGTCAGGTATCTTCAGGGCAGCCTGAATGCAGCCTTCAAAATGGGAAAGCAAGGCTAGTTCCAGCAGGCTCCCTTTTCCATGGGCACACTCAGCATACAGCCCTGTGGTTTCTAACAAGCCCAAAGAGACACAGGTTACCCTGTGTTTCCTTCCCCGAATCAACTTCTCGAAGTTGGGTGTTCTGCATCAAGCGAAGTGCCTCAACCAAGGAACGCCGCAGCTTCTCCTCTGGGCCTGTCCCTATTCAAAGGCCGGCAGTGCCACAGGAAGAAGGGGACTGAAATGGCACTAAGAACGCAAGGCGACGATCTCTGGGAGGCACGGTGACTTCAGGCAGGAGGTCCTAGATGGAATGCGAAGCCGAGGGTGTCTCAGAGTTCAGCTCAGCCTAGGGCAATGCGTAAGACTTCGACGCCGTGTGGCACGAGCCAGAACGCTGTTCGCGAACGCGTGCGAGGGCTGAGGAAATTCAGCTGCTCCAGGGAGAGTGCAGTGCGTTTCCCTATGCTCGGCATACACAGAGGGGCTCTAAAATGCTACGGGCCTGGATGTGGCTTAGCGGACCCAGGTGGGCCTGGGGGTACTCAGGGTTCCTGCCGGTAACAGGATGCCCACGCCGGCCTCCTAGGTGTCCAGGAAACTCTGCTGCCGTTGAAGGTACTCTGAGCCTAGGCCACTGCGCGTGGCAACTGCTGCACGCCTCCGCTTCTGCACGGCAAATCGGGGCCTGACTTCCAGGCATGTGTTCATGCTGGCTGTGCCGTTAGCGACACTGCATGGTAAGGTGCTCAGATGTTCCTCGAGCAGAGTGACTTCAGCCACGAGGTTCTCCAAGTATTATCCAAATCACAGTGTTTTGTCATCGCAGCTCCCACAGGCGCCATGACAAAGTCGGGTTCACAGGAAATGTTGGCACGATGCTGTTCGAGGACTCTGGAAATGTAGCGCTCCTCAAGGAACGTACACTGTGTTTCTCCTCATTCTGCACGCACAGAGGGCCTCCGAGGGATCAACCAATGAGCCTCGAAGTTGCTCAGCCAGCGCACAGCGGTCTGGAGGTACTCAGTGAACTTGGAGGGAAAGTGAGGCATACCCGAGAGGCCTAGGGAGTCCTCAAACGTGTACTTCCTTTAAACTAAAGAATGTAAGCGACTAAGAACTCCTGGAAACAGCTGCCTGCCTCCCTTTCAGCACGGCTGCTACGGGCCTAACCCGGAGGCAACTTTTCACGGTGAGATTCCCTTTATCTCTAGAGCTGGTCTGGCGGACCCCAGCCGCGGCCAAGGAAGCACCGGCTTTACACAGAGCAGACTCCTATTTTTTCCCGAAGCCCTCTTAAAGGGTTTACAGGCCTGTCAAGAGCAGGGAGTGTCAGGTATCTTCAGGGCAGCCTGAATGCAGCCTTCAAAATGGGAAAGCAAGGCTAGTTCCAGCAGGCTCCCTTTTCCATGGGCACACTCAGCATACAGCCCTGTGGTTTCTAACAAGCCCAAAGAGACACAGGTTACCCTGTGTTTCCTTCCCCGAATCAACTTCTCGAAGTTGGGTGTTCTGCATCAAGCGAAGTGCCTCAACCAAGGAACGCCGCAGCTTCTCCTCTGGGCCTGTCCCTATTCAAAGGCCGGCAGTGCCACAGGAAGAAGGGGACTGAAATGGCACTAAGAACGCAAGGCGACGATCTCTGGGAGGCACGGTGACTTCAGGCAGGAGGTCCTAGATGGAATGCGAAGCCGAGGGTTTCTCAGAGTTCAGCTCAGCCTAGGGCAATGCATAAGACTTGGACGCCGTGTGGCACGTGCCAGAACGCTGTTCGCGAACGCGTGCGAGGGCTGAGGAAATTCAGATGCTCCAGGGAGAGTGCAGTGCGTTTCCCTATGCTCGGCATACACAGAGGGGCTCTAAAATGCTACGGGCCTGGATGTTGCTTAGCGGACCCAGGTGGGCCTGGGGGTACTCAGGGTTCCTGCCGGTAACAGGATGCCCACGCCGGCCTCCTAGGTGTCCAGGAAACTCTGCTGCCGTTGAAGGTACTCTGAGCCTAGGCCACTGCGCGTGGAAACTGCTGCACGCCTCCGCTTCTGCACGGCAAATCGGGGCCTGACTTCCAGGCATGTGTTCATGCTGGCTGTGCCGTTAGCGACACTACATGGTAAGGTGCTCAGATGTTCCTCGAGCAGAGTGACTTCAGCCACGAGGTTCTCCAAGTATTATCCAAATCACAGTGTTTTGTCATCGCAGCTACCACAGGCGCCATGACAAAGTCGGGTTCACAGGAAATGTTGGCACGATGCTGTTCGAGGACTCTGGAAATGTAGCGTTCCTCAAGGAATGTACACTGTGTTTCTCCTCATTCTGCACGCACAGAGGGCCTCCGAGGGATCAACCAATGAGCCTCGAAGTTGCTCAGCCTGCGCACAGCGGTCTGGAGGTACTCAGTGAACTTGGAGGGAAAGTGAGGCATACCCGAGAGGCCTAGGGAGTCCTCAAACGTGTACTTCCTTTAAACTAAAGAATGTAAGCGACTAAGAACTCCTGGAAACAGCTGCCTGCCTCCCTTTCAGCACGGCTGCTACGGGCCTAACCCGGAGGCAACTTTTCACGGTGAGGTTCCCTTTATCTCTAGAGCTGGTCTGGCGGACCCCAGCTGCGGCCAAGGAAGCACCGGCTTTACACAGAGCAGACTCCTATTTTTTCCCGAAGCCCTCTTAAAGGGTTTACAGGCCTGTCAAGAGCAGGGAGTGTCAGGTATCTTCAGGGCAGCATGAATGCAGCCTTCAAAATGGGAAAGCAAGGCTAGTTCCAGCAGGCTCCCTTTTCCATGGGCACACTCAGCATACAGCCCTGTGGTTTCTAACAAGCCCAAAGAGACACAGGTTACCCTGTGTTTCCTTCCCCGAATCAACTTCTCGAAGTTGGGTGTTCTGCATCAAGCGAAGTGCCTCAACCAAGGAACGCCGCAGCTTCTCCTCTGGGCCTGTCCCTATTCAAAGGCCGGCAGTGCCACAGGAAGAAGGGGACTGAAATGGCACTAAGAACGCAAGGCGACTATCTCTGGGAGGCACGGTGACTTCAGGCAGGAGGTCCTAGATGGAATGCGAAGCCGAGGGTTTCTCAGAGTTCAGCTCAGCCTAGGGCAATGCATAAGACTTGGACGCCGTGTGGCACTTGCCAGAACGCTGTTCGCGAACGCGTGCGAGGGCTGAGGAAATTCAGCTGCTCCAGGGAGAGTGCAGTGCGTTTCCCTATGCTCGGCATACACAGAGGGGCTCTAAAATGCTACGGGCCTGGATGTTGCTTAGCGGACCCAGGTGGGCCTGGGGGTACTCAGGGTTCCTGCCGGTAACAGGATGCCCACGCCGGCCTCCAAGGTGTCCAGGAAACTCTGCTGCCGTTGAAGGTACTCTGAGCCTAGGTCACTGCGCGTGGAAACTGCTGCACGCCTCCGCTTCTGCACGGCAAATCGGGGCCTGACTTCCAGGCATGTGTTCATGCTGGCTGTGCCGTTAGCGACACTGCATGGTAAGGTGCTCAGATGTTCCTCGAGCAGAGTGACTTCAGCCACCAGGTTCTCCAAGTATTATCCAAATCACAGTGTTTTGTCATCGCAGCTACCACAGGCGCCATGACAAAGTCGGATTCACAGGAAATGTTGGCACGATGCTGTTCGAGGACTCTGGAAATGTAGTGTTCCTCAAGGAACGTACACTGTGTTTCTCCTCATTCTGCACGCACAGAGGGCCTCCGAGGGATCAACCAATGAGCCTCGAAGTTGCTCAGCCAGCGCACAGCGGTCTGGAGGTACTCAGTGAACTTGGAGGGAAAGTGAGGTATACCCGAGAGGCCTAGGGAGTCCTCAAACGTGTACTTCCTTTAAACTAAAGAATGTAAGCGACTAAGAACTCCTGGAAACAGCTGCCTGCCTCCCTTTCAGCACGGCTGCTACGGGCCTAACCCGGAGGCAACTTTTCACGGTGAGGTTCCCTTTATCTCTAGAGCTGGTCTGGCGGACCCCAGCCGCGGCCAAGGAAGCACCGGCTTTACACAGAGCAGACTCCTATTTTTTCCCGAAGCCCTCTTAAAGGGTTTACAGGCCTGTCAAGAGCAGGGAGTGTCAGGTATCTTCAGGGCAGCATGAATGCAGCCTTCAAAATGGGAAAGCAAGGCTAGTTCCAGCAGGCTCCCTTTTCCATGGGCACACTCAGCATACAGCCCTGTGGTTTCTAACAAGCCCAAAGAGACACAGGTTACCCTGTGTTTCCTTCCCCGAATCAACTTCTCGAAGTTGGGTGTTCTGCATCAATCGAAGTGCCTCAACCAAGGAACGCCGCAGCTTCTCCTCTGGGCCTGTCCCTATTCAAAGGCCGGCAGTGCCACAGGAAGAAGGGGACTGAAATGGCACTAAGAACGCAAGGCGACTATCTCTGGGAGGCACGGTGACTTCAGGCAGGAGGTCCTAGATGGAATGCGAAGCCGAGGGTTTCTCAGAGTTCAGCTCAGCCTAGGGCAATGCATAAGACTTGGATGCCGTGTGCCACTTGCCAGAACGCTGTTCGCGAACGCGTGCGAGGGCTGAGGAAATTCAGCTGCTCCAGGGAGAGTGCAGTGCGTTTCCCTATGCTCGGCATACACAGAGGGGCTCTAAAATGCTACGGGCCTGGATGTTGCTTAGCGGACCCAGGTGGGCCTGGGGGTACTCAGGGTTCCTGCCGGTAACAGGATGCCCACGCCGGCCTCCTAGGTGTCCAGGAAACTCTGCTGCCGTTGAAGGTACTCTGAGCCTAGGCCACTGCGCGTGGAAACTGCTGCACGCCTCCGCTTCTGCACGGCAAATCGGGGCCTGACTTCCAGGCATGTGTTCATGCTGGCTGTGCCGTTAGCGACACTGCATGGTAAGGTGCTCAGATGTTCCTCGAGCAGAGTGACTTCAGCCACGAGGTTCTCCAAGTATTATCCAAATCACAGTGTTTTGTCATCGCAGCTCCCACAGGCGCCATGACAAAGTCGGGTTCACAGGAAATGTTGGCACGATGCTGTTCGAGGACTCTGGAAATGTAGCGCTCCTCAAGGAACGTACACTGTGTTTCTCCTCATTCTGCACGCACAGAGGGCCTCCGAGGGATCAACCAATGAGCCTCGAAGTTGCTCAGCCAGCGCACAGCGGTCTGGAGGTACTCAGTGAACTTGGAGGGAAAGTGAGGCATACCCGAGAGGCCTAGGGAGTCCTCAAACGTGTACTTCCTTTAAACTAAAGAATGTAAGCGACTAAGAACTCCTGGAAACAGCTGCCTGCCTCCCTTTCAGCACGGCTGCTACGGGCCTAACCCGGAGGCAACTTTTCACGGTGAGGTTCCCTTTATCTCTAGAGTTGGTCTGGCGGACCCCAGCCGCGGCCAAGGAAGCACCGGCTTTACACAGAGCAGACTCCTATTTTTTCCCGAAGCCCTCTTAAAGGGTTTACAGGCCTGTCAAGAGCAGGGAGTGTCAGGTATCTTCAGGGCAGCCTGAATGCAGCCTTCAAAATGGGAAAGCAAGGCTAGTTCCAGCAGGCTCCCTTTTCCATGGGCACACTCAGCATACAGCCCTGTGGTTTCTAACAAGCCCAAAGAGACACAGGTTACCCTGTGTTTCCTTCCCCGAATCAACTTCTCGAAGTTGGGTGTTCTGCATCAAGCGAAGCGCCTCAACCAAGGAACGCCGCAGCTTCTCCTCTGGGCCTGTCCCTATTCAAAGGCCGGCAGTGCCACAGGAAGAAGGGGACTGAAATGGCACTAAGAACGCAAGGCGACTATCTCTGGGAGGCACGGTGACTTCAGGCAGGAGGTCCTAGATGGAATGCGAAGCCGAGGGTTTCTCAGAGTTCAGCTCAGCCTAGGGCAATGCATAAGACTTGGACGCCGTGTGGCACTTGCCAGAACGCTGTTCGCGAACGCGTGCGAGGGCTGAGGAAATTCAGCTGCTCCAGGGAGAGTGCAGTGCGTTTCCCTATGCTCGGCATACACAGAGGGGCTCTAAAATGCTACGGGCCTGGATGTTGCTTAGCGGACCCAGGTGGGCCTGGGGGTACTCAGGGTTCCTGCCGGTAACAGGATGCCCACGCCGGCCTCCAAGGTGTCCAGGAAACTCTGCTGCCGTTGAAGGTACTCTGAGCCTAGGTCACTGCGCGTGGAAACTGCTGCACGCCTACGCTTCTGCACGGCAAATCGGAGCCTGACTTCCAGGCATGTGTTCATGCTGGCTGTGCCGTTAGCGACACTGCATGGTAAGGTGCTCAGATGTTCCTCGAGCAGAGTGACTTCAGCCACCAGGTTCTCCAAGTATTATCCAAATCACAGTGTTTTGTCATCGCAGCTACCACAGGCGCCATGACAAAGTCGGATTCACAGGAAATGTTGGCACGATGCTGTTCGAGGACTCTGGAAATGTAGTGTTCCTCAAGGAACGTACACTGTGTTTCTCCTCATTCTGCACGCACAGAGGGCCTCCGAGGGATCAACCAATGAGCCTCGAAGTTGCTCAGCCTGCGCACAGCGGTCTGGAGGTACTCAGTGAACTTGGAGGGAAAGTGAGGCATACCCGAGAGGCCTAGGGAGTCCTCAAACGTGTACTTCCTTTAAACTAAAGAATGTAAGCGACTAAGAACTCCTGGAAACAGCTGCCTGCCTCCCTTTCAGCACGGCTGCTACGGGCCTAACCCGGAGGCAACTTTTCACGGTGAGGTTCCCTTTATCTCTAGAGCTGGTCTGGCGGACCCCAGCTGCGGCCAAGGAAGCACCGGCTTTACACAGAGCAGACTCCTATTTTTTCCCGAAGCCCTCTTAAAGGGTTTACAGGCCTGTCAAGAGCAGGGAGTGTCAGGTATCTTCAGGGCAGCATGAATGCAGCCTTCAAAATGGGAAAGCAAGGCTAGTTCCAGCAGGCTCCCTTTTCCATGGGCACACTCAGCATACAGCCCTGTGGTTTCTAACAAGCCCAAAGAGACACAGGTTACCCTGTGTTTCCTTCCCCGAATCAACTTCTCGAAGTTGGGTGTTCTGCATCAAGCGAAGTGCCTCAACCAAGGAACGCCGCAGCTTCTCCTCTGGGCCTGTCCCTATTCAAAGGCCGGCAGTGCCACAGGAAGAAGGGGACTGAAATGGCACTAAGAACGCAAGGCGACTATCTCTGGGAGGCACGGTGACTTCAGGCAGGAGGTCCTAGATGGAATGCGAAGCCGAGGGTTTCTCAGAGTTCAGCTCAGCCTAGGGCAATGCATAAGACTTGGACGCCGTGTGGCACTTGCCAGAACGCTGTTCGCGAACGCGTGCGAGGGCTGAGGAAATTCAGCTGCTCCAGGGAGAGTGCAGTGCGTTTCCCTATGCTCGGCATACACAGAGGGGCTCTAAAATGCTACGGGCCTGGATGTTGCTTAGCGGACCCAGGTGGGCCTGGGGGTACTCAGGGTTCCTGCCGGTAACAGGATGCCCACGCCGGCCTCCAAGGTGTCCAGGAAACTCTGCTGCCGTTGAAGGTACTCTGAGCCTAGGTCACTGCGCGTGGAAACTGCTGCACGCCTCCGCTTCTGCACGGCAAATCGGGGCCTGACTTCCAGGCATGTGTTCATGCTGGCTGTGCCGTTAGCGACACTGCATGGTAAGGTGCTCAGATGTTCCTCGAGCAGAGTGACTTCAGCCACCAGGTTCTCCAAGTATTATCCAAATCACAGTGTTTTGTCATCGCAGCTACCACAGGCGCCATGACAAAGTCGGATTCACAGGAAATGTTGGCACGATGCTGTTCGAGGACTCTGGAAATGTAGTGTTCCTCAAGGAACGTACACTGTGTTTCTCCTCATTCTGCACGCACAGAGGGCCTCCGAGGGATCAACCAATGAGCCTCGAAGTTGCTCAGCCAGCGCACAGCGGTCTGGAGGTACTCAGTGAACTTGGAGGGAAAGTGAGGTATACCCGAGAGGCCTAGGGAGTCCTCAAACGTGTACTTCCTTTAAACTAAAGAATGTAAGCGACTAAGAACTCCTGGAAACAGCTGCCTGCCTCCCTTTCAGCACGGCTGCTACGGGCCTAACCCGGAGGCAACTTTTCACGGTGAGGTTCCCTTTATCTCTAGAGCTGGTCTGGCGGACCCCAGCCGCGGCCAAGGAAGCACCGGCTTTACACAGAGCAGACTCCTATTTTTTCCCGAAGCCCTCTTAAAGGGTTTACAGGCCTGTCAAGAGCAGGGAGTGTCAGGTATCTTCAGGGCAGCATGAATGCAGCCTTCAAAATGGGAAAGCAAGGCTAGTTCCAGCAGGCTCCCTTTTCCATGGGCACACTCAGCATACAGCCCTGTGGTTTCTAACAAGCCCAAAGAGACACAGGTTACCCTGTGTTTCCTTCCCCGAATCAACTTCTCGAAGTTGGGTGTTCTGCATCAATCGAAGTGCCTCAACCAAGGAACGCCGCAGCTTCTCCTCTGGGCCTGTCCCTATTCAAAGGCCGGCAGTGCCACAGGAAGAAGGGGACTGAAATGGCACTAAGAACGCAAGGCGACTATCTCTGGGAGGCACGGTGACTTCAGGCAGGAGGTCCTAGATGGAATGCGAAGCCGAGGGTTTCTCAGAGTTCAGCTCAGCCTAGGGCAATGCATAAGACTTGGATGCCGTGTGCCACTTGCCAGAACGCTGTTCGCGAACGCGTGCGAGGGCTGAGGAAATTCAGCTGCTCCAGGGAGAGTGCAGTGCGTTTCCCTATGCTCGGCATACACAGAGGGGCTCTAAAATGCTACGGGCCTGGATGTTGCTTAGCGGACCCAGGTGGGCCTGGGGGTACTCAGGGTTCCTGCCGGTAACAGGATGCCCACGCCGGCCTCCTAGGTGTCCAGGAAACTCTGCTGCCGTTGAAGGTACTCTGAGCCTAGGCCACTGCGCGTGGAAACTGCTGCACGCCTCCGCTTCTGCACGGCAAATCGGGGCCTGACTTCCAGGCATGTGTTCATGCTGGCTGTGCCGTTAGCGACACTGCATGGTAAGGTGCTCAGATGTTCCTCGAGCAGAGTGACTTCAGCCACGAGGTTCTCCAAGTATTATCCAAATCACAGTGTTTTGTCATCGCAGCTCCCACAGGCGCCATGACAAAGTCGGGTTCACAGGAAATGTTGGCACGATGCTGTTCGAGGACTCTGGAAATGTAGCGCTCCTCAAGGAACGTACACTGTGTTTCTCCTCATTCTGCACGCACAGAGGGCCTCCGAGGGATCAACCAATGAGCCTCGAAGTTGCTCAGCCAGCGCACAGCGGTCTGGAGGTACTCAGTGAACTTGGAGGGAAAGTGAGGCATACCCGAGAGGCCTAGGGAGTCCTCAAACGTGTACTTCCTTTAAACTAAAGAATGTAAGCGACTAAGAACTCCTGGAAACAGCTGCCTGCCTCCCTTTCAGCACGGCTGCTACGGGCCTAACCCGGAGGCAACTTTTCACGGTGAGGTTCCCTTTATCTCTAGAGTTGGTCTGGCGGACCCCAGCCGCGGCCAAGGAAGCACCGGCTTTACACAGAGCAGACTCCTATTTTTTCCCGAAGCCCTCTTAAAGGGTTTACAGGCCTGTCAAGAGCAGGGAGTGTCAGGTATCTTCAGGGCAGCCTGAATGCAGCCTTCAAAATGGGAAAGCAAGGCTAGTTCCAGCAGGCTCCCTTTTCCATGGGCACACTCAGCATACAGCCCTGTGGTTTCTAACAAGCCCAAAGAGACACAGGTTACCCTGTGTTTCCTTCCCCGAATCAACTTCTCGAAGTTGGGTGTTCTGCATCAAGCGAAGCGCCTCAACCAAGGAACGCCGCAGCTTCTCCTCTGGGCCTGTCCCTATTCAAAGGCCGGCAGTGCCACAGGAAGAAGGGGACTGAAATGGCACTAAGAACGCAAGGCGACTATCTCTGGGAGGCACGGTGACTTCAGGCAGGAGGTCCTAGATGGAATGCGAAGCCGAGGGTTTCTCAGAGTTCAGCTCAGCCTAGGGCAATGCATAAGACTTGGACGCCGTGTGGCACTTGCCAGAACGCTGTTCGCGAACGCGTGCGAGGGCTGAGGAAATTCAGCTGCTCCAGGGAGAGTGCAGTGCGTTTCCCTATGCTCGGCATACACAGAGGGGCTCTAAAATGCTACGGGCCTGGATGTTGCTTAGCGGACCCAGGTGGGCCTGGGGGTACTCAGGGTTCCTGCCGGTAACAGGATGCCCACGCCGGCCTCCAAGGTGTCCAGGAAACTCTGCTGCCGTTGAAGGTACTCTGAGCCTAGGTCACTGCGCGTGGAAACTGCTGCACGCCTACGCTTCTGCACGGCAAATCGGGGCCTGACTTCCAGGCATGTGTTCATGCTGGCTGTGCCGTTAGCGACACTGCATGGTAAGGTGCTCAGATGTTCCTCGAGCAGAGTGACTTCAGCCACCAGGTTCTCCAAGTATTATCCAAATCACAGTGTTTTGTCATCGCAGCTACCACAGGCGCCATGACAAAGTCGGATTCACAGGAAATGTTGGCACGATGCTGTTCGAGGACTCTGGAAATGTAGTGTTCCTCAAGGAACGTACACTGTGTTTCTCCTCATTCTGCACGCACAGAGGGCCTCCGAGGGATCAACCAATGAGCCTCGAAGTTGCTCAGCCAGCGCACAGCGGTCTGGAGGTACTCAGTGAACTTGGAGGGAAAGTGAGGCATACCCGAGAGGCCTAGGGAGTCCTCAAACGTGTACTTCCTTTAAACTAAAGAATGTAAGCGACTAAGAACTCCTGGAAACAGCTGCCTGCCTCCCTTTCAGCACGGCTGCTACGGGCCTAACCCGGAGGCAACTTTTCACGGTGAGATTCCCTTTATCTCTAGAGCTGGTCTGGCGGACCCCAGCCGCGGCCAAGGAAGCACCGGCTTTACACAGAGCAGACTCCTATTTTTTCCCGAAGCCCTCTTAAAGGGTTTACAGGCCTGTCAAGAGCAGGGAGTGTCAGGTATCTTCAGGGCAGCCTGAATGCAGCCTTCAAAATGGGAAAGCAAGGCTAGTTCCAGCAGGCTCCCTTTTCCATGGGCACACTCAGCATACAGCCCTGTGGTTTCTAACAAGCCCAAAGAGACACAGGTTACCCTGTGTTTCCTTCCCCGAATCAACTTCTCGAAGTTGGGTGTTCTGCATCAAGCGAAGTGCCTCAACCAAGGAACGCCGCAGCTTCTCCTCTGGGCCTGTCCCTATTCAAAGGCCGGCAGTGCCACAGGAAGAAGGGGACTGAAATGGCACTAAGAACGCAAGGCGACGATCTCTGGGAGGCACGGTGACTTCAGGCAGGAGGTCCTAGATGGAATGCGAAGCCGAGGGTTTCTCAGAGTTCAGCTCAGCCTAGGGCAATGCATAAGACTTGGACGCCGTGTGGCACGTGCCAGAACGCTGTTCGCGAACGCGTGCGAGGGCTGAGGAAATTCAGATGCTCCAGGGAGAGTGCAGTGCGTTTCCCTATGCTCGGCATACACAGAGGGGCTCTAAAATGCTACGGGCCTGGATGTTGCTTAGCGGACCCAGGTGGGCCTGGGGGTACTCAGGGTTCCTGCCGGTAACAGGATGCCCACGCCGGCCTCCTAGGTGTCCAGGAAACTCTGCTGCCGTTGAAGGTACTCTGAGCCTAGGCCACTGCGCGTGGAAACTGCTGCACGCCTCCGCTTCTGCACGGCAAATCGGGGCCTGACTTCCAGGCATGTGTTCATGCTGCCTGTGCCGTTAGCGACACTACATGGTAAGGTGCTCAGATGTTCCTCGAGCAGAGTGACTTCAGCCACGAGGTTCTCCAAGTATTATCCAAATCACAGTGTTTTGTCATCGCAGCTACCACAGGCGCCATGACAAAGTCGGGTTCACAGGAAATGTTGGCACGATGCTGTTCGAGGACTCTGGAAATGTAGCGTTCCTCAAGGAACGTACACTGTGTTTCTCCTCATTCTGCACGCACAGAGGGCCTCCGAGGGATCAACCAATGAGCCTCGAAGTTGCTCAGCCTGCGCACAGCGGTCTGGAGGTACTCAGTGAACTTGGAGGGAAAGTGAGGCATACCCGAGAGGCCTAGGGAGTCCTCAAACGTGTACTTCCTTTAAACTAAAGAATGTAAGCGACTAAGAACTCCTGGAAACAGCTGCCTGCCTCCCTTTCAGCACGGCTGCTACGGGCCTAACCCGGAGGCAACTTTTCACGGTGAGGTTCCCTTTATCTCTAGAGCTGGTCTGGCGGACCCCAGCCGCGGCCAAGGAAGCACCGGCTTTACACAGAGCAGACTCCTATTTTTTCCCGAAGCCCTCTTAAAGGGTTTACAGGCCTGTCAAGAGCAGGGAGTGTCAGGTATCTTCAGGGCAGCATGAATGCAGCCTTCAAAATGGGAAAGCAAGGCTAGTTCCAGCAGGCTCCCTTTTCCATGGGCACACTCAGCATACAGCCCTGTGGTTTCTAACAAGCCCAAAGAGACACAGGTTACCCTGTGTTTCCTTCCCCGAATCAACTTCTCGAAGTTGGGTGTTCTGCATCAATCGAAGTGCCTCAACCAAGGAACGCCGCAGCTTCTCTTCTGGGCCTGTCCCTATTCAAAGGCCGGCAGTGCCACAGGAAGAAGGGGACTGAAATGGCACTAAGAACGCAAGGCGACTATCTCTGGGAGGCACGGTGACTTCAGGCAGGAGGTCCTAGATGGAATGCGAAGCCGAGGGTTTCTCAGAGTTCAGCTCAGCCTAGGGCAATGCATAAGACTTGGATGCCGTGTGCCACTTGCCAGAACGCTGTTCGCGAACGCGTGCGAGGGCTGAGGAAATTCAGCTGCTCCAGGGAGAGTGCAGTGCGTTTCCCTATGCTCGGCATACACAGAGGGGCTCTAAAATGCTACGGGCCTGGATGTTGCTTAGCGGACCCAGGTGGGCCTGGGGGTACTCAGGGTTCCTGCCGGTAACAGGATGCCCACGCCGGCCTCCTAGGTGTCCAGGAAACTCTGCTGCCGTTGAAGGTACTCTGAGCCTAGGCCACTGCGCGTGGAAACTGCTGCACGCCTCCGCTTCTGCACGGCAAATCGGGGCCTGACTTCCAGGCATGTGTTCATGCTGGCTGTGCCGTTAGCGACACTGCATGGTAAGGTGCTCAGATGTTCCTCGAGCAGAGTGACTTCAGCCACGAGGTTCTCCAAGTATTATCCAAATCACAGTGTTTTGTCATCGCAGCTCCCACAGGCGCCATGACAAAGTCGGGTTCACAGGAAATGTTGGCACGATGCTGTTCGAGGACTCTGGAAATGTAGCGCTCCTCAAGGAACGTACACTGTGTTTCTCCTCATTCTGCACGCACAGAGGGCCTCCGAGGGATCAACCAATGAGCCTCGAAGTTGCTCAGCCAGCGCACAGCGGTCTGGAGGTACTCAGTGAACTTGGAGGGAAAGTGAGGCATACCCGAGAGGCCTAGGGAGTCCTCAAACGTGTACTTCCTTTAAACTAAAGAATGTAAGCGACTAAGAACTCCTGGAAACAGCTGCCTGCCTCCCTTTCAGCACGGCTGCTACGGGCCTAACCCGGAGGCAACTTTTCACGGTGAGGTTCCCTTTATCTCTAGAGTTGGTCTGGCGGACCCCAGCCGCGGCCAAGGAAGCACCGGCTTTACACAGAGCAGACTCCTATTTTTTCCCGAAGCCCTCTTAAAGGGTTTACAGGCCTGTCAAGAGCAGGGAGTGTCAGGTATCTTCAGGGCAGCCTGAATGCAGCCTTCAAAATGGGAAAGCAAGGCTAGTTCCAGCAGGCTCCCTTTTCCATGGGCACACTCAGCATACAGCCCTGTGGTTTCTAACAAGCCCAAAGAGACACAGGTTACCCTGTGTTTCCTTCCCCGAATCAACTTCTCGAAGTTGGGTGTTCTGCATCAAGCGAAGCGCCTCAACCAAGGAACGCCGCAGCTTCTCCTCTGGGCCTGTCCCTATTCAAAGGCCGGCAGTGCCACAGGAAGAAGGGGACTGAAATGGCACTAAGAACGCAAGGCGACTATCTCTGGGAGGCACGGTGACTTCAGGCAGGAGGTCCTAGATGGAATGCGAAGCCGAGGGTTTCTCAGAGTTCAGCTCAGCCTAGGGCAATGCATAAGACTTGGACGCCGTGTGGCACTTGCCAGAACGCTGTTCGCGAACGCGTGCGAGGGCTGAGGAAATTCAGCTGCTCCAGGGAGAGTGCAGTGCGTTTCCCTATGCTCGGCATACACAGAGGGGCTCTAAAATGCTACGGGCCTGGATGTTGCTTAGCGGACCCAGGTGGGCCTGGGGGTACTCAGGGTTCCTGCCGGTAACAGGATGCCCACGCCGGCCTCCAAGGTGTCCAGGAAACTCTGCTGCCGTTGAAGGTACTCTGAGCCTAGGTCACTGCGCGTGGAAACTGCTGCACGCCTACGCTTCTGCACGGCAAATCGGGGCCTGACTTCCAGGCATGTGTTCATGCTGGCTGTGCCGTTAGCGACACTGCATGGTAAGGTGCTCAGATGTTCCTCGAGCAGAGTGACTTCAGCCACCAGGTTCTCCAAGTATTATCCAAATCACAGTGTTTTGTCATCGCAGCTACCACAGGCGCCATGACAAAGTCGGATTCACAGGAAATGTTGGCACGATGCTGTTCGAGGACTCTGGAAATGTAGTGTTCCTCAAGGAACGTACACTGTGTTTCTCCTCATTCTGCACGCACAGAGGGCCTCCGAGGGATCAACCAATGAGCCTCGAAGTTGCTCAGCCAGCGCACAGCGGTCTGGAGGTACTCAGTGAACTTGGAGGGAAAGTGAGGCATACCCGAGAGGCCTAGGGAGTCCTCAAACGTGTACTTCCTTTAAACTAAAGAATGTAAGCGACTAAGAACTCCTGGAAACAGCTGCCTGCCTCCCTTTCAGCACGGCTGCTACGGGCCTAACCCGGAGGCAACTTTTCACGGTGAGATTCCCTTTATCTCTAGAGCTGGTCTGGCGGACCCCAGCCGCGGCCAAGGAAGCACCGGCTTTACACAGAGCAGACTCCTATTTTTTCCCGAAGCCCTCTTAAAGGGTTTACAGGCCTGTCAAGAGCAGGGAGTGTCAGGTATCTTCAGGGCAGCCTGAATGCAGCCTTCAAAATGGGAAAGCAAGGCTAGTTCCAGCAGGCTCCCTTTTCCATGGGCACACTCAGCATACAGCCCTGTGGTTTCTAACAAGCCCAAAGAGACACAGGTTACCCTGTGTTTCCTTCCCCGAATCAACTTCTCGAAGTTGGGTGTTCTGCATCAAGCGAAGTGCCTCAACCAAGGAACGCCGCAGCTTCTCCTCTGGGCCTGTCCCTATTCAAAGGCCGGCAGTGCCACAGGAAGAAGGGGACTGAAATGGCACTAAGAACGCAAGGCGACGATCTCTGGGAGGCACGGTGACTTCAGGCAGGAGGTCCTAGATGGAATGCGAAGCCGAGGGTTTCTCAGAGTTCAGCTCAGCCTAGGGCAATGCATAAGACTTGGACGCCGTGTGGCACGTGCCAGAACGCTGTTCGCGAACGCGTGCGAGGGCTGAGGAAATTCAGATGCTCCAGGGAGAGTGCAGTGCGTTTCCCTATGCTCGGCATACACAGAGGGGCTCTAAAATGCTACGGGCCTGGATGTTGCTTAGCGGACCCAGGTGGGCCTGGGGGTACTCAGGGTTCCTGCCGGTAACAGGATGCCCACGCCGGCCTCCTAGGTGTCCAGGAAACTCTGCTGCCGTTGAAGGTACTCTGAGCCTAGGCCACTGCGCGTGGAAACTGCTGCACGCCTCCGCTTCTGCACGGCAAATCGGGGCCTGACTTCCAGGCATGTGTTCATGCTGGCTGTGCCGTTAGCGACACTACATGGTAAGGTGCTCAGATGTTCCTCGAGCAGAGTGACTTCAGCCACGAGGATCTCCAAGTATTATCCAAATCACAGTGTTTTGTCATCGCAGCTACCACAGGCGCCATGACAAAGTCGGGTTCACAGGAAATGTTGGCACGATGCTGTTCGAGGACTCTGGAAATGTAGCGTTCCTCAAGGAACGTACACTGTGTTTCTCCTCATTCTGCACGCACAGAGGGCCTCCGAGGGATCAACCAATGAGCCTCGAAGTTGCTCAGCCTGCGCACAGCGGTCTGGAGGTACTCAGTGAACTTGGAGGGAAAGTGAGGCATACCCGAGAGGCCTAGGGAGTCCTCAAACGTGTACTTCCTTTAAACTAAAGAATGTAAGCGACTAAGAACTCCTGGAAACAGCTGCCTGCCTCCCTTTCAGCACGGCTGCTACGGGCCTAACCCGGAGGCAACTTTTCACGGTGAGGTTCCCTTTATCTCTAGAGTTGGTCTGGCGGACCCCAGCCGCGGCCAAGGAAGCACCGGCTTTACACAGAGCAGACTCCTATTTTTTCCCGAAGCCCTCTTAAAGGGTTTACAGGCCTGTCAAGAGCAGGGAGTGTCAGGTATCTTCAGGGCAGCCTGAATGCAGCCTTCAAAATGGGAAAGCAAGGCTAGTTCCAGCAGGCTCCCTTTTCCATGGGCACACTCAGCATACAGCCCTGTGGTTTCTAACAAGCCCAAAGAGACACAGGTTACCCTGTGTTTCCTTCCCCGAATCAACTTCTCGAAGTTGGGTGTTCTGCATCAAGCGAAGCGCCTCAACCAAGGAACGCCGCAGCTTCTCCTCTGGGCCTGTCCCTATTCAAAGGCCGGCAGTGCCACAGGAAGAAGGGGACTGAAATGGCACTAAGAACGCAAGGCGACTATCTCTGGGAGGCACGGTGACTTCAGGCAGGAGGTCCTAGATGGAATGCGAAGCCGAGGGTTTCTCAGAGTTCAGCTCAGCCTAGGGCAATGCATAAGACTTGGACGCCGTGTGGCACTTGCCAGAACGCTGTTCGCGAACGCGTGCGAGGGCTGAGGAAATTCAGCTGCTCCAGGGAGAGTGCAGTGCGTTTCCCTATGCTCGGCATACACAGAGGGGCTCTAAAATGCTACGGGCCTGGATGTTGCTTAGCGGACCCAGGTGGGCCTGGGGGTACTCAGGGTTCCTGCCGGTAACAGGATGCCCACGCCGGCCTCCAAGGTGTCCAGGAAACTCTGCTGCCGTTGAAGGTACTCTGAGCCTAGGTCACTGCGCGTGGAAACTGCTGCACGCCTACGCTTCTGCACGGCAAATCGGGGCCTGACTTCCAGGCATGTGTTCATGCTGGCTGTGCCGTTAGCGACACTGCATGGTAAGGTGCTCAGATGTTCCTCGAGCAGAGTGACTTCAGCCACCAGGTTCTCCAAGTATTATCCAAATCACAGTGTTTTGTCATCGCAGCTACCACAGGCGCCATGACAAAGTCGGATTCACAGGAAATGTTGGCACGATGCTGTTCGAGGACTCTGGAAATGTAGTGTTCCTCAAGGAACGTACACTGTGTTTCTCCTCATTCTGCACGCACAGAGGGCCTCCGAGGGATCAACCAATGAGCCTCGAAGTTGCTCAGCCAGCGCACAGCGGTCTGGAGGTACTCAGTGAACTTGGAGGGAAAGTGAGGCATACCCGAGAGGCCTAGGGAGTCCTCAAACGTGTACTTCCTTTAAACTAAAGAATGTAAGCGACTAAGAACTCCTGGAAACAGCTGCCTGCCTCCCTTTCAGCACGGCTGCTACGGGCCTAACCCGGAGGCAACTTTTCACGGTGAGATTCCCTTTATCTCTAGAGCTGGTCTGGCGGACCCCAGCCGCGGCCAAGGAAGCACCGGCTTTACACAGAGCAGACTCCTATTTTTTCCCGAAGCCCTCTTAAAGGGTTTACAGGCCTGTCAAGAGCAGGGAGTGTCAGGTATCTTCAGGGCAGCCTGAATGCAGCCTTCAAAATGGGAAAGCAAGGCTAGTTCCAGCAGGCTCCCTTTTCCATGGGCACACTCAGCATACAGCCCTGTGGTTTCTAACAAGCCCAAAGAGACACAGGTTACCCTGTGTTTCCTTCCCCGAATCAACTTCTCGAAGTTGGGTGTTCTGCATCAAGCGAAGTGCCTCAACCAAGGAACGCCGCAGCTTCTCCTCTGGGCCTGTCCCTATTCAAAGGCCGGCAGTGCCACAGGAAGAAGGGGACTGAAATGGCACTAAGAACGCAAGGCGACGATCTCTGGGAGGCACGGTGACTTCAGGCAGGAGGTCCTAGATGGAATGCGAAGCCGAGGGTTTCTCAGAGTTCAGCTCAGCCTAGGGCAATGCATAAGACTTGGACGCCGTGTGGCACGTGCCAGAACGCTGTTCGCGAACGCGTGCGAGGGCTGAGGAAATTCAGATGCTCCAGGGAGAGTGCAGTGCGTTTCCCTATGCTCGGCATACACAGAGGGGCTCTAAAATGCTACGGGCCTGGATGTTGCTTAGCGGACCCAGGTGGGCCTGGGGGTACTCAGGGTTCCTGCCGGTAACAGGATGCCCACGCCGGCCTCCTAGGTGTCCAGGAAACTCTGCTGCCGTTGAAGGTACTCTGAGCCTAGGCCACTGCGCGTGGAAACTGCTGCACGCCTCCGCTTCTGCACGGCAAATCGGGGCCTGACTTCCAGGCATGTGTTCATGCTGGCTGTGCCGTTAGCGACACTACATGGTAAGGTGCTCAGATGTTCCTCGAGCAGAGTGACTTCAGCCACGAGGTTCTCCAAGTATTATCCAAATCACAGTGTTTTGTCATCGCAGCTCCCACAGGCGCCATGACAAAGTCGGGTTCACAGGAAATGTTGGCACGATGCTGTTCGAGGACTCTGGAAATATAGCGCTCCTCAAGGAACGAACACGGTGTTTCTCCTCATTCTGCACGCACAGAGGGCCTCCGAGGGATCAACCAATGAGCCTCGAAGTTGCTCAGCCTACGCACAGCGTCTGGAGGTATTCAGTGAACTTGGAGGGAAAGTGAGTCATACCCGAGAGGCCTAGGGAGTCCTCAAACGTGTACTTCCTTTAAACTAAAGAATGTAAGCGACTAAGAACTCCTGGAAACAGCTGCCTGCCTCCCTTTCAGCACGGCTGCTACGGGCCTAACCCGGAGGCAACTTTTCACGGTGAGATTCCCTTTATCTCTAGAGCTGGTCTGGCGGACCCCAGCCGCGGCCAAGGAAGCACCGGCTTTACACAGAGCAGACTCCTATTTTTTCCCGAAGCCCTCTTAAAGGGTTTACAGGCCTGTCAAGAGCAGGGAGTGTCAGGTATCTTCAGGGCAGCCTGAATGCAGCCTTCAAAATGGGAAAGCAAGGCTAGTTCCAGCAGGCTCCCTTTTCCATGGGCACACTCAGCATACAGCCCTGTGGTTTCTAACAAGCCCAAAGAGACACAGGTTACCCTGTGTTTCCTTCCCCGAATCAACTTCTCGAAGTTGGGTGTTCTGCATCAAGCGAAGCGCCTCAACCAAGGAACGCCGCAGCTTCTCCTCTGGGCCTGTCCCTATTCAAAGGCCAGCAGTGCCACAGGAAGAAGGGGACTGAAATGGCACTAAGAACGCAAGGCGACTATCTCTGGGAGGCACGGTGACTTCATGCCGGAGGTCCTAGATGGAATGCGAAGCCGAGGGTGTCTCAGAGTTCAGCTCAGCCTAGGGCAATGCGTAAGACTTCGACGCCGTGTGGCACGAGCCAGAACGCTGTTCGCGAACGCGTGCGAGGGCTGAGGAAATTCAGCTGCTCCAGGGAGAGTGCAGTGCGTTTCCCTATGCTCGGCATACACAGAGGGGCTCTAAAATGCTACGGGCCTGGATGTGGCTTAGCGGACCCAGGTGGGCCTGGGGGTACTCAGGGTTCCTGCCGGTAACAGGATGCCCACGCCGGCCTCCTAGGTGTCCAGGAAACTCTGCTGCCGTTGAAGGTACTCTGAGCCTAGGCCACTGCGCGTGGCAACTGCTGCACGCCTCCGCTTCTGCACGGCAAATCGGGGCCTGACTTCCAGGCATGTGTTCATGCTGGCTGTGCCGTTAGCGACACTGCATGGTAAGGTGCTCAGATGTTCCTCGAGCAGAGTGACTTCAGCCACGAGGTTCTCCAAGTATTATCCAAATCACAGTGTTTTGTCATCGCAGCTCCCACAGGCGCCATGACAAAGTCGGGTTCACAGGAAATGTTGGCACGATGCTGTTCGAGGACTCTGGAAATGTAGCGCTCCTCAAGGAACGTACACTGTGTTTCTCCTCATTCTGCACGCACAGAGGGCCTCCGAGGGATCAACCAATGAGCCTCGAAGTTGCTCAGCCAGCGCACAGCGGTCTGGAGGTACTCAGTGAACTTGGAGGGAAAGTGAGGTATACCCGAGAGGCCTAGGGAGTCCTCAAACGTGTACTTCCTTTAAACTAAAGAATGTAAGCGACTAAGAACTCCTGGAAACAGCTGCCTGCCTCCCTTTCAGCACGGCTGCTACGGGCCTAACCCGGAGGCAACTTTTCACGGTGAGGTTCCCTTTATCTCTAGAGCTGGTCTGGCGGACCCCAGCCGCGGCCAAGGAAGCACCGGCTTTACACAGAGCAGACTCCTATTTTTTCCCGAAGCCCTCTTAAAGGGTTTACAGGCCTGTCAAGAGCAGGGAGTGTCAGGTATCTTCAGGGCAGCATGAATGCAGCCTTCAAAATGGGAAAGCAAGGCTAGTTCCAGCAGGCTCCCTTTTCCATGGGCACACTCAGCATACAGCCCTGTGGTTTCTAAGAAGCCCAAAGAGACACAGGTTACCCTGTGTTTCCTTCCCCGAATCAACTTCTCGAAGTTGGGTGTTCTGCATCAATCAAAGTGCCTCAACCAAGGAACGCCGCAGCTTCTCCTCTGGGCCTGTCCCTATTCAAAGGCCGGCAGTGCCACAGGAAGAAGGGGACTGAAATGGCACTAAGAACGCAAGGCGACTATCTCTGGGAGGCACGGTGACTTCAGGCAGGAGGTCCTAGATGGAATGCGAAGCCGAGGGTTTCTCAGAGTTCAGCTCAGCCTAGGGCAATGCATAAGACTTGGATGCCGTGTGCCACTTGCCAGAACGCTGTTCGCGAACGCGTGCGAGGGCTGAGGAAATTCAGCTGCTCCAGGGAGAGTGCAGTGCGTTTCCCTATGCTCGGCATACACAGAGGGGCTCTAAAATGCTACGGGCCTGGATGTTGCTTAGCGGACCCAGGTGGGCCTGGGGGTACTCAGGGTTCCTGCCGGTAACAGGATGCCCACGCCGGCCTCCTAGGTGTCCAGGAAACTCTGCTGCCGTTGAAGGTACTCTGAGCCTAGGCCACTGCGCGTGGAAACTGCTGCACGCCTCCGCTTCTGCACGGCAAATCGGGGCGTGACTTCAAGGCATGTGTTCATGCTGTCTCTGCCGTTAGCGACACTGCATGGTAAGGTGCTCAGATGTTCCTCGAGCAGAGTGACTTCAGCCACGAGGTTCTCCAAGTATTATCCAAATCACAGTGTTTTGTCATCGCAGCTCCCACAGGCGCCATGACAAAGTCGGGTTCACAGGAAATGTTGGCACGATGCTGTTCGAGGACTCTGGAAATATAGCGCTCCTCAAGGAACGAACACTGTGTTTCTCCTCATTCTGCACGCACAGAGGGCCTCCGAGGGATCAACCAATGAGCCTCGAAGTTGCTCAGCCTACGCACAGCGTCTGGAGGTATTCAGTGAACTTGGAGGGAAAGTGAGTCATACCCGAGAGGCCTAGGGAGTCCTCAAACGTGTACTTCCTTTAAACTAAAGAATGTAAGCGACTAAGAACTCCTGGAAACAGCTGCCTGCCTCCCTTTCAGCACGGCTGCTACGGGCCTAACCCGGAGGCAACTTTTCACGGTGAGATTCCCTTTATCTCTAGAGCTGGTCTGGCGGACCCCAGCCGCGGCCAAGGAAGCACCGGCTTTACACAGAGCAGACTCCTATTTTTTCCCGAAGCCCTCTTAAAGGGTTTACAGGCCTGTCAAGAGCAGGGAGTGTCAGGTATCTTCAGGGCAGCCTGAATGCAGCCTTCAAAATGGGAAAGCAAGGCTAGTTCCAGCAGGCTCCCTTTTCCATGGGCACACTCAGCATACAGCCCTGTGGTTTCTAACAAGCCCAAAGAGACACAGGATACCCTGTGTTTCCTTCCCCGAATCAACTTCTCGAAGTTGGGTGTTCTGCATCAAGCGAAGCGCCTCAACCAAGGAACGCCGCAGCTTCTCCTCTGGGCTTGTCCCTATTCAAAGGCCGGCAGTGCCACAGGAAGAAGGGGACTGAAATGGCACTAAGAACGCAAGGCGACGATCTCTGGGAGGCACGGTGACTTCAGGCAGGAGGTCCTAGATGGAATGCGAAGCCGAGGGTTTCTCAGAGTTCAGCTCAACCTAGGGCAATGCATAAGACTTGGACGCCGTGTGGCACGTGCCAGAACGCTGTTCGCGAACGCGTGCGAGGGCTGAGGAAATTCAGATGCTCCAGGGAGAGTGCAGTGCGTTTCCCTATGCTCGGCATACACAGAGGGGCTCTAAAATGCTACGGGCCTGGATGTTGCTTAGCGGACCCAGGTGGGCCTGGGGGTACTCAGGGTTCCTGCCGGTAACAGGATGCCCACGCCGGCCTCCTAGGTGTCCAGGAAACTCTGCTGCCGTTGAAGGTACTCTGAGCCTAGGCCACTGCGCGTGGAAACTGCTGCACGCCTCCGCTTCTGCACGGCAAATCGGGGCCTGACTTCCAGGCATGTGTTCATGCTGGCTGTGCCGTTAGCGACACTACATGGTAAGGTGCTCAGATGTTCCTCGAGCAGAGTGACTTCAGCCACGAGGTTCTCCAAGTATTATCCAAATCACAGTGTTTTGTCATCGCAGCTACCACAGGCGCCATGACAAAGTCGGGTTCACAGGAAATGTTGGCACGATGCTGTTCGAGGACTCTGGAAATGTAGCGTTCCTCAAGGAACGTACACTGTGTTTCTCCTCATTCTGCACGCACAGAGGGCCTCCGAGGGATCAACCAATGAGCCTCGAAGTTGCTCAGCCTGCGCACAGCGGTCTGGAGGTACTCAGTGAACTTGGAGGGAAAGTGAGGCATACCCGAGAGGCCTAGGGAGTCCTCAAACGTGTACTTCCTTTAAACTAAAGAATGTAAGCGACTAAGAACTCCTGGAAACAGCTGCCTGCCTCCCTTTCAGCACGGCTGCTACGGGCCTAACCCGGAGGCAACTTTTCACGGTGAGGTTCCCTTTATCTCTAGAGCTGGTCTGGCGGACCCCAGCTGCGGCCAAGGAAGCTCCGGCTTTACACAGAGCAGACTCCTATTTTTTCCCGAAGCCCTCTTAAAGGGTTTACAGGCCTGTCAAGAGCAGGGAGTGTCAGGTATCTTCAGGGCAGCATGAATGCAGCCTTCAAAATGGGAAAGCAAGGCTAGTTCCAGCAGGCTCCCTTTTCCATGGGCACACTCAGCATACAGCCCTGTGGTTTCTAACAAGCCCAAAGAGACACAGGTTACCCTGTGTTTCCTTCCCCGAATCAACTTCTCGAAGTTGGGTGTTCTGCATCAAGCGAAGTGCCTCAACCAAGGAACGCCGCAGCTTCTCCTCTGGGCCTGTCCCTATTCAAAGGCCGGCAGTGCCACAGGAAGAAGGGGACTGAAATGGCACTAAGAACGCAAGGCGACTATCTCTGGGAGGCACGGTGACTTCAGGCAGGAGGTCCTAGATGGAATGCGAAGCCGAGGGTTTCTCAGAGTTCAGCTCAGCCTAGGGCAATGCATAAGACTTGGACGCCGTGTGGCACTTGCCAGAACGCTGTTCGCGAACGCGTGCGAGGGCTGAGGAAATTCAGCTGCTCCAGGGAGAGTGCAGTGCGTTTCCCTATGCTCGGCATACACAGAGGGGCTCTAAAATGCTACGGGCCTGGATGTTGCTTAGCGGACCCAGGTGGGCCTGGGGGTACTCAGGGTTCCTGCCGGTAACAGGATGCCCACGCCGGCCTCCAAGGTGTCCAGGAAACTCTGCTGCCGTTGAAGGTACTCTGAGCCTAGGTCACTGCGCGTGGAAACTGCTGCACGCCTCCGCTTCTGCACGGCAAATCGGGGCCTGACTTCCAGGCATGTGTTCATGCTGGCTGTGCCGTTAGCGACACTGCATGGTAAGGTGCTCAGATGTTCCTCGAGCAGAGTGACTTCAGCCACCAGGTTCTCCAAGTATTATCCAAATCACAGTGTTTTGTCATCGCAGCTACCACAGGCGCCATGACAAAGTCGGATTCACAGGAAATGTTGGCACGATGCTGTTCGAGGACTCTGGAAATGTAGTGTTCCTCAAGGAACGTACACTGTGTTTCTCCTCATTCTGCACGCACAGAGGGCCTCCGAGGGATCAACCAATGAGCCTCGAAGTTGCTCAGCCAGCGCACAGCGGTCTGGAGGTACTCAGTGAACTTGGAGGGAAAGTGAGGCATACCCGAGAGGCCTAGGGAGTCCTCAAACGTGTACTTCCTTTAAACTAAAGAATGTAAGCGACTAAGAACTCCTGGAAACAGCTGCCTGCCTCCCTTTCAGCACGGCTGCTACGGGCCTAACCCGGAGGCAACTTTTCACGGTGAGGTTCCCTTTATCTCTAGAGCTGGTTTGGCGGACCCCAGCCGCGGCCAAGGAAGCACCGGCTTTACACAGAGCAGACTCCTATTTTTTCCCGAAGCCCTCTTAAAGGGTTTACAGGCCTGTCAAGAGCAGGGAGTGTCAGGTATCTTCAGGGCAGCATGAATGCAGCCTTCAAAATGGGGAAGCAAGGCTAGTTCCAGCAGGCTCCCTTTTCCATGGGCACACTCAGCATACAGCCCTGTGGTTTCTAACAAGCCCAAAGAGACACAGGTTACCCTGTGTTTCCTTCCCCGAATCAACTTCTCGAAGTTGGGTGTTCTGCATCAAGCGAAGTGCCTCAACCAAGGAACGCCGCAGCTTCTCCTCTGGGCCTGTCCCTATTCAAAGGCCGGCAGTGCCACAGGAAGAAGGGGACTGAAATGGCACTAAGAACGCAAGGCGACTATCACTGGGAGGCACGGTGACTTCAGGCAGGAGGTCCTAGATGGAATGCGAAGCCGAGGGTTTCTCAGAGTTCAGCTCAGCCTAGGGCAATGCGTAAGACTTCGACGCCGTGTGGCACGTGCCAGAACGCTGTTCGCGAGCACGTGCGAGGGCTGAGGAAATTCAGCTGCTCCAGGGAGAGTGCAGTGCGTTTCCCTATGCTCGGCATACACAGAGGGGCTCTAAAATGCTACGGGCCTGGATGTTGCTTAGCGGACCCAGGTGGGCATGGGGGTACTCAGGGTTCCTGCCGGTAACAGGATGCCCACGCCGGCCTCCTAGGTGTCCAGGAAACTCTGCTGCCGTTGAAGGTACTCTGAGCCTAGGCCACTGCGCATGGAAACTGCTGCACGCCTCCGCTTCTGCACGGCAAATCGGGGAGTGACTTCCAGGCATGTGTTCATGCTGGCTGTGCCGTTAGCGACACTGCATGGTAAGGTGCTCAGATGTTCCTCGAGCAGAGTGACTTCAGCCACGAGGTTCTCCAAGTATTATCCAAATCAGAGTGTTTTGTCATCGCAGCTCCCACAGGCGCCATGACAAAGTCGGGTTCACAGGAAATGTTGGCACGATGCTGTTCGAGGACTCTGGAAATGTAGCGTTCCTCAAGGAACGTACACTCTGTTTCTCCTCATTCTGCACGCACAGAGGGCCTCCGAGGGATCAACCAATGAGCCTCGAAGTTGCTCAGCCAGCGCACAGCGGTCTGGAGGTACTCAGTGAACTTGGAGGGAAAGTGAGGCATACCCGAGAGGCCTAGGGAGTCCTCAAACGTGTACTTCCTTTAAACTAAAGAATGTAAGCGACTAAGAACTCCTGGAAACAGCTGCCTGCCTCCCTTTCAGCACGGCTGCTACGGGCCTAACCCGGAGGCAACTTTTCACGGTGAGATTCCCTTTATCTCTAGAGCTGGTCTGGCGGACCCCAGCCGCGGCCAAGGAAGCACCGGCTTTACACAGAGCAGACTCCTATTTTTTCCCGAAGCCCTCTTAAAGGGTTTACAGGCCTGTCAAGAGCAGGGAGTGTCAGGTATCTTCAGGGCAGCCTGAATGCAGCCTTCAAAATGGGAAAGCAAGGCTAGTTCCAGCAGGCTCCCTTTTCCATGGGCACACTCAGCATACAGCCCTGTGGTTTCTAACAAGCCCAAAGAGACACAGGTTACCCTGTGTTTCCTTCCCCGAATCAACTTCTCGAAGTTGGGTGTTCTGCATCAAGCGAAGCGCCTCAACCAAGGAACGCCGCAGCTTCTCCTCTGGGCTTGTCCCTATTCAAAGGCCGGCAGTGCCACAGGAAGAAGGGGACTGAAATGGCACTAAGAACGCAAGGCGACGATCTCTGGGAGGCACGGTGACTTCAGGCAGGAGGTCCTAGATGGAATGCGAAGCCGAGGGTTTCTCAGAGTTCAGCTCAGCCTAGGGCAATGCATAAGACTTGGACGCCGTGTGGCACGTGCCAGAACGCTGTTCGCGAACGCGTGCGAGGGCTGAGGAAATTCAGATGCTCCAGGGAGAGTGCAGTGCGTTTCCCTATGCTCGGCATACACAGAGGGGCTCTAAAATGCTACGGGCCTGGATGTTGCTTAGCGGACCCAGGTGGGCCTGGGGGTACTCAGGGTTCCTGCCGGTAACAGGATGCCCACGCCGGCCTCCTAGGTGTCCAGGAAACTCTGCTGCCGTTGAAGGTACTCTGAGCCTAGGCCACTGCGCGTGGAAACTGCTGCACGCCTCCGCTTCTGCACGGCAAATCGGGGCCTGACTTCCAGGCATGTGTTCATGCTGGCTGTGCCGTTAGCGACACTGCATGGTAAGGTGCTCAGATGTTCCTCGAGCAGAGTGACTTCAGCCACGAGGTTCTCCAAGTATTATCCAAATCACAGTGTTTTGTCATCGCAGCTACCACAGGCGCCATGACAAAGTCGGGTTCACAGGAAATGTTGGCACGATGCTGTTCGAGGACTCTGGAAATGTAGCGTTCCTCAAGGAACGTACACTGTGTTTCTCCTCATTCTGCACGCACAGAGGGCCTCCGAGGGATCAACCAATGAGCCTCGAAGTTGCTCAGCCTGCGCACAGCGGTCTGGAGGTACTCAGTGAACTTGGAGGGAAAGTGAGGCATACCCGAGAGGCCTAGGGAGTCCTCAAACGTGTACTTCCTTTAAACTAAAGAATGTAAGCGACTAAGAACTCCTGGAAACAGCTGCCTGCCTCCCTTTCAGCACGGCTGCTACGGGCCTAACCCGGAGGCAACTTTTCACGGTGAGGTTCCCTTTATCTCTAGAGCTGGTCTGGCGGACCCCAGCTGCGGCCAAGGAAGCACCGGCTTTACACAGAGCAGACTCCTATTTTTTCCCGAAGCCCTCTTAAAGGGTTTACAGGCCTGTCAAGAGCAGGGAGTGTCAGGTATCTTCAGGGCAGCATGAATGCAGCCTTCAAAATGGGAAAGCAAGGCTAGTTCCAGCAGGCTCCCTTTTCCATGGGCACACTCAGCATACAGCCCTGTGGTTTCTAACAAGCCCAAAGAGACACAGGTTACCCTGTGTTTCCTTCCCCGAATCAACTTCTCGAAGTTGGGTGTTTTGCATCAAGCGAAGTGCCTCAACCAAGGAACGCCGCAGCTTCTCCTCTGGGCCTGTCCCTATTCAAAGGCCGGCAGTGCCACAGGAAGAAGGGGACTGAAATGGCACTAAGAACGCAAGGCGACTATCTCTGGGAGGCACGGTGACTTCAGGCAGGAGGTCCTAGATGGAATGCGAAGCCGAGGGTTTCTCAGAGTTCAGCTCAGCCTAGGGCAATGCGTAAGACTTCGACGCCGTGTGGCACGAGCCAGAACGCTGTTCGCGAACGCGTGCGAGGGCTGAGGAAATTCAGCTGCTCCAGGGAGAGTGCAGTGCGTTTCCCTATGCTCGGCATACACAGAGGGGCTCTAAAATGCTACGGGCCTGGATGTGGCTTAGCGGACCCAGGTGGGCCTGGGGGTACTCAGGGTTCCTGCCGGTAACAGGATGCCCACGCCGGCCTCCTAGGTGTCCAGGAAACTCTGCTGCTGTTGAAGGTACTCTGAGCCTAGGCCACTGCGCGTGGAAACTGCTGCACGCCTCCGCTTCTGCACGGCAAATCGGGGCCTGACTTCCAGGCATGTGTTCATGCTGGCTGTGCCGTTAGCGACACTGCATGGTAAGGTGCTCAGATGTTCCTCGAGCAGAGTGACTTCAGCCACGAGGTTCTCCAAGTATTATCCAAATCACAGTGTTTTGTCATCGCAGCTCCCACAGGCTCCATGACAAAGTCGGGTTCACAGGAAATGTTGGCACGATGCTGTTCGAGGACTCTGGAAATGTAGCGCTCCTCAAGGAACGTACACTGTGTTTCTCCTCATTCTGCACGCACAGAGGGCCTCCGAGGGATCAACCAATGAGCCTCGAAGTTGCTCAGCCTACGCACAGCGGTCTGGAGGTACTCAGTGAACTTGGAGGGAAAGTGAGGCATACCCGAGAGGCCTAGGGAGTCCTCAAACGTGTACTTCCTTTAAACTAAAGAATGTAAGCGAGTAAGAACTCCTGGAAACAGCTGCCTGCCTCCCTTTCAGCACGGCTGCTACGGGCCTAACCCGGAGGCAACTTTTCACGGTGAGGTTCCCTTTATCTCTAGAGCTGGTCTGGCGGACCCCAGCCGCGGCCAAGGAAGCACCGGCTTTACACAGAGCAGACTCCTATTTTTTCCCGAAGCCCTCTTAAAGGGTTTACAGGCCTGTCAAGAGCAGGGAGTGTCAGGTATCTTCAGGGCAGCATGAATGCAGCCTTCAAAATGGGAAAGCAAGGCTAGTTCCAGCAGGCTCCCTTTTCCATGGGCACACTCAGCATACAGCCCTGTGGTTTCTAACAAGCCCAAAGAGACACAGGTTACCCTGTGTTTCCTTCCCCGAATCAACTTCTCGAAGTTGGGTGTTCTGCATCAAGCGAAGTGCCTCAACCAAGGAACGCCGCAGCTTCTCCTCTGGGCCTGTCCCTATTCAAAGGCCGGCAGTGCCACAGGAAGAAGGGGACTGAAATGGCACTAAGAACGCAAGGCGACTATCTCTGGGAGGCACGGTGACTTCAGGCAGGAGGTCCTAGATGGAATGGGAAGCCGAGGGTTTCTCAGAGTTCAGCTCAGCCTAGGGCAATGCGTAAGACTTCGACGCCGTGTGGCACGTGCCAGAACGCTGTTCGCGAACGCGTGCGAGGGCTGAGGAAATTCAGCTGCTCCAGGGAGAGTGCAGTGCGTTTCCCTATGCTCGGCATACACAGAGGGGCTCTAAAATGCTACGGGCCTGGATGTTGCTTAGCGGACCCAGGTGGGCCTGGGGGTACTCAGGGTTCCTGCCGGTAACAGGATGCCCACGCCGGCCTCCTAGGTGTCCAGAAAACTCTGCTGCCGTTGAAGGTACTCTGAGCCTAGGCCACTGCGCGTGGAAACTGCTGCACGCCTCCGCTTGTGCACGGCAAATCGGGGCCTGACTTCCAGGCATGTGTTCATGCTGGCTGTGCCGTTAGCGACACTGCATGGTAAGGTGCTCAGATGTTCCTCGAGCAGAGTGACTTCAGCCACGAGGTTCTCCAAGTATTATCCAAATCACAGTGTTTTGTCATCGCAGCTACCACAGGCGCCATGACAAAGTCGGGTTCACAGGAAATGTTGGCACGATGCTGTTCGAGGACTCTGGAAATGTAGCGTTCCTCAAGGAACGTACACTGTGTTTCTCCTCATTCTGCACGCACAGAGGGCCTCCGAGGGATCAACCAATGAGCCTCGAAGTTGCTCAGCCTGCGCACAGCGGTCTGGAGGTACTCAGTGAACTTGGAGGGAAAGTGAGGCATACCCGAGAGGCCTAGGGAGTCCTCAAACGTGTACTTCCTTTAAACTAAAGAATGTAAGCGACTAAGAACTCCTGGAAACAGCTGCCTGCCTCCCTTTCAGCACGGCTGCTACGGGCCTAACCCGGAGGCAACTTTTCACGGTGAGGTTCCCTTTATCTCTAGAGCTGGTCTGGCGGACCCCAGCTGCGGCCAAGGAAGCACCGGCTTTACACAGAGCAGACTCCTATTTTTTCCCGAAGCCCTCTTAAAGGGTTTACAGGCCTGTCAAGAGCAGGGAGTGTCAGGTATCTTCAGGGCAGCATGAATGCAGCCTTCAAAATGGGAAAGCAAGGCTAGTTCCAGCAGGCTCCCTTTTCCATGGGCACACTCAGCATACAGCCCTGTGGTTTCTAACAAGCCCAAAGAGACACAGGTTACCCTGTGTTTCCTTCCCCGAATCAACTTCTCGAAGTTGGGTGTTCTGCATCAAGCGAAGTGCCTCAACCAAGGAACCCCGCAGCTTCTCCTCTGGGCCTGTCCCTATTCAAAGGCCGGCAGTGCCACAGGAAGAAGGGGACTGAAATGGCACTAAGAACGCAAGGCGACTATCTCTGGGAGGCACGGTGACTTCAGGCAGGAGGTCCTAGATGGAATGCGAAGCCGAGGGTTTCTCAGAGTTCAGCTCAGCCTAGGGCAATGCGTAAGACTTCGACGCCGTGTGGCACGAGCCAGAACGCTGTTCGCGAACGCGTGCGAGGGCTGAGGAAATTCAGCTGCTCCAGGGAGAGTGCAGTGCGTTTCCCTATGCTCGGCATACACAGAGGGGCTCTAAAATGCTACGGGCCTGGATGTGGCTTAGCGGACCCAGGTGGGCCTGGGGGTACTCAGGGTTCCTGCCGGTAACAGGATGCCCACGCCGGCCTCCTAGGTGTCCAGGAAACTCTGCTGCCGTTGAAGGTACTCTGAGCCTAGGCCACTGCGCGTGGAAACTGCTGCACGCCTCCGCTTCTGCACGGCAAATCGGGGCCTGACTTCCAGGCATGTGTTCATGCTGGCTGTGCCGTTAGCGACACTGCATGGTAAGGTGCTCAGATGTTCCTCGAGCAGAGTGACTTCAGCCACGAGGTTCTCCAAGTATTATCCAAATCACAGTGTTTTGTCATCGCAGCTCCCACAGGCGCCATGACAAAGTCGGGTTCACAGGAAATGTTGGCACGATGCTGTTCGAGGACTCTGGAAATGTAGCGCTCCTCAAGGAACGTACACTGTGTTTCTCCTCATTCTGCACGCACAGAGGGCCTCCGAGGGATCAACCAATGAGCCTCGAAGTTGCTCAGCCTACGCACAGCGGTCTGGAGGTACTCAGTGAACTTGGAGGGAAAGTGAGGCATACCCGAGAGGCCTAGGGAGTCCTCAAACGTGTACTTCCTTTAAACTAAAGAATGTAAGCGACTAAGAACTCCTGGAAACAGCTGCCTGCCTCCCTTTCAGCACGGCTGCTACGGGCCTAACCCGGAGGCAACTTTTCACGGTGAGGTTCCCTTTATCTCTAGAGCTGGTCTGGCGGACCCCAGCCGCGGCCAAGGAAGCACCGGCTTTACACAGAGCAGACTCCTATTTTTTCCCGAAGCCCTCTTAAAGGGTTTACAGGCCTGTCAAGAGCAGGGAGTGTCAGGTATCTTCAGGGCAGCATGAATGCAGCCTTCAAAATGGGAAAGCAAGGCTAGTTCCAGCAGGCTCCCTTTTCCATGGGCACACTCAGCATACAGCCCTGTGGTTTCTAACAAGCCCAAAGAGACACAGGTTACCCTGTGTTTCCTTCCCCGAATCAACTTCTCGAAGTTGGGTGTTCTGCATCAAGCGAAGTGCCTCAACCAAGGAACGCCGCAGCTTCTCCTCTGGGCCTGTCCCTATTCAAAGGCCGGCAGTGCCACAGGAAGAAGGGGACTGAAATGGCACTAAGAACGCAAGGCGACTATCTCTGGGAGGCACGGTGACTTCAGGCAGGAGGTCCTAGATGGAATGCGAAGCCGAGGGTTTCTCAGAGTTCAGCTCAGCCTAGGGCAATGCATAAGACTTGGACGCCGTGTGGCACTTGCCAGAACGCTGTTCGCGAACGCGTGCGAGGGCTGAGGAAATTCAGCTGCTCCAGGGAGAGTGCAGTGCGTTTCCCTATGCTCGGCATACACAGAGGGGCTCTAAAATGCTACGGGCCTGGATGTTGCTTAGCGGACCCAGGTGGGCCTGGGGGTACTCAGGGTTCCTGCCGGTAACAGGATGCCCACGCCGGCCTCCAAGGTGTCCAGGAAACTCTGCTGCCGTTGAAGGTACTCTGAGCCTAGGTCACTGCGCGTGGAAACTGCTGCACGCCTCCGCTTCTGCACGGCAAATCGGGGCCTGACTTCCAGGCATGTGTTCATGCTGGCTGTGCCGTTAGCGACACTGCATGGTAAGGTGCTCAGATGTTCCTCGAGCAGAGTGACTTCAGCCACCAGGTTCTCCAAGTATTATCCAAATCACAGTGTTTTGTCATCGCAGCTACCACAGGCGCCATGACAAAGTCGGATTCACAGGAAATGTTGGCACGATGCTGTTCGAGGACTCTGGAAATGTAGTGTTCCTCAAGGAACGTACACTGTGTTTCTCCTCATTCTGCACGCACAGAGGGCCTCCGAGGGATCAACCAATGAGCCTCGAAGTTGCTCAGCCAGCGCACAGCGGTCTGGAGGTACTCAGTGAACTTGGAGGGAAAGTGAGGTATACCCGAGAGGCCTAGGGAGTCCTCAAACGTGTACTTCCTTTAAACTAAAGAATGTAAGCGACTAAGAACTCCTGGAAACAGCTGCCTGCCTCCCTTTCAGCACGGCTGCTACGGGCCTAACCCGGAGGCAACTTTTCACGGTGAGGTTCCCTTTATCTCTAGAGCTGGTCTGGCGGACCCCAGCCGCGGCCAAGGAAGCACCGGCTTTACACAGAGCAGACTCCTATTTTTTCCCGAAGCCCTCTTAAAGGGTTTACAGGCCTGTCAAGAGCAGGGAGTGTCAGGTATCTTCAGGGCAGCATGAATGCAGCCTTCAAAATGGGAAAGCAAGGCTAGTTCCAGCAGGCTCCCTTTTCCATGGGCACACTCAGCATACAGCCCTGTGGTTTCTAACAAGCCCAAAGAGACACAGGTTACCCTGTGTTTCCTTCCCCGAATCAACTTCTCGAAGTTGGGTGTTCTGCATCAAGCGAAGTGCCTCAACCAAGGAACGCCGCAGCTTCTCCTCTGGGCCTGTCCCTATTCAAAGGCCGGCAGTGCCACAGGAAGAAGGGGACTGAAATGGCACTAAGAACGCAAGGCGACTATCTCTGGGAGGCACGGTGACTTCAGGCAGGAGGTCCTAGATGGAATGCGAAGCCGAGGGTTTCTCAGAGTTCAGCTCAGCCTAGGGCAATGCATAAGACTTGGACGCCGTGTGGCACTTGCCAGAACGCTGTTCGCGAACGCGTGCGAGGGCTGAGGAAATTCAGCTGCTCCAGGGAGAGTGCAGTGCGTTTCCCTATGCTCGGCATACACAGAGGGGCTCTAAAATGCTACGGGCCTGGATGTTGCTTAGCGGACCCAGGTGGGCCTGGGGGTACTCAGGGTTCCTGCCGGTAACAGGATGCCCACGCCGGCCTCCAAGGTGTCCAGGAAACTCTGCTGCCGTTGAAGGTACTCTGAGCCTAGGTCACTGCGCGTGGAAACTGCTGCACGCCTCCGCTTCTGCACGGCAAATCGGGGCCTGACTTCCAGGCATGTGTTCATGCTGGCTGTGCCGTTAGCGACACTGCATGGTAAGGTGCTCAGATGTTCCTCGAGCAGAGTGACTTCAGCCACCAGGTTCTCCAAGTATTATCCAAATCACAGTGTTTTGTCATCGCAGCTACCACAGGCGCCATGACAAAGTCGGATTCACAGGAAATGTTGGCACGATGCTGTTCGAGGACTCTGGAAATGTAGTGTTCCTCAAGGAACGTACACTGTGTTTCTCCTCATTCTGCACGCACAGAGGGCCTCCGAGGGATCAACCAATGAGCCTCGAAGTTGCTCAGCCAGCGCACAGCGGTCTGGAGGTACTCAGTGAACTTGGAGGGAAAGTGAGGTATACCCGAGAGGCCTAGGGAGTCCTCAAACGTGTACTTCCTTTAAACTAAAGAATGTAAGCGACTAAGAACTCCTGGAAACAGCTGCCTGCCTCCCTTTCAGCACGGCTGCTACGGGCCTAACCCGGAGGCAACTTTTCACGGTGAGGTTCCCTTTATCTCTAGAGCTGGTCTGGCGGACCCCAGCCGCGGCCAAGGAAGCACCGGCTTTACACAGAGCAGACTCCTATTTTTTCCCGAAGCCCTCTTAAAGGGTTTACAGGCCTGTCAAGAGCAGGGAGTGTCAGGTATCTTCAGGGCAGCATGAATGCAGCCTTCAAAATGGGAAAGCAAGGCTAGTTCCAGCAGGCTCCCTTTTCCATGGGCACACTCAGCATACAGCCCTGTGGTTTCTAACAAGCCCAAAGAGACACAGGTTACCCTGTGTTTCCTTCCCCGAATCAACTTCTCGAAGTTGGGTGTTCTGCATCAATCGAAGTGCCTCAACCAAGGAACGCCGCAGCTTCTCCTCTGGGCCTGTCCCTATTCAAAGGCCGGCAGTGCCACAGGAAGAAGGGGACTGAAATGGCACTAAGAACGCAAGGCGACTATCTCTGGGAGGCACGGTGACTTCAGGCAGGAGGTCCTAGATGGAATGCGAAGCCGAGGGTTTCTCAGAGTTCAGCTCAGCCTAGGGCAATGCATAAGACTTGGATGCCGTGTGCCACTTGCCAGAACGCTGTTCGCGAACGCGTGCGAGGGCTGAGGAAATTCAGCTGCTCCAGGGAGAGTGCAGTGCGTTTCCCTATGCTCGGCATACACAGAGGGGCTCTAAAATGCTACGGGCCTGGATGTTGCTTAGCGGACCCAGGTGGGCCTGGGGGTACTCAGGGTTCCTGCCGGTAACAGGATGCCCACGCCGGCCTCCTAGGTGTCCAGGAAACTCTGCTGCCGTTGAAGGTACTCTGAGCCTAGGCCACTGCGCGTGGAAACTGCTGCACGCCTCCGCTTCTGCACGGCAAATCGGGGCCTGACTTCCAGGCATGTGTTCATGCTGGCTGTGCCGTTAGCGACACTGCATGGTAAGGTGCTCAGATGTTCCTCGAGCAGAGTGACTTCAGCCACGAGGTTCTCCAAGTATTATCCAAATCACAGTGTTTTGTCATCGCAGCTCCCACAGGCGCCATGACAAAGTCGGGTTCACAGGAAATGTTGGCACGATGCTGTTCGAGGACTCTGGAAATGTAGCGCTCCTCAAGGAACGTACACTGTGTTTCTCCTCATTCTGCACGCACAGAGGGCCTCCGAGGGATCAACCAATGAGCCTCGAAGTTGCTCAGCCAGCGCACAGCGGTCTGGAGGTACTCAGTGAACTTGGAGGGAAAGTGAGGCATACCCGAGAGGCCTAGGGAGTCCTCAAACGTGTACTTCCTTTAAACTAAAGAATGTAAGCGACTAAGAACTCCTGGAAACAGCTGCCTGCCTCCCTTTCAGCACGGCTGCTACGGGCCTAACCCGGAGGCAACTTTTCACGGTGAGGTTCCCTTTATCTCTAGAGTTGGTCTGGCGGACCCCAGCCGCGGCCAAGGAAGCACCGGCTTTACACAGAGCAGACTCCTATTTTTTCCCGAAGCCCTCTTAAAGGGTTTACAGGCCTGTCAAGAGCAGGGAGTGTCAGGTATCTTCAGGGCAGCCTGAATGCAGCCTTCAAAATGGGAAAGCAAGGCTAGTTCCAGCAGGCTCCCTTTTCCATGGGCACACTCAGCATACAGCCCTGTGGTTTCTAACAAGCCCAAAGAGACACAGGTTACCCTGTGTTTCCTTCCCCGAATCAACTTCTCGAAGTTGGGTGTTCTGCATCAAGCGAAGCGCCTCAACCAAGGAACGCCGCAGCTTCTCCTCTGGGCCTGTCCCTATTCAAAGGCCGGCAGTGCCACAGGAAGAAGGGGACTGAAATGGCACTAAGAACGCAAGGCGACTATCTCTGGGAGGCACGGTGACTTCAGGCAGGAGGTCCTAGATGGAATGCGAAGCCGAGGGTTTCTCAGAGTTCAGCTCAGCCTAGGGCAATGCATAAGACTTGGACGCCGTGTGGCACTTGCCAGAACGCTGTTCGCGAACGCGTGCGAGGGCTGAGGAAATTCAGCTGCTCCAGGGAGAGTGCAGTGCGTTTCCCTATGCTCGGCATACACAGAGGGGCTCTAAAATGCTACGGGCCTGGATGTTGCTTAGCGGACCCAGGTGGGCCTGGGGGTACTCAGGGTTCCTGCCGGTAACAGGATGCCCACGCCGGCCTCCAAGGTGTCCAGGAAACTCTGCTGCCGTTGAAGGTACTCTGAGCCTAGGTCACTGCGCGTGGAAACTGCTGCACGCCTACGCTTCTGCACGGCAAATCGGGGCCTGACTTCCAGGCATGTGTTCATGCTGGCTGTGCCGTTAGCGACACTGCATGGTAAGGTGCTCAGATGTTCCTCGAGCAGAGTGACTTCAGCCACCAGGTTCTCCAAGTATTATCCAAATCACAGTGTTTTGTCATCGCAGCTACCACAGGCGCCATGACAAAGTCGGATTCACAGGAAATGTTGGCACGATGCTGTTCGAGGACTCTGGAAATGTAGTGTTCCTCAAGGAACGTACACTGTGTTTCTCCTCATTCTGCACGCACAGAGGGCCTCCGAGGGATCAACCAATGAGCCTCGAAGTTGCTCAGCCAGCGCACAGCGGTCTGGAGGTACTCAGTGAACTTGGAGGGAAAGTGAGGCATACCCGAGAGGCCTAGGGAGTCCTCAAACGTGTACTTCCTTTAAACTAAAGAATGTAAGCGACTAAGAACTCCTGGAAACAGCTGCCTGCCTCCCTTTCAGCACGGCTGCTACGGGCCTAACCCGGAGGCAACTTTTCACGGTGAGATTCCCTTTATCTCTAGAGCTGGTCTGGCGGACCCCAGCCGCGGCCAAGGAAGCACCGGCTTTACACAGAGCAGACTCCTATTTTTTCCCGAAGCCCTCTTAAAGGGTTTACAGGCCTGTCAAGAGCAGGGAGTGTCAGGTATCTTCAGGGCAGCCTGAATGCAGCCTTCAAAATGGGAAAGCAAGGCTAGTTCCAGCAGGCTCCCTTTTCCATGGGCACACTCAGCATACAGCCCTGTGGTTTCTAACAAGCCCAAAGAGACACAGGTTACCCTGTGTTTCCTTCCCCGAATCAACTTCTCGAAGTTGGGTGTTCTGCATCAAGCGAAGTGCCTCAACCAAGGAACGCCGCAGCTTCTCCTCTGGGCCTGTCCCTATTCAAAGGCCGGCAGTGCCACAGGAAGAAGGGGACTGAAATGGCACTAAGAACGCAAGGCGACGATCTCTGGGAGGCACGGTGACTTCAGGCAGGAGGTCCTAGATGGAATGCGAAGCCGAGGGTTTCTCAGAGTTCAGCTCAGCCTAGGGCAATGCATAAGACTTGGACGCCGTGTGGCACGTGCCAGAACGCTGTTCGCGAACGCGTGCGAGGGCTGAGGAAATTCAGATGCTCCAGGGAGAGTGCAGTGCGTTTCCCTATGCTCGGCATACACAGAGGGGCTCTAAAATGCTACGGGCCTGGATGTTGCTTAGCGGACCCAGGTGGGCCTGGGGGTACTCAGGGTTCCTGCCGGTAACAGGATGCCCACGCCGGCCTCCTAGGTGTCCAGGAAACTCTGCTGCCGTTGAAGGTACTCTGAGCCTAGGCCACTGCGCGTGGAAACTGCTGCACGCCTCCGCTTCTGCACGGCAAATCGGGGCCTGACTTCCAGGCATGTGTTCATGCTGCCTGTGCCGTTAGCGACACTACATGGTAAGGTGCTCAGATGTTCCTCGAGCAGAGTGACTTCAGCCACGAGGTTCTCCAAGTATTATCCAAATCACAGTGTTTTGTCATCGCAGCTACCACAGGCGCCATGACAAAGTCGGGTTCACAGGAAATGTTGGCACGATGCTGTTCGAGGACTCTGGAAATGTAGCGTTCCTCAAGGAACGTACACTGTGTTTCTCCTCATTCTGCACGCACAGAGGGCCTCCGAGGGATCAACCAATGAGCCTCGAAGTTGCTCAGCCTGCGCACAGCGGTCTGGAGGTACTCAGTGAACTTGGAGGGAAAGTGAGGCATACCCGAGAGGCCTAGGGAGTCCTCAAACGTGTACTTCCTTTAAACTAAAGAATGTAAGCGACTAAGAACTCCTGGAAACAGCTGCCTGCCTCCCTTTCAGCACGGCTGCTACGGGCCTAACCCGGAGGCAACTTTTCACGGTGAGGTTCCCTTTATCTCTAGAGCTGGTCTGGCGGACCCCAGCCGCGGCCAAGGAAGCACCGGCTTTACACAGAGCAGACTCCTATTTTTTCCCGAAGCCCTCTTAAAGGGTTTACAGGCCTGTCAAGAGCAGGGAGTGTCAGGTATCTTCAGGGCAGCATGAATGCAGCCTTCAAAATGGGAAAGCAAGGCTAGTTCCAGCAGGCTCCCTTTTCCATGGGCACACTCAGCATACAGCCCTGTGGTTTCTAACAAGCCCAAAGAGACACAGGTTACCCTGTGTTTCCTTCCCCGAATCAACTTCTCGAAGTTGGGTGTTCTGCATCAATCGAAGTGCCTCAACCAAGGAACGCCGCAGCTTCTCTTCTGGGCCTGTCCCTATTCAAAGGCCGGCAGTGCCACAGGAAGAAGGGGACTGAAATGGCACTAAGAACGCAAGGCGACTATCTCTGGGAGGCACGGTGACTTCAGGCAGGAGGTCCTAGATGGAATGCGAAGCCGAGGGTTTCTCAGAGTTCAGCTCAGCCTAGGGCAATGCATAAGACTTGGATGCCGTGTGCCACTTGCCAGAACGCTGTTCGCGAACGCGTGCGAGGGCTGAGGAAATTCAGCTGCTCCAGGGAGAGTGCAGTGCGTTTCCCTATGCTCGGCATACACAGAGGGGCTCTAAAATGCTACGGGCCTGGATGTTGCTTAGCGGACCCAGGTGGGCCTGGGGGTACTCAGGGTTCCTGCCGGTAACAGGATGCCCACGCCGGCCTCCTAGGTGTCCAGGAAACTCTGCTGCCGTTGAAGGTACTCTGAGCCTAGGCCACTGCGCGTGGAAACTGCTGCACGCCTCCGCTTCTGCACGGCAAATCGGGGCCTGACTTCCAGGCATGTGTTCATGCTGGCTGTGCCGTTAGCGACACTGCATGGTAAGGTGCTCAGATGTTCCTCGAGCAGAGTGACTTCAGCCACGAGGTTCTCCAAGTATTATCCAAATCACAGTGTTTTGTCATCGCAGCTCCCACAGGCGCCATGACAAAGTCGGGTTCACAGGAAATGTTGGCACGATGCTGTTCGAGGACTCTGGAAATGTAGCGCTCCTCAAGGAACGTACACTGTGTTTCTCCTCATTCTGCACGCACAGAGGGCCTCCGAGGGATCAACCAATGAGCCTCGAAGTTGCTCAGCCAGCGCACAGCGGTCTGGAGGTACTCAGTGAACTTGGAGGGAAAGTGAGGCATACCCGAGAGGCCTAGGGAGTCCTCAAACGTGTACTTCCTTTAAACTAAAGAATGTAAGCGACTAAGAACTCCTGGAAACAGCTGCCTGCCTCCCTTTCAGCACGGCTGCTACGGGCCTAACCCGGAGGCAACTTTTCACGGTGAGGTTCCCTTTATCTCTAGAGTTGGTCTGGCGGACCCCAGCCGCGGCCAAGGAAGCACCGGCTTTACACAGAGCAGACTCCTATTTTTTCCCGAAGCCCTCTTAAAGGGTTTACAGGCCTGTCAAGAGCAGGGAGTGTCAGGTATCTTCAGGGCAGCCTGAATGCAGCCTTCAAAATGGGAAAGCAAGGCTAGTTCCAGCAGACTCCCTTTTCCATGGGCACACTCAGCATACAGCCCTGTGGTTTCTAACAAGCCCAAAGAGACACAGGTTACCCTGTGTTTCCTTCCCCGAATCAACTTCTCGAAGTTGGGTGTTCTGCATCAAGCGAAGCGCCTCAACCAAGGAACGCCGCAGCTTCTCCTCTGGGCCTGTCCCTATTCAAAGGCCGGCAGTGCCACAGGAAGAAGGGGACTGAAATGGCACTAAGAACGCAAGGCGACTATCTCTGGGAGGCACGGTGACTTCAGGCAGGAGGTCCTAGATGGAATGCGAAGCCGAGGGTTTCTCAGAGTTCAGCTCAGCCTAGGGCAATGCATAAGACTTGGACGCCGTGTGGCACTTGCCAGAACGCTGTTCGCGAACGCGTGCGAGGGCTGAGGAAATTCAGCTGCTCCAGGGAGAGTGCAGTGCGTTTCCCTATGCTCGGCATACACAGAGGGGCTCTAAAATGCTACGGGCCTGGATGTTGCTTAGAGGACCCAGGTGGGCCTGGGGGTACTCAGGGTTCCTGCCGGTAACAGGATGCCCACGCCGGCCTCCAAGGTGTCCAGGAAACTCTGCTGCCGTTGAAGGTACTCTGAGCCTAGGTCACTGCGCGTGGAAACTGCTGCACGCCTACGCTTCTGCACGGCAAATCGGGGCCTGACTTCCAGGCATGTGTTCATGCTGGCTGTGCCGTTAGCGACACTGCATGGTAAGGTGCTCAGATGTTCCTCGAGCAGAGTGACTTCAGCCACCAGGTTCTCCAAGTATTATCCAAATCACAGTGTTTTGTCATCGCAGCTACCACAGGCGCCATGACAAAGTCGGATTCACAGGAAATGTTGGCACGATGCTGTTCGAGGACTCTGGAAATGTAGTGTTCCTCAAGGAACGTACACTGTGTTTCTCCTCATTCTGCACGCACAGAGGGCCTCCGAGGGATCAACCAATGAGCCTCGAAGTTGCTCAGCCAGCGCACAGCGGTCTGGAGGTACTCAGTGAACTTGGAGGGAAAGTGAGGCATACCCGAGAGGCCTAGGGAGTCCTCAAACGTGTACTTCCTTTAAACTAAAGAATGTAAGCGACTAAGAACTCCTGGAAACAGCTGCCTGCCTCCCTTTCAGCACGGCTGCTACGGGCCTAACCCGGAGGCAACTTTTCACGGTGAGATTCCCTTTATCTCTAGAGCTGGTCTGGCGGACCCCAGCCGCGGCCAAGGAAGCACCGGCTTTACACAGAGCAGACTCCTATTTTTTCCCGAAGCCCTCTTAAAGGGTTTACAGGCCTGTCAAGAGCAGGGAGTGTCAGGTATCTTCAGGGCAGCCTGAATGCAGCCTTCAAAATGGGAAAGCAAGGCTAGTTCCAGCAGGCTCCCTTTTCCATGGGCACACTCAGCATACAGCCCTGTGGTTTCTAACAAGCCCAAAGAGACACAGGTTACCCTGTGTTTCCTTCCCCGAATCAACTTCTCGAAGTTGGGTGTTCTGCATCAAGCGAAGTGCCTCAACCAAGGAACGCCGCAGCTTCTCCTCTGGGCCTGTCCCTATTCAAAGGCCGGCAGTGCCACAGGAAGAAGGGGACTGAAATGGCACTAAGAACGCAAGGCGACGATCTCTGGGAGGCACGGTGACTTCAGGCAGGAGGTCCTAGATGGAATGCGAAGCCGAGGGTTTCTCAGAGTTCAGCTCAGCCTAGGGCAATGCATAAGACTTGGACGCCGTGTGGCACGTGCCAGAACGCTGTTCGCGAACGCGTGCGAGGGCTGAGGAAATTCAGATGCTCCAGGGAGAGTGCAGTGCGTTTCCCTATGCTCGGCATACACAGAGGGGCTCTAAAATGCTACGGGCCTGGATGTTGCTTAGCGGACCCAGGTGGGCCTGGGGGTACTCAGGGTTCCTGCCGGTAACAGGATGCCCACGCCGGCCTCCTAGGTGTCCAGGAAACTCTGCTGCCGTTGAAGGTACTCTGAGCCTAGGCCACTGCGCGTGGAAACTGCTGCACGCCTCCGCTTCTGCACGGCAAATCGGGGCCTGACTTCCAGGCATGTGTTCATGCTGGCTGTGCCGTTAGCGACACTACATGGTAAGGTGCTCAGATGTTCCTCGAGCAGAGTGACTTCAGCCACGAGGTTCTCCAAGTATTATCCAAATCACAGTGTTTTGTCATCGCAGCTACCACAGGCGCCATGACAAAGTCGGGTTCACAGGAAATGTTGGCACGATGCTGTTCGAGGACTCTGGAAATGTAGCGTTCCTCAAGGAACGTACACTGTGTTTCTCCTCATTCTGCACGCACAGAGGGCCTCCGAGGGATCAACCAATGAGCCTCGAAGTTGCTCAGCCTGCGCACAGCGGTCTGGAGGTACTCAGTGAACTTGGAGGGAAAGTGAGGCATACCCGAGAGGCCTAGGGAGTCCTCAAACGTGTACTTCCTTTAAACTAAAGAATGTAAGCGACTAAGAACTCCTGGAAACAGCTGCCTGCCTCCCTTTCAGCACGGCTGCTACGGGCCTAACCCGGAGGCAACTTTTCACGGTGAGGTTCCCTTTATCTCTAGAGCTGGTCTGGCGGACCCCAGCTGCGGCCAAGGAAGCACCGGCTTTACACAGAGCAGACTCCTATTTTTTCCCGAAGCCCTCTTAAAGGGTTTACAGGCCTGTCAAGAGCAGGGAGTGTCAGGTATCTTCAGGGCAGCATGAATGCAGCCTTCAAAATGGGAAAGCAAGGCTAGTTCCAGCAGGCTCCCTTTTCCATGGGCACACTCAGCATACAGCCCTGTGGTTTCTAACAAGCCCAAAGAGACACAGGTTACCCTGTGTTTCCTTCCCCGAATCAACTTCTCGAAGTTGGGTGTTCTGCATCAAGCGAAGTGCCTCAACCAAGGAACGCCGCAGCTTCTCCTCTGGGCCTGTCCCTATTCAAAGGCCGGCAGTGCCACAGGAAGAAGGGGACTGAAATGGCACTAAGAACGCAAGGCGACTATCTCTGGGAGGCACGGTGACTTCAGGCAGGAGGTCCTAGATGGAATGCGAAGCCGAGGGTTTCTCAGAGTTCAGCTCAGCCTAGGGCAATGCATAAGACTTGGACGCCGTGTGGCACTTGCCAGAACGCTGTTCGCGAACGCGTGCGAGGGCTGAGGAAATTCAGCTGCTCCAGGGAGAGTGCAGTGCGTTTCCCTATGCTCGGCATACACAGAGGGGCTCTAAAATGCTACGGGCCTGGATGTTGCTTAGCGGACCCAGGTGGGCCTGGGGGTACTCAGGGTTCCTGCCGGTAACAGGATGCCCACGCCGGCCTCCTAGGTGTCCAGGAAACTCTGCTGCCGTTGAAGGTACTCTGAGCCTAGGCCACTGCGCGTGGAAACTGCTGCACGCCTCCGCTTCTGCACGGCAAATCGGGGCGTGACTTCAAGGCATGTGTTCATGCTGGCTCTGCCGTTAGCGACACTGCATGGTAAGGTGCTCAGATGTTCCTCGAGCAGAGTGACTTCAGCCACGAGGTTCTCCAAGTATTATCCAAATCACAGTGTTTTGTCATCGCAGCTCCCACAGGCGCCATGACAAAGTCGGGTTCACAGGAAATGTTGGCACGATGCTGTTCGAGGACTCTGGAAATATAGCGCTCCTCAAGGAACGAACACGGTGTTTCTCCTCATTCTGCACGCACAGAGGGCCTCCGAGGGATCAACCAATGAGCCTCGAAGTTGCTCAGCCTACGCACAGCGTCTGGAGGTATTCAGTGAACTTGGAGGGAAAGTGAGTCATACCCGAGAGGCCTAGGGAGTCCTCAAACGTGTACTTCCTTTAAACTAAAGAATGTAAGCGACTAAGAACTCCTGGAAACAGCTGCCTGCCTCCCTTTCAGCACGGCTGCTACGGGCCTAACCCGGAGGCAACTTTTCACGGTGAGATTCCCTTTATCTCTAGAGCTGGTCTGGCGGACCCCAGCCGCGGCCAAGGAAGCACCGGCTTTACACAGAGCAGACTCCTATTTTTTCCCGAAGCCCTCTTAAAGGGTTTACAGGCCTGTCAAGAGCAGGGAGTGTCAGGTATCTTCAGGGCAGCCTGAATGCAGCCTTCAAAATGGGAAAGCAAGGCTAGTTCCAGCAGGCTCCCTTTTCCATGGGCACACTCAGCATACAGCCCTGTGGTTTCTAACAAGCCCAAAGAGACACAGGTTACCCTGTGTTTCCTTCCCCGAATCAACTTCTCGAAGTTGGGTGTTCTGCATCAAGCGAAGCGCCTCAACCAAGGAACGCCGCAGCTTCTCCTCTGGGCCTGTCCCTATTCAAAGGCCAGCAGTGCCACAGGAAGAAGGGGACTGAAATGGCACTAAGAACGCAAGGCGACTATCTCTGGGAGGCACGGTGACTTCATGCCGGAGGTCCTAGATGGAATGCGAAGCCGAGGGTGTCTCAGAGTTCAGCTCAGCCTAGGGCAATGCGTAAGACTTCGACGCCGTGTGGCACGAGCCAGAACGCTGTTCGCGAACGCGTGCGAGGGCTGAGGAAATTCACCTGCTCCAGGGAGAGTGCAGTGCGTTTCCCTATGCTCGGCATACACAGAGGGGCTCTAAAATGCTACGGGCCTGGATGTGGCTTAGCGGACCCAGGTGGGCCTGGGGGTACTCAGGGTTCCTGCCGGTAACAGGATGCCCACGCCGGCCTCCTAGGTGTCCAGGAAACTCTGCTGCCGTTGAAGGTACTCTGAGCCTAGGCCACTGCGCGTGGCAACTGCTGCACGCCTCCGCTTCTGCACGGCAAATCGGGGCCTGACTTCCAGGCATGTGTTCATGCTGGCTGTGCCGTTAGCGACACTGCATGGTAAGGTGCTCAGATGTTCCTCGAGCAGAGTGACTTCAGCCACGAGGTTCTCCAAGTATTATCCAAATCACAGTGTTTTGTCATCGCAGCTCCCACAGGCGCCATGACAAAGTCGGGTTCACAGGAAATGTTGGCACGATGCTGTTCGAGGACTCTGGAAATGTAGCGCTCCTCAAGGAACGTACACTGTGTTTCTCCTCATTCTGCACGCACAGAGGGCCTCCGAGGGATCAACCAATGAGCCTCGAAGTTGCTCAGCCAGCGCACAGCGGTCTGGAGGTACTCAGTGAACTTGGAGGGAAAGTGAGGCATACCCGAGAGGCCTAGGGAGTCCTCAAACGTGTACTTCCTTTAAACTAAAGAATGTAAGCGACTAAGAACTCCTGGAAACAGCTGCCTGCCTCCCTTTCAGCACGGCTGCTACGGGCCTAACCCGGAGGCAACTTTTCACGGTGAGGTTCCCTTTATCTCTAGAGTTGGTCTGGCGGACCCCAGCCGCGGCCAAGGAAGCACCGGCTTTACACAGAGCAGACTCCTATTTTTTCCCGAAGCCCTCTTAAAGGGTTTACAGGCCTGTCAAGAGCAGGGAGTGTCAGGTATCTTCAGGGCAGCCTGAATGCAGCCTTCAAAATGGGAAAGCAAGGCTAGTTCCAGCAGGCTCCCTTTTCCATGGGCACACTCAGCATACAGCCCTGTGGTTTCTAACAAGCCCAAAGAGACACAGGTTACCCTGTGTTTCCTTCCCCGAATCAACTTCTCGAAGTTGGGTGTTCTGCATCAAGCGAAGCGCCTCAACCAAGGAACGCCGCAGCTTCTCCTCTGGGCCTGTCCCTATTCAAAGGCCGGCAGTGCCACAGGAAGAAGGGGACTGAAATGGCACTAAGAACGCAAGGCGACTATCTCTGGGAGGCACGGTGACTTCAGGCAGGAGGTCCTAGATGGAATGCGAAGCCGAGGGTTTCTCAGAGTTCAGCTCAGCCTAGGGCAATGCATAAGACTTGGACGCCGTGTGGCACTTGCCAGAACGCTGTTCGCGAACGCGTGCGAGGGCTGAGGAAATTCAGCTGCTCCAGGGAGAGTGCAGTGCGTTTCCCTATGCTCGGCATACACAGAGGGGCTCTAAAATGCTACGGGCCTGGATGTTGCTTAGCGGACCCAGGTGGGCCTGGGGGTACTCAGGGTTCCTGCCGGTAACAGGATGCCCACGCCGGCCTCCAAGGTGTCCAGGAAACTCTGCTGCCGTTGAAGGTACTCTGAGCCTAGGTCACTGCGCGTGGAAACTGCTGCACGCCTACGCTTCTGCACGGCAAATCGGGGCCTGACTTCCAGGCATGTGTTCATGCTGGCTGTGCCGTTAGCGACACTGCATGGTAAGGTGCTCAGATGTTCCTCGAGCAGAGTGACTTCAGCCACCAGGTTCTCCAAGTATTATCCAAATCACAGTGTTTTGTCATCGCAGCTACCACAGGCGCCATGACAAAGTCGGATTCACAGGAAATGTTGGCACGATGCTGTTCGAGGACTCTGGAAATGTAGTGTTCCTCAAGGAACGTACACTGTGTTTCTCCTCATTCTGCACGCACAGAGGGCCTCCGAGGGATCAACCAATGAGCCTCGAAGTTGCTCAGCCAGCGCACAGCGGTCTGGAGGTACTCAGTGAACTTGGAGGGAAAGTGAGGTATACCCGAGAGGCCTAGGGAGTCCTCAAACGTGTACTTCCTTTAAACTAAAGAATGTAAGCGACTAAGAACTCCTGGAAACAGCTGCCTGCCTCCCTTTCAGCACGGCTGCTACGGGCCTAACCCGGAGGCAACTTTTCACGGTGAGGTTCCCTTTATCTCTAGAGCTGGTCTGGCGGACCCCAGCCGCGGCCAAGGAAGCACCGGCTTTACACAGAGCAGACTCCTATTTTTTCCCGAAGCCCTCTTAAAGGGTTTACAGGCCTGTCAAGAGCAGGGAGTGTCAGGTATCTTCAGGGCAGCATGAATGCAGCCTTCAAAATGGGAAAGCAAGGCTAGTTCCAGCAGGCTCCCTTTTCCATGGGCACACTCAGCATACAGCCCTGTGGTTTCTAAGAAGCCCAAAGAGACACAGGTTACCCTGTGTTTCCTTCCCCGAATCAACTTCTCGAAGTTGGGTGTTCTGCATCAATCAAAGTGCCTCAACCAAGGAACGCCGCAGCTTCTCCTCTGGGCCTGTCCCTATTCAAAGGCCGGCAGTGCCACAGGAAGAAGGGGACTGAAATGGCACTAAGAACGCAAGGCGACTATCTCTGGGAGGCACGGTGACTTCAGGCAGGAGGTCCTAGATGGAATGCGAAGCCGAGGGTTTCTCAGAGTTCAGCTCAGCCTAGGGCAATGCATAAGACTTGGATGCCGTGTGCCACTTGCCAGAACGCTGTTCGCGAACGCGTGCGAGGGCTGAGGAAATTCAGCTGCTCCAGGGAGAGTGCAGTGCGTTTCCCTATGCTCGGCATACACAGAGGGGCTCTAAAATGCTACGGGCCTGGATGTTGCTTAGCGGACCCAGGTGGGCCTGGGGGTACTCAGGGTTCCTGCCGGTAACAGGATGCCCACGCCGGCCTCCTAGGTGTCCAGGAAACTCTGCTGCCGTTGAAGGTACTCTGAGCCTAGGCCACTGCGCGTGGAAACTGCTGCACGCCTCCGCTTCTGCACGGCAAATCGGGGCGTGACTTCAAGGCATGTGTTCATGCTGTCTCTGCCGTTAGCGACACTGCATGGTAAGGTGCTCAGATGTTCCTCGAGCAGAGTGACTTCAGCCACGAGGTTCTCCAAGTATTATCCAAATCACAGTGTTTTGTCATCGCAGCTCCCACAGGCGCCATGACAAAGTCGGGTTCACAGGAAATGTTGGCACGATGCTGTTCGAGGACTCTGGAAATATAGCGCTCCTCAAGGAACGAACACTGTGTTTCTCCTCATTCTGCACGCACAGAGGGCCTCCGAGGGATCAACCAATGAGCCTCGAAGTTGCTCAGCCTACGCACAGCGTCTGGAGGTATTCAGTGAACTTGGAGGGAAAGTGAGTCATACCCGAGAGGCCTAGGGAGTCCTCAAACGTGTACTTCCTTTAAACTAAAGAATGTAAGCGACTAAGAACTCCTGGAAACAGCTGCCTGCCTCCCTTTCAGCACGGCTGCTACGGGCCTAACCCGGAGGCAACTTTTCACGGTGAGATTCCCTTTATCTCTAGAGCTGGTCTGGCGGACCCCAGCCGCGGCCAAGGAAGCACCGGCTTTACACAGAGCAGACTCCTATTTTTTCCCGAAGCCCTCTTAAAGGGTTTACAGGCCTGTCAAGAGCAGGGAGTGTCAGGTATCTTCAGGGCAGCCTGAATGCAGCCTTCAAAATGCAGCATTCCTTCAAAATGCAGCATTCCTAGATGGAATGCGAAGCCGAGGGTTTCTCAGAGTTCAGCTCAGCCTAGGGCAATGCATAAGACTTGGACGCCGTGTGGCACGTGCCAGAACGCTGTTCGCGAACGCGTGCGAGGGCTGAGGAAATTCAGATGCTCCAGGGAGAGTGCAGTGCGTTTCCCTATGCTCGGCATACACAGAGGGGCTCTAAAATGCTACGGGCCTGGATGTTGCTTAGCGGACCCAGGTGGGCCTGGGGGTACTCAGGGTTCCTGCCGGTAACAGGATGCCCACGCCGGCCTCCTAGGTGTCCAGGAAACTCTGCTGCCGTTGAAGGTACTCTGAGCCTAGGCCACTGCGCGTGGAAACTGCTGCACGCCTCCGCTTCTGCACGGCAAATCGGGGCCTGACTTCCAGGCATGTGTTCATGCTGGCTGTGCCGTTAGCGACACTACATGGTAAGGTGCTCAGATGTTCCTCGAGCAGAGTGACTTCAGCCACGAGGTTCTCCAAGTATTATCCAAATCACAGTGTTTTGTCATCGCAGCTACCACAGGCGCCATGACAAAGTCGGGTTCACAGGAAATGTTGGCACGATGCTGTTCGAGGACTCTGGAAATGTAGCGTTCCTCAAGGAACGTACACTGTGTTTCTCCTCATTCTGCACGCACAGAGGGCCTCCGAGGGATCAACCAATGAGCCTCGAAGTTGCTCAGCCTGCGCACAGCGGTCTGGAGGTACTCAGTGAACTTGGAGGGAAAGTGAGGCATACCCGAGAGGCCTAGGGAGTCCTCAAACGTGTACTTCCTTTAAACTAAAGAATGTAAGCGACTAAGAACTCCTGGAAACAGCTGCCTGCCTCCCTTTCAGCACGGCTGCTACGGGCCTAACCCGGAGGCAACTTTTCACGGTGAGGTTCCCTTTATCTCTAGAGCTGGTCTGGCGGACCCCAGCTGCGGCCAAGGAAGCACCGGCTTTACACAGAGCAGACTCCTATTTTTTCCCGAAGCCCTCTTAAAGGGTTTACAGGCCTGTCAAGAGCAGGGAGTGTCAGGTATCTTCAGGGCAGCATGAATGCAGCCTTCAAAATGGGAAAGCAAGGCTAGTTCCAGCAGGCTCCCTTTTCCATGGGCACACTCAGCATACAGCCCTGTGGTTTCTAACAAGCCCAAAGAGACACAGGTTACCCTGTGTTTCCTTCCCCGAATCAACTTCTCGAAGTTGGGTGTTCTGCATCAAGCGAAGTGCCTCAACCAAGGAACGCCGCAGCTTCTCCTCTGGGCCTGTCCCTATTCAAAGGCCGGCAGTGCCACAGGAAGAAGGGGACTGAAATGGCACTAAGAACGCAAGGCGACTATCTCTGGGAGGCACGGTGACTTCAGGCAGGAGGTCCTAGATGGAATGCGAAGCCGAGGGTTTCTCAGAGTTCAGCTCAGCCTAGGGCAATGCGTAAGACTTCGACGCCGTGTGGCACGAGCCAGAACGCTGTTCGCGAACGCGTGCGAGGGCTGAGGAAATTCAGCTGCTCCAGGGAGAGTGCAGTGCGTTTCCCTATGCTCGGCATACACAGAGGGGCTCTAAAATGCTACGGGCCTGGATGTGGCTTAGCGGACCCAGGTGGGCCTGGGGGTACTCAGGGTTCCTGCCGGTAACAGGATGCCCACGCCGGCCTCCTAGGTGTCCAGGAAACTCTGCTGCTGTTGAAGGTACTCTGAGCCTAGGCCACTGCGCGTGGAAACTGCTGCACGCCTCCGCTTCTGCACGGCAAATCGGGGCCTGACTTCCAGGCATGTGTTCATGCTGGCTGTGCCGTTAGCGACACTGCATGGTAAGGTGCTCAGATGTTCCTCGAGCAGAGTGACTTCAGCCACGAGGTTCTCCAAGTATTATCCAAATCACAGTGTTTTGTCATCGCAGCTCCCACAGGCTCCATGACAAAGTCGGGTTCACAGGAAATGTTGGCACGATGCTGTTCGAGGACTCTGGAAATGTAGCGCTCCTCAAGGAACGTACACTGTGTTTCTCCTCATTCTGCACGCACAGAGGGCCTCCGAGGGATCAACCAATGAGCCTCGAAGTTGCTCAGCCTACGCACAGCGGTCTGGAGGTACTCAGTGAACTTGGAGGGAAAGTGAGGCATACCCGAGAGGCCTAGGGAGTCCTCAAACGTGTACTTCCTTTAAACTAAAGAATGTAAGCGAGTAAGAACTCCTGGAAACAGCTGCCTGCCTCCCTTTCAGCACGGCTGCTACGGGCCTAACCCGGAGGCAACTTTTCACGGTGAGGTTCCCTTTATCTCTAGAGCTGGTCTGGCGGACCCCAGCCGCGGCCAAGGAAGCACCGGCTTTACACAGAGCAGACTCCTATTTTTTCCCGAAGCCCTCTTAAAGGGTTTACAGGCCTGTCAAGAGCAGGGAGTGTCAGGTATCTTCAGGGCAGCATGAATGCAGCCTTCAAAATGGGAAAGCAAGGCTAGTTCCAGCAGGCTCCCTTTTCCATGGGCACACTCAGCATACAGCCCTGTGGTTTCTAACAAGCCCAAAGAGACACAGGTTACCCTGTGTTTCCTTCCCCGAATCAACTTCTCGAAGTTGGGTGTTCTGCATCAAGCGAAGTGCCTCAACCAAGGAACGCCGCAGCTTCTCCTCTGGGCCTGTCCCTATTCAAAGGCCGGCAGTGCCACAGGAAGAAGGGGACTGAAATGGCACTAAGAACGCAAGGCGACTATCTCTGGGAGGCACGGTGACTTCAGGCAGGAGGTCCTAGATGGAATGGGAAGCCGAGGGTTTCTCAGAGTTCAGCTCAGCCTAGGGCAATGCGTAAGACTTCGACGCCGTGTGGCACGTGCCAGAACGCTGTTCGCGAACGCGTGCGAGGGCTGAGGAAATTCAGCTGCTCCAGGGAGAGTGCAGTGCGTTTCCCTATGCTCGGCATACACAGAGGGGCTCTAAAATGCTACGGGCCTGGATGTTGCTTAGCGGACCCAGGTGGGCCTGGGGGTACTCAGGGTTCCTGCCGGTAACAGGATGCCCACGCCGGCCTCCTAGGTGTCCAGAAAACTCTGCTGCCGTTGAAGGTACTCTGAGCCTAGGCCACTGCGCGTGGAAACTGCTGCACGCCTCCGCTTGTGCACGGCAAATCGGGGCCTGACTTCCAGGCATGTGTTCATGCTGGCTGTGCCGTTAGCGACACTGCATGGTAAGGTGCTCAGATGTTCCTCGAGCAGAGTGACTTCAGCCACGAGGTTCTCCAAGTATTATCCAAATCACAGTGTTTTGTCATCGCAGCTACCACAGGCGCCATGACAAAGTCGGGTTCACAGGAAATGTTGGCACGATGCTGTTCGAGGACTCTGGAAATGTAGCGTTCCTCAAGGAACGTACACTGTGTTTCTCCTCATTCTGCACGCACAGAGGGCCTCCGAGGGATCAACCAATGAGCCTCGAAGTTGCTCAGCCTGCGCACAGCGGTCTGGAGGTACTCAGTGAACTTGGAGGGAAAGTGAGGCATACCCGAGAGGCCTAGGGAGTCCTCAAACGTGTACTTCCTTTAAACTAAAGAATGTAAGCGACTAAGAACTCCTGGAAACAGCTGCCTGCCTCCCTTTCAGCACGGCTGCTACGGGCCTAACCCGGAGGCAACTTTTCACGGTGAGGTTCCCTTTATCTCTAGAGCTGGTCTGGCGGACCCCAGCTGCGGCCAAGGAAGCACCGGCTTTACACAGAGCAGACTCCTATTTTTTCCCGAAGCCCTCTTAAAGGGTTTACAGGCCTGTCAAGAGCAGGGAGTGTCAGGTATCTTCAGGGCAGCATGAATGCAGCCTTCAAAATGGGAAAGCAAGGCTAGTTCCAGCAGGCTCCCTTTTCCATGGGCACACTCAGCATACAGCCCTGTGGTTTCTAACAAGCCCAAAGAGACACAGGTTACCCTGTGTTTCCTTCCCCGAATCAACTTCTCGAAGTTGGGTGTTCTGCATCAAGCGAAGTGCCTCAACCAAGGAACCCCGCAGCTTCTCCTCTGGGCCTGTCCCTATTCAAAGGCCGGCAGTGCCACAGGAAGAAGGGGACTGAAATGGCACTAAGAACGCAAGGCGACTATCTCTGGGAGGCACGGTGACTTCAGGCAGGAGGTCCTAGATGGAATGCGAAGCCGAGGGTTTCTCAGAGTTCAGCTCAGCCTAGGGCAATGCGTAAGACTTCGACGCCGTGTGGCACGAGCCAGAACGCTGTTCGCGAACGCGTGCGAGGGCTGAGGAAATTCAGCTGCTCCAGGGAGAGTGCAGTGCGTTTCCCTATGCTCGGCATACACAGAGGGGCTCTAAAATGCTACGGGCCTGGATGTGGCTTAGCGGACCCAGGTGGGCCTGGGGGTACTCAGGGTTCCTGCCGGTAACAGGATGCCCACGCCGGCCTCCTAGGTGTCCAGGAAACTCTGCTGCCGTTGAAGGTACTCTGAGCCTAGGCCACTGCGCGTGGAAACTGCTGCACGCCTCCGCTTCTGCACGGCAAATCGGGGCCTGACTTCCAGGCATGTGTTCATGCTGGCTGTGCCGTTAGCGACACTGCATGGTAAGGTGCTCAGATGTTCCTCGAGCAGAGTGACTTCAGCCACGAGGTTCTCCAAGTATTATCCAAATCACAGTGTTTTGTCATCGCAGCTCCCACAGGCGCCATGACAAAGTCGGGTTCACAGGAAATGTTGGCACGATGCTGTTCGAGGACTCTGGAAATGTAGCGCTCCTCAAGGAACGTACACTGTGTTTCTCCTCATTCTGCACGCACAGAGGGCCTCCGAGGGATCAACCAATGAGCCTCGAAGTTGCTCAGCCTACGCACAGCGGTCTGGAGGTACTCAGTGAACTTGGAGGGAAAGTGAGGCATACCCGAGAGGCCTAGGGAGTCCTCAAACGTGTACTTCCTTTAAACTAAAGAATGTAAGCGACTAAGAACTCCTGGAAACAGCTGCCTGCCTCCCTTTCAGCACGGCTGCTACGGGCCTAACCCGGAGGCAACTTTTCACGGTGAGGTTCCCTTTATCTCTAGAGCTGGTCTGGCGGACCCCAGCCGCGGCCAAGGAAGCACCGGCTTTACACAGAGCAGACTCCTATTTTTTCCCGAAGCCCTCTTAAAGGGTTTACAGGCCTGTCAAGAGCAGGGAGTGTCAGGTATCTTCAGGGCAGCATGAATGCAGCCTTCAAAATGGGAAAGCAAGGCTAGTTCCAGCAGGCTCCCTTTTCCATGGGCACACTCAGCATACAGCCCTGTGGTTTCTAACAAGCCCAAAGAGACACAGGTTACCCTGTGTTTCCTTCCCCGAATCAACTTCTCGAAGTTGGGTGTTCTGCATCAAGCGAAGTGCCTCAACCAAGGAACGCCGCAGCTTCTCCTCTGGGCCTGTCCCTATTCAAAGGCCGGCAGTGCCACAGGAAGAAGGGGACTGAAATGGCACTAAGAACGCAAGGCGACTATCTCTGGGAGGCACGGTGACTTCAGGCAGGAGGTCCTAGATGGAATGGGAAGCCGAGGGTTTCTCAGAGTTCAGCTCAGCCTAGGGCAATGCGTAAGACTTCGACGCCGTGTGGCACGTGCCAGAACGCTGTTCGCGAACGCGTGCGAGGGCTGAGGAAATTCAGCTGCTCCAGGGAGAGTGCAGTGCGTTTCCCTATGCTCGGCATACACAGAGGGGCTCTAAAATGCTACGGGCCTGGATGTTGCTTAGCGGACCCAGGTGGGCCTGGGGGTACTCAGGGTTCCTGCCGGTAACAGGATGCCCACGCCGGCCTCCTAGGTGTCCAGAAAACTCTGCTGCCGTTGAAGGTACTCTGAGCCTAGGCCACTGCGCGTGGAAACTGCTGCACGCCTCCGCTTGTGCACGGCAAATCGGGGCCTGACTTCCAGGCATGTGTTCATGCTGGCTGTGCCGTTAGCGACACTGCATGGTAAGGTGCTCAGATGTTCCTCGAGCAGAGTGACTTCAGCCACGAGGTTCTCCAAGTATTATCCAAATCACAGTGTTTTGTCATCGCAGCTCCCACAGGCGCCATGACAAAGTCGGGTTCACAGGAAATGTTGGCACGATGCTGTTCGAGGACTCTGGAAAATTAGCGTTCCTCAAGGAACGTACACTGTGTTTCTCCTCATTCTGCACGCACAGAGGGCCTCCGAGGGATCAACCAATGAGCCTCGAAGTTGCTCAGCCAGCGCACAGCGGTCTGGAGGTACTCAGTGAACTTGGAGGGAAAGTGAGGCATACCCGAGAGGCCTAGGGAGTCCTCAAACGTGTACTTCCTTTGAACTAAAGAATGTAAGCGACTAAGAACTCCTGGAAACAGCTGCCTGCCTCCCTTTCAGCACGGCTGCTACGGGCCTAACCCGGAGGCAACTTTTCACGGTGAGGTTCCCTTTATCTCTAGAGCTGGTCTGGCGGACCCCAGCCGCGGCCAAGGAAGCACCGGCTTTACACAGAGCAGACTCCTATTTTTTCCCGAAGCCCTCTTAAAGGGTTTACAGGCCTGTCAAGAGCAGGGAGTGTCAGGTATCTTCAGGGCAGCATGAATGCAGCCTTCAAAATGGGAAAGCAAGGCTAGTTCCAGCAGGCTCCCTTTTCCATGGACACACTCAGCATACAGCCCTGTGGTTTCTAACAAGCCCAAAGAGACACAGGTTACCCTGTGTTTCCTTCCCCGAATCAACTTCTCGAAGTTGGGTGTTCTGCATCAAGCGAAGTGCCTCAACCAAGGAACGCCGCAGCTTCTCCTCTGGGCCTGTCCCTACTCAAAGGCCGGCAGTGCCACAGGAAGAAGGGGACTGAAATGGCAGTAAGAACGCAAGCCGACTATCTCTGGGAGGCACGGTGACTTCAGGCAGGAGGTCCTAGATGGAATGCGAAGCCGAGGGTTTCTCAGAGTTCAGCTCAGCCTAGGGCAATGCGTAAGACTTCGATGCCGTGTGGCACGTGCCAGAACGCTGTTCGCGAACGCGTGCGAGGGCTGAGGAAATTCAGCTGCTCCAGGGAGAGTGCAGTGCGTTTCCCTATGCTCGGCATACACAGAGGGGCTCTAAAATGCTACGGGCCTGGATGTTGCTTAGCGGACCCAGGTGGGCCTGGGGGTACTCAGGGTTCCTGCCGGTAACAGGATGCCCACGCCGGCCTCCTAGGTGTCCAGGAAACTCTGCTGCCGTTGAAGGTACTCTGAGCCTAGGCCACTGCGCGTGGAAACTGCTGCACGCCTCCGTTTCTGCACGGCAAATCGGGGCCTGACTTCCAGGCATGTGTTCATGCTGGCTGTGCCGTTAGCGACACTGCATGGTAAGGTGCTCAGATGTTCCTCGAGCAGAGTGACTTCAGCCACGAGGTTCTCCAAGTATTATCCAAATCACAGTGTTTTGTCATCGCAGCTCCCACAGGCGCCATGACAAAGTCGGGTTCACAGGAAATGTTGGCACGATGCTGTTCGAGGACTCTGGAAAAGTAGCGCTCCTCAAGGAACGTACACTGTGTTTCTCCTCATTCTGCACTCACAGAGGGCCTCCGAGGGATCAACCAATGAGCCTCGAAGTTGCTCAGCCAGCGCACAGCGGTCTGGAGGTACTCAGTGAACTTGGAGGGAAAGTGAGGCATACCCGAGAGGCCTAGGGAGTCCTCAAACGTGTACTTCCTTTAAACTAAAGAATGTAAGCGACTAAGAACTCCTGGAAACAGCTGCCTGCCTCCCTTTCAGCACGGCTGCTACGGGCCTAACCCGGAGGCAACTTCTCACGGTGAGGTTCCCTTTATCTCTAGAGCTGGTCTGGCGGACCCCAGCTGCGGCCAAGGAAGCACCGGCTTTACACAGAGCAGACTCCTATTTTTTCCCGAAGCCCTCTTAAAGGGTTTACAGGCCTGTCAAGAGCAGGGAGTGTCAGGTATCTTCAGGGCAGCATGAATGCAGCCTTCAAAATGGGGAAGCAAGGCTAGTTCCAGCAGGCTCCCTTTTCCATGGGCACACTCAGCATACAGCCCTGTGGTTTCTAACAAGCCCAAAGAGACACAGGTTACCCTGTGTTTCCTTCCCCGAATCAACTTCTCGAAGTTGGGTGTTCTGCATCAAGCGAAGTGCCTCAACCAAGGAACGCCGCAGCTTCTCCTCTGGGCCTGTCCCTATTCAAAGGCCGGCAGTGCCACAGGAAGAAGGGGACTGAAATGGCACTAAGAACGCAAGGCGACTATCACTGGGAGGCACGGTGACTTCAGGCAGGAGGTCCTAGATGGAATGCGAAGCCGAGGGTTTCTCAGAGTTCAGCTCAGCCTAGGGCAATGCGTAAGACATCGACGCCGTGTGGCACGTGCCAGAACGCTGTTCGCGAGCACGTGCGAGGGCTGAGGAAATTCAGCTGCTCCAGGGAGAGTGCAGTGCGTTTCCCTATGCTCGGCATACACAGAGGGGCTCTAAAATGCTACGGGCCTGGATGTTGCTTAGCGGACCCAGGTGGGCCTGGGGGTACTCAGGGTTTCTGCCGGTAACAGGATGCCCACGCCGGCCTCCTAGGTGTCCAGGAAACTCTGCTGCCGTTGAAGGTACTCTGAGCCTAGGCCACTGCGCATGGAAACTGCTGCACGCCTCCGCTTCTGCACGGCAAATCGGGGAGTGACTTCCAGGCATGTGTTCATGCTGGCTGTGCCGTTAGCGACACTGCATGGTAAGGTGCTCAGATGTTCCTCGAGCAGAGTGACTTCAGCCACGAGGTTCTCCAAGTATTATCCAAATCAGAGTGTTTTGTCATCGCAGCTCCCACAGGCGCCATGACAAAGTCGGGTTCACAGGAAATGTTGGCACGATGCTGTTCGAGGACTCTGGAAATGTAGCGTTCCTCAAGGAACGTACACTCTGTTTCTCCTCATTCTGCACGCACAGAGGGCCTCCGAGGGATCAACCAATGAGCCTCGAAGTTGCTCAGCCAGCGCACAGCGGTCTGGAGGTACTCAGTGAACTTGGAGGGAAAGTGAGGCATACCCGAGAGGCCTAGGGAGTCCTCAAACGTGTACTTCCTTTAAACTAAAGAATGTAAGCGACTAAGAACTCCTGGAAACAGCTGCCTGCCTCCCTTTCAGCACGGCTGCTACGGGCCTAACCCGGAGGCAACTTTTCACGGTGAGGTTCCCTTTATCTCTAGAGCTGGTCTGGCGGACCCCAGCTGCGGCCAAGGAAGCACCGGCTTTACACAGAGCAGACTCCTATTTTTTCCCGAAGCCCTCTTAAAGGGTTTACAGGCCTGTCAAGAGCAGGGAGTGTCAGGTATCTTCAGGGCAGCATGAATGCAGCCTTCAAAATGGGAAAGCAAGGCTAGTTCCAGCAGGCTCCCTTTTCCATGGGCACACTCAGCATACAGCCCTGTGGTTTCTAACAAGCCCAAAGAGACACAGGTTACCCTGTGTTTCCTTCCCCGAATCAACTTCTCGAAGTTGGGTGTTCTGCATCAAGCGAAGTGCCTCAACCAAGGAACGCCGCAGCTTCTCCTCTGGGCCTGTCCCTATTCAAAGGCCGGCAGTGCCACAGGAAGAAGGGGACTGAAATGGCACTAAGAACGCAAGGCGACTATCTCTGGGAGGCACGGTGACTTCAGGCAGGAGGTCCTAGATGGAATGCGAAGCCGAGGGTTTCTCAGAGTTCAGCTCAGCCTAGGGCAATGCGTAAGACTTCGACGCCGTGTGGCACGAGCCAGAACGCTGTTCGCGAACGCGTGCGAGGGCTGAGGAAATTCAGCTGCTCCAGGGAGAGTGCAGTGCGTTTCCCTATGCTCGGCATACACAGAGGGGCTCTAAAATGCTACGGGCCTGGATGTGGCTTAGCGGACCCAGGTGGGCCTGGGGGTACTCAGGGTTCCTGCCGGTAACAGGATGCCCACGCCGGCCTCCTAGGTGTCCAGGAAACTCTGCTGCCGTTGAAGGTACTCTGAGCCTAGGCCACTGCGCGTGGAAACTGCTGCACGCCTCCGCTTCTGCACGGCAAATCGGGGCCTGACTTCCAGGCATGTGTTCATGCTGGCTGTGCCGTTAGCGACACTGCATGGTAAGGTGCTCAGATGTTCCTCGAGCAGAGTGACTTCAGCCACGAGGTTCTCCAAGTATTATCCAAATCACAGTGTTTTGTCATCGCAGCTCCCACAGGCTCCATGACAAAGTCGGGTTCACAGGAAATGTTGGCACGATGCTGTTCGAGGACTCTGGAAATGTAGCGCTCCTCAAGGAACGTACACTGTGTTTCTCCTCATTCTGCACGCACAGAGGGCCTCCGAGGGATCAACCAATGAGCCTCGAAGTTGCTCAGCCTACGCACAGCGGTCTGGAGGTACTCAGTGAACTTGGAGGGAAAGTGAGGCATACCCGAGAGGCCTAGGGAGTCCTCAAACGTGTACTTCCTTTAAACTAAAGAATGTAAGCGAGTAAGAACTCCTGGAAACAGCTGCCTGCCTCCCTTTCAGCACGGCTGCTACGGGCCTAACCCGGAGGCAACTTTTCACGGTGAGGTTCCCTTTATCTCTAGAGCTGGTCTGGCGGACCCCAGCCGCGGCCAAGGAAGCACCGGCTTTACACAGAGCAGACTCCTATTTTTTCCCGAAGCCCTCTTAAAGGGTTTACAGGCCTGTCAAGAGCAGGGAGTGTCAGGTATCTTCAGGGCAGCATGAATGCAGCCTTCAAAATGGGAAAGCAAGGCTAGTTCCAGCAGGCTCCCTTTTCCATGGGCACACTCAGCATACAGCCCTGTGGTTTCTAACAAGCCCAAAGAGACACAGGTTACCCTGTGTTTCCTTCCCCGAATCAACTTCTCGAAGTTGGGTGTTCTGCATCAAGCGAAGTGCCTCAACCAAGGAACGCCGCAGCTTCTCCTCTGGGCCTGTCCCTATTCAAAGGCCGGCAGTGCCACAGGAAGAAGGGGACTGAAATGGCACTAAGAACGCAAGGCGACTATCTCTGGGAGGCACGGTGACTTCAGGCAGGAGGTCCTAGATGGAATGGGAAGCCGAGGGTTTCTCAGAGTTCAGCTCAGCCTAGGGCAATGCGTAAGACTTCGACGCCGTGTGGCACGTGCCAGAACGCTGTTCGCGAACGCGTGCGAGGGCTGAGGAAATTCAGCTGCTCCAGGGAGAGTGCAGTGCGTTTCCCTATGCTCGGCATACACAGAGGGGCTCTAAAATGCTACGGGCCTGGATGTTGCTTAGCGGACCCAGGTGGGCCTGGGGGTACTCAGGGTTCCTGCCGGTAACAGGATGCCCACGCCGGCCTCCTAGGTGTCCAGAAAACTCTGCTGCCGTTGAAGGTACTCTGAGCCTAGGCCACTGCGCGTGGAAACTGCTGCACGCCTCCGCTTGTGCACGGCAAATCGGGGCCTGACTTCCAGGCATGTGTTCATGCTGGCTGTGCCGTTAGCGACACTGCATGGTAAGGTGCTCAGATGTTCCTCGAGCAGAGTGACTTCAGCCACGAGGTTCTCCAAGTATTATCCAAATCACAGTGTTTTGTCATCGCAGCTCCCACAGGCGCCATGACAAAGTCGGGTTCACAGGAAATGTTGGCACGATGCTGTTCGAGGACTCTGGAAAATTAGCGTTCCTCAAGGAACGTACACTGTGTTTCTCCTCATTCTGCACGCACAGAGGGCCTCCGAGGGATCAACCAATGAGCCTCGAAGTTGCTCAGCCAGCGCACAGCGGTCTGGAGGTACTCAGTGAACTTGGAGGGAAAGTGAGGCATACCCGAGAGGCCTAGGGAGTCCTCAAACGTGTACTTCCTTTGAACTAAAGAATGTAAGCGACTAAGAACTCCTGGAAACAGCTGCCTGCCTCCCTTTCAGCACGGCTGCTACGGGCCTAACCCGGAGGCAACTTTTCACGGTGAGGTTCCCTTTATCTCTAGAGCTGGTCTGGCGGACCCCAGCCGCGGCCAAGGAAGCACCGGCTTTACACAGAGCAGACTCCTATTTTTTCCCGAAGCCCTCTTAAAGGGTTTACAGGCCTGTCAAGAGCAGGGAGTGTCAGGTATCTTCAGGGCAGCATGAATGCAGCCTTCAAAATGGGAAAGCAAGGCTAGTTCCAGCAGGCTCCCTTTTCCATGGACACACTCAGCATACAGCCCTGTGGTTTCTAACAAGCCCAAAGAGACACAGGTTACCCTGTGTTTCCTTCCCCGAATCAACTTCTCGAAGTTGGGTGTTCTGCATCAAGCGAAGTGCCTCAACCAAGGAACGCCGCAGCTTCTCCTCTGGGCCTGTCCCTACTCAAAGGCCGGCAGTGCCACAGGAAGAAGGGGACTGAAATGGCAGTAAGAACGCAAGCCGACTATCTCTGGGAGGCACGGTGACTTCAGGCAGGAGGTCCTAGATGGAATGCGAAGCCGAGGGTTTCTCAGAGTTCAGCTCAGCCTAGGGCAATGCGTAAGACTTCGATGCCGTGTGGCACGTGCCAGAACGCTGTTCGCGAACGCGTGCGAGGGCTGAGGAAATTCAGCTGCTCCAGGGAGAGTGCAGTGCGTTTCCCTATGCTCGGCATACACAGAGGGGCTCTAAAATGCTACGGGCCTGGATGTTGCTTAGCGGACCCAGGTGGGCCTGGGGGTACTCAGGGTTCCTGCCGGTAACAGGATGCCCACGCCGGCCTCCTAGGTGTCCAGGAAACTCTGCTGCCGTTGAAGGTACTCTGAGCCTAGGCCACTGCGCGTGGAAACTGCTGCACGCCTCCGTTTCTGCACGGCAAATCGGGGCCTGACTTCCAGGCATGTGTTCATGCTGGCTGTGCCGTTAGCGACACTGCATGGTAAGGTGCTCAGATGTTCCTCGAGCAGAGTGACTTCAGCCACGAGGTTCTCCAAGTATTATCCAAATCACAGTGTTTTGTCATCGCAGCTCCCACAGGCGCCATGACAAAGTCGGGTTCACAGGAAATGTTGGCACGATGCTGTTCGAGGACTCTGGAAAAGTAGCGCTCCTCAAGGAACGTACACTGTGTTTCTCCTCATTCTGCACTCACAGAGGGCCTCCGAGGGATCAACCAATGAGCCTCGAAGTTGCTCAGCCAGCGCACAGCGGTCTGGAGGTACTCAGTGAACTTGGAGGGAAAGTGAGGCATACCCGAGAGGCCTAGGGAGTCCTCAAACGTGTACTTCCTTTAAACTAAAGAATGTAAGCGACTAAGAACTCCTGGAAACAGCTGCCTGCCTCCCTTTCAGCACGGCTGCTACGGGCCTAACCCGGAGGCAACTTTTCACGGTGAGGTTCCCTTTATCTCTAGAGCTGGTCTGGCGGACCCCAGCTGCGGCCAAGGAAGCACCGGCTTTACACAGAGCAGACTCCTATTTTTTCCCGAAGCCCTCTTAAAGGGTTTACAGGCCTGTCAAGAGCAGGGAGTGTCAGGTATCTTCAGGGCAGCATGAATGCAGCCTTCAAAATGGGGAAGCAAGGCTAGTTCCAGCAGGCTCCCTTTTCCATGGGCACACTCAGCATACAGCCCTGTGGTTTCTAACAAGCCCAAAGAGACACAGGTTACCCTGTGTTTCCTTCCCCGAATCAACTTCTCGAAGTTGGGTGTTCTGCATCAAGCGAAGTGCCTCAACCAAGGAACGCCGCAGCTTCTCCTCTGGGCCTGTCCCTATTCAAAGGCCGGCAGTGCCACAGGAAGAAGGGGACTGAAATGGCACTAAGAACGCAAGGCGACTATCACTGGGAGGCACGGTGACTTCAGGCAGGAGGTCCTAGATGGAATGCGAAGCCGAGGGTTTCTCAGAGTTCAGCTCAGCCTAGGGCAATGCGTAAGACTTCGACGCCGTGTGGCACGTGCCAGAACGCTGTTCGCGAGCACGTGCGAGGGCTGAGGAAATTCAGCTGCTCCAGGGAGAGTGCAGTGCGTTTCCCTATGCTCGGCATACACAGAGGGGCTCTAAAATGCTACGGGCCTGGATGTTGCTTAGCGGACCCAGGTGGGCCTGGGGGTACTCAGGGTTCCTGCCGGTAACAGGATGCCCACGCCGGCCTCCTAGGTGTCCAGGAAACTCTGCTGCCGTTGAAGGTACTCTGAGCCTAGGCCACTGCGCATGGAAACTGCTGCACGCCTCCGCTTCTGCACGGCAAATCGGGGAGTGACTTCCAGGCATGTGTTCATGCTGGCTGTGCCGTTAGCGACACTGCATGGTAAGGTGCTCAGATGTTCCTCGAGCAGAGTGACTTCAGCCACGAGGTTCTCCAAGTATTATCCAAATCAGAGTGTTTTGTCATCGCAGCTCCCACAGGCGCCATGACAAAGTCGGGTTCACAGGAAATGTTGGCACGATGCTGTTCGAGGACTCTGGAAATGTAGCGTTCCTCAAGGAACGTACACTGTGTTTCTCCTCATTCTGCACGCACAGAGGGCCTCCGAGGGATCAACCAATGAGCCTCGAAGTTGCTCAGCCAGCGCACAGCGGTCTGGAGGTACTCAGTGAACTTGGAGGGAAAGTGAGGCATACCCGAGAGGCCTAGGGAGTCCTCAAACGTGTACTTCCTTTAAACTAAAGAATGTAAGCGACTAAGAACTCCTGGAAACAGCTGCCTGCCTCCCTTTCAGCACGGCTGCTACGGGCCTAACCCGGAGGCAACTTTTCACGGTGAGGTTCCCTTTATCTCTAGAGCTGGTCTGGCGGACCCCGCCGCGGCCAAGGAAGCACCGGCTTTACACAGAGCAGACTCCTATTTTTTCCCGAAGCCCTCTTAAAGGGTTTACAGGCCTGTCAAGAGCAGGGAGTGTCAGGTATCTTCAGGGCAGCATGAATGCAGCCTTCAAAATAGGAAAGCAAGGCTAGTCCCAGCAGGCTCCCTTTTCCATGGGCACACTCAGCATACAGCCCTGTGGTTTCTAACAAGCCCAAAGAGACACAGGTTACCCTGTGTTTCCTTCCCCGAATCAACTTCTCGAAGTTGGGTGTTCTGCATCAAGCGAAGCGCCTCAACCAAGGAACGCCGCAGCTTCTCCTCTGGGCCTGTCCCTATTCAAAGGCCGGCAGTGCCACAGGAAGAAGGGGACTGAAATGGCACTAAGAACGCAAGGCGACGATCTCTGGGAGGCACGGTGACTTCAGGCAGGAGGTCCTAGATGGAATGCGAAGCCGAGGGTTTCTCAGAGTTCAGCTCAGCCTAGGGCAATGCATAAGACTTGGACGCCGTGTGGCACGTGCCAGAACGCTGTTCGCGAACGCGTGCGAGGGCTGAGGAAATTCAGATGCTCCAGGGAGAGTGCAGTGCGTTTCCCTATGCTCGGCATACACAGAGGGGCTCTAAAATGCTACGGGCCTGGATGTTGCTTAGCGGACCCAGGTGGGCCTGGGGGTACTCAGGGTTCCTGCCGGTAACAGGATGCCTACGCCGGCCTCCTAGGTGTCCAGGAAACTCTGCTGCCGTTGAAGGTACTCTGAGCCTAGGCCACTGCGCGTGGAAACTGCTGCACGCCTCCGCTTGTGCACGGCAAATCGGGGCGTGACTTCCAGGCATGTGTTCATGCTGGCTGTGCCGTTAGCGACACTACATGGTAAGGTGCTCAGATGTTCCTCGAGCAGAGTGACTTCAGCCACGAGGTTCTCCAAGTATTATCCAAATAACAGTGTTTTGTCATCGCAGCTACCACAGGCGCCATGACAAAGTCGGGTTCACAGGAAATGTTGGCACGATGCTGTTCGAGGACTCTGGAAATGTAGCGTTCCTCAAGGAACGTACACTGTGTTTCTCCTCATTCTGCACGCACAGAGGGCCTCCGAGGGATCAACCAATGAGCCTCGAAGTTGCTCAGCCTGCGCACAGCGGTCTGGAGGTACTCAGTGAACTTGGAGGGAAAGTGAGGCATACCCGAGAGGCCTAGGGAGTCCTCAAACGTGTACTTCCTTTAAACTAAAGAATGTAAGCGACTAAGAACTCCTGGAAACAGCTGCCTGCCTCCCTTTCAGCACGGCTGCTACGGGCCTAACCCGGAGGCAACTTTTCACGGTGAGGTTCCCTTTATCTCTAGAGCTGGTCTGGCGGACCCCAGCTGCGGCCAAGGAAGCACCGGCTTTACACAGAGCAGACTCCTATTTTTTCCCGAAGCCCTCTTAAAGGGTTTACAGGCCTGTCAAGAGCAGGGAGTGTCAGGTATCTTCAGGGCAGCATGAATGCAGCCTTCAAAATGGGAAAGCAAGGCTAGTTCCAGCAGGCTCCCTTTTCCATGGGCACACTCAGCATACAGCCCTGTGGTTTCTAACAAGCCCAAAGAGACACAGGTTACCCTGTGTTTCCTTCCCCGAATCAACTTCTCGAAGTTGGGTGTTCTGCATCAAGCGAAGTGCCTCAACCAAGGAACGCCGCAGCTTCTCCTCTGGGCCTGTCCCTATTCAAAGGCCGGCAGTGCCACAGGAAGAAGGGGACTGAAATGGCACTAAGAACGCAAGGCGACTATCTCTGGGAGGCACGGTGACTTCAGGCAGGAGGTCCTAGATGGAATGCGAAGCCGAGGGTTTCTCAGAGTTCAGCTCATCCTAGGGCAATGCGTAAGACTTCGACGCCGTGTGGCACGAGCCAGAACGCTGTTCGCGAACGCGTGCGAGGGCTGAGGAAATTCAGCTGCTCCAGGGAGAGTGCAGTGCGTTTCCCTATGCTCGGCATACACAGAGGGGCTCTAAAATGCTACGGGCCTGGATGTGGCTTAGCGGACCCAGGTGGGCCTGGGGGTACTCAGGGTTCCTGCCGGTAACAGGATGCCCACGCCGGCCTCCTAGGTGTCCAGGAAACTCTGCTGCCGTTGAAGGTACTCTGAGCCTAGGCCACTGCGCGTGGAAACTGCTGCACGCCTCCGCTTCTGCACGGCAAATCGGGGCCTGACTTCCAGGCATGTGTTCATGCTGGCTGTGCCGTTAGCGACACTGCATGGTAAGGTGCTCAGATGTTCCTCGAGCAGAGTGACTTCAGCCACGAGGTTCTCCAAGTATTATCCAAATCACAGTGTTTTGTCATCGCAGCTCCCACAGGCTCCATGACAAAGTCGGGTTCACAGGAAATGTTGGCACGATGCTGTTCGAGGACTCTGGAAAATTAGCGTTCCTCAAGGAACGTACACTGTGTTTCTCCTCATTCTGCACGCACAGAGGGCCTCCGAGGGATCAACCAATGAGCCTCGAAGTTGCTCAGCCAGCGCACAGCGGTCTGGAGGTACTCAGTGAACTTGGAGGGAAAGTGAGGCATACCCGAGAGGCCTAGGGAGTCCTCAAACGTGTACTTCCTTTGAACTAAAGAATGTAAGCGACTAAGAACTCCTGGAAACAGCTGCCTGCCTCCCATTCAGCACGGCTGCTACGGGCCTAACCCGGAGGCAACTTTTCACGGTGAGGTTCCCTTTATCTCTAGAGCTGGTCTGGCGGACCCCAGCCGCGGCCAAGGAAGCACCGGCTTTACACAGAGCAGACTCCTATTTTTTCCCGAAGCCCTCTTAAAGGGTTTACAGGCCTGTCAAGAGCAGGGAGTGTCAGGTATCTTCAGGGCAGCATGAATGCAGCCTTCAAAATGGGAAAGCAAGGCTAGTTCCAGCAGGCTCCCTTTTCCATGGACACACTCAGCATACAGCCCTGTGGTTTCTAACAAGCCCAAAGAGACACAGGTTACCCTGTGTTTCCTTCCCCGAATCAACTTCTCGAAGTTGGGTGTTCTGCATCAAGCGAAGTGCCTCAACCAAGGAACGCCGCAGCTTCTCCTCTGGGCCTGTCCCTACTCAAAGGCCGGCAGTGCCACAGGAAGAAGGGGACTGAAATGGCAGTAAGAACGCAAGCCGACTATCTCTGGGAGGCACGGTGACTTCAGGCAGGAGGTCCTAGATGGAATGCGAAGCCGAGGGTTTCTCAGAGTTCAGCTCAGCCTAGGGCAATGCGTAAGACTTCGATGCCGTGTGGCACGTGCCAGAACGCTGTTCGCGAACGCGTGCGAGGGCTGAGGAAATTCAGATGCTCCAGGGAGAGTGCAGTGCGTTTCCCTATGCTCGGCATACACAGAGGGGCTCTAAAATGCTACGGGCCTGGATGTTGCTTAGCGGACCCAGGTGGGCCTGGGGGTACTCAGGGTTCCTGCCGGTAACAGGATGCCCACGCCGGCCTCCTAGGTGTCCAGGAAACTCTGCTGCCGTTGAAGGTACTCTGAGCCTAGGCCACTGCGCGTGGAAACTGCTGCACGCCTCCGTTTCTGCACGGCAAATCGGGGCCTGACTTCCAGGCATGTGTTCATGCTGGCTGTGCCGTTAGCGACACTGCATGGTAAGGTGCTCAGATGTTCCTCGAGCAGAGTGACTTCAGCCACGAGGTTCTCCAAGTATTATCCAAATCACAGTGTTTTGTCATCGCAGCTCCCACAGGCGCCATGACAAAGTCGGGTTCACAGGAAATGTTGGCACGATGCTGTTCGAGGACTCTGGAAAAGTAGCGCTCCTCAAGGAACGTACACTGTGTTTCTCCTCATTCTGCACGCACAGAGGGCCTCCGAGGGATCAACCAATGAGCCTCGAAGTTGCTCAGCCAGCGCACAGCGGTCTGGAGGTACTCAGTGAACTTGGAGGGAAAGTGAGGCATACCCGAGAGGCCTAGGGAGTCCTCAAACGTGTACTTCCTTTAAACTAAAGAATGTAAGCGACTAAGAACTCCTGGAAACAGCTGCCTGCCTCCCTTTCAGCACGGCTGCTACGGGCCTAACCCGGAGGCAACTTTTCACGGTGAGGTTCCCTTTATCTCTAGAGCTGGTCTGGCGGACCCCGCCGCGGCCAAGGAAGCACCGGCTTTACACAGAGCAGACTCATATTTTTTCCCGAAGCCCTCTTAAAGGGTTTACAGGCCTGTCAAGAGCAGGGAGTGTCAGGTATCTTCAGGGCAGCATGAATGCAGCCTTCAAAATGGGAAAGCAAGGCTAGTCCCAGCAGGCTCCCTTTTCCATGGGCACACTCAGCATACAGCCCTGTGGTTTCTAACAAGCCCAAAGAGACACAGGTTACCCTGTGTTTCCTTCCCCGAATCAACTTCTCGAAGTTGGGTGTTCTGCATCAAGCGAAGCGCCTCAACCAAGGAACGCCGCAGCTTCTCCTCTGGGCTTGTCCCTATTCAAAGGCCGGCAGTGCCACAGGAAGAAGGGGACTGAAATGGCACTAAGAACGCAAGGCGACGATCTCTGGGAGGCACGGTGACTTCAGGCAGGAGGTCCTAGATGGAATGCGAAGCCGAGGGTTTCTCAGAGTTCAGCTCAGCCTAGGGCAATGCATAAGACTTGGACGCCGTGTGGCACGTGCCAGAACGCTGTTCGCGAACGCGTGCGAGGGCTGAGGAAATTCAGATGCTCCAGGGAGAGTGCAGTGCGTTTCCCTATGCTCGGCATACACAGAGGGGCTCTAAAATGCTACGGGCCTGGATGTTGCTTAGCGGACCCAGGTGGGCCTGGGGGTACTCAGGGTTCCTGCCGGTAACAGGATGCCTACGCCGGCCTCCTAGGTGTCCAGGAAACTCTGCTGCCGTTGAAGGTACTCTGAGCCTAGGCCACTGCGCGTGGAAACTGCTGCACGCCTCCGCTTGTGCACGGCAAATCGGGGCCTGACTTCCAGGCATGTGTTCATGCTGGCTGTGCCGTTAGCGACACTACATGGTAAGGTGCTCAGATGTTCCTCGAGCAGAGTGACTTCAGCCACGAGGTTCTCCAAGTATTATCCAAATCACAGTGTTTTGTCATCGCAGCTACCACAGGCGCCATGACAAAGTCGGGTTCACAGGAAATGTTGGCACGATGCTGTTCGAGGACTCTGGAAATGTAGCGTTCCTCAAGGAACGTACACTGTGTTTCTCCTCATTCTGCACGCACAGAGGGCCTCCGAGGGATCAACCAATGAGCCTCGAAGTTGCTCAGCCTGCGCACAGCGGTCTGGAGGTACTCAGTGAACTTGGAGGGAAAGTGAGGCATACCCGAGAGGCCTAGGGAGTCCTCAAACGTGTACTTCCTTTAAACTAAAGAATGTAAGCGACTAAGAACTCCTGGAAACAGCTGCCTGCCTCCCTTTCAGCACGGCTGCTACGGGCCTAACCCGGAGGCAACTTTTCACGGTGAGGTTCCCTTTATCTCTAGAGCTGGTCTGGCGGACCCCAGCTGCGGCCAAGGAAGCACCGGCTTTACACAGAGCAGACTCCTATTTTTTCCCGAAGCCCTCTTAAAGGGTTTACAGGCCTGTCAAGAGCAGGGAGTGTCAGGTATCTTCAGGGCAGCATGAATGCAGCCTTCAAAATGGGAAAGCAAGGCTAGTTCCAGCAGGCTCCCTTTTCCATGGGCACACTCAGCATACAGCCCTGTGGTTTCTAACAAGCCCAAAGAGACACAGGTTACCCTGTGTTTCCTTCCCCGAATCAACTTCTCGAAGTTGGGTGTTCTGCATCAAGCGAAGTGCCTCAACCAAGGAACGCCGCAGCTTCTCCTCTGGGCCTGTCCCTATTCAAAGGCCGGCAGTGCCACAGGAAGAAGGGGACTGAAATGGCACTAAGAACGCAAGGCGACTATCTCTGGGAGGCACGGTGACTTCAGGCAGGAGGTCCTAGATGGAATGCGAAGCCGAGGGTTTCTCAGAGTTCAGCTCAGCCTAGGGCAATGCGTAAGACTTCGACGCCGTGTGGCACGAGCCAGAACGCTGTTCGCGAACGCGTGCGAGGGCTGAGGAAATTCAGCTGCTCCAGGGAGAGTGCAGTGCGTTTCCCTATGCTCGGCATACACAGAGGGGCTCTAAAATGCTACGGGCCTGGATGTGGCTTAGCGGACCCAGGTGGGCCTGGGGGTACTCAGGGTTCCTGCCGGTAACAGGATGCCCACGCCGGCCTCCTAGGTGTCCAGGAAACTCTGCTGCCGTTGAAGGTACTCTGAGCCTAGGCCACTGCGCGTGGAAACTGCTGCACGCCTCCGCTTCTGCACGGCAAATCGGGGCCTGACTTCCAGGCATGTGTTCATGCTGGCTGTGCCGTTAGCGACACTGCATGGTAAGGTGCTCAGATGTTCCTCGAGCAGAGTGACTTCAGCCACGAGGTTCTCCAAGTATTATCCAAATCACAGTGTTTTGTCATCGCAGCTCCCACAGGCTCCATGACAAAGTCGGGTTCACAGGAAATGTTGGCACGATGCTGTTCGAGGACTCTGGAAATGTAGCGCTCCTCAAGGAACGTACACTGTGTTTCTCCTCATTCTGCACGCACAGAGGGCCTCCGAGGGATGAACCAATGAGCCTCGAAGTTGCTCAGCCTACGCACAGCGGTCTGGAGGTACTCAGTGAACTTGGAGGGAAAGTGAGGCATACCCGAGAGGCCTAGGGAGTCCTCAAACGTGTACTTCCTTTAAACTAAAGAATGTAAGCGAGTAAGAACTCCTGGAAACAGCTGCCTGCCTCCCTTTCAGCACGGCTGCTACGGGCCTAACCCGGAGGCAACTTTTCACGGTGAGGTTCCCTTTATCTCTAGAGCTGGTCTGGCGGACCCCAGCCGCGGCCAAGGAAGCACCGGCTTTACACAGAGCAGACTCCTATTTTTTCCCGAAGCCCTCTTAAAGGGTTTACAGGCCTGTCAAGAGCAGGGAGTGTCAGGTATCTTCAGGGCAGCATGAATGCAGCCTTCAAAATGGGAAAGCAAGGCTAGTTCCAGCAGGCTCCCTTTTCCATGGGCACACTCAGCATACAGCCCTGTGGTTTCTAACAAGCCCAAAGAGACACAGGTTACCCTGTGTTTCCTTCCCCGAATCAACTTCTCGAAGTTGGGTGTTCTGCATCAAGCGAAGTGCCTCAACCAAGGAACGCCGCAGCTTCTCCTCTGGGCCTGTCCCTATTCAAAGGCCGGCAGTGCCACAGGAAGAAGGGGACTGAAATGGCACTAAGAACGCAAGGCGACGATCTCTGGGAGGCACGGTGACTTCAGGCAGGAGGTCCTAGATGGAATGGGAAGCCGAGGGTTTCTCAGAGTTCAGCTCAGCCTAGGGCAATGCGTAAGACTTCGATGCCGTGTGGCACGTGCCAGAACGCTGTTCGCGAACGCGTGCGAGGGCTGAGGAAATTCAGCTGCTCCAGGGAGAGTGCAGTGCGTTTCCCTATGCTCGGCATACACAGAGGGGCTCTAAAATGCTACGGGCCTGGATGTTGCTTAGCGGACCCAGGTGGGCCTGGGGGTACTCAGGGTTCCTGCCGGTAACAGGATGCCCACGCCGGCCTCCTAGGTGTCCAGGAAACTCTGCTGCCGTTGAAGGTACTCTGAGCCTAGGCCACTGCGCGTGGAAACTGCTGCACGCCTCCGTTTCTGCACGGCAAATCGGGGCCTGACTTCCAGGCATGTGTTCATGCTGGCTGTGCCGTTAGCGACACTGCATGGTAAGGTGCTCAGATGTTCCTCGAGCAGAGTGACTTCAGCCACGAGGTTCTCCAAGTATTATCCAAATCACAGTGTTTTGTCATCGCAGCTCCCACAGGCGCCATGACAAAGTCGGGTTCACAGGAAATGTTGGCACGATGCTGTTCGAGGACTCTGGAAAAGTAGCGCTCCTCAAGGAACGTACACTGTGTTTCTCCTCATTCTGCACGCACAGAGGGCCTCCGAGGGATCAACCAATGAGCCTCGAAGTTGCTCAGCCAGCGCACAGCGGTCTGGAGGTACTCAGTGAACTTGGAGGGAAAGTGAGGCATACCCGAGAGGCCTAGGGAGTCCTCAAACGTGTACTTCCTTTAAACTAAAGAATGTAAGCGACTAAGAACTCCTGGAAACAGCTGCCTGCCTCCCTTTCAGCACGGCTGCTACGGGCCTAACCCGGAGGCAACTTTTCACGGTGAGGTTCCCTTTATCTCTAGAGCTGGCCTGGCGGACGCCAGCCGCGGCCAAGGAAGCACCGGCTTTACACAGAGCAGACTCATATTTTTTCCCGAAGCCCTCTTAAAGGGTTTACAGGCCTGTCAAGAGCAGGGAGTGTCAGGTATCTTCAGGGCAGCATGAATGCAGCCTTCAAAATGGGAAAGCAAGGCTAGTTCCAGCAGGCTCCCTTTTCAATGGGCACACTCAGCATACAGCCCTGTGGTTTCTAACAAGCCTAAAGAGACACAGGTTACCCTGTGTTTCCTTCCCCGAATCAACTTCTCGAAGTAGGGTGTTCTGCGTCAAGCGAACTGCCTCAAGCAAGGAACGCCAGAGTTCCTCCTCTGGGCCTGTCGCTTTTCAAAAGCCTGCAGTGCCACAGGAAGAATGGGACATAATTTGCAGTAGGAACGCAAGCCGACTACCTCTGGGAGGCACGGTGACCTCAGCCAGGGGGTCCTAGACGGAATGCGAAGCCGAGGGTTTCTCAGAGTTCAGCTCAGCCTAGGACAATGCGTAAGACTTCGACGCCGTGTGGGACGTGCCAGAACGGTGCTCGTGAACGTGTGCGAGTGCTGAGGAAATTAAGCTGCTCCCGAGAGTGCAGTGCGTTTCCCTACGCTCGGCCGACACAGAGGGGCTCTAAAGAGCTACGGGCTTGGATGCTGCTTATCAGACCCAGGTGGGCCTGGCAACACTCAGTGTTCCTGCAGGGAGCAGGGTGCCCACGTCAGCCTCCTAAGAGTCCAGAAAACTGTGCTGCCGTCGAAGGTACTCTGAGCCTAGGCCACTGCGCGTGGAAACTGCTGTAGGCCTCCGCTTCTGCACCGCAAATCAGGGCCTTACTTCCAGGCGTGTGTTCATGCTGTCTGTGCCGTTAGCGACACTGCATGGTAAGATGCTGAGTTCCTCCTCGAGCAGAGTGACTTCAGTCTCATGGCAGCTCACACTAGGGCCATGACAAAGTCGGACTCACCAGAAATGTTGTCCTGAGGCTGTTCGAGGACTCTTGAAACGTAGCGCTCCTCAAGGAACGTACTGTGTGTTGCCCGTCACGCGGCACGCACAGAGGGCCTCCGAGGGATCAACCACTGGGCTCGACGTTTCTCAGCCGGCCCACAGGGGTCTGGAGGTACTCAGTGAACTTGGAGGGAAAGTGATGCATACCCGAGAGGCGTAGGAGTCCTCAAAAGTGTACTTCCTTTAAAGTAAAGAATGTAAGCGACTAAGAACTCATGGAAACAGCTGCCTGCCTCCCTTTCAGCACGGCTACTAGGGGCCTAAACTGGAGGCAACTTTTCACGTTGAGATTACCTTTAGCTCTAGAGCTGGTCAGGCTGACCCGAACCGCGGCCAATGAGCCACCTGGTTTACACAGAGCAGACTCGTATTTTTTCCCGAAGCACTCTTACAGTGTTTCGGGCCTGTCAAGAGCAGGGAGTGTCAGGTATCTTCAAGTCAGCACGAATGCAGCCTTCAAAATGGGAAAGCAAGGCTAGGTCCAGCAGGACCCCGTTTCCATGGGCTCAGTCAGCATACACCCCTGTGGTTTCTAAGAAGCCCAAAGAGACACAGGTTACCCTGTGTTTCCTTCCCCGAATCAACTTCTCGAAGGAGGGAGTTCTGCATCAAGCGAAGTGCCTCAACCAAGGAACGCCGCAGCTTCTCCTCTGGGCCTGCCGCTAATCAAAGGCCTGCAGTGCCACAGGAAGAACGGGACTGAAATGGCAGTAAGAACGCAAGCCGACTATCACTGGGAGGCACGGTGACTTCAGGCAGGAGGTCCTAGATGCAATGCGAAGCCGAGGGTTTCTGAGTTCAGCTCAGCCTCGGGTAAAGCGTAAGATTTCGACGCCGTGTGGGAGGTGCCAGAACGGTGCTCGTGAACGTGTGTGAGTGCTGAGGAAATTAAGCTGCTCCCAGGGAGAGTTCCGTGCGTTTCCCTACGCTCGGCATACACAGAGGGGCTCTAAAAGGCTACGGGCCTGGATGTTGCTTAGCAGACCCAGGTGGGCCTAGGGGTACTCAGTGTTCCTTCCGGTAACAGGGTGCCCACTCCCGCCTCCCAGGTGTCCAGAAAACTCTGCTGCCATTGAAGTTACTCTGAGCCTAGGCCACTGCGCGTGGAAACTGCTGCAGGCCTCCGCTTCTGCACGGCAAATCAGGGCCTTACTTCAAGGCATGTGTTCATGCCGGGTGCGCCGTTAGCGACACTGCATGGTAAGATGCGGACATCCTCCTCGAGCAGAGTGGCTTCAGCCACGAGGTCCTGGAAGGATTCAAAGCACAGTGTTTTCTCATGGCAGCTCACACAAGGGCCATGACAAAGTCGGACTCACCAGAAATGTTGTCCTGAGGCTGTTCGAGGACTCTGGAAATGTAGCGCTCCTCAAGGAACGTACAGTGTGTTGCCCATCACACGGCACGCACAGAGGGCCTCCGAGGGACCAACCGATGTGCCTCGAGGTTGGTCCGCCGGCCCACAGGGGCCTGGATGTACTCAGTGTACGTGGAGGGAAAGTGATGCATACCCGAGAGGCCTAGGAGTCCTCCAAACTGTACTTCCTTTAAATTAAAGAACACAAGCGACTAAGAACTCATGGAAACAGCTGCCTGCCTTCCTTTCAGCACGGCTGTTTCGGGCCTAACCTGGAGGCAACTTTTTACGGTGAGATTCCCTTTAGCTCTACAGCTGGTCTGGCGGACCCCAACCGCGGCCAATGAAGCACCTGGGTTACGCAGAGCGGACTCATATTTTTTCCCGAAGCCCTGTTACTGGGTTTACAGGCCTGTCAAGAGCAGGGAGTGTCAGGTATCTTCGGGGCAGCACGAATGCAGCCTTCAAAATGGGAAAGCAAGGCTAGGTCCAGCAGGCTCCCTTTTCCATGAGCACACTCAGCATACAGCCCTGTGGTTTCTAACAAGCCCAAAGAGACACAGGTTACCCTGTGTTTCCTTCCCCGAATCAACTTCTCGAAGTAGGGTGTTCTGCGTCAAGCGAACTGCCTCAAGCAAGGAACGCCAGAGTTCCTCCTCTGGGCCTGTCGCTTTTCAAAAGCCTGCAGTGCCACAGGAAGAATGGGACATAATTTGCAGTAGGAACGCAAGCCGACTACCTCTGGGAGGCACGGTGACCTCAGCCAGGGGGTCCTAGACGGAATGCGAAGCCGAGGGTTTCTCAGAGTTCAGCTCAGCCTAGGACAATGCGTAAGACTTCGACGCCGTGTGGGACGTGCCAGAACGGTGCTCGTGAACGTGTGCGAGTGCTGAGGAAATTAAGCTGCTCCCAAAGAGAGTGCAGTGCGTTTCCCTACGCTCGGCCCACACAGAGGGGCTCTAAAGAGCTACGGGCTTGGATGCTGCTTATCAGACCCAGGTGGGCCTGGCAACACTCAGTGTTCCTGCAGGGAGCAGGGTGCCCACGTCAGCCTCCTAAGAGTCCAGAAAACTGTGCTGCCGTCGAAGGTACTCCGAGCCTAGGCCACTGCGCGTGGAAACTGCTGTAGGCCTCAGCTTCTGCACCGCAAATCAGGGCCTTACTTCCAGGCGTGTGTTCATGCTGTCTGTGCCGTTAGCGACACTGCATGGTAAGATGCTGAGTTCCTCCTCGAGCAGAGTGACTTCAGTCACGAGGTCCTCGAAGGATTCAAAGCACTGTGTTTTCTCATGGCAGCTCACACTAGGGCCATGACAAAGTCGGACTCACCAGAAATGTTGTCCTGAGGCTGTTCGAGGACTCTTGAAACGTAGCGCTCCTCAAGGAACGTACAGTGTGTTGCCCATCACTCGGCACGCACAGAGGGCCTCCGAGAGATCAACCACTGGGCCTCGAAGTTTCTCAGCCGGCCCACAGGGCTCTGGAGGTACTCAGTGAACTTGGAGGGAAAGTGATGCATACCCGAGAGGCGTAGGAGTCCTCAAAAGTGTACTTCCTTTAAAGTAAAGAATGTAAGCGACTAAGAACTCATGGAAACAGCTGCCTGCCTCCCTTTCAGCACGGCTACTAGTGGCCTAAACTGGAGGCAACTATTCACGTTGAGATTACCTTTAGCTCTAGAGCTGGTCAGGCTGACCCGAACCGCGGCCAATGAGCCACCTGGTTTACACAGAGCAGACTCGTATTTTTTCCCGAAGCATTCTTACAGTGTTTCGGGCCTGTCAAGAGCAGGGAGTGTCAGGTATCTTCAAGTCAGCACGAATGCAGCCTTCAAAATGGGAAAGCAAGGCTAGGTCCAGCAGGACCCCGTTTCCATGGGCTCAGTCAGCATACACCCCTGTGGTTTCTAAGAAGCCCAAAGAGACACAGGTTACCCTGTGTTTCCTTCCCCGAATCAACTTCTCGAAGGAGGGAGTTCTGCATCAAGCGAAGTGCCTCAACCAAGGAACGCCGCAGCTTCTCCTCTGGGCCTGCCGCTAATCAAAGGCCTGCAGTGCCACAGGAAGAACGGGACTGAAATGGCAGTAAGAACGCAAGCCGACTATCACTGGGAGGCACGGTGACTTCAGGCAGGAGGTCCTAGATGCAATGCGAAGCCGAGGGTTTCTGAGTTCAGCTCAGCCTCGGGTAAAGCGTAAGATTTCGACGCCGTGTGGGAGGTGCCAGAACGGTGCTCGTGAACGTGTGTGAGTGCTGAGGAAATTAAGCTGCTCCCAGGGAGAGTTCCGTGCGTTTCCCTACGCTCGGCATACACAGAGGGGCTCTAAAAGGCTACGGGCCTGGATGTTGCTTAGCAGACCCAGGTGGGCCTAGGGGTACTCAGTGTTCCTTCCGGTAACAGGGTGCCCACTCCCGCCTCCCAGGTGTCCAGAAAACTCTGCTGCCATTGAAGTTACTCTGAGCCTAGGCCACTGCGCGTGGAAACTGCTGCAGGCCTCCGCTTCTGCACGGCAAATCAGGGCCTTACTTCAAGGCATGTGTTCATGCCGGGTGCGCCGTTAGCGACACTGCATGGTAAGATGCGGACATCCTCCTCGAGCAGAGTGGCTTCAGCCACGAGGTCCTGGAAGGATTCAAAGCACAGTGTTTTCTCATGGCAGCTCACACAAGGGCCATGACAAAGTCGGACTCACCAGAAATGTCCTGAGGCTGTTCGAGGACTCTGGAAATGTAGCGCTCCTCAAGGAACGTACAGTGTGTTGCCCATCACACGGCACGCACAGAGGGCCTCCGAGGGACCAACCGATGTGCCTCGAGGTTGGTCCGCCGGCCCACAGGGGCCTGGATGTACTCAGTGTACGTGGAGGGAAAGTGATGCATACCCGAGAGGCCTAGGAGTCCTCCAAACTGTACTTCCTTTAAACTAAAGAACACAAGCGACTAAGAACTCATGGAAACAGCTGCCTGCCTTCCTTTCAGCACGGTTGTTTCGGGCCTAACCTGGAGGCAACTTTTTACGTTGAGATTCCCTTTAGCTCTACAGCTGGTCTGGCGGACCCCAACCGCGGCCAATGAAGCACCTGGGTTACCCAGAGCGGACTCATATTTTTTCCCGAAGCCCTGTTACTGGGTTTACAGGCCTGTCAAGAGCAGGGAGTGTCAGGTATCTTCGGGGCAGCACGAATGCAGCCTTCAAAATGGGAAAGCAAGGCTAGGTCCAGCAGGCTCCCTTTTCCATGAGCACACTCAGCATACAGCCCTGTGGTTTCTAACAAGCCCAAAGAGACACAGGTTACCCTGTGTTTCCTTCCCCGAATCAACTTCTCGAAGTAGGGTGTTCTGCGTCAAGCGAACTGCCTCAAGCAAGGAACGCCAGAGTTCCTCCTCTGGGCCTGTCGCTTTTCAAAAGCCTGCAGTGCCACAGGAAGAATGGGACATAATTTGCAGTAGGAACGCAAGCCGACTACCTCTGGGAGGCACGGTGACCTCAGCCAGGGGGTCCTAGACGGAATGCGAAGCCGAAGGTTTCTCATAGTTCGGCTCAGCCTAGGACAATGCGTAAGACTTCGACGCCGTGTGGGACGTGCCAGAACGGTGCTCGTGAACGTGTGCGAGTGCTGAGGAAATTAAGCTGCTCCCAAAGAGAGTGCAGTGCGTTTCCCTACGCTCGGCCCACACAGAGGGGCTCTAAAGAGCTACGGGCTTGGATGCTGCTTATCAGACCCAGGTGGGCCTGGCAACACTCAGTGTTCCTGCAGGGAGCAGGGTGCCCACGTCAGCCTCCTAAGAGTCCAGAAAACTGTGCTGCCGTCGAAGGTACTCCGAGCCTAGGCCACTGCGCGTGGAAACTGCTGTAGGCCTCCGCTTCTGCACCGCAAATCAGGGCCTTACTTCCAGGCGTGTGTTCATGCTGTCTGTGCCGTTAGCGACACTGCATGGTAAGATGCTGAGTTCCTCCTCGAGCAGAGTGACTTCAGTCACGAGGTCCTCGAAGGATTCAAAGCACTGTGTTTTCTCATGGCAGCTCACACTAGGGCCATGACAAAGTCGGACTCACCAGAAATGTTGTCCTGAGGCTGTTCGAGGACTCTTGAAACGTAGCGCTCCTCAAGGAACGTACAGTGTGTTGCCCATCACTCGGCACGCACAGAGGGCCTCCGAGAGATCAACCACTGGGCCTCGAAGTTTCTCAGCCGGCCCACAGGGCTCTGGAGGTACTCAGTGAACTTGGAGGGAAAGTGATGCATACCCGAGAGGCGTAGGAGTCCTCAAAAGTGTACTTCCTTTAAAGTAAAGAATGTAAGCGACTAAGAACTCATGGAAACAGCTGCCTGCCTCCCTTTCAGCACGGCTACTAGTGGCCTAAACTGGAGGCAACTATTCACGTTGAGATTACCTTTAGCTCTAGAGCTGGTCAGGCTGACCCGAACCGCGGCCAATGAGCCACCTGGTTTACACAGAGCAGACTCGTATTTTTTCCCGAAGCACTCTTACAGTGTTTCGGGCCTGTCAAGAGCAGGGAGTGTCAGGTATCTTCAAGTCAGCACGAATGCAGCCTTCAAAATGGGAAAGCAAGGCTAGGTCCAGCAGGACCCCGTTTCCATGGGCTCAGTCAGCATACACCCCTGTGGTTTCTAAGAAGCCCAAAGAGACACAGGTTACCCTGTGTTTCCTTCCCCGAATCAACTTCTCGAAGGAGGGAGTTCTGCATCAAGCGAAGTGCCTCAACCAAGGAACGCCGCAGCTTCTCCTCTGGGCCTGCCGCTAATCAAAGGCCTGCAGTGCCACAGGAAGAACGGGACTGAAATGGCAGTAAGAACGCAAGCCGACTATCACTGGGAGGCACGGTGACTTCAGGCAGGAGGTCCTAGATGCAATGCGAAGCCGAGGGTTTCTGAGTTCAGCTCAGCCTCGGGTAAAGCGTAAGATTTCGACGCCGTGTGGGAGGTGCCAGAACGGTGCTCGTGAACGTGTGTGAGTGCTGAGGAAATTAAGCTGCTCCCAGGGAGAGTTCCGTGCGTTTCCCTACGCTCGGCATACACAGAGGGGCTCTAAAAGGCTACGGGCCTGGATGTTGCTTAGCAGACCCAGGTGGGCCTAGGGGTACTCAGTGTTCCTTCCGGTAACAGGGTGCCCACTCCCGCCTCCCAGGTGTCCAGAAAACTCTGCTGCCATTGAAGTTACTCTGAGCCTAGGCCACTGCGCGTGGAAACTGCTGCAGGCCTCCGCTTCTGCACGGCAAATCAGGGCCTTACTTCAAGGCATGTGTTCATGCCGGGTGCGCCGTTAGCGACACTGCATGGTAAGATGCGGACATCCTCCTCGAGCAGAGTGGCTTCAGCCACGAGGTCCTGGAAGGATTCAAAGCACAGTGTTTTCTCATGGCAGCTCACACAAGGGCCATGACAAAGTCGGACTCACCAGAAATGTTGTCCTGAGGCTGTTCGAGGACTCTGGAAATGTAGCGCTCCTCAAGGAACGTACAGTGTGTTGCCCATCACACGGCACGCACAGAGGGCCTCCGAGGGACCAACCGATGTGCCTCGAGGTTGGTCCGCCGGCCCACAGGGGCCTGGATGTACTCAGTGTACGTGGAGGGAAAGTGATGCATACCCGAGAGGCCTAGGAGTCCTCCAAACTGTACTTCCTTTAAATTAAAGAACACAAGCGACTAAGAACTCATGGAAACAGCTGCCTGCCTTCCTTTCAGCACGGCTGTTTCGGGCCTAACCTGGAGGCAACTTTTTACGGTGAGATTCCCTTTAGCTCTACAGCTGGTCTGGCGGACCCCAACCGCGGCCAATGAAGCACCTGGGTTACGCAGAGCGGACTCATATTTTTTCCCGAAGCCCTGTTACTGGGTTTACAGGCCTGTCAAGAGCAGGGAGTGTCAGGTATCTTCGGGGCAGCACGAATGCAGCCTTCAAAATGGGAAAGCAAGGCTAGGTCCAGCAGGCTCCCTTTTCCATGAGCACACTCAGCATACAGCCCTGTGGTTTCTAACAAGCCCAAAGAGACACAGGTTACCCTGTGTTTCCTTCCCCGAATCAACTTCTCGAAGTAGGGTGTTCTGCGTCAAGCGAACTGCCTCAAGCAAGGAACGCCAGAGTTCCTCCTCTGGGCCTGTCGCTTTTCAAAAGCCTGCAGTGCCACAGGAAGAATGGGACATAATTTGCAGTAGGAACGCAAGCCGACTACCTCTGGGAGGCACGGTGACCTCAGCCAGGGGGTCCTAGACGGAATGCGAAGCCGAGGGTTTCTCAGAGTTCAGCTCAGCCTAGGACAATGCGTAAGACTTCGACGCCGTGTGGGACGTGCCAGAACGGTGCTCGTGAACGTGTGCGAGTGCTGAGGAAATTAAGCTGCTCCCAAAGAGAGTGCAGTGCGTTTCCCTACGCTCGGCCCACACAGAGGGGCTCTAAAGAGCTACGGGCTTGGATGCTGCTTATCAGACCCAGGTGGGCCTGGCAACACTCAGTGTTCCTGCAGGGAGCAGGGTGCCCACGTCAGCCTCCTAAGAGTCCAGAAAACTGTGCTGCCGTCGAAGGTACTCCGAGCCTAGGCCACTGCGCGTGGAAACTGCTGTAGGCCTCAGCTTCTGCACCGCAAATCAGGGCCTTACTTCCAGGCGTGTGTTCATGCTGTCTGTGCCGTTAGCGACACTGCATGGTAAGATGCTGAGTTCCTCCTCGAGCAGAGTGACTTCAGTCACGAGGTCCTCGAAGGATTCAAAGCACTGTGTTTTCTCATGGCAGCTCACACTAGGGCCATGACAAAGTCGGACTCACCAGAAATGTTGTCCTGAGGCTGTTCGAGGACTCTTGAAACGTAGCGCTCCTCAAGGAACGTACAGTGTGTTGCCCATCACTCGGCACGCACAGAGGGCCTCCGAGAGATCAACCACTGGGCCTCGAAGTTTCTCAGCCGGCCCACAGGGCTCTGGAGGTACTCAGTGAACTTGGAGGGAAAGTGATGCATACCCGAGAGGCGTAGGAGTCCTCAAAAGTGTACTTCCTTTAAAGTAAAGAATGTAAGCGACTAAGAACTCATGGAAACAGCTGCCTGCCTCCCTTTCAGCACGGCTACTAGTGGCCTAAACTGGAGGCAACTATTCACGTTGAGATTACCTTTAGCTCTAGAGCTGGTCAGGCTGACCCGAACCGCGGCCAATGAGCCACCTGGTTTACACAGAGCAGACTCGTATTTTTTCCCGAAGCATTCTTACAGTGTTTCGGGCCTGTCAAGAGCAGGGAGTGTCAGGTATCTTCAAGTCAGCACGAATGCAGCCTTCAAAATGGGAAAGCAAGGCTAGGTCCAGCAGGACCCCGTTTCCATGGGCTCAGTCAGCATACACCCCTGTGGTTTCTAAGAAGCCCAAAGAGACACAGGTTACCCTGTGTTTCCTTCCCCGAATCAACTTCTCGAAGGAGGGAGTTCTGCATCAAGCGAAGTGCCTCAACCAAGGAACGCCGCAGCTTCTCCTCTGGGCCTGCCGCTAATCAAAGGCCTGCAGTGCCACAGGAAGAACGGGACTGAAATGGCAGTAAGAACGCAAGCCGACTATCACTGGGAGGCACGGTGACTTCAGGCAGGAGGTCCTAGATGCAATGCGAAGCCGAGGGTTTCTGAGTTCAGCTCAGCCTCGGGTAAAGCGTAAGATTTCGACGCCGTGTGGGAGGTGCCAGAACGGTGCTCGTGAACGTGTGTGAGTGCTGAGGAAATTAAGCTGCTCCCAGGGAGAGTTCCGTGCGTTTCCCTACGCTCGGCATACACAGAGGGGCTCTAAAAGGCTACGGGCCTGGATGTTGCTTAGCAGACCCAGGTGGGCCTAGGGGTACTCAGTGTTCCTTCCGGTAACAGGGTGCCCACTCCCGCCTCCCAGGTGTCCAGAAAACTCTGCTGCCATTGAAGTTACTCTGAGCCTAGGCCACTGCGCGTGGAAACTGCTGCAGGCCTCCGCTTCTGCACGGCAAATCAGGGCCTTACTTCAAGGCATGTGTTCATGCCGGGTGCGCCGTTAGCGACACTGCATGGTAAGATGCGGACATCCTCCTCGAGCAGAGTGGCTTCAGCCACGAGGTCCTGGAAGGATTCAAAGCACAGTGTTTTCTCATGGCAGCTCACACAAGGGCCATGACAAAGTCGGACTCACCAGAAATGTTGTCCTGAGGCTGTTCGAGGACTCTGGAAATGTAGCGCTCCTCAAGGAACGTACAGTGTGTTGCCCATCACACGGCACGCACAGAGGGCCTCCGAGGGACCAACCGATGTGCCTCGAGGTTGGTCCGCCGGCCCACAGGGGCCTGGATGTACTCAGTGTACGTGGAGGGAAAGTGATGCATACCCGAGAGGTCTAGGAGTCCTCCAAACTGTACTTCCTTTAAACTAAAGAACACAAGCGACTAAGAACTCATGGAAACAGCTGCCTGCCTTCCTTTCAGCACGGTTGTTTCGGGCCTAACCTGGAGGCAACTTTTTACGTTGAGATTCCCTTTAGCTCTACAGCTGGTCTGGCGGACCCCAACCGCGGCCAATGAAGCACCTGGGTTACCCAGAGCGGACTCATATTTTTTCCCGAAGCCCTGTTACTGGGTTTACAGGCCTGTCAAGAGCAGGGAGTGTCAGGTATCTTCGGGGCAGCACGAATGCAGCCTTCAAAATGGGAAAGCAAGGCTAGGTCCAGCAGGCTCCCTTTTCCATGAGCACACTCAGCATACAGCCCTGTGGTTTCTAACAAGCCCAAAGAGACACAGGTTACCCTGTGTTTCCTTCCCCGAATCAACTTCTCGAAGTAGGGTGTTCTGCGTCAAGCGAACTGCCTCAAGCAAGGAACGCCAGAGTTCCTCCTCTGGGCCTGTCGCTTTTCAAAAGCCTGCAGTGCCACAGGAAGAATGGGACATAATTTGCAGTAGGAACGCAAGCCGACTACCTCTGGGAGGCACGGTGACCTCAGCCAGGGGGTCCTAGACGGAATGCGAAGCCGAAGGTTTCTCATAGTTCGGCTCAGCCTAGGACAATGCGTAAGACTTCGACGCCGTGTGGGACGTGCCAGAACGGTGCTCGTGAACGTGTGCGAGTGCTGAGGAAATTAAGCTGCTCCCAAAGAGAGTGCAGTGCGTTTCCCTACGCTCGGCCCACACAGAGGGGCTCTAAAGAGCTACGGGCTTGGATGCTGCTTATCAGACCCAGGTGGGCCTGGCAACACTCAGTGTTCCTGCAGGGAGCAGGGTGCCCACGTCAGCCTCCTAAGAGTCCAGAAAACTGTGCTGCCGTCGAAGGTACTCCGAGCCTAGGCCACTGCGCGTGGAAACTGCTGTAGGCCTCCGCTTCTGCACCGCAAATCAGGGCCTTACTTCCAGGCGTGTGTTCATGCTGTCTGTGCCGTTAGCGACACTGCATGGTAAGATGCTGAGTTCCTCCTCGAGCAGAGTGACTTCAGTCACGAGGTCCTCGAAGGATTCAAAGCACTGTGTTTTCTCATGGCAGCTCACACTAGGGCCATGACAAAGTCGGACTCACCAGAAATGTTGTCCTGAGGCTGTTCGAGGACTCTTGAAACGTAGCGCTCCTCAAGGAACGTACAGTGTGTTGCCCATCACTCGGCACGCACAGAGGGCCTCCGAGAGATCAACCACTGGGCCTCGAAGTTTCTCAGCCGGCCCACAGGGCTCTGGAGGTACTCAGTGAACTTGGAGGGAAAGTGATGCATACCCGAGAGGCGTAGGAGTCCTCAAAAGTGTACTTCCTTTAAAGTAAAGAATGTAAGCGACTAAGAACTCATGGAAACAGCTGCCTGCCTCCCTTTCAGCACGGCTACTAGTGGCCTAAACTGGAGGCAACTATTCACGTTGAGATTACCTTTAGCTCTAGAGCTGGTCAGGCTGACCCGAACCGCGGCCAATGAGCCACCTGGTTTACACAGAGCAGACTCGTATTTTTTCCCGAAGCACTCTTACAGTGTTTCGGGCCTGTCAAGAGCAGGGAGTGTCAGGTATCTTCAAGTCAGCACGAATGCAGCCTTCAAAATGGGAAAGCAAGGCTAGGTCCAGCAGGACCCCGTTTCCATGGGCTCAGTCAGCATACACCCCTGTGGTTTCTAAGAAGCCCAAAGAGACACAGGTTACCCTGTGTTTCCTTCCCCGAATCAACTTCTCGAAGGAGGGAGTTCTGCATCAAGCGAAGTGCCTCAACCAAGGAACGCCGCAGCTTCTCCTCTGGGCCTGCCGCTAATCAAAGGCCTGCAGTGCCACAGGAAGAACGGGACTGAAATGGCAGTAAGAACGCAAGCCGACTATCACTGGGAGGCACGGTGACTTCAGGCAGGAGGTCCTAGATGCAATGCGAAGCCGAGGGTTTCTGAGTTCAGCTCAGCCTCGGGTAAAGCGTAAGATTTCGACGCCGTGTGGGAGGTGCCAGAACGGTGCTCGTGAACGTGTGTGAGTGCTGAGGAAATTAAGCTGCTCCCAGGGAGAGTTCCGTGCGTTTCCCTACGCTCGGCATACACAGAGGGGCTCTAAAAGGCTACGGGCCTGGATGTTGCTTAGCAGACCCAGGTGGGCCTAGGGGTACTCAGTGTTCCTTCCGGTAACAGGGTGCCCACTCCCGCCTCCCAGGTGTCCAGAAAACTCTGCTGCCATTGAAGTTACTCTGAGCCTAGGCCACTGCGCGTGGAAACTGCTGCAGGCCTCCGCTTCTGCACGGCAAATCAGGGCCTTACTTCAAGGCATGTGTTCATGCCGGGTGCGCCGTTAGCGACACTGCATGGTAAGATGCGGACATCCTCCTCGAGCAGAGTGGCTTCAGCCACGAGGTCCTGGAAGGATTCAAAGCACAGTGTTTTCTCATGGCAGCTCACACAAGGGCCATGACAAAGTCGGACTCACCAGAAATGTTGTCCTGAGGCTGTTCGAGGACTCTGGAAATGTAGCGCTCCTCAAGGAACGTACAGTGTGTTGCCCATCACACGGCACGCACAGAGGGCCTCCGAGGGACCAACCGATGTGCCTCGAGGTTGGTCCGCCGGCCCACAGGGGCCTGGATGTACTCAGTGTACGTGGAGGGAAAGTGATGCATACCCGAGAGGCCTAGGAGTCCTCCAAACTGTACTTCCTTTAAACTAAAGAACACAAGCGACTAAGAACTCATGGAAACAGCTGCCTGCCTTCCTTTCAGCACGGTTGTTTCGGGCCTAACCTGGAGGCAACTTTTTACGTTGAGATTCCCTTTAGCTCTACAGCTGGTCTGGCGGACCCCAACCGCGGCCAATGAAGCACCTGGGTTACCCAGAGCGGACTCATATTTTTTCCCGAAGCCCTGTTACTGGGTTTACAGGCCTGTCAAGAGCAGGGAGTGTCAGGTATCTTCGGGGCAGCACGAATGCAGCCTTCAAAATGGGAAAGCAAGGCTAGGTCCAGCAGGCTCCCTTTTCCATGAGCACACTCAGCATACAGCCCTGTGGTTTCTAACAAGCCCAAAGAGACACAGGTTACCCTGTGTTTCCTTCCCCGAATCAACTTCTCGAAGTAGGGTGTTCTGCGTCAAGCGAACTGCCTCAAGCAAGGAACGCCAAAGTTCCTCCTCTGGGCCTGTCGCTTTTCAAAAGCCTGCAGTGCCACAGGAAGAATGGGACATAATTTGCAGTAGGAACGCAAGCCGACTACCTCTGGGAGGCACGGTGACCTCAGCCAGGGGGTCCTAGACGGAATGCGAAGCCGAAGGTTTCTCATAGTTCGGCTCAGCCTAGGACAATGCGTAAGACTTCGACGCCGTGTGGGACGTGCCAGAACGGTGCTCGTGAACGTGTGCGAGTGCTGAGGAAATTAAGCTGCTCCCAAAGAGAGTGCAGTGCGTTTCCCTACGCTCGGCCCACACAGAGGGGCTCTAAAGAGCTACGGGCTTGGATGCTGCTTATCAGACCCAGGTGGGCCTGGCAACACTCAGTGTTCCTGCAGGGAGCAGGGTGCCCACGTCAGCCTCCTAAGAGTCCAGAAAACTGTGCTGCCGTCGAAGGTACTCCGAGCCTAGGCCACTGCGCGTGGAAACTGCTGTAGGCCTCCGCTTCTGCACCGCAAATCAGGGCCTTACTTCCAGGCGTGTGTTCATGCTGTCTGTGCCGTTAGCGACACTGCATGGTAAGATGCTGAGTTCCTCCTCGAGCAGAGTGACTTCAGTCACGAGGTCCTCGAAGGATTCAAAGCACTGTGTTTTCTCATGGCAGCTCACACTAGGGCCATGACAAAGTCGGACTCACCAGAAATGTTGTCCTGAGGCTGTTCGAGGACTCTTGAAACGTAGCGCTCCTCAAGGAACGTACAGTGTGTTGCCCATCACTCGGCACGCACAGAGGGCCTCCGAGAGATCAACCACTGGGCCTCGAAGTTTCTCAGCCGGCCCACAGGGCTCTGGAGGTACTCAGTGAACTTGGAGGGAAAGTGATGCATACCCGAGAGGCGTAGGAGTCCTCAAAAGTGTACTTCCTTTAAAGTAAAGAATGTAAGCGACTAAGAACTCATGGAAACAGCTGCCTGCCTCCCTTTCAGCACGGCTACTAGTGGCCTAAACTGGAGGCAACTATTCACGTTGAGATTACCTTTAGCTCTAGAGCTGGTCAGGCTGACCCGAACCGCGGCCAATGAGCCACCTGGTTTACACAGAGCAGACTCGTATTTTTTCCCGAAGCACTCTTACAGTGTTTCGGGCCTGTCAAGAGCAGGGAGTGTCAGGTATCTTCAAGTCAGCACGAATGCAGCCTTCAAAATGGGAAAGCAAGGCTAGGTCCAGCAGGACCCCGTTTCCATGGGCTCAGTCAGCATACACCCCTGTGGTTTCTAAGAAGCCCAAAGAGACACAGGTTACCCTGTGTTTCCTTCCCCGAATCAACTTCTCGAAGGAGGGAGTTCTGCATCAAGCGAAGTGCCTCAACCAAGGAACGCCGCAGCTTCTCCTCTGGGCCTGCCGCTAATCAAAGGCCTGCAGTGCCACAGGAAGAACGGGACTGAAATGGCAGTAAGAACGCAAGCCGACTATCACTGGGAGGCACGGTGACTTCAGGCAGGAGGTCCTAGATGCAATGCGAAGCCGAGGGTTTCTGAGTTCAGCTCAGCCTCGGGTAAAGCGTAAGATTTCGACGCCGTGTGGGAGGTGCCAGAACGGTGCTCGTGAACGTGTGTGAGTGCTGAGGAAATTAAGCTGCTCCCAGGGAGAGTTCCGTGCGTTTCCCTACGCTCGGCATACACAGAGGGGCTCTAAAAGGCTACGGGCCTGGATGTTGCTTAGCAGACCCAGGTGGGCCTAGGGGTACTCAGTGTTCCTTCCGGTAACAGGGTGCCCACTCCCGCCTCCCAGGTGTCCAGAAAACTCTGCTGCCATTGAAGTTACTCTGAGCCTAGGCCACTGCGCGTGGAAACTGCTGCAGGCCTCCGCTTCTGCACGGCAAATCAGGGCCTTACTTCAAGGCATGTGTTCATGCCGGGTGCGCCGTTAGCGACACTGCATGGTAAGATGCGGACATCCTCCTCGAGCAGAGTGGCTTCAGCCACGAGGTCCTGGAAGGATTCAAAGCACAGTGTTTTCTCATGGCAGCTCACACAAGGGCCATGACAAAGTCGGACTCACCAGAAATGTTGTCCTGAGGCTGTTCGAGGACTCTGGAAATGTAGCGCTCCTCAAGGAACGTACAGTGTGTTGCCCATCACACGGCACGCACAGAGGGCCTCCGAGGGACCAACCGATGTGCCTCGAGGTTGGTCCGCCGGCCCACAGGGGCCTGGATGTACTCAGTGTACGTGGAGGGAAAGTGATGCATACCCGAGAGGCCTAGGAGTCCTCCAAACTGTACTTCCTTTAAATTAAAGAACACAAGCGACTAAGAACTCATGGAAACAGCTGCCTGCCTTCCTTTCAGCACGGCTGTTTCGGGCCTAACCTGGAGGCAACTTTTTACGGTGAGATTCCCTTTAGCTCTACAGCTGGTCTGGCGGACCCCAACCGCGGCCAATGAAGCACCTGGGTTACGCAGAGCGGACTCATATTTTTTCCCGAAGCCATGTTACTGGGTTTACAGGCCTGTCAAGAGCAGGGAGTGTCAGGTATCTTCGGGGCAGCACGAATGCAGCCTTCAAAATGGGAAAGCAAGGCTAGGTCCAGCAGGCTCCCTTTTCCATGAGCACACTCAGCATACAGCCCTGTGGTTTCTAACAAGCCCAAAGAGACACAGGTTACCCTGTGTTTCCTTCCCCGAATCAACTTCTCGAAGTAGGGTGTTCTGCGTCAAGCGAACTGCCTCAAGCAAGGAACGCCAGAGTTCCTCCTCTGGGCCTGTCGCTTTTCAAAAGCCTGCAGTGCCACAGGAAGAATGGGACATAATTTGCAGTAGGAACGCAAGCCGACTACCTCTGGGAGGCACGGTGACCTCAGCCAGGGGGTCCTAGACGGAATGCGAAGCCGAGGGTTTCTCAGAGTTCAGCTCAGCCTAGGACAATGCGTAAGACTTCGACGCCGTGTGGGACGTGCCAGAACGGTGCTCGTGAACGTGTGCGAGTGCTGAGGAAATTAAGCTGCTCCCAAAGAGAGTGCAGTGCGTTTCCCTACGCTCGGCCCACACAGAGGGGCTCTAAAGAGCTACGGGCTTGGATGCTGCTTATCAGACCCAGGTGGGCCTGGCAACACTCAGTGTTCCTGCAGGGAGCAGGGTGCCCACGTCAGCCTCCTAAGAGTCCAGAAAACTGTGCTGCCGTCGAAGGTACTCCGAGCCTAGGCCACTGCGCGTGGAAACTGCTGTAGGCCTCCGCTTCTGCACCGCAAATCAGGGCCTTACTTCCAGGCGTGTGTTCATGCTGTCTGTGCCGTTAGCGACACTGCATGGTAAGATGCTGAGTTCCTCCTCGAGCAGAGTGACTTCAGTCACGAGGTCCTCGAAGGATTCAAAGCACTGTGTTTTCTCATGGCAGCTCACACTAGGGCCATGACAAAGTCGGACTCACCAGAAATGTTGTCCTGAGGCTGTTCGAGGACTCTTGAAACGTAGCGCTCCTCAAGGAACGTACAGTGTGTTGCCCATCACTCGGCACGCACAGAGGGCCTCCGAGAGATCAACCACTGGGCCTCGAAGTTTCTCAGCCGGCCCACAGGGCTCTGGAGGTACTCAGTGAACTTGGAGGGAAAGTGATGCATACCCGAGAGGCGTAGGAGTCCTCAAAAGTGTACTTCCTTTAAAGTAAAGAATGTAAGCGACTAAGAACTCATGGAAACAGCTGCCTGCCTCCCTTTCAGCACGGCTACTAGTGGCCTAAACTGGAGGCAACTATTCACGTTGAGATTACCTTTAGCTCTAGAGCTGGTCAGGCTGACCCGAACCGCGGCCAATGAGCCACCTGGTTTACACAGAGCAGACTCGTATTTTTCCCGAAGCACTCTTACAGTGTTTCGGGCCTGTCAAGAGCAGGGAGTGTCAGGTATCTTCAAGTCAGCACGAATGCAGCCTTCAAAATGGGAAAGCAAGGCTAGGTCCAGCAGGACCCCGTTTCCATGGGCTCAGTCAGCATACACCCCTGTGGTTTCTAAGAAGCCCAAAGAGACACAGGTTACCCTGTGTTTCCTTCCCCGAATCAACTTCTCGAAGGAGGGAGTTCTGCATCAAGCGAAGTGCCTCAACCAAGGAACGCCGCAGCTTCTCCTCTGGGCCTGCCGCTAATCAAAGGCCTGCAGTGCCACAGGAAGAACGGGACTGAAATGGCAGTAAGAACGCAAGCCGACTATCACTGGGAGGCACGGTGACTTCAGGCAGGAGGTCCTAGATGCAATGCGAAGCCGAGGGTTTCTGAGTTCAGCTCAGCCTCGGGTAAAGCGTAAGATTTCGACGCCGTGTGGGAGGTGCCAGAACGGTGCTCGTGAACGTGTGTGAGTGCTGAGGAAATTAAGCTGCTCCCAGGGAGAGTTCCGTGCGTTTCCCTACGCTCGGCATACACAGAGGGGCTCTAAAAGGCTACGGGCCTGGATGTTGCTTAGCAGACCCAGGTGGGCCTAGGGGTACTCAGTGTTCCTTCCGGTAACAGGGTGCCCACTCCCGCCTCCCAGGTGTCCAGAAAACTCTGCTGCCATTGAAGTTACTCTGAGCCTAGGCCACTGCGCGTGGAAACTGCTGCAGGCCTCCGCTTCTGCACGGCAAATCAGGGCCTTACTTCAAGGCATGTGTTCATGCCGGGTGCGCCGTTAGCGACACTGCATGGTAAGATGCGGACATCCTCCTCGAGCAGAGTGGCTTCAGCCACGAGGTCCTGGAAGGATTCAAAGCACAGTGTTTTCTCATGGCAGCTCACACAAGGGCCATGACAAAGTCGGACTCACCAGAAATGTTGTCCTGAGGCTGTTCGAGGACTCTGGAAATGTAGCGCTCCTCAAGGAACGTACAGTGTGTTGCCCATCACACGGCACGCACAGAGGGCCTCCGAGGGACCAACCGATGTGCCTCGAGGTTGGTCCGCCGGCCCACAGGGGCCTGGATGTACTCAGTGTACGTGGAGGGAAAGTGATGCATACCCGAGAGGCCTAGGAGTCCTCCAAACTGTACTTCCTTTAAATTAAAGAACACAAGCGACTAAGAACTCATGGAAACAGCTGCCTGCCTTCCTTTCAGCACGGCTGTTTCGGGCCTAACCTGGAGGCAACTTTTTACGGTGAGATTCCCTTTAGCTCTACAGCTGGTCTGGCGGACCCCAACCGCGGCCAATGAAGCACCTGGGTTACGCAGAGCGGACTCATATTTTTTCCCGAAGCCCTGTTACTGGGTTTACAGGCCTGTCAAGAGCAGGGAGTGTCAGGTATCTTCGGGGCAGCACGAATGCAGCCTTCAAAATGGGAAAGCAAGGCTAGGTCCAGCAGGCTCCCTTTTCCATGAGCACACTCAGCATACAGCCCTGTGGTTTCTAACAAGCCCAAAGAGACACAGGTTACCCTGTGTTTCCTTCCCCGAATCAACTTCTCGAAGTAGGGTGTTCTGCGTCAAGCGAACTGCCTCAAGCAAGGAACGCCAGAGTTCCTCCTCTGGGCCTGTCGCTTTTCAAAAGCCTGCAGTGCCACAGGAAGAATGGGACATAATTTGCAGTAGGAACGCAAGCCGACTACCTCTGGGAGGCACGGTGACCTCAGCCAGGGGGTCCTAGACGGAATGCGAAGCCGAGGGTTTCTCAGAGTTCAGCTCAGCCTAGGACAATGCGTAAGACTTCGACGCCGTGTGGGACGTGCCAGAACGGTGCTCGTGAACGTGTGCGAGTGCTGAGGAAATTAAGCTGCTCCCAAAGAGAGTGCAGTGCGTTTCCCTACGCTCGGCCCACACAGAGGGGCTCTAAAGAGCTACGGGCTTGGATGCTGCTTATCAGACCCAGGTGGGCCTGGCAACACTCAGTGTTCCTGCAGGGAGCAGGGTGCCCACGTCAGCCTCCTAAGAGTCCAGAAAACTGTGCTGCCGTCGAAGGTACTCCGAGCCTAGGCCACTGCGCGTGGAAACTGCTGTAGGCCTCCGCTTCTGCACCGCAAATCAGGGCCTTACTTCCAGGCGTGTGTTCATGCTGTCTGTGCCGTTAGCGACACTGCATGGTAAGATGCTGAGTTCCTCCTCGAGCAGAGTGACTTCAGTCACGAGGTCCTCGAAGGATTCAAAGCACTGTGTTTTCTCATGGCAGCTCACACTAGGGCCATGACAAAGTCGGACTCACCAGAAATGTTGTCCTGAGGCTGTTCGAGGACTCTTGAAACGTAGCGCTCCTCAAGGAACGTACAGTGTGTTGCCCATCACTCGGCACGCACAGAGGGCCTCCGAGAGATCAACCACTGGGCCTCGAAGTTTCTCAGCCGGCCCACAGGGCTCTGGAGGTACTCAGTGAACTTGGAGGGAAAGTGATGCATACCCGAGAGGCGTAGGAGTCCTCAAAAGTGTACTTCCTTTAAAGTAAAGAATGTAAGCGACTAAGAACTCATGGAAACAGCTGCCTGCCTCCCTTTCAGCACGGCTACTAGTGGCCTAAACTGGAGGCAACTATTCACGTTGAGATTACCTTTAGCTCTAGAGCTGGTCAGGCTGACCCGAACCGCGGCCAATGAGCCACCTGGTTTACACAGAGCAGACTCGTATTTTTTCCCGAAGCATTCTTACAGTGTTTCGGGCCTGTCAAGAGCAGGGAGTGTCAGGTATCTTCAAGTCAGCACGAATGCAGCCTTCAAAATGGGAAAGCAAGGCTAGGTCCAGCAGGACCCCGTTTCCATGGGCTCAGTCAGCATACACCCCTGTGGTTTCTAAGAAGCCCAAAGAGACACAGGTTACCCTGTGTTTCCTTCCCCGAATCAACTTCTCGAAGGAGGGAGTTCTGCATCAAGCGAAGTGCCTCAACCAAGGAACGCCGCAGCTTCTCCTCTGGGCCTGCCGCTAATCAAAGGCCTGCAGTGCCACAGGAAGAACGGGACTGAAATGGCAGTAAGAACGCAAGCCGACTATCACTGGGAGGCACGGTGACTTCAGGCAGGAGGTCCTAGATGCAATGCGAAGCCGAGGGTTTCTGAGTTCAGCTCAGCCTCGGGTAAAGCGTAAGATTTCGACGCCGTGTGGGAGGTGCCAGAACGGTGCTCGTGAACGTGAGTGCTGAGGAAATTAAGCTGCTCCCAGGGAGAGTTCCGTGCGTTTCCCTACGCTCGGCATACACAGAGGGGCTCTAAAAGGCTACGGGCCTGGATGTTGCTTAGCAGACCCAGGTCGGCCTAGGGGTACTCAGTGTTCCTTCCGGTAACAGGGTGCCCACTCCCGCCTCCCAGGTGTCCAGAAAACTCTGCTGCCATTGAAGTTACTCTGAGCCTAGGCCACTGCGCGTGGAAACTGCTGCAGGCCTCCGCTTCTGCACGGCAAATCAGGGCCTTACTTCAAGGCATGTGTTCATGCCGGCTGCGCCGTTAGCGACACTGCATGGTAAGATGCGGACATCCTCCTCGAGCAGAGTGGCTTCAGCCACGAGGTCCTGGAAGGATTCAAAGCACAGTGTTTTCTCATGGCAGCTCACACAAGGGCCATGACAAAGTCGGACTCACCAGTAATGTTGTCCTGAGGATGTTCGAGGACTCTGGAAATGTAGCGCTCCTCAAGGAACGTACAGTGTGTTGCCCATCACACGGCACGCACAGAGGGCCTCCGAGGGACCAACCGATGGGCCTCGAGGTTGGTCCGCCGGCCCACAGGGGCCTGGATGTACTCAGTGTACGTGGAGGGAAAGTGATGCATACCCGAGAGGCCTAGGAGTCCTCCAAACTGTACTTCCTTTAAATTAAAGAACACAAGCGACTAAGAACTCATGGAAACAGCTGCCTGCCTTCCTTTCAGCACGGCTGTTTCGGGCCTAACCTGGAGGCAACTTTTTACGGTGAGATTCCCTTTAGCTCTACAGCTGGTCTGGCGGACCCCAACCGCGGCCAATGAAGCACCTGGGTTACCCAGAGCGGACTCATATTTTTTCCCGAAGCCCTGTTACTGGGTTTACAGGCCTGTCAAGAGCAGGGAGTGTCAGGTATCTTCGGGGCAGCACGAATGCAGCCTTCAAAATGGGAAAGCAAGGCTAGGTCCAGCAGGCTCCCTTTTCCATGAGCACACTCAGCATACAGCCCTGTGGTTTCTAACAAGCCCAAAGAGACACAGGTTACCCTGTGTTTCCTTCCCCGAATCAACTTCTCGAAGTAGGGTGTTCTGCGTCAAGCGAACTGCCTCAAGCAAGGAACGCCAGAGTTCCTCCTCTGGGCCTGTCGCTTTTCAAAAGCCTGCAGTGCCACAGGAAGAATGGGACATAATTTGCAGTAGGAACGCAAGCCGACTACCTCTGGGAGGCACGGTGACCTCAGCCAGGGTGTCCTAGACGGAATGCGAAGCCGAGGGTTTCTCAGAGTTCAGCTCAGCCTAGGACAATGCGTAAGACTTCGACGCCGTGTGGGACGTGCCAGAACGGTGCTCGTGAACGTGTGCGAGTGCTGAGGAAATTAAGCTGCTCCCAAAGAGAGTGCAGTGCGTTTCCCTACGCTCGGCCCACACAGAGGGGCTCTAAAGAGCTACGGGCTTGGATGCTGCTTATCAGACCCAGGTGGGCCTGGCAACACTCAGTGTTCCTGCAGGGAGCAGGGTGCCCACGTCAGCCTCCTAAGAGTCCAGAAAACTGTGCTGCCGTCGAAGGTACTCCGAGCCTAGGCCACTGCGCGTGGAAACTGCTGTAGGCCTCCGCTTCTGCACCGCAAATCAGGGCCTTACTTCCAGGCGTGTGTTCATGCTGTCTGTGCCGTTAGCGACACTGCATGGTAAGATGCTGAGTTCCTCCTCGAGCAGAGTGACTTCAGTCACGAGGTCCTCGAAGGATTCAAAGCACTGTGTTTTCTCATGGCAGCTCACACTAGGGCCATGACAAAGTCGGACTCACCAGAAATGTTGTCCTGAGGCTGTTCGAGGACTCTTGAAACGTAGCGCTCCTCAAGGAACGTACAGTGTGTTGCCCATCACTCGGCACGCACAGAGGGCCTCCGAGAGATCAACCACTGGGCCTCGAAGTTTCTCAGCCGGCCCACAGGGCTCTGGAGGTACTCAGTGAACTTGGAGGGAAAGTGATGCATACCCGAGAGGCGTAGGAGTCCTCAAAAGTGTACTTCCTTTAAAGTAAAGAATGTAAGCGACTAAGAACTCATGGAAACAGCTGCCTGCCTCCCTTTCAGCACGGCTACTAGTGGCCTAAACTGGAGGCAACTATTCACGTTGAGATTACCTTTAGCTCTAGAGCTGGTCAGGCTGACCCGAACCGCGGCCAATGAGCCACCTGGTTTACACAGAGCAGACTCGTATTTTTTCCCGAAGCATTCTTACAGTGTTTCGGGCCTGTCAAGAGCAGGGAGTGTCAGGTATCTTCAAGTCAGCACGAATGCAGCCTTCAAAATCGGAAAGCAAGGCTAGGTCCAGCAGGACCCCGTTTCCATGGGCTCAGTCAGCATACACCCCTGTGGTTTCTAAGAAGCCCAAAGAGACACAGGTTACCCTGTGTTTCCTTCCCCGAATCAACTTCTCGAAGGAGGGAGTTCTGCATCAAGCGAAGTGCCTCAACCAAGGAACGCCGCAGCTTCTCCTCTGGGCCTGCCGCTAATCAAAGGCCTGCAGTGCCACAGGAAGAACGGGACTGAAATGGCAGTAAGAACGCAAGCCGACTATCACTGGGAGGCACGGTGACTTCAGGCAGGAGGTCCTAGATGCAATGCGAAGCCGAGGGTTTCTGAGTTCAGCTCAGCCTCGGGTAAAGCGTAAGATTTCGACGCCGTGTGGGAGGTGCCAGAACGGTGCTCGTGAACGTGTGTGAGTGCTGAGGAAATTAAGCTGCTCCCAGGGAGAGTTCCGTTCGTTTCCCTACGCTCGGCATACACAGAGGGGCTCTAAAAGGCTACGGGCCTGGATGTTGCTTAGCAGACCCAGGTGGGCCTAGGGGTACTCAGTGTTCCTTCCGGTAACAGGGTGCCCACTCCCGCCTCCCAGGTGTCCAGAAAACTCTGCTGCCATTGAAGTTACTCTGAGCCTAGGCCACTGCGCGTGGAAACTGCTGCAGGCCTCCGCTTCTGCACGGCAAATCAGGGCCTTACTTCAAGGCATGTGTTCATGCCGGGTGCGCCGTTAGCGACACTGCATGGTAAGATGCGGACATCCTCCTCGAGCAGAGTGGCTTCAGCCACGAGGTCCTGGAAGGATTCAAAGCACAGTGTTTTCTCATGGCAGCTCACACAAGGGCCATGACAAAGTCGGACTCACCAGAAATGTTGTCCTGAGGCTGTTCGAGGACTCTGGAAATGTAGCGCTCCTCAAGGAACGTACAGTGTGTTGCCCATCACACGGCACGCACAGAGGGCCTCCGAGGGACCAACCGATGTGCCTCGAGGTTGGTCCGCCGGCCCACAGGGGCCTGGATGTACTCAGTGTACGTGGAGGGAAAGTGATGCATACCCGAGAGGCCTAGGAGTCCTCCAAACTGTACTTCCTTTAAATTAAAGAACACAAGCGACTAAGAACTCATGGAAACAGCTGCCTGCCTTCCTTTCAGCACGGCTGTTTCGGGCCTAACCTGGAGGCAACTTTTTACGGTGAGATTCCCTTTAGCTCTACAGCTGGTCTGGCGGACCCCAACCGCGGCCAATGAAGCACCTGGGTTACGCAGAGCGGACTCATATTTTTTCCCGAAGCCCTGTTACTGGGTTTACAGGCCTGTCAAGAGCAGGGAGTGTCAGGTATCTTCGGGGCAGCACGAATGCAGCCTTCAAAATGGGAAAGCAAGGCTAGGTCCAGCAGGCTCCCTTTTCCATGAGCACACTCAGCATACAGCCCTGTGGTTTCTAACAAGCCCAAAGAGACACAGGTTACCCTGTGTTTCCTTCCCCGAATCAACTTCTCGAAGTAGGGTGTTCTGCGTCAAGCGAACTGCCTCAAGCAAGGAACGCCAGAGTTCCTCCTCTGGGCCTGTCGCTTTTCAAAAGCATGCAGTGCCACAGGAAGAATGGGACATAATTTGCAGTAGGAACGCAAGCCGACTACCTCTGGGAGGCACGGTGACCTCAGCCAGGGGGTCCTAGACGGAATGCGAAGCCGAGGGTTTCTCAGAGTTCAGCTCAGCCTAGGACAATGCGTAAGACTTCGACGCCGTGTGGGACGTGCCAGAACGGTGCTCGTGAACGTGTGCGAGTGCTGAGGAAATTAAGCTGCTCCCAAAGAGAGTGCAGTGCGTTTCCCTACGCTCGGCCCACACAGAGGGGCTCTAAAGAGCTACGGGCTTGGATGCTGCTTATCAGACCCAGGTGGGCCTGGCAACACTCAGTGTTCCTGCAGGGAGCAGGGTGCCCACGTCAGCCTCCTAAGAGTCCAGAAAACTGTGCTGCCGTCGAAGGTACTCCGAGCCTAGGCCACTGCGCGTGGAAACTGCTGTAGGCCTCCGCTTCTGCACCGCAAATCAGGGCCTTACTTCCAGGCGTGTGTTCATGCTGTCTGTGCCGTTAGCGACACTGCATGGTAAGATGCTGAGTTCCTCCTCGAGCAGAGTGACTTCAGTCACGAGGTCCTCGAAGGATTCAAAGCACTGTGTTTTCTCATGGCAGCTCACACTAGGGCCATGACAAAGTCGGACTCACCAGAAATGTTGTCCTGAGGCTGTTCGAGGACTCTTGAAACGTAGCGCTCCTCAAGGAACGTACAGTGTGTTGCCCATCACTCGGCACGCACAGAGGGCCTCCGAGAGATCAACCACTGGGCCTCGAAGTTTCTCAGCCGGCCCACAGGGCTCTGGAGGTACTCAGTGAACTTGGAGGGAAAGTGATGCATACCCGAGAGGCGTAGGAGTCCTCAAAAGTGTACTTCCTTTAAAGTAAAGAATGTAAGCGACTAAGAACTCATGGAAACAGCTGCCTGCCTCCCTTTCAGCACGGCTACTAGTGGCCTAAACTGGAGGCAACTATTCACATTGAGATTACCTTTAGCTCTAGAGCTGGTCAGGCTGACCCGAACCGCGGCCAATGAGCCACCTGGTTTACACAGAGCAGACTCGTATTTTTTCCCGAAGCATTCTTACAGTGTTTCGGGCCTGTCAAGAGCAGGGAGTGTCAGGTATCTTCAAGTCAGCACGAATGCAGCCTTCAAAATGGGAAAGCAAGGCTAGGTCCAGCAGGACCCCGTTTCCATGGGCTCAGTCAGCATACACCCCTGTGGTTTCTAAGAAGCCCAAAGAGACACAGGTTACCCTGTGTTTCCTTCCCCGAATCAACTTCTCGAAGGAGGGAGTTCTGCATCAAGCGAAGTGCCTCAACCAAGGAACGCCGCAGCTTCTCCTCTGGGCCTGCCGCTAATCAAAGGCCTGCAGTGCCACAGGAAGAACGGGACTGAAATGGCAGTAAGAACGCAAGCCGACTATCACTGGGAGGCACGGTGACTTCAGGCAGGAGGTCCTAGATGCAATGCGAAGCCGAGGGTTTCTGAGTTCAGCTCAGCCTCGGGTAAAGCGTAAGATTTCGACGCCGTGTGGGAGGTGCCAGAACGGTGCTCGTGAATGTGTGTGAGTGCTGAGGAAATTAAGCTGCTCCCAGGGAGAGTTCCGTGCGTTTCCCTACGCTCGGCATACACAGAGGGGCTCTAAAAGGCTACGGGCCTGGATGTTGCTTAGCAGACCCAGGTCGGCCTAGGGGTACTCAGTGTTCCTTCCGGTAACAGGGTGCCCACTCCCGCCTCCCAGGTGTCCAGAAAACTCTGCTGCCATTGAAGTTACTCTGAGCCTAGGCCACTGCGCGTGGAAACTGCTGCAGGCCTCCGCTTCTCCACGGCAAATCAGGGCCTTACTTCAAGGCATGTGTTCATGCCGGGTGCGCCGTTAGCGACACTGCATGGTAAGATGCGGACATCCTCCTCGAGCAGAGTGGCTTCAGCCACGAGGTCCTGGAAGGATTCAAAGCACAGTGTTTTCTCATGGCAGCTCACACAAGGGCCATGACAAAGTCGGACTCACCAGTAATGTTGTCCTGAGGATGTTCGAGGACTCTGGAAATGTAGCGCTCCTCAAGGAACGTACAGTGTGTTGCCCATCACACGGCACGCACAGAGGGCCTCCGAGGGACCAACCGATGGGCCTCGAAGTTGGTCCGCCGGCCCACAGGGGCCTGGATGTACTCAGTGTACGTGGAGGGAAAGTGATGTATATCCGAGAGGCCTAGGAGTCCTCCAAACTGTACTTCCTTTAAACTAAAGAACACAAGCGACTAAGAACTCATGGAAACAGCTGCCTGCCTTCCTTTCAGCACGGCTGTTTCGGGCCTAACCTGGAGGCAACTTTTCACGGTGAGATTCCCTTTAGCTCTACAGCTGGTCTGGCGGACCCCAACCGCGGCCAATGAAGCACCTGGGTTACGCAGAGCGGACTCATATTTTTCTCCCGAAGCCCTGTTACTGGGTGTACAGGCCTGTCAAGAGCAGGGAGTGTCAGGTATCTTCGGGGCAGCACGAATGCAGCCTTCAAAATGGGAAAGCAAGGCTAGGTCCAGCAGGCTCCCTTTTCCATGGGCACACTCAGCATACAGCCCTGTGGTTTCTAACAAGCCCAAAGAGACACAGGTTACCCTGTGTTTCCTTCCCCGAATCAACTTCTCGAAGTAGGGTGTTCTGCGTCAAGCGAACTGCCTCAAGCAAGGAACGCCAGAGATCCTCCTCTGGGCCTGTCGCTTTTCAAAAGCCTGCAGTGCCACAGGAAGAATGGGACATAAATTGCAGTAGGAACGCAAGCCGACTACCTCTGGGAGGCACGGTGACCTCAGCCAGGGTGTCCTAGACGGAATGCGAAGCCGAGGGTTTCTCAGAGTTCAGCTCAGCCTAGGACAATGCGTAAGACTTCGACGCCGTGTGGGACGTGCCAGAACGGTGCTCGTGAACGTGTGCGAGTGCTGAGGAAATTAAGCTTCTCCCAAAGAGAGTGCAGTGCGTTTCCCTACGCTCGGCCCACACAGAGGGGCTCTAAAGAGCTACGGGCTTGGATGCTGCTTATCAGACCCAGGTGGGCCAGGCAACACTCAGTGTTCCTGCAGGTTGCAGGGTGCCCACGCCAGCCTCCTAAGAGTCCAGAAAACTGTGCTGCCGTCGAAGGTACTCTGAGCCTAGGCCACTGCGCGTGGAAACTGCTGTAGGCCTCCTCTTCTGCACCGCAAATCAGGGCCTTACTTCCAGGCGTGTGTTCATGCTGTCTGTGCCGTTAGCGACACTGCATGGTAAGATGCTGAGTTCCTCCTCGAGCAGAGTGACTTCAGTCACGAGGTCCTCGAAGGATTCAAAGCACTGTGTTTTCTCATGGCAGCTCACACTAGGGCCATGACAAAGTTGGACTCACCAGAAATGTTGTCCTGAGGCTGTTCGAGGACTCTTGAAACGTAGCGCTCCTCAAGGAACGTACAGTGTGTTGCCCGTCACTCGGCACGCACAGAGGGCCTCCGAGGGATCAACCACTGGGCCTCGAAGTTTCTCAGCCGGCCCACAGGGGTCTGGAGGTACTCAGTGAACTTGGAGGGAAAGTGATGCATACCCGAGAGGCCTAGGAGTCCTCAAAAGTGTACTTCCTTTAAAGTAAAGAATGTAAGCGACTAAGAACTCATGGAAACAGCTGCCTGCCTCCCTTTCAGCACGGCTACTAGGGGCCTAAACTGGAGGCAGCTATTCACGTTGAGATTCCCTTTAGCTCTAGAGCTGGTCAGGCGGACCCAAACCGCGGCCAATGAGGCACCTGGTTTACACAGAGCAGACTCATATATTTTCCCGAAGCACTCTTACAGGGTTTACGGGCCTTTCAAGAGCAGGGAGTGTCAGGTATCTTCAAGTCAGCACGAATGCAGCCTTCAAAATGGGAAAGCAAGGCTAGGTCCAGCAGGACCCCGTTTCCATGGGCTCACTCAGCATACACCCCTGTGGTTTCTAAGAAGCCCAAAGAGACACAGGTTACCCTGTGTTTCCTTCCCCGAATCAACTTCTCGAAGGAGGGAGTTCTGCATCAAGCGAAGTGCCTCAACCAAGGAACGCCGCAACTTCTCCTCTGGGCCTGCCACTAATCAAAGGCCTGCAGTGCCACAGGAAGAACGGGACTGAAATGGCACTAAGAACGCAAGCCGACTATCACTGGGAGGCACGGTGACTTCAGGCAGGAGGTCCTAGATGGAATGCGAAGCCGAGGGTGTCTCAGAGTTCAGCTCAGCCTAGGGCAATGCGTAAGACTTCGACGCCGTGTGGCACGTGCCAGAACGCTGTTCGTGAACGCGTGCGAGGGCTGAGGAAATTCAGCTGCTCCAGGGAGAGTGCAGTGCGTTTCCCTATGCTCGGCATATACAGAGGGGCTCTAAAATGCTACGGGCCTGGATGTTGCTTAGCGGACCCAGGTGGGCCTGGGGGTATACAGGGTTCCTGCCTGTAACAGGATGCCCACGCCGGCCTCCTAGGTGTCCAGGTAACTCTGCGGCCGTTGAAGGTACTCTGAGCCTAGGCCACTGCGCGTGGAAACTGCTGCACGCCTCCGCTTCTGCACGGCAAATCGTGGTCTTACTTCCAGGCGTGTGTTCATGCTGTCTGTGCCGTTAGCGACACTGCATGGTAAGATGCTGAGTTCCTCCTCGAGCAGAGTGACTTCAGTCACGAGGTCCTCGAAGGATTCAAAGCACAGTGTTTTCTCAGGGCAGCTCACACAAGGGCCATGACAAAGTCGGACTCACCAGAAATGTTGTCCTGAGGCTGTTCGAGGACTCTTGAAACGTAGCGCTCCTCAAGGAACGTACAGTGTGTTGCCCGTCACTCGGCACGCACAGAGGGCCTCCGAGGGATCAACCACTGGACTCGAAGTTTCTCAGCCGGCCCACAGGGGTCTGGAGGTACTCAGTGAACTTGGAGGGAAAGTGATGCATACCCGAGAGGCCTAGGAGTCCTCAAAAGTGTACTTCCTTTAAAGTAAAGAATGTAAGCGACTAAGAACTCATGGAAACAGCTGCCTGCCTCCCTTTCAGCACGGCTACTAGGGGCCTAAACTGGAGGCAACTTTTTCACGTTGAGATTCCCTTTAGCTCTAGAGCTGGTCAGGCGGACCCGAACCGCGGCCAATGAACCACCTGGTTTTCACAGAGCAGACTCATATTTTTTCCCGAAGCACTCTTACAGGGTTTACGGGCCTTTCAAGAACAGGGAGTATCAGGTATCTTCAAGTCAGCACGAATGCAGCCTTCAAAATGGGAAAGCAAGGCTAGGTCCAGCAGGACCCCGTTTCCATGGGCTCAGTCAGCATACACCCCTGTGGTTTCTAAGAAGCCCAAAGAGACACAGGTTACCCTGTGTTTCCTTCCCCGAATCAACTTCTCGAAGGAGGGAGTTCTGCATCAAGCGAAGTGCCTCAACCAAGGAACGCCGCAGCTTCTCCTCTGGGCCTGCCGCTAATCAAAGGCCTGCAGTGCCACAGGAAGAACGGGACTGAAATGGCAGTAAGAACGCAAGCCGACTATCACTGGGAGGCACGGTGACTTCAGGCAGGAGGTCCTAGATGCAATGCGAAGCCGAGGGTTTCTGAGTTCAGCTCAGCCTCGGGTAAAGCGTAAGATTTCGACGCCGTGTGGGAGGTGCCAGAACGGTGCTCGTGAACGTGAGTGCTGAGGAAATTAAGCTGCTCCCAGGGAGAGTTCCGTGCGTTTCCCTACGCTCGGCATACACAGAGGGGCTCTAAAAGGCTACGGGCCTGGATGTTGCTTAGCAGACCCAGGTCGGCCTAGGGGTACTCAGTGTTCCTTCCGGTAACAGGGTGCCCACTCCCGCCTCCCAGGTGTCCAGAAAACTCTGCTGCCATTGAAGTTACTCTGAGCCTAGGCCACTGCGCGTGGAAACTGCTGCAGGCCTCCGCTTCTCCACGGCAAATCAGGGCCTTACTTCAAGGCATGTGTTCATGCCGGGTGCGCCGTTAGCGACACTGCATGGTAAGATGCGGACATCCTCCTCGAGCAGAGTGGCTTCAGCCACGAGGTCCTGGAAGGATTCAAAGCACAGTGTTTTCTCATGGCAGCTCACACAAGGGCCATGACAAAGTCGGACTCACCAGTAATGTTGTCCTGAGGATGTTCGAGGACTCTGGAAATGTAGCGCTCCTCAAGGAACGTACAGTGTGTTGCCCATCACACGGCACGCACAGAGGGCCTCCGAGGGACCAACCGATGGGCCTCGAAGTTGGTCCGCCGGCCCACAGGGGCCTGGATGTACTCAGTGTACGTGGAGGGAAAGTGATGTATATCCGAGAGGCCTAGGAGTCCTCCAAACTGTACTTCCTTTAAACTAAAGAACACAAGCGACTAAGAACTCATGGAAACAGCTGCCTGCCTTCCTTTCAGCACGGCTGTTTCGGGCCTAACCTGGAGGCAACTTTTCACGGTGAGATTCCCTTTAGCTCTACAGCTGGTCTGGCGGACCCCAACCGCGGCCAATGAAGCACCTGGGTTACGCAGAGCGGACTCATATTTTTCTCCCGAAGCCCTGTTACTGGGTGTACAGGCCTGTCAAGAGCAGGGAGTGTCAGGTATCTTCGGGGCAGCACGAATGCAGCCTTCAAAATGGGAAAGCAAGGCTAGGTCCAGCAGGCTCCCTTTTCCATGGGCACACTCAGCATACAGCCCTGTGGTTTCTAACAAGCCCAAAGAGACACAGGTTACCCTGTGTTTCCTTCCCCGAATCAACTTCTCGAAGTAGGGTGTTCTGCGTCAAGCGAACTGCCTCAAGCAAGGAACGCCAGAGATCCTCCTCTGGGCCTGTCGCTTTTCAAAAGCCTGCAGTGCCACAGGAAGAATGGGACATAAATTGCAGTAGGAACGCAAGCCGACTACCTCTGGGAGGCACGGTGACCTCAGCCAGGGTGTCCTAGACGGAATGCGAAGCCGAGGGTTTCTCAGAGTTCAGCTCAGCCTAGGACAATGCGTAAGACTTCGACGCCGTGTGGGACGTGCCAGAACGGTGCTCGTGAACGTGTGCGAGTGCTGAGGAAATTAAGCTTCTCCCAAAGAGAGTGCAGTGCGTTTCCCTACGCTCGGCCCACACAGAGGGGCTCTAAAGAGCTACGGGCTTGGATGCTGCTTATCAGACCCAGGTGGGCCAGGCAACACTCAGTGTTCCTGCAGGTTGCAGGGTGCCCACGCCAGCCTCCTAAGAGTCCAGAAAACTGTGCTGCCGTCGAAGGTACTCTGAGCCTAGGCCACTGCGCGTGGAAACTGCTGTAGGCCTCCGCTTCTGCACCGCAAATCAGGGCCTTACTTCCAGGCGTGTGTTCATGCTGTCTGTGCCGTTAGCGACACTGCATGGTAAGATGCTGAGTTCCTCCTTGAGCAGAGTGACTTCAGTCACGAGGTCCTCGAAGGATTCAAAGCACTGTGTTTTCTCATGGCAGCTCACACTAGGGCCATGACAAAGTCGGACTCACCAGAAATGTTGTCCTGAGGCTGTTCGAGGACTCTTGAAACGTAGCGCTCCTCAAGGAACGTACAGTGTGTTGCCCGTCACTTGGCATGCACAGAGGGCCTCCGAGGGATCAACCACTGGGCCTCGAAGTTTCTCAGCCGGCCCACAGGGGTCTGGAGGTACTCAGTGAACTTGGAGGGAAAGTGATGCATACCCGAGAGGCCTAGGAGTCCTCAAAAGTGTACTTCCTTTAAAGTAAAGAATGTAAGCGACTAAGAACTCATGGAAACAGCTGCCTGCCTCCCTTTCAGCACGGCTACTAGGGGCCTAAACTGGAGGCAGCTATTCACGTTGAGATTCCCTTTAGCTCTAGAGCTGGTCAGGCGGACCCAAACCGCGGCCAATGAGGCACCTGGTTTACACAGAGCAGACTCATATTTTTTCCCGAAGCACTCTTACAGGGTTTACGGGCCTTTCAAGAGCAGGGAGTGTCAGGTATCTTCAAGTCAGCACGAATGCAGCCTTCAAAATGGGAAAGCAAGGCTAGGTCCAGCAGGACCCCGTTTCCATGGGCTCACTCAGCATACACCCCTGTGGTTTCTAAGAAGCCCAAAGAGACACAGGTTACCCTGTGTTTCCTTCCCCGAATCAACTTCTCGAAGGAGGGAGTTCTGCATCAAGCGAAGTGCCTCAACCAAGGAACGCCGCAACTTCTCCTCTGGGCCTGCCACTAATCAAAGGCCTGCAGTGCCACAGGAAGAACGGGACTGAAATGGCACTAAGAACGCAAGCCGACTATCACTGGGAGGCACGGTGACTTCAGGCAGGAGGTCCTAGATGGAATGCGAAGCCGAGGGTGTCTCAGAGTTCAGCTCAGCCTAGGGCAATGCGTAAGACTTCGACGCCGTGTGGCACGTGCCAGAACGCTGTTCGTGAACGCGTGCGAGGGCTGAGGAAATTCAGCTGCTCCAGGGAGAGTGCAGTGCGTTTCCCTATGCTCGGCATATACAGAGGGGCTCTAAAATGCTACGGGCCTGGATGTTGCTTAGCGGACCCAGGTGGGCCTGGGGGTATACAGGGTTCCTGCCTGTAACAGGATGCCCACGCCGGCCTCCTAGGTGTCCAGGTAACTCTGCGGCCGTTGAAGGTACTCTGAGCCTAGGCCACTGCGCGTGGAAACTGCTGCACGCCTCCGCTTCTGCACGGCAAATCGTGGTCTTACTTCCAGGCGTGTGTTCATGCTGTCTGTGCCGTTAGCGACACTGCATGGTAAGATGCTGAGTTCCTCCTCGAGCAGAGTGACTTCAGTCACGAGGTCCTCGAAGGATTCAAAGCACAGTGTTTTCTCAGGGCAGCTCACACAAGGGCCATGACAAAGTCGGACTCACCAGAAATGTTGTCCTGAGGCTGTTCGAGGACTCTTGAAACGTAGCGCTCCTCAAGGAACGTACAGTGTGTTGCCCGTCACTCGGCACGCACAGAGGGCCTCCGAGGGATCAACCACTGGACTCGAAGTTTCTCAGCCGGCCCACAGGGGTCTGGAGGTACTCAGTGAACTTGGAGGGAAAGTGATGCATACCCGAGAGGCCTAGGAGTCCTCAAAAGTGTACTTCCTTTAAAGTAAAGAATGTAAGCGACTAAGAACTCATGGAAACAGCTGCCTGCCTCCCTTTCAGCACGGCTACTAGGGGCCTAAACTGGAGGCAACTTTTCACGTTGAGATTCCCTTTAGCTCTAGAGCTGGTCAGGCGGACCCGAACCGCGGCCAATGAACCACCTGGTTTTCACAGAGCAGACTCATATTTTTTCCCGAAGCACTCTTACAGGGTTTACGGGCCTTTCAAGAACAGGGAGTATCAGGTATCTTCAAGTCAGCACGAATGCAGCCTTCAAAATGGGAAAGCAAGGCTAGGTCCAGCAGGACCCCGTTTCCATGGGCTCAGTCAGCATACACCCCTGTGGTTTCTAAGAAGCCCAAAGAGACACAGGTTACCCTGTGTTTCCTTCCCCGAATCAACTTCTCGAAGGAGGGAGTTCTGCATCAAGCGAAGTGCCTCAACCAAGGAACGCCGCAGCTTCTCCTCTGGGCCTGCCGCTAATCAAAGGCCTGCAGTGCCACAGGAAGAACGGGACTGAAATGGCAGTAAGAACGCAAGCCGACTATCACTGGGAGGCACGGTGACTTCAGGCAGGAGGTCCTAGATGCAATGCGAAGCCGAGGGTTTCTGAGTTCAGCTCAGCCTCGGGTAAAGCGTAAGATTTCGACGCCGTGTGGGAGGTGCCAGAACGGTGCTCGTGAACGTGAGTGCTGAGGAAATTAAGCTGCTCCCAGGGAGAGTTCCGTGCGTTTCCCTACGCTCGGCATACACAGAGGGGCTCTAAAAGGCTACGGGCCTGGATGTTGCTTAGCAGACCCAGGTCGGCCTAGGGGTACTCAGTGTTCCTTCCGGTAACAGGGTGCCCACTCCCGCCTCCCAGGTGTCCAGAAAACTCTGCTGCCATTGAAGTTACTCTGAGCCTAGGCCACTGCGCGTGGAAACTGCTGCAGGCCTCCGCTTCTGCACGGCAAATCAGGGCCTTACTTCAAGGCATGTGTTCATGCCGGCTGCGCCGTTAGCGACACTGCATGGTAAGATGCGGACATCCTCCTCGAGCAGAGTGGCTTCAGCCACGAGGTCCTGGAAGGATTCAAAGCACAGTGTTTTCTCATGGCAGCTCACACAAGGGCCATGACAAAGTCGGACTCACCAGTAATGTTGTCCTGAGGATGTTCGAGGACTCTGGAAATGTAGCGCTCCTCAAGGAACGTACAGTGTGTTGCCCATCACACGGCACGCACAGAGGGCCTCCGAGGGACCAACCGATGGGCCTCGAAGTTGGTCCGCCGGCCCACAGGGGCCTGGATGTACTCAGTGTACGTGGAGGGAAAGTGATGTATATCCGAGAGGCCTAGGAGTCCTCCAAACTGTACTTCCTTTAAACTAAAGAACACAAGCGACTAAGAACTCATGGAAACAGCTGCCTGCCTTCCTTTCAGCACGGCTGTTTCGGGCCTAACCTGGAGGCAACTTTTCACGGTGAGATTCCCTTTAGCTCTACAGCTGGTCTGGCGGACCCCAACCGGGGCCAATGAAGCACCTGGGTTACGCAGAGCGGACTCATATTTTTCTCCCGAAGCCCTGTTACTGGGTGTACAGGCCTGTCAAGAGCAGGGAGTGTCAGGTATCTTCGGGGCAGCACGAATGCAGCCTTCAAAATGGGAAAGCAAGGCTAGGTCCAGCAGGCTCCCTTTTCCATGGGCACACTCAGCATACAGCCCTGTGGTTTCTAACAAGCCCAAAGAGACACAGGTTACCCTGTGTTTCCTTCCCCGAATCAACTTCTCGAAGTAGGGTGTTCTGCGTCAAGCGAACTGCCTCAAGCAAGGAACGCCAGAGATCCTCCTCTGGGCCTGTCGCTTTTCAAAAGCCTGCAGTGCCACAGGAAGAATGGGACATAAATTGCAGTAGGAACGCAAGCCGACTACCTCTGGGAGGCACGGTGACCTCAGCCAGGGGGTCCTAGACGGAATGCGAAGCCGAGGGTTTCTCAGAGTTCAGCTCAGCCTAGGACAATGCGTAAGACTTCAACGCCGTGTGGGACGTGCCAGAACGGTGCTCGTGAACGTGTGCGAGTGCTGAGGAAATTAAGCTGCTCCCAAAGAGAGTGCAGTGCGTTTCCCTACGCTCGGCCCACACAGAGGGGCTCTAAAGAGCTACGGGCTTGGATGCTGCTTATCAGACCCAGGTGGGCCAGGCAACACTCAGTGTTCCTGCAGGTTGCATAGTGCCCACGCCAGCCTCCTAAGAGTCCAGAAAACTGTGCTGCCGTCGAAGGTACTCTGAGCCTAGGCCACTGCGCGTGGAAACTGCTGTAGGCCTCCGCTTCTGCACCGCAAATCAGGGCCTTACTTCCAGGCGTGTGTTCATGCTGTCTGTGCCGTTAGCGACACTGCATGGTAAGATGCTGAGTTCCTCCTCGAGCAGAGTGACTTCAGTCACGAGGTCCTCGAAGGATTCAAAGCACTGTGTTTTCTCATGGCAGCTCACACTAGGGCCATGACAAAGTCGGACTCACCAGAAAAGTTGTCCTGAGGCTGTTCGAGGACTCTTGAAACGTAGCGCTCCTCAAGGAACGTACAGTGTGTTGCCCGTCACTCGGCACGCACAGAGGGCCTCCGAGGGATCAACCACTGGGCCTCGAAGTTTCTCAGCCGGCCCACAGGGGTCTGGAGGTACTCAGTGAACTTGGAGGGAAAGTGATGCATACCCGAGAGGCCTAGGAGTCCTCAAAAGTGTACTTCCTTTAAAGTAAAGAATGTAAGCGACTAAGAACTCATGGAAACAGCTGCCTGCCTCCCTTTCAGCACGGCTACTAGGGGCCTAAACTGGAGGCAGCTATTCACGTTGAGATTCCCTTTAGCTCTAGAGCTGGTCAGGCGGACCCAAACCGCGGCCAATGAGGCACCTGGTTTACACAGAGCAGACTCATATTTTTTGCCGAAGCACTCTTACAGGGTTTACGGGCCTTTCAAGAGCAGGGAGTGTCAGGTATCTTCAAGTCAGCACGAATGCAGCCTTCAAAATGGGAAAGCAAGGCTAGGTCCAGCAGGACCCCGTTTCCATGGGCTCACTCAGCATACACCCCTGTGGTTTCTAAGAAGCCCAAAGAGACACAGGTTACCCTGTGTTTCCTTCCCCGAATCAACTTCTCGAAGGAGGGAGTTCTGCATCAAGCGAAGTGCCTCAACCAAGGAACGCCGCAACTTCTCCTCTGGGCCTGCCGCTAATCAAAGGCCTGCAGTGCCACAGGAAGAACGGGACTGAAATGGCACTAAGAACGCAAGCCGACTATCACTGGGAGGCACGGTGACTTCAGGCAGGAGGTCCTAGATGGAATGCTAAGCCGAGGGTGTCTCAGAGTTCAGCTCAGCCTAGGGCAATGCGTAAGACTTCGACGCCGTGTGGCACGTGCCAGAACGCTGTTCGTGAACGCGTGCGAGGGCTGAGGAAATTCAGCTGCTCCAGGGAGAGTGCAGTGCGTTTCCCTATGCTCGGCATATACAGAGGGGCTCTAAAATGCTACGGGCCTGGATGTTGCTTAGCGGACCCAGGTGGGCCTGGGGGTATACAGGGTTCCTGCCTGTAACAGGATGCCCACGCCGGCCTCCTAGGTGTCCAGGTAACTCTGCGGCCGTTGAAGGTACTCTGAGCCTAGGCCACTGCGCGTGGAAACTGCTGCACGCCTCCGCTTCTGCACGGCAAATCGTGGTCTTACTTCCAGGCGTGTGTTCATGCTGTCTGTGCCGTTAGCGACACTGCATGGTAAGATGCTGAGTTCCTCCTCGAGCAGAGTGACTTCAGTCACGAGGTCCGCGAAGGATTCAAAGCACAGTGTTTTCTCAGGGCAGCTCACACAAGGGCCATGACAAAGTCGGACTCACCAGAAATGTTGTCCTGAGGCTGTTCGAGGACTCTTGAAACGTAGCGCTCCTCAAGGAACGTACAGTGTGTTGCCCGTCACTCGGCACGCACAGAGGGCCTCCGAGGGATCAACCACTGGACTCGAAGTTTCTCAGCCGGCCCACAGGGGTCTGGAGGTACTCAGTGAACTTGGAGGGAAAGTGATGCATACCCGAGAGGCCTAGGAGTCCTCAAAAGTGTACTTCCTTTAAAGTAAAGAATGTAAGCGACTAAGAACTCATGGAAACAGCTGCCTGCCTCCCTTTCAGCACGGCTACTAGGGGCCTAAACTGGAGGCAACTTTTCACGTTGAGATTCCCTTTAGCTCTAGAGCTGGTCAGGCGGACCCGAACCGCGGCCAATGAACCACCTGGTTTTCACAGAGCAGACTCATATTTTTTCCCGAAGCACTCTTACAGGGTTTACGGGCCTTTCAAGAACAGGGAGTGTCAGGTATCTTCAAGTCAGCACGAATGCAGCCTTCAAAATGGGAAAGCAAGGCTAGGTCCAGCAGGACCCCGTTTCCATGGGCTCAGTCAGCATACACCCCTGTGGTTTCTAAGAAGCCCAAAGAGACACAGGTTACCCTGTGTTTCCTTCCCCGAATCAACTTCTCGAAGGAGGGAGTTCTGCATCAAGCGAAGTGCCTCAATCAAGGAACGCCGCAGCTTCTCCTCTGGGCCTGCCGCTAATCAAAGGCCTGCAGTGCCACAGGAAGAACGGGACTGAAATGGCAGTAAGAACGCAAGCCGACTATCACTGGGAGGCACGGTGACTTCAGGCAGGAGGTCCTAGATGCAATGCGAAGCCGAGGGTTTCTGAGTTCAGCTCAGCCTCGGGTAAAGCGTAAGATTTCGACGCCGTGTGGGAGGTGCCAGAACGGTGCTCGTGAACGTGAGAGCTGAGGAAATTAAGCTGCTCCCAGGGAGAGTTCCGTGCGTTTCCCTACGCTCGGCATACACAGAGGGGCTCTAAAAGGCTACGGGCCTGGATGTTGCTTAGCAGACCCAGGTCGGCCTAGGGGTACTCAGTGTTCCTTCCGGTAACAGGGTGCCCACTCCCGCCTCCCAGGTGTCCAGAAAACTCTGCTGCCATTGAAGTTACTCTGAGCCTAGGCCACTGCGCGTGGAAACTGCTGCAGGCCTCCGCTTCTCCACGGCAAATCAGGGCCTTACTTCAAGGCATGTGTTCATGCCGGGTGCGCCGTTAGCGACACTGCATGGTAAGATGCGGACATCCTCCTCGAGCAGAGTGGCTTCAGCCACGAGGTCCTGGAAGGATTCAAAGCACAGTGTTTTCTCATGGCAGCTCACACAAGGGCCATGACAAAGTCGGACTCACCAGTAATGTTGTCCTGAGGATGTTCGAGGACTCTGGAAATGTAGCGCTCCTCAAGGAACGTACAGTGTGTTGCCCATCACACGGCACGCACAGAGGGCCTCCGAGGGACCAACCGATGGGCCTCGAAGTTGGTCCGCCGGCCCACAGGGGCCTGGATGTACTCAGTGTACGTGGAGGGAAAGTGATGTATATCCGAGAGGCCTAGGAGTCCTCCAAACTGTACTTCCTTTAAACTAAAGAACACAAGCGACTAAGAACTCATGGAAACAGCTGCCTGCCTTCCTTTCAGCACGGCTGTTTCGGGCCTAACCTGGAGGCAACTTTTCACGGTGAGATTCCCTTTAGCTCTACAGCTGGTCTGGCGGACCCCAACCGCGGCCAATGAAGCACCTGGGTTACGCAGAGCGGACTCATATTTTTCTCCCGAAGCCCTGTTACTGGGTTTACAGGCCTGTCAAGAGCAGGGAGTGTCAGGTATCTTCAGGGCAGCACGAATGCAGCCTTCAAAATGGGAAAGCAAGGCTAGGTCCAGCAGGCTCCCTTTTCCATGGGCACACTCAGCATACAGCCCTGTGGTTTCTAACAAGCCCAAAGAGACACAGGTTACCCTGTGTTTCCTTCCCCGAATCAACTTCTCGAAGTAGGGTGTTCTGTGTCAAGCGAACTGCCTCAAGCAAGGAACGCCAGAGATCCTCCTCTGGGCCTGTCGCTTTTCAAAAGCCTGCAGTGCCACAGGAAGAATGGGACATAAATTGCAGTAGGAACGCAAGGCGACTACCTCTGGGAGGCACGGTGACCTCAGCCAGGGGGTCCTAGACGGAATGCGAAGCCGAGGGTTTCTCAGAGTTCAGCTCAGCCTAGGACAATGCGTAAGACTTCAACGCCGTGTGGGACGTGCCAGAACGGTGCTCGTGAACGTGTGCGAGTGCTGAGGAAATTAAGCTTCTCCCAAAGAGAGTGCAGTGCGTTTCCCTACGCTCGGCCCACACAGAGGGGCTCTAAAGAGCTACGGGCTTGGATGCTGCTTATGAGACCCAGGTGGGCCTGGCAACACTCAGTGTTCATGCAGGGAGCAGGGTGCCCACGCCAGCCTCCTAAGAGTCCAGAAAACTGTGCTGCCGTCGAAGGTACTCTGAGCCTAGGCCACTGCGCGTGGAACTGCTGTAGGCCTCCGCTTCTGCACCGCAAATCAGGGCCTTACTTCCAGGCGTGTGTTCATGCTGTCTGTGCCGTTAGCGACACTGCATGGTAAGATGCTGAGTTCCTCCTCGAGCAGAGTGACTTCAGTCACGAGGTCCTCGAAGGATTCAAAGCACTGTGTTTTCTCATGGAAGCTCACACTAGGGCCATGACAAAGTCGGACTCACCAGAAAAGTTGTCCTGAGGCTGTTCGAGGACTCTTGAAACGTAGCGCTCCTCAAGGAACGTACCGTGTGTTGCCCGTCACTCGGCACGCACAGAGGGCCTCCGAGGGATCAACCACTGGGCCTCGAAGTTTCTCAGCCGGCCCACAGGGGTCTGGAGGTACTCAGTGAACTTGGAGGGAAAGTGATGCATACCCGAGAGGCCTAGGAGTCCTCAAAAGTGTACTTCCATTAAAGTAAAGAATGTAAGCGACTAAGAACTCATGGAAACAGCTGCCTGCCTCCCTTTCAGCACGGCTACTAGGGGCCTAAACTGGAGGCAACTTTTCACGTTGAGATTCCCTTTAGCTCTAGAGCTGGTCAGGCGGACCCAAACCGCGGCCAATGAGACACCTGGTTTACACAGAGCAGACTCATATTTTTTCCCGAAGCACTCTTACAGGGTTTACGGGCCTTTCAAGAGCAGGGAGTGTCAGGTATCTTCAAGTCAGCACGAATGCAGCCTTCAAAATGGGAAAGCAAGGCTAGGTCCAGCAGGACCCCGTTTCCATGGGCTCACTCAGCATACACCCCTGTGGTTTCTAAGAAGCCCAAAGAGACACAGGTTACCCTGTGTTTCCTTCCCCGAATCAACTTCTCGAAGGAGGGAATTCTGCATCAAGCGAAGTGCCTCAACCAAGGAACGCCGCAACTTCTCCTCTGGGCCTGCCGCTAATCAAAGGCCTGCAGTGCCACAGGAAGAACGGGACTGAAATGGCACTAAGAACGCAAGCCGACTATCACTGGGAGGCACGGTGACTTCAGGCAGGAGGTCCTAGATGGAATGCGAAGCCGAGGGTGTCTCAGAGTTCAGCTCAGCCTAGGGCAATGCGTAAGACTTCGACGCCGTGTGGCACGTGCCAGAACGCTGTTCGTGAACGCGTGCGAGGGCTGAGGAAATTCAGCTGCTCCAGGGAGAGTGCAGTGCGTTTCCCTATGCTCGGCATATACAGAGGGGCTCTAAAATGCTACGGGCCTGGATGTTGCTTAGCGGACCCAGGTGGGCCTGGGGGTATACAGGGTTCCTGCCTGTAACAGGATGCCCACGCCGGCCTCCTAGGTGTCCAGTTAACTCTGCGGCCGTTGAAGGTACTCTGAGCCTAGGCCACTGCGCGTGGAAACTGCTGCACGCCTCCGCTTCTGCACGGCAAATCGTGGTCTTACTTCCAGGCGTGTGTTCATGCTGTCTGTGCCGTTAGCGACACTGCATGGTAAGATGCTGAGTTCCTCCTCGAGCAGAGTGACTTCAGTCACGAGGTCCTCGAAGGATTCAAAGCACAGTGTTTTCTCAGGGCAGCTCACACAAGGGCCATGACAAAGTCGGACTCACCAGAAATGTTGTCCTGAGGCTGTTCGAGGACTCTTGAAACGTAGCGCTCCTCAAGGAACGTACAGTGTGTTGCCCGTCACTCGGCACGCACAGAGGGCCTCCGAGGGATCAACCACTGGACTCGAAGTTTCTCAGCCAGCCCACAGGGGTCTGGAGGTACTCAGTGAACTTGGAGGGAAAGTGATGCATACCCGAGAGGACTAGGAGTCCTCAAAAGTGTACTTCCTTTAAAGTAAAGAATGTAAGCGACTAAGAACTCATGGAAACAGCTGCCTGCCTCCCTTTCAGCACGGCTACTAGGGGCCTAAACTGGAGGCAACTTTTCACGTTGAGATTCCCTTTAGCTCTAGAGCTGGTCAGGCTGACCCGAACCGCGGCCAATGAACCACCTGGTTTTCACAGAGCAGACTCATATTTTTTCCCGAAGCACTCTTACAGGGTTTACGGGCCTTTCAAGAACAGGGAGTGTCAGGTATCTTCAAGTCAGCACGAATGCAGCCTTCAAAATGGGAAAGCAAGGCTAGGTCCAGCAGGACCCCGTTTCCATGGGCTCAGTCAGCATACACCCCTGTGGTTTCTAAGAAGCCCAAAGAGACACAGGTTACCCTGTGTTTCCTTCCCCGAATCAACTTCTCGAAGGAGGGAGTTCTGCATCAAGCGAAGTGCCTCAACCAAGGAACGCCGCAGCTTCTCCTCTGGGCCTGCCGCTAATCAAAGGCCTGCAGTGCCACAGGAAGAACGGGACTGAAATGGCAGTAAGAACGCAAGCCGACTATCACTGGGAGGCACGGTGACTTCAGGCAGGAGGTCCTAGATGCAATGCGAAGCCGAGGGTTTCTGAGTTCAGCTCAGCCTCGGGTAAAGCGTAAGATTTCGACGCCGTGTGGGAGGTGCCAGAACGGTGCTCGTGAACGTGAGTGCTGAGGAAATTAAGCTGCTCCCAGGGAGAGTTCCGTGCGTTTCCCTACGCTCGGCATACACAGAGGGGCTCTAAAAGGCTACGGGCCTGGATGTTGCTTAGCAGACCCAGGTCGGCCTAGGGGTACTCAGTGTTCCTTCCGGTAACAGGGTGCCCACTCCCGCCTCCCAGGTGTCCAGAAAACTCTGCTGCCATTGAAGTTACTCTGAGCCTAGGCCACTGCGCGTGGAAACTGCTGCAGGCCTCCGCTTCTCCACGGCAAATCAGGGCCTTACTTCAAGGCATGTGTTCATGCCGGGTGCGCCGTTAGCGACACTGCATGGTAAGATGCGGACATCCTCCTCGAGCAGAGTGGCTTCAGCCACGAGGTCCTGGAAGGATTCAAAGCACAGTGTTTTCTCATGGCAGCTCACACAAGGGCCATGACAAAGTCGGACTCACCAGTAATGTTGTCCTGAGGATGTTCGAGGACTCTGGAAATGTAGCGCTCCTCAAGGAACGTACAGTGTGTTGCCCATCACACGGCACGCACAGAGGGCCTCCGAGGGACCAACCGATGGGCCTCGAAGTTGGTCCGCCGGCCCACAGGGGCCTGGATGTACTCAGTGTACGTGGAGGGAAAGTGATGTATATCCGAGAGGACTAGGAGTCCTCCAAACTGTACTTCCTTTAAACTAAAGAACACAAGCGACTAAGAACTCATGGAAACAGCTGCCTGCCTTCCTTTCAGCACGGCTGTTTCGGGCCTAACCTGGAGGCAACTTTTCACGGTGAGATTCCCTTTAGCTCTACAGCTGGTCTGGCGGACCCCAACCGGGGCCAATGAAGCACCGGGGTACGCAGAGCGGACTCATATTTTTCTCCCGAAGCCCTGTTACTGGGTGTACAGGCCTGTCAAGAGCAGGGAGTGTCAGGTATCTTCGGGGCAGCACGAATGCAGCCTTCAAAATGGGAAAGCAAGGCTAGGTCCAGCAGGCTCCCTTTTCCATGGGCACACTCAGCATACAGCCCTGTGGTTTCTAACAAGCCCAAAGAGACACAGGTTACCCTGTGTTTCCTTCCCCGAATCAACTTCTCGAAGTAGGGTGTTCTGCGTCAAGCGAACTGCCTCAAGCAAGGAACGCCAGAGATCCTCCTCTGGGCCTGTCGCTTTTCAAAAGCCTGCAGTGCCACAGGAAGAATGGGACATAAATTGCAGTAGGAACGCAAGCCGACTACCTCTGGGAGGCACGGTGACCTCAGCCAGGGGGTCCTAGACGGAATGCGAAGCCGAGGGTTTCTCAGAGTTCAGCTCAGCCTAGGACAATGCGTAAGACTTCAACGCCGTGTGGGACGTGCCAGAACGGTGCTCGTGAACGTGTGCGAGTGCTGAGGAAATTAAGCTTCTCCCAAAGAGAGTGCAGTGCGTTTCCCTACGCTCGGCCCACACAGAGGGGCTCTAAAGAGCTACGGGCTTGGATGCTGCTTATGAGACCCAGGTGGGCCTGGCAACACTCAGTGTTCCTGCAGGTTGCAGGGTGCCCACGTCAGCCTCCTAAGAGTCCAGAAAACTGTGCTGCCGTCGAAGGTACTCTGAGCCTAGGCCACTGCGCGTGGAAACTGCTGTAGGCCTCCGCTTCTGCACCGCAAATCAGGGCCTTACTTCCAGGCGTGTGTTCATGCTGTCTGTGCCGTTAGCGACACTGCATGGTAAGATGCTGAGTTCCTCCTCGAGCAGAGTGACTTCAGTCACGAGGTCCTCGAAGGATTCAAAGCACTGTGTTTTCTCATGGAAGCTCACACTAGGGCCATGACAAAGTCGGACTCACCAGAAAAGTTGTCCTGAGGCTGTTCGAGGACTCTTGAAACGTAGCGCTCCTCAAGGAACGTACAGTGTGTTGCCCGTCACTCGGCACGCACAGAGGGCCTCCGAGGGATCAACCACTGGGCCTCGAAGTTTCTCAGCCGGCCCACAGGGGTCTGGAGGTACTCAGTGAACTTGGAGGGAAAGTGATGCATACCCGAGAGGCCTAGGAGTCCTCAAAAGTGTACTTCCATTAAAGTAAAGAATGTAAGCGACTAAGAACTCATGGAAACAGCTGCCTGCCTCCCTTTCAGCACGGCTACTAGGGGCCTAAACTGGAGGCAGCTATTCACGTTGAGATTCCCTTTAGCTCTAGAGCTGGTCAGGCGGACCCAAACCGCGGCCAATGAGCCACCTGGTTTACACAGAGCAGACTCATATTTTTTCCCGAAGCACTCTTACAGGGTTTACGGGCCTTTCAAGAGCAGGGAGTGTCAGGTATCTTCAAGTCAGCACGAATGCAGCCTTCAAAATGGGAAAGCAAGGCTAGGTCCAGCAGGACCCCGTTTCCATGGGCTCAGTCAGCATACACCCCTGTGGTTTCTAAGAAGCCCAAAGAGACACAGGTTACCCTGTGTTTCCTTCCCCGAATCAACTTCTCGAAGGAGGGAGTTCTGCATCAAGCGAAGTGCCTCAATCAAGGAACGCCGCAGCTTCTCCTCTGGGCCTGCCGCTAATCAAAGGCCTGCAGTGCCACAGGAAGAACGGGACTGAAATGGCAGTAAGAACGCAAGCCGACTATCACTGGGAGGCACGGTGACTTCAGGCAGGAGGTCCTAGATGCAATGCGAAGCCGAGGGTTTCTGAGTTCAGCTCAGCCTCGGGTAAAGCGTAAGATTTCGACGCCGTGTGGGAGGTGCCAGAACGGTGCTCGTGAACGTGTGTGAGTGCTGAGGAAATTAAGCTGCTCCCAGGGAGAGTTCCGTGCGTTTCCCTACGCTCGGCATACACAGAGGGGCTCTAAAAGGCTACGGGCCTGGATGTTGCTTAGCAGACCCAGGTCGGCCTAGGGGTACTCAGTGTTCCTTCCGGTAACAGGGTGCCCACTCCCGCCTCCCAGGTGTCCAGAAAACTCTGCTGCCATTGAAGTTACTCTGAGCCTAGGCCACTGCGCGTGGAAACTGCTGCAGGCCTCCGCTTCTGCCCGGCAAATCAGGGCCTTACTTCAAGGCATGTGTTCATGCCGGGTGCGCCGTTAGCGACACTGCATGGTAAGATGCGGACATCCTCCTCGAGCAGAGTGGCTTCAGCCACGAGGTCCTGGAAGGATTCAAAGCACAGTGTTTTCTCATGGCAGCTCACACAAGGGCCATGACAAAGTCGGACTCACCAGAAATGTTGTCCTGAGGCTGTTCGAGGACTCTGGAACTGTAGCGCTCCTCAAGGAACGTACAGTGTGTTGCCCATCACACGGCACGCACAGAGGGCCTCCGAGGGACCAACCGATGGGCCTCGAAGTTGGTCCGCCGGCCCACAGGGGCCTGGATGTACTCAGTGTACGTGGAGGGAAAGTGATGCATATCCGAGAGGCCTAGGAGTCCTCCAAACTGTACTTCCTTTAAACTAAAGAACACAAGCGACTAAGAACTCATGGAAGCAGCTGCCTGCCTTCCTTTCAGCACGGCTGTTTCGGGCCTAACCTGGAGGCAACTTTTCACGGTGAGATTCACTTTAGCTCTACAGCTGGTCTGGCGGACCCCAACCGGGGCCAATGAAGCACCTGGGTTACGCAGAGCGGACTCATATTTTTTCCCGAAGCCCTGTTACTGGGTTTACAGGCCTGTCAAGAGCAGGGAGTGTCAGGTATCTTCGGGGCAGCACGAATGCAGCCTTCAAAATGGGAAAGCAAGGCTAGGTCCAGCAGGCTCCCTTTTCCATGGGCACACTCAGCATACAGCCCTGTGGTTTCTAACAAGCCCAAAGAGACACAGGTTACCCTGTGTTTCCTTCCCCGAATCAACTTCTCGAAGTAGGGTGTTCTGCGTCAAGCGAACTGCCTCAAGCAAGGAACGCCAGAGATCCTCCTCTGGGCCTGTCGCTTTTCAAAAGCCTGCAGTGCCACAGGAAGAATGGGACATAAATTGCAGTAGGAACGCAAGCCGACTACCTCTGGGAGGCACGGTGACCTCAGCCAGGGGGTCCTAGATGGAATGCGAAGCCGAGGGTTTCTCAGAGTTTAGCTCAGCCTAGGACAATGCGTAAGACTTCGAGGCCGTGTGGGACATGCCAGAACGGTGCTCGTGAACGTGTGCGAGTGCTGAGGAAATTAAGCTGCTCCCAAAGAGAGTGCAGTGCGTTTCCCTACGCTCGGCCCACACAGAGGGGCTCTAAAGAGCTACGGGCTTGGATGCTGCTTATCAGACCCAGGTGGGCCTGGCAACACTCAGTGTTCCTGCAGGGAGCAGGGTGCCCACGTCAGCCTCCTAAGAGTCCAGAAAACTGTGCTGCCGTCAAAGGTACTCTGAGCCTAGGCCACTGCGCGTGGAAACTGCTGTAGGCCTCCGCTTCTGCACCGCAAATCGGGGCCTTACTTCCAGGCGTGTGTTCATGCTGTCTGTGCCGTTAGCGACACTGCATGGTAAGATGCTGAGTTCCTCCTCGAGCAGAGTGACTTCAGTCACGAGGCCCTCGAAGGATTCAAAGCACAGTGTTTTCTCATGGCAGCTCACACTAGGGCCATGGCAAAGTCGGACTCACCAGAAATGTTGTCCTGAGGCTGTTCGAGGACTCTTGAAACGTAGCGCTCCTCAAGGAACGTACAGTGTGTTGCCTGTCACTCGGCACGCACAGAGGGCCTCCGAGGGATCAACCACTGGGCCTCGAAGTTTCTCAGCCGCCCCACAGGGGTCTGGAGGTACTCAGTGAACTTGGAGGGAAAGTGATGCATACCCGAGAGGCCTAGGAGTCCTCAAAAGTGTACTTCCTTTAAAGTAAAGAATGTAAGCGACTAAGAACTCATGGAAACAGCTGCCTGCCTCCCTTTCAGCACGGCTACTAGGGGCCTAAACTGGAGGCAGCTATTCACGTTGAGATTCCCTTTAGCTCTAGAGCTGGTCAGGCGGACCCAAACCGCGGCCAATGAGCCACCTGGTTTACAAAGAGCAGACTCATATTTTTTCCCGAAGCACTCTTACAGGGTTTACGGGCCTTTCAAGAGCAGGGAGTGTCAGGTATCTTCAAGTCAGCACGAATGCAGCCTTCAAAATGGGAAAGCAAGGCTAGGTCCAGCAGGACCCCGTTTCCATGGGCTCAGTCAGCATACACCCCTGTGGTTTCTAAGAAGCCCAAAGAGACACAGGTTACCCTGTGTTTCCTTCCCCGAATCAACTTCTCGAAGGAGGGAGTTCTGCATCAAGCGAAGTGCCTCAATCAAGGAACGCCGCAGCTTCTCCTCTGGGCCTGCCGCTAATCAAAGGCCTGCAGTGCCACAGGAAGAACGGGACTGAAATGGCAGTAAGAACGCAAGCCGACTATCACTGGGAGGCACGGTGACTTCAGGCAGGAGGTCCTAGATGCAATGCGAAGCCGAGGGTTTCTGAGTTCAGCTCAGCCTCGGGTAAAGCGTAAGATTTCGACGCCGTGTGGGAGGTGCCAGAACGGTGCTCGTGAACGTGTGTGAGTGCTGAGGAAATTAAGCTGCTCCCAGGGAGAGTTCCGTGCGTTTCCCTACGCTCGGCATACACAGAGGGGCTCTAAAAGGCTACGGGCCTGGATGTTGCTTAGCAGACCCAGGTGGGCCTAGGGGTACTCAGTGTTCCTTCCGGTAACAGGGTGCCCACTCCCGCCTCCCAGGTGTCCAGAAAACTCTGCTGCCATTGAAGTTACTCTGAGCCTAGGCCACTGCGCGTGGAAACTGCTGCAGGCCTCCGCTTCTGCACGGCAAATCAGGGCCTTACTTCAAGGCATGTGTTCATGCCGGGTGCGCCGTTAGCGACACTGCATGGTAAGATGCGGACATCCTCCTCGAGCAGAGTGGCTTCAGCCACGAGGTCCTGGAAGGATTCAAAGCACAGTGTTTTCTCATGGCAGCTCACACAAGGGCCATGACAAAGTCGGACTCACCAGAAATGTTGTCCTGAGGCTGTTCGAGAACTCTGGAAACGTAGCGCTCCTCAAGGAACGTACAGTGTGTTGCCCATCACACGGCACGCACAGAGGGCCTCCGAGGGACCAACCGATGAGCCTCGAGGTTGGTCCGCCGGCCCACAGGGGCCTGGATGTACTCAGTGTACGTGGAGGGAAAGTGATGCATACCCGAGAGGCCTAGGAGTCCTCCAAACTGTACTTCCTTTAAACTAAAGAACACAAGCGACTAAGAACTCATGGAAATAGCTGCCTGCCTTCCTTTCAGCACGGCTGTTTCGGGCCTAACCTGGAGGCAACTTTTCACGGTGAGATTCCCTTTAGCTCTACAGCTGGTCTGGCGGACCCCAACCGCGGCCAATGAAGCACCTGGGTTACGCAGAGCGGACTCATATTTTTTCCCGAAGCCCTGTTACTGGGTTTACAGGCCTGTCAAGAGCAGGGAGTGTCAGGTATCTTCAGGGCAGCACGAATGCAGCCTTCAAAATGGGAAAGCAAGGCTAGGTCCAGCAGGCTCCCTTTTCCATGGGCACACTCAGCATACAGCCCTGTGGTTTCTAACAAGCCCAAAGAGACACAGGTTACCCTGTGTTTCCTTCCCCGAATCAACTTCTCGAAGTAGGGTGTTCTGCGTCAAGCGAACTGCCTCAAGCAAGGAACGCCAGAGTTCCTCCTCTGGGCCTGTCGCTTTTCAAAAGCCTGCAGTGCCACAGGAAGAATGGGACATAAATTGCAGTAGGAACGCAAGCCGACTACCTCTGGGAGGCACGGTGACCTCAGCCAGGGGTTCCTAGACGGAATGCGAAGCCGAGGGTTTCTCAGAGTTCAGCTCAGCCTAGGACAATGCGTAAGACTTCGACGCCGTGTGGGACGTGCCAGAACGGTGCTCGTGAACGTGTGCGAGTGCTGAGGAAATTAAGCTGCTCCCAAAGAGAGTGCAGTGCGTTTCCCTACGCTCGGCCCACACAGAGGGTCTCTAAAGAGCTACGGGCTTGGATGCTGCTTATCAGACCCAGGTGGGCCTGGCAACACTCAGTGTTCCTGCAGGGAGCAGGGTGCCGACGTCAGTCTCCTAAGAGTCTAGAAAACTGTGCTGCCGTCGAAGGTACTCTGAGCCTAGGCCACTGCGCGTGGAAACTGCTGTAGGCCTCCGCTTCTGCACCGCAAATCAGGGCCTTACTTCCAGGCGTGTGTTCATGCTGTCTGTGCCGTTAGCGACACTGCATGGTAAGATGCTGAGTTCCTCCTCGAGCAGAGTGACTTCAGTCACGAGGCCCTCGAAGGATTCAAAGCACTGTGTTTTCTCATGGCAGCTCACACTAGGGCCATGGCGAAGTCGGACTCACCAGAAATGTTGTCCTGAGGCTGTTCGAGGACTCTTGAAACGTAGCGCTCCTCAAGGAACGTACAGTGTGTTGCCCGTCACTCGGCACGCACAGAGGGCCTCCGAAGGATCAACCACTGGGCCTCGAAGTTTCTCAGCCGGCCCACAGGGGTCTGGAGGTACTCAGTGAACTTGGAGGGAAAGTGATGCATACCCGAGAGGCCTAGGAGTCCTCAAAAGTGTACTTCCTTTAAAGTAAAGAATGTAAGCGACTAAGAACTCATGGAAACAGCTGCCTGCCTCCCTTTCAGCACGGCTACTAGGGGCCTAAACTGGAGGCAGCTATTCACGTTGAGATTCCCTTTAGCTCTAGAGCTGGTCAGGCGGACCCAAACCGCGGCCAATGAGCCACCTGGTTTACACAGAGCAGACTCATATTTTTTGCCGAAGCACTCTTACAGGGTTTACGGGCCTTTCAAGAGCAGGGAGTGTCAGGTATCTTCAAGTCAGCACGAATGCAGCCTTCAAAATGGGAAAGCAAGGCTAGGTCCAGCAGGACCCCGTTTCCATGGGCTCAGTCAGCATACACCCCTGTGGTTTCTAAGAAGCCCAAAGAGACACAGGTTACCCTGTGTTTCCTTCCCCTAATCAACTTCTCGAAGGAGGGAGTTCTGCATCAAGCGAAGTGCCTCAATCAAGGAACGCCGCAGCTTCTCCTCTGGGCCTGCCGCTAATCAAAGGCCTGCAGTGCCACAGGAAGAACGGGACTGAAATGGCAGTAAGAACGCAAGCCGACTATCACTGGGAGGCACGGTGACTTCAGGCAGGAGGTCCTAGATGCAATGCGAAGCCGAGGGTTTCTGAGTTCAGCTCAGCCTCGGGTAAAGCGTAAGATTTCGACGCCGTGTGGGAGGTGCCAGAACGGTGCTCGTGAACGTGTGTGAGTGCTGAGGAAATTAAGCTGCTCCCAGGGAGAGTTCCGTGCGTTTCCCTACGCTCGGCATACACAGAGGGGCTCTAAAAGGCTACGGGCCTGGATGTTGCTTAGCAGACCCAGGTGGGCCTAGGGGTACTCAGTGTTCCTTCCGGTAACAGGGTGCCCACTCCCGCCACCTAGGTGTCCAGAAAACTCTGCTGCCATTGAAGTTACTCTGAGCCTAGGCCACTGCGCGTGGAAACTGCTGCAGGCCTCCGCTTCTGCACGGCAAATCAGGGCCTTACTTCAAGGCATGTGTTCATGCCGGGTGCGCCGTTAGCGACACTGCATGGTAAGATGCGGACATCCTCCTCGAGCAGAGTGGCTTTAGCCACGAGGTCCTGGAAGGATTCAAAGCACAGTGTTTTCTCATGGCAGCTCACACTAGGGCCATGACAAAGTCGGACTCACCAGAAATGTTGTCCTGAGGCTGTTCGAGGACTCTGGAAATGTAGCGCTCCTCAAGGAACGTACAGTGTGTTGCCCATCACACGGCACGCACAGAGGGCCTCCGAGGGACCAACCGATGGGCCTCGAAGTTGGTCCGCCGGCCCACAGGGGCCTGGATGTACTCAGTCTACGTGGAGGGAAAGTGATGCATGCCCGAGAGGCCTAGGAGTCCTCTAAACTGTACTTCCTTTAAACTAAAGAACACAAGCGACTAAGAACTCATGGAAACAGCTGCCTGCCTTCCTTTCAGCACGGCTGTTTCGGGCCTAACCTGGAGGCAACTTTTCACGGTGAGATTCCCTTTAGCTCTACAGCTGGTCTGGCGGACCCCAACCGCGGCCAATGAAGCACCTGGGTTACGCAGAGCGGACTCCTATTTTTTTCCTGAAGCTCTCTTACTGGGTTTACAGGCCTGTCAAGAGCAGGGAGTGTCAGGTATCTTCGGGGCAGCACGAATGCAGCCTTCAAAATGGGAAAGCAAGGCTAGGTCCAGCAGGCTCCCTTTTCCATGGGCACACTCAGCATACAGCCCTGTGGTTTCTAACAAGCCCAAAGAGACACAGGTTACCCTGTGTTTCCTTCCCCGAATCAACTTCTCGAAGTAGGGTGTTCTGCGTCAAGCGAACTGCCTCAACCAAGGAACGCCAGAGATCCTTCTCTGGGCCTGTCGCTTTTCAAAAGCCTGCAGTGCCACAGGAAGAATGGGACATAAATTGCAGTAGGAACGCAAGCCGACTACCTCTGGGAGGCACGGTGACCTCAGCCAGGGGGTCCTAGACGGAATGCGAAGCCGAGGGTTTCTCAGAGTTCAGCTCAGCCTAGGACAATGCGTAAGACTTCGAGGCCGTGTGGGACGTGCCAGAACGGTGCTCGTGAACGTGCGCGAGTGCTGAGGAAATTAAGCTGCTCCCAAAGAGAGTGCAGTGCGTTTCCCTACGCTCGGCCCACACAGAGGGGCTCTAAAGAGCTACGGGCTTGGATGCTGCTTATCAGACCCAGGTGGGCCTGGCAACACTCAGTGTTCATGCAGGGAGCAGGGTGCCCACGTCAGCCTCCTAAGAGTCCAGAAAACTGTGCTGTCGTCAAAGGTACTCTGAGCCTAGGCCACTGCGCGTGGAAACTGCTGTAGGCCTCCGCTTCTGCACCGCAAATCGGGGCCTTACTTCCAGGCGTGTGTTCATGCTGTCTGTGCCGTTAGCGACACTGCATGGTAAGATGCTGAGTTCCTCCTCGAGCAGAGTGACTTCAGTCACGAGGCCCTCGAAGGATTCAAAGCACTGTGTTTTCTCATGGCAGCTCACACTAGGGCCATGGCAAAGTCGGACTCACCAGAAATGTTGTCCTGAGGCTGTTCGAGGACTCTTGAAACGTAGCGCTCCTCAAGGAACGTACAGTGTGTTGCCCGTCACTCGGCACGCACAGAGGGCCTCCGAGGGATCAACCACTGGGCCTCGAAGTTTCTCAGCCGGCACACAGGGGTCTGGAGGTACTCAGTGAACTTGGAGGGAAAGTGATGCATACCCGAGAGGCCTAGGAGTCCTCAAAAGTGTACTTCCTTTAAAGTAAAGAATGTAAGCGACTAAGAACTCATGGAAACAGCTGCCTGCCTCCCTTTCAGCACGGCTACTAGGGGCCTAAACTGGAGGCAGCTATTCACGTTGAGATTCCCTTTAGCTCTAGAGCTGGTCAGGCGGACCCAAACCGCGGCCAATGAGGCACCTGGTTTACACAGAGCAGACTCATATTTTTTCCCGAAGCACTCTTACAGGGTTTACGGGCCTTTCAAGAGCAGGGAGTGTCAGGTATCTTCAAGTCAGCACGAATGCAGCCTTCAAAATGGGAAAGCAAGGCTAGGTCCAGCAGGACCCCGTTTCCATGGGCTCACTCAGCATACACCCGTGTGGTTTCTAAGGAGCCCAAAGAGACACAGGTTACCCTGTGTTTCCTTCCCCGAATCAACTTCTCGAAGGAGGGAGTTCTGCATCAAGCGAAGTGCCTCAACCAAGGAACGCCGCAACTTCTCCTCTGGGCCTGCCGCTAATCAAAGGCCTGCAGTGCCACAGGAAGAACGGGACTGAAATGGCACTAAGAACGCAAGCCGACTATCTCTGGGAGGCACGGTGACTTCAGGCAGGAGGTCCTAGATGCAATGCGAAGCCGAGGGTGTCTCAGAGTTCAGCTCAGCCTAGGGCAATGCGTAAGACTTCGACGCCGTGTGGCACGTTCCAGAACGCTGTTCGTGAACGCGTGCGAGGGCTGAGGAAATTCAGCTGCTCCAGGGAGAGTGCAGTGCGTTTCCCTATGCTCGGCATATACAGAGGGGCTCTAAAATGTTACGGGCCTGGATGTTGCTTAGCGGACCCAGGTGGGCCTGGGGGTATACAGGGTTCCTGCCTGTAACAGGATGCCCACGCCGGCCTCCTAGGTGTCGAGGTAACTCTGCTGCCATTGAAGGTACTCTGAGCCTAGGCCACTGCGCGTGGAAACTGCTGCACGCCTCCGCTTCTGCACGGCAAATCGGGGTCTTACTTCCAGGCGTGTGTTCATGCTGTCTGTGCCGTTAGCGACACTGCATGGTAAGATGCTGAGTTCCTCCTCGAGCAGAGTGACTTCAGTCACGAGGTCCTCGAAGGATTCAAAGCACAGTGTTTTCTCATGGCAGCTCACACAAGGGCCATGACAAAGTCGGACTCACCAGAAATGTTGTCCTGAGGCTGTTCGAGGACTCTGGAAACGTAGCGCTCCTCAAGGAACGTACAGTGTGTTGCCCGTCACTCGGCACGCACAGAGGGCCTCCGAGGGATCAACCACTGGGCCTCGAAGTTTCTCAGCCGCCCCACAGGGGTCTGGAGGTACTCAGTGAACTTGGAGGGAAAGTGATGCATACCCGAGAGGCCTAGGAGTCCTCAAAAGTGTACTTCCTTTAAAGTAAAGAATGTAAGCGACTAAGAACTCATGGAAACAGCTGCCTGCCTCCCTTTCAGCACGGCTACTAGGGGCCTAAACTGGAGGCAGCTATTCACTTTGAGATTCCCTTTAGCTCTAGAGCTGGTCAGGCAGACCCAAACCGCGGCCAATGAGGCACCTGGTTTACACAGAGCAGACTCATATTTTTTCCCGAAGCACTCTTACAGGGTTTCGGGCCTGTTAAGAGCAGGGAGTGTCAGGTATCTTCAAGTCAGCACGAATGCAGCCTTCAAAATGGGAAAGCAAGGCTAGGTCCAGCAGGACCCCGTTTCCATGGGCTCAGTCAGCATACACCCCTGTGGTTTCTAAGAAGCCCAAAGAGACACAGGTTACCCTGTGTTTCCTTCCCCGAATCAACTTCTCGAAGGAGGGAGTTCTGCATCAAGCGAAGTGCCTCAACCAAGGAACGCCGCAGCTTCTCCTCTGGGCCTGCCGCTAATCAAAGGCCTGCAGTGCCACAGGAAGAACGGGACTGAAATGGCAGTAAGAACGCAAGCCGACTATCACTGGGAGGCACGGTGACTTCAGGCAGGAGGTCCTAGATGCAATGCGAAGCCGAGGGTTTCTGAGTTCAGCTCAGCCTCGGGTAAAGCGTAAGATTTCGACGCCGTGTGGGAGGTGCCAGAACGGTGCTCGTGAACGTGTGTGAGTGCTGAGGAAATTAAGCTGCTCCCAGGGAGAGTTCCGTGCGTTTCCCTACGCTCGGCATACACAGAGGGGCTCTAAAAGGCTACGGGCCTGGATGTTGCTTAGCAGACCCAGGTGGGCCTAGGGGTACTCAGTGTTCCTTCCGGTAACAGGGTGCCCACTCCCGCCTCCCAGGTGTCCAGAAAACTCTGCTGCCATTGAAGTTACTCTGAGCCTAGGCCACTGCGCGTGGAAACTGCTGCAGGCCTCCGCTTCTGCACGGCAAATCAGGGCCTTACTTCAAGGCATGTGTTCATGCCGGGTGCGCCGTTAGCGACACTGCATGGTAAGATGCGGACATCCTCCTCGAGCAGAGTGGCTTCAGCCACGAGGTCCTGGAAGGATTCAAAGCACAGTGTTTTCTCATGGCAGCTCACACAAGGGCCATGACAAAGTCGGACTCACCAGAAATGTTGTCCTGAGGCTGTTCGAGGACTCTGGAAATGTAGCGCTCCTCAAGGAACGTACAGTGTGTTGCCCATCACACGGCACGCACAGAGGGCCTCCGAGGGACCAACCGATGGGCCTCGAAGTTGGTCCGCCGGCCCACAGGGGCCTGGATGTACTCAGTGTACGTGGAGGGAAAGTGATGCATACCCGAGAGGCCTAGGAGTCCTCCAAACTGTACTTCCTTTAAACTAAAGAACACAAGCGACTAAGAACTCATGGAAACAGCTGCCTGCCTTCCTTTCAGCACGGCTGTTTCGGGCCTAACCTGGAGGCAACTTTTCACGGTGAGATTCCCTTTAGCTCTACAGCTGGTCTGGCGGACCCCAACCGCGGCCAATGAAGCACCTGGGTTACGCAGAGCGGACTCATATTTTTTTCCTGAAGCCCTCTTACTGGGTTTACAGGCCTGTCAAGAGCAGGGAGTGTCAGGTATCTTCGGGGCAGCACGAATGCAGCCTTCAAAATGGGAAAGCAAGGCTAGGTCCAGCAGGCTCCCTTTTCCATGGGCACACTCAGCATACAGCCCTGTGGTTTCTAACAAGCCCAAAGAGACACAGGTTACCCTGTGTTTCCTTCCCCGAATCAACTTCTCGAAGTAGGGTGTTCTGCGTCAAGCGAACTGCCTCAAGCAAGGAACGCCAGAGATCCTCCTCTGGGCCTGTCGCTTTTCAAAAGCCTGCAGTGCCACAGGAAGAATGGGACATAAATTGCAGTAGGAACGCAAGCCGACTACCTCTGGGAGGCACGGTGACCTCAGCCAGGGGGTCCTAGACGGAATGCGAAGCCGAGGGTTTCTCAGAGTTCAGCTCATCCTAGGACAATGCGTAAGAGTTCGAGGCCGTGTGGGACGTGCCAGAACGGTGCTCGTGAACGTGTGCGAGTGCTGAGGAAATTAAGCTGCTCCCAAAGAGAGTGCAGTGCGTTTCCCTACGCTCGGCCCACACAGAGGGGCTCTAAAGAGCTACGGGCTTGGATGCTGCTTATCAGACCCAGGTGGGCCTGGCAACACTCAGTGTTCCTGCAGGGAGCAGGGTGCCCAGGTCAGCCTCCTAAGAGTCCAGAAAACTGTGCTGCCGTCAAAGGTACTCTGAGCCTAGGCCACTGCGCGTGGAAACTGCTGTAGGCCTCCGCTTCTGCACCGCAAATCGGGGCCTTACTTCCAGGCGTTTGTTCATGCTGTCTGTGCCGTTAGCGACACTGCATGGTAAGATGCTGAGTTCCTCCTCGAGCAGAGTGACTTCAGTCACGAGGTCCTCGAAGGATTCAAAGCACTGTGTTTTCTCATGGCAGCTCACACTAGGGCCATGACAAAGTCGGACTCACCAGAAATGTTGTCCTGAGGCTGTTCGAGGACTCTTGAAACGTAGCGCTCCTCAAGGAACGTACAGTGTGTTGCCCGTCACTCGGCACGCACAGAGGGCCTCCGAGGGATCAACCACTGGGCCTCGAAGTTTCTCAGCCGGCCCACAGGGGTCTGGAGGTACTCAGTGAACTTGGAGGGAAAGTGATACATATCCGAGAGGCCTAGGAGTCCTCAAAAGTGTACTTCCTTTATAGTAAAGAATGTAAGCGACTAAGAACTCATGGAAACAGCTGCCTGCCTCCCTTTCAGCACGGCTACTAGGGGCCTAAACTGGAGGCAGCTATTCACGTTGAGATTCCCTTTAGCTCTAGAGCTGGTCAGGCGGACCCAAACCGCGGCCAATGAGCCACCTGGTTTACACAGAGCAGACTCATATTTTTTCCCGAAGCACTCTTACAGGGTTTACGGGCCTTTCAAGAGCAGGGAGTGTCAGGTATCTTCAAGTCAGCACGAATGCAGCCTTCAAAATGGGAAAGCAAGGCTAGGTCCAGCAGGACCCCGTTTCCATGGGCTCAGTCAGCATACACCCCTGTAGTTTCTAAGAAGCCCAAAGAGCCACAGGTTACCCTGTGTTTCCTTCCCCGAATCAACTTCTCGAAGGAGGGAGTTCTGCATCAAGTGAAGTGCCTCAACCAAGGAACGCCGCAACTTCTCCTCTGGGCCTGCCGCTAATCAAAGGCCTGCAGTGCCACAGGAAGAACGGGACTGAAATGGCACTAAGAACGCAAGCCGACTATCTCTGGGAGGCACAGTGTCTTCAGGCAGGAGGTCCTAGATGGAATGCGAAGCCGAGGGTGTCTCAGAGTTCAGCTCAGCCTAGGGCAATGCGTAAGACTTCGACGCCGTGTGGCACGTGCCAGAACGCTGTTCGTGAACGCGTGCTAGGGCTGAGTAAATTCAGCTGCTCCAGGGATAGTGCAGTGCGTTTCCGTATGCTCGGCATACACAGAGGGGCTCTAAAATGCTACGGGCCTGGATGTTGCTTAGCGGTCCCAGGTGGGCCTGGGGGTATACAGGGTTCCTGCCTGTAACAGGATGCCCACGCCGGCCTCCTAGGTGTCCAGGTAACTCTGCTGCTGTTGAAGGTACTCTGAGCCTAGGCCACTGCCCGTGGAAACTGCTGCACGCCTCCGCTTCTGCACGGCAAATCGGGGTCTTACTTCCAGGCGTGTGTTCATGCTGTCTGTGCCGTTAGCGACACTGCATGGTAACATGCTGAGTTCCTCCTCGAGCAGAGTGACTTCAGTCACGAGGCCCTCGAAGGATTCAAAGCACTGTGTTTTCTCATGGCAGCTCACACTAGGGCCATGGCAAAGTCGGACTCACCAGAAATGTTGTCCTGAGGCTGTTCGAGGACTCTTGAAACGTAGCGCTCCTCAAGGAACGTACAGTGTGTTGCCCGTCACTCGGCACGCACAGAGGGCCTCCGAGGGATCAACCACTGGGCCTCGAAGTTTCTCAGCCGGCCCACAGGGGTCTGGAGGTACTCAGTGAACTTGGAGGGAAAGTGATGCATACCCGAGAGGCCTAGGAGTCCTCAAAAGTGTACTTCCTTTAAAGTAAAGAATGTAAGCGACTAAGAACTCATGGAAACAGCTGCCTGCCTCCCTTTCAGCACGGCTACTAGGGGCCTAAACTGGAGGCAGCTATTCACGTTGAGATTCCCTTTAGCTCTAGAGCTGGTCAGGCGGACCCAAACCGCGGCCAATGAGGCACCTGGTTTACACAGAGCAGACTCATATTTTTTCCCGAAGCACTCTTACAGGGTTTACGGGCCTTTCAAGAGCAGGGAGTGTCAGGTATCTTCAAGTCAGCACGAATGCAGCCTTCAAAATGGGAAAGCAAGGCTAGGTCCAGCAGGACCCCGTTTCCATGGGCTCAGTCAGCATACACCCCTGTGGTTTCTAAGAAGCCCAAAGAGACACAGGTTACCCTGTGTTTCCTTCCCCGAATCAACTTCTCGAAGGAGGGAGTTCTGCATCAAGCGAAGTGCCTCAATCAAGGAACGCCGCAGCTTCTCCTCTGGGCCTGCCGCTAATCAAAGGCCTGCAGTGCCACAGGAAGAACGGGACTGAAATGGCAGTAAGAACGCAAGCCGACTATCACTGGGAGGCACGGTGACTTCAGGCAGGAGGTCCTAGATGCAATGCGAAGCCGAGGGTTTCTGAGTTCAGCTCAGCCTCGGGTAAAGCGTAAGATTTCGACGCCGTGTGGGAGGTGCCAGAACGGTGCTCGTGAACGTGTGCGAGTGCTGAGGAAATTAAGCTGCTCCCAGGGAGAGTTCCGTGTGTTTCCCTACGCTCGGCATACACAGAGGGGCTCTAAAAGGCTACGGGCCTGGATGTTGCTTAGCAGACCCAGGTGGGCCTAGGGGTACTCAGTGTTCCTTCCGGTAACAGGGTGCCCACTCCCGCCACCTAGGTGTCCAGAAAACTCTGCTGCCATTGAAGTTACTCTGAGCCTAGGCCACTGCGCGTGGAAACTGCTGCAGGCCTCCGCTTCTGCACGGCAAATCAGGGCCTTACTTCAAGGCATGTGTTCATGCCGGCTGCGCCGTTAGCGACACTGCATGGTAAGATGCGGACATCCTCCTCGAGCAGAGTGGCTTCAGCCACGAGGTCCTGGAAGGATTCAAAGCACAGTGTTTTCTCATGGCAGCTCACACTAGGGCCATGACAAAGTCGGACTCACCAGAAATGTTGTCCTGAGGCTGTTCGAGGACTCTGGAACTGTAGCGCTCCTCAAGGAACGTACAGTGTGTTGCCCATCACACGGCACGCACAGAGGGCCTCCGAGGGACCAACCGATGGGCCTCGAAGTTGGTCCGCCGGCCCACAGGGGCCTGGATGTACTCAGTGTACGTGGAGGGAAAGTGATGCATATCCGAGAGGCCTAGGAGTCCTCCAAACTGTACTTCCTTTAAACTAAAGAACACAAGCGACTAAGAACTCATGGAAACAGCTGCCTGCCTTCCTTTCAGCACGGCTGTTTCGGGCCTAACCTGGAGGCAACTTTTCACGGTGAGATTCCCTTTAGCTCTACAGCTGGTCTGGCGGACCCCAACCGGGGCCAATGAAGCACCTGGGTTACGCAGAGCGGACTCATATTTTTTCCCGAAGCCCTGTTACTGGGTTTACAGGCCTGTCAAGAGCAGGGAGTGTCAGGTATCTTCGGGGCAGCACGAATGCAGCCTTCAAAATGGGAAAGCAAGGCTAGGTCCAGCAGGCTCCCTTTTCCATGGGCACACTCAGCATACAGCCCTGTGGTTTCTAACAAGCCCAAAGAGACACAGGTTACCCTGTGTTTCCTTCCCCGAATCAACTTCTCGAAGTAGGGTGTTCTGCGTCAAGCGAACTGCCTCAAGCAAGGAACGCCAGAGTTCCTCCTCTGGGCCTGTCGCTTTTCAAAAGCCTGCAGTGCCACAGGAAGAATGGGACATAAATTGCAGTAGGAACGCAAGCCGACTACCTCTGGGAGGCACGGTGACCTCAGCCAGGGGGTCCTAGACGGAATGCGAAGCCGAGGGTTTCTCAGAGTTCAGCTCAGCCTAGGACAATGCGTAAGACTTCGACGCCGTGTGGGACGTGCCAGAACGGTGCTCGTGAACGTGTGCGAGTGCTGAGGAAATTAAGCTGCTCCCAAAGAGAGTGCAGTGCGTTTCCCTACGCTCGGCCCACACAGAGGGGCTCTAAAGAGCTACGGGCTTGGATGCTGCTTATCAGACCCAGGTGGGCCTGGCAACACTCAGTGTTCATGCAGGGAGCAGGGTGCCCACGTCAGCCTCCTAAGAGTCCAGAAAACTGTGCTGTCGTCAAAGGTACTCTGAGCCTAGGCCACTGCGCGTGGAAACTGCTGTAGGCCTCCGCTTCTGCACCGCAAATCGGGGCCTTACTTCCAGGCGTGTGTTCATGCTGTCTGTGCCGTTAGCGACACTGCATGGTAAGATGCTGAGTTCCTCCTCGAGCAGAGTGACTTCAGTCACGAGGCCCTCGAAGGATTCAAAGCACTGTGTTTTCTCATGGCAGCTCACACTAGGGCCATGGCAAAGTCGGACTCACCAGAAATGTTGTCCTGAGGCTGTTCGAGGACTCTTGAAACGTAGCGCTCCTCAAGGAACGTACAGTGTGTTGCCCGTCACTCGGCACGCACAGAGGGCCTCCGAGGGATCAACCACTGGGCCTCGAAGTTTCTCAGCCGGCACACAGGGGTCTGGAGGTACTCAGTGAACTTGGAGGGAAAGTGATGCATACCCGAGAGGCCTAGGAGTCCTCAAAAGTGTACTTCCTTTAAAGTAAAGAATGTAAGCGACTAAGAACTCATGGAAACAGCTGCCTGCCTCCCTTTCAGCACGGCTACTAGGGGCCTAAACTGGAGGCAGCTATTCACGTTGAGATTCCCTTTAGCTCTAGAGCTGGTCAGGCGGACCCAAACCGCGGCCAATGAGCCACCTGGTTTACACAGAGCAGACTCATATTTTTTCCCGAAGCACTCTTACAGGGTTTACGGGCCTTTCAAGAGCAGGGAGTGTCAGGTATCTTCAAGTCAGCACGAATGCAGCCTTCAAAATGGGAAAGCAAGGCTAGGTCCAGCAGGACCCCGTTTCCATGGGCTCAGTCAGCATACACCCCTGTGGTTTCTAAGAAGCCCAAAGAGACACAGGTTACCCTGTGTTTCCTTCCCCGAATCAACTTCTCGAAGGAGGGAGTTCTGCATCAAGCGAAGTGCCTCAATCAAGGAACGCCGCAGCTTCTCCTCTGGGCCTGCCGCTAATCAAAGGCCTGCAGTGCCACAGGAAGAACGGGACTGAAATGGCAGTAAGAACGCAAGCCGACTATCACTGGGAGGCACGGTGACTTCAGGCAGGAGGTCCTAGATGCAATGCGAAGCCGAGGGTTTCTGAGTTCAGCTCAGCCTCGGGTAAAGCGTAAGATTTCGACGCCGTGTGGGAGGTGCCAGAACGGTGCTCGTGAACGTGTGCGAGTGCTGAGGAAATTAAGCTGCTCCCAGGGAGAGTTCCGTGTGTTTCCCTACGCTCGGCATACACAGAGGGGCTCTAAAAGGCTACGGGCCTGGATGTTGCTTAGCAGACCCAGGTGGGCCTAGGGGTACTCAGTGTTCCTTCCGGTAACAGGGTGCCCACTCCCGCCACCTAGGTGTCCAGAAAACTCTGCTGCCATTGAAGTTACTCTGAGCCTAGGCCACTGCGCGTGGAAACTGCTGCAGGCCTCCGCTTCTGCACGGCAAATCAGGGCCTTACTTCAAGGCATGTGTTCATGCCGGCTGCGCCGTTAGCGACACTGCATGGTAAGATGCGGACATCCTCCTCGAGCAGAGTGGCTTCAGCCACGAGGTCCTGGAAGGATTCAAAGCACAGTGTTTTCTCATGGCAGCTCACACTAGGGCCATGACAAAGTCGGACTCACCAGAAATGTTGTCCTGAGGCTGTTCGAGGACTCTGGAACTGTAGCGCTCCTCAAGGAACGTACAGTGTGTTGCCCATCACACGGCACGCACAGAGGGCCTCCGAGGGACCAACCGATGGGCCTCGAAGTTGGTCCGCCGGCCCACAGGGGCCTGGATGTACTCAGTGTACGTGGAGGGAAAGTGATGCATATCCGAGAGGCCTAGGAGTCCTCCAAACTGTACTTCCTTTAAACTAAAGAACACAAGCGACTAAGAACTCATGGAAACAGCTGCCTGCCTTCCTTTCAGCACGGCTGTTTCGGGCCTAACCTGGAGGCAACTTTTCACGGTGAGATTCCCTTTAGCTCTACAGCTGGTCTGGCGGACCCCAACCGGGGCCAATGAAGCACCTGGGTTACGCAGAGCGGACTCATATTTTTTCCCGAAGCCCTGTTACTGGGTTTACAGGCCTGTCAAGAGCAGGGAGTGTCAGGTATCTTCGGGGCAGCACGAATGCAGCCTTCAAAATGGGAAAGCAAGGCTAGGTCCAGCAGGCTCCCTTTTCCATGGGCACACTCAGCATACAGCCCTGTGGTTTCTAACAAGCCCAAAGAGACACAGGTTACCCTGTGTTTCCTTCCCCGAATCAACTTCTCGAAGTAGGGTGTTCTGCGTCAAGCGAACTGCCTCAAGCAAGGAACGCCAGAGTTCCTCCTCTGGGCCTGTCGCTTTTCAAAAGCCTGCAGTGCCACAGGAAGAATGGGACATAAATTGCAGTAGGAACGCAAGCCGACTACCTCTGGGAGGCACGGTGACCTCAGCCAGGGGGTCCTAGACGGAATGCGAAGCCGAGGGTTTCTCAGAGTTCAGCTCAGCCTAGGACAATGCGTAAGACTTCGACGCCGTGTGGGACGTGCCAGAACGGTGCTCGTGAACGTGTGCGAGTGCTGAGGAAATTAAGCTGCTCCCAAAGAGAGTGCAGTGCGTTTCCCTACGCTCGGCCCACACAGAGGGGCTCTAAAGAGCTACGGGCTTGGATGCTGCTTATCAGACCCAGGTGGGCCTGGCAACACTCAGTGTTCATGCAGGGAGCAGGGTGCCCACGTCAGCCTCCTAAGAGTCCAGAAAACTGTGCTGTCGTCAAAGGTACTCTGAGCCTAGGCCACTGCGCGTGGAAACTGCTGTAGGCCTCCGCTTCTGCACCGCAAATCGGGGCCTTACTTCCAGGCGTGTGTTCATGCTGTCTGTGCCGTTAGCGACACTGCATGGTAAGATGCTGAGTTCCTCCTCGAGCAGAGTGACTTCAGTCACGAGGCCCTCGAAGGATTCAAAGCACTGTGTTTTCTCATGGCAGCTCACACTAGGGCCATGGCAAAGTCGGACTCACCAGAAATGTTGTCCTGAGGCTGTTCGAGGACTCTTGAAACGTAGCGCTCCTCAAGGAACGTACAGTGTGTTGCCCGTCACTCGGCACGCACAGAGGGCCTCCGAGGGATCAACCACTGGGCCTCGAAGTTTCTCAGCCGGCACACAGGGGTCTGGAGGTACTCAGTGAACTTGGAGGGAAAGTGATGCATACCCGAGAGGCCTAGGAGTCCTCAAAAGTGTACTTCCTTTAAAGTAAAGAATGTAAGCGACTAAGAACTCATGGAAACAGCTGCCTGCCTCCCTTTCAGCACGGCTACTAGGGGCCTAAACTGGAGGCAGCTATTCACGTTGAGATTCCCTTTAGCTCTAGAGCTGGTCAGGCGGACCCAAACCGCGGCCAATGAGCCACCTGGTTTACACAGAGCAGACTCATATTTTTTCCCGAAGCACTCTTACAGGGTTTACGGGCCTTTCAAGAGCAGGGAGTGTCAGGTATCTTCAAGTCAGCACGAATGCAGCCTTCAAAATGGGAAAGCAAGGCTAGGTCCAGCAGGACCCCGTTTCCATGGGCTCAGTCAGCATACACCCCTGTGGTTTCTAAGAAGCCCAAAGAGACACAGGTTACCCTGTGTTTCCTTCCCCGAATCAACTTCTCGAAGGAGGGAGTTCTGCATCAAGCGAAGTGCCTCAATCAAGGAACGCCGCAGCTTCTCCTCTGGGCCTGCCGCTAATCAAAGGCCTGCAGTGCCACAGGAAGAACGGGACTGAAATGGCAGTAAGAACGCAAGCCGACTATCACTGGGAGGCACGGTGACTTCAGGCAGGAGGTCCTAGATGCAATGCGAAGCCGAGGGTTTCTGAGTTCAGCTCAGCCTCGGGTAAAGCGTAAGATTTCGACGCCGTGTGGGAGGTGCCAGAACGGTGCTCGTGAACGTGTGTGAGTGCTGAGGAAATTAAGCTGCTCCCAGGGAGAGTTCCGTGCGTTTCCCTACGCTCGGCATACACAGAGGGGCTCTAAAAGGCTACGGGCCTGGATGTTGCTTAGCAGACCCAGGTGGGCCTAGGGGTACTCAGTGTTCCTTCCGGTAACAGGGTGCCCACTCCCGCCACCTAGGTGTCCAGAAAACTCTGCTGCCATTGAAGTTACTCTGAGCCTAGGCCACTGCGCGTGGAAACTGCTGCAGGCCTCCGCTTCTGCACGGCAAATCAGGGCCTTACTTCAAGGCATGTGTTCATGCCGGCTGCGCCGTTAGCGACACTGCATGGTAAGATGCGGACATCCTCCTCGAGCAGAGTGGCTTCAGCCACGAGGTCCTGGAAGGATTCAAAGCACAGTGTTTTCTCATGGCAGCTCACACTAGGGCCATGACAAAGTCGGACTCACCAGAAATGTTGTCCTGAGGCTGTTCGAGGACTCTGGAAATGTAGCGCTCCTCAAGGAACGTACAGTGTGTTGCCCATCACACGGCACGCACAGAGGGCCTCCGAGGGACCAACCGATGGGCCTCGAAGTTGGTCCGCCGGCCCACAGGGGCCTGGATGTACTCAGTGTACGTGGAGGGAAAGTGATGCATACCCGAGAGGCCTAGGAGTCCTCCAAACTGTACTTCCTTTAAACTAAAGAACACAAGCGACTAAGAACTCATGGAAACAGCTGCCTGCCTTCCTTTCAGCACGGCTGTTTCGGGCCTAACCTGGAGGCAACTTTTCACGGTGAGATTCCCTTTAGCTCTACAGCTGGTCTGGCGGACCCCAACCGGGGCCAATGAAGCACCTGGGTTACGCAGAGCGGACTCATATTTTTTTCCTGAAGCCCTCTTACTGGGTTTACAGGCCTGTCAAGAGCAGGGAGTGTCAGGTATCTTCGGGGCAGCACGAATGCAGCCTTCAAAATGGGAAAGCAAGGCTAGGTCCAGCAGGCTCCCTTTTCCATGGGCACACTCAGCATACAGCCCTGTGGTTTCTAACAAGCCCAAAGAGACACAGGTTACCCTGTGTTTCCTTCCCCGAATCAACTTCTCGAAGTAGGGTGTTCTGCGTCAAGCGAACTGCCTCAAGCAAGGAACGCCAGTGATCCTCCTCTGGGCCTGTCGCTTTTCAAAAGCCTGCAGTGCCACAGGAAGAATGGGACATAAATTGCAGTAGGAACGCAAGCCGACTACCTCTGGGAGGCACGGTGACCTCAGCCAGGGGGTCCTAGACGGAATGCAAAGCCGAGGGTTTCTCAGAGTTCAGCTCAGCCTAGGACAATGCGTAAGACTTCGAGGCCGTGTGGGACGTGCCAGAACGGTGCTCGTGAACGTGTGCGAGTGCTGAGGAAATTAAGCTGCTCCCAAAGAGAGTGCAGTGCGTTTCCCTACGCTCGGCCCACACAGAGGGGCTCTAAAGAGCTACGGGCTTGGATGCTGCTTATCAGACCCAGGTGGGCCTGGCAACACTCAGTGTTCCTGCAGGGAGCAGGGTGCCCACGTCAGCCTCCTAAGAGTCCAGAAAACTGTGCTGCCGTCAAAGGTACTCTGAGCCTAGGCCACTGCGCGTGGAAACTGCTGTAGGCCTCCGCTTCTGCACCGCAAATCGGGGCCTTACTTCCAGGCGTTTGTTCATGCTGTCTGTGCCGTTAGCGACACTGCATGGTAAGATGCTGAGTTCCTCCTCGAGCAGAGTGACTTCAGTCACGAGGCCCTCGAAGGATTCAAAGCACTGTGTTTTCTCATGGCAGCTCACACTAGGGCCATGGCAAAGTGGGACTCACCAGAAATGTTGTCCTGAGGCTGTTCGAGGACTCTTGAAACGTAGCGCTCCTCAAGGAACGTACAGTGTGTTGCCCGTCACTCGGCACGCACAGAGGGCCTCCGAGGGATCAACCACTGGGCCTCGAAGTTTCTCAGCCGGCCCACAGGGGTCTGGAGGTACTCAGTGAACTTGGAGGGAAAGTGATGCATACCCGAGAGGCCTAGGAGTCCTCAAAAGTGTACTTCCTTTAAAGTAAAGAATGTAAGCGACTAAGAACTCATGGAAACAGCTGCCTGCCTCCCTTTCAGCACGGCTACTAGGGGCCTAAACTGGAGGCAGCTATTCACGTTGAGATTCCCTTTAGCTCTAGAGCTGGTCAGGCGGACCCAAACCGCGGCCAATGAGGCACCTGGTTTACACAGAGCAGACTCATATTTTTTCCCGAAGCACTCTTACAGGGTTTACGGGCCTTTCAAGAGCAGGGAGTGTCAGGTATCTTCAAGTCAGCACGAATGCAGCCTTCAAAATGGGAAAGCAAGGCTAGGTCCAGCAGGACCCCGTTTCCATGGGCTCAGTCAGCATACACCCCTGTGGTTTCTAAGAAGCCCAAAGAGACACAGGTTACCCTGTGTTTCCTTCCCCGAATCAACTTCTCGAAGGAGGGAGTTCTGCATCAAGCGAAGTGCCTCAATCAAGGAACGCCGCAGCTTCTCCTCTGGGCCTGCCGCTAATCAAAGGCCTGCAGTGCCACAGGAAGAACGGGACTGAAATGGCAGTAAGAACGCAAGCCGACTATCACTGGGAGGCACGGTGACTTCAGGCAGGAGGTCCTAGATGCAATGCGAAGCCGAGGGTTTCTGAGTTCAGCTCAGCCTCGGGTAAAGCGTAAGATTTCGACGCCGTGTGGGAGGTGCCAGAACGGTGCTCGTGAACGTGTGCGAGTGCTGAGGAAATTAAGCTGCTCCCAGGGAGAGTTCCGTGTGTTTCCCTACGCTCGGCATACACAGAGGGGCTCTAAAAGGCTACGGGCCTGGATGTTGCTTAGCAGACCCAGGTGGGCCTAGGGGTACTCAGTGTTCCTTCCGGTAACAGGGTGCCCACTCCCGCCACCTAGGTGTCCAGAAAACTCTGCTGCCATTGAAGTTACTCTGAGCCTAGGCCACTGCGCGTGGAAACTGCTGCAGGCCTCCGCTTCTGCACGGCAAATCAGGGCCTTACTTCAAGGCATGTGTTCATGCCGGCTGCGCCGTTAGCGACACTGCATGGTAAGATGCGGACATCCTCCTCGAGCAGAGTGGCTTCAGCCACGAGGTCCTGGAAGGATTCAAAGCACAGTGTTTTCTCATGGCAGCTCACACTAGGGCCATGACAAAGTCGGACTCACCAGAAATGTTGTCCTGAGGCTGTTCGAGGACTCTGGAACTGTAGCGCTCCTCAAGGAACGTACAGTGTGTTGCCCATCACACGGCACGCACAGAGGGCCTCCGAGGGACCAACCGATGGGCCTCGAAGTTGGTCCGCCGGCCCACAGGGGCCTGGATGTACTCAGTGTACGTGGAGGGAAAGTGATGCATATCCGAGAGGCCTAGGAGTCCTCCAAACTGTACTTCCTTTAAACTAAAGAACACAAGCGACTAAGAACTCATGGAAACAGCTGCCTGCCTTCCTTTCAGCACGGCTGTTTCGGGCCTAACCTGGAGGCAACTTTTCACGGTGAGATTCCCTTTAGCTCTACAGCTGGTCTGGCGGACCCCAACCGGGGCCAATGAAGCACCTGGGTTACGCAGAGCGGACTCATATTTTTTCCCGAAGCCCTGTTACTGGGTTTACAGGCCTGTCAAGAGCAGGGAGTGTCAGGTATCTTCGGGGCAGCACGAATGCAGCCTTCAAAATGGGAAAGCAAGGCTAGGTCCAGCAGGCTCCCTTTTCCATGGGCACACTCAGCATACAGCCCTGTGGTTTCTAACAAGCCCAAAGAGACACAGGTTACCCTGTGTTTCCTTCCCCGAATCAACTTCTCGAAGTAGGGTGTTCTGCGTCAAGCGAACTGCCTCAAGCAAGGAACGCCAGAGTTCCTCCTCTGGGCCTGTCGCTTTTCAAAAGCCTGCAGTGCCACAGGAAGAATGGGACATAAATTGCAGTAGGAACGCAAGCCGACTACCTCTGGGAGGCACGGTGACCTCAGCCAGGGGGTCCTAGACGGAATGCGAAGCCGAGGGTTTCTCAGAGTTCAGCTCAGCCTAGGACAATGCGTAAGACTTCGACGCCGTGTGGGACGTGCCAGAACGGTGCTCGTGAACGTGTGCGAGTGCTGAGGAAATTAAGCTGCTCCCAAAGAGAGTGCAGTGCGTTTCCCTACGCTCGGCCCACACAGAGGGGCTCTAAAGAGCTACGGGCTTGGATGCTGCTTATCAGACCCAGGTGGGCCTGGCAACACTCAGTGTTCATGCAGGGAGCAGGGTGCCCACGTCAGCCTCCTAAGAGTCCAGAAAACTGTGCTGTCGTCAAAGGTACTCTGAGCCTAGGCCACTGCGCGTGGAAACTGCTGTAGGCCTCCGCTTCTGCACCGCAAATCGGGGCCTTACTTCCAGGCGTGTGTTCATGCTGTCTGTGCCGTTAGCGACACTGCATGGTAAGATGCTGAGTTCCTCCTCGAGCAGAGTGACTTCAGTCACGAGGCCCTCGAAGGATTCAAAGCACTGTGTTTTCTCATGGCAGCTCACACTAGGGCCATGGCAAAGTCGGACTCACCAGAAATGTTGTCCTGAGGCTGTTCGAGGACTCTTGAAACGTAGCGCTCCTCAAGGAACGTACAGTGTGTTGCCCGTCACTCGGCACGCACAGAGGGCCTCCGAGGGATCAACCACTGGGCCTCGAAGTTTCTCAGCCGGCACACAGGGGTCTGGAGGTACTCAGTGAACTTGGAGGGAAAGTGATGCATACCCGAGAGGCCTAGGAGTCCTCAAAAGTGTACTTCCTTTAAAGTAAAGAATGTAAGCGACTAAGAACTCATGGAAACAGCTGCCTGCCTCCCTTTCAGCACGGCTACTAGGGGCCTAAACTGGAGGCAGCTATTCACGTTGAGATTCCCTTTAGCTCTAGAGCTGGTCAGGCGGACCCAAACCGCGGCCAATGAGGCACCTGGTTTACACAGAGCAGACTCATATTTTTTCCCGAAGCACTCTTACAGGGTTTACGGGCCTTTCAAGAGCAGGGAGTGTCAGGTATCTTCAAGTCAGCACGAATGCAGCCTTCAAAATGGGAAAGCAAGACTAGGTCCAGCAGGACCCCGTCTCCATGGGCACACTCAGCATACACCCCTGTGGGTTCTAACAAGCCCAAAGAGACACAGGTTACCCTGTGTTTCCTTCCCCGAATCAACTTCTCGAAGTAGGGTGTTCTGCATCAAGCGAACTGCCTCAACCAAGGAACGCCGCAGCTGTTCCTCTGGGCCTGTCGTTATTCGAAAGCCTGCAGTGCCACAGGAAGAAAGGGACTTAAATTGCAGTATGAACGCAAGCCGACTATCTCTGGCAGGCATGGTGACTTCATGCAGGAGGTTCTGGTTGGAATGCGAAGCCGAGGGTTTCTCTCATTTCAGCACAGCCTAGGGCAACCCGTTAGACTTCGATGCCACGTGGGACGTGCCAGAACGTTGTTCGTGAACGTGTGCGAGATCTGAGGACATTAAGCTGTCCCCAAAGAGAGTGCACTGCATTTCCCTATGCTCCGCATACACAGTGGGGCTCTAAGTGGCTACGTGCCTTGATGTTGCTTAGCACCTAGACCCGCGTGGGCCTGGGCGTACTCAGTGTTCCTACCGGGAACAGGGTTTCCACGCCACCCTCCTACGTGTCCAGAAAACTCTGCTGCCGTTGAAGGTACCCAGAGCCGACGCCACTGCCTCGTGGAAACTGCTGCGCACCTCCGCTTCTGCACAGCAAATCAGGGCCTTACTTCCAGGCATGTGTTCATGCTGGGTGTGCCATTAGCGACACTGCATGGTAAGATGCTGACTTTCTCCTCGAGCACAGTGAATTCAAGTACGAGGTCCTCGAAGCATTCAAAGCACTGTGTTTTCTCATGGCAGCTCACACAAAGGCTCACACAAAGTCGGATTCACCAGAAATGTTGTCCTGAGGCTTTTCGAGGACTCTGGAAATGTAGCGCTCCTCAATGAACGTACTGTGTGTTGCCCATCACTCGGCACACACAGAGGGTCTGCGTGGGATCAAACAAAGGGCCTTGAAGTTTCTCAGCCGGCCCACAGGGGTCTGGAGGTACTCAATGAATTTGGAGGGAAAGTGATGCATACCGGAGAGGCCTAGGAGTCCTCAAAAGTGTACTTCCTTTAAAGTAAAGAATATAAGCGACTAAGAACTCATGGAAACAACTGCCTGCCTCCCTTTCAGCATGGCTACTAGGGGCCTAACCTGGAGGCAACTTTTCACGTTGAGATACCCTTTAGCTCTAGAGCTTGTCAGGCGTACCACAACCGCGGCCATGGAAGCACCTGGTGTAGGCTGCGTAGACTCATAATTTGCCGCAAAGCACCCTTACAGGGTTTACAGGCCTATTAAGAGCAGGGAATGTCAGGTGGCTAGAAGTCAGCATGAATGCAAGCCTTCCAAATGGGAAAGCAAGGAGTGTTATAGCAGGCCCCCGTTTCCATGGGCACACTCAGCGTACACCCCTGTGGTTCCTAAGAAGCCCAAAGAGATACAGGTTACCCTGTGTTTCCTTCCCCGTATCAACTTCTAGAAGTAGGGTGTTCTACATAAAGCGAACTGCCTCAACCAGGGAATGATGGAGCTGCTCCTCTGGGCCTGTGGCTATTCAAAAGCCTGCAGTGCCACAGGAAGAACGGGAATTCAATTGCAGTAAGAGCGCAAGCCGACTATCTCTGGGAGTTATGGTGACTTCAGGCAGGAGGTCCTAGATGGAATGCAAAGCCGAGGGTTTCTCAGAGTTCATCTCAGCCTAGGGTAATGCGTAAGACTTCGATACCGTGTGGGAGGTGCCAGAGTGGTGTTCGTGAAAGTGTGCGAATGCTGAGGAAACTAAGCTGCTCCCAAAGAGAGTGCAGTGCGTTTCCCTACGTGCGGCATACACAGAGGGGCTCTAAAGGGCTACGGGCCTGGATGTTGCTTAGCTGACCCAGGTGGACCTGGCGGTACTCAGTGTTCCTGCCGGGCACAGGGTGCCCACGCCAGCCTCCTAGGTGTCCAGAAAACTCTGTTGCCGTTGAAGGTACCCAGAGACGAGGCCAACGCCTCATGGAAACAACCACACGCCTCCACTTCTGCACGGCAAATCTGGGCATTACTTCCAGGCATGTGTTCATGCTGGGTGTGCCGTTAGCGACACTGCATGGTAAGATAGCCAGGTTTGCGTCTAGAAAGCAAGGAACAGTTCGAGAAATTAAGCCACAGAAATTTCCTAGAGAGGAAATTACTATTGCTACTTCTAGGCTCTGCCCTGTATAATCTGCACTTCTTACACCACTGACCCTTGACATCGGAATCTTCCCCCACCCCCGGAGTCCCACTCCCTCCGCTGTTCAGGGTTACTCTAACCCTAACCCTAACTCTAACCTTAACGATGGCTGCTGCTCCCACTAAAAGCTTCGTTGTGGTCCCCATTTCTTTTGTTTGCTAATTCCCTTTGCGAGTCTGCAGAGCATATATATGATCAGGGAAGACTGAGTTTATACCCATTCCCCTCCTAGCTGCCTGAGAGGCCCGGGAAATGATTATCCAGTATCTGTCTGCGTCTCATGAGTGCGAAATTCTTCACACACAGTATAGACTTCTAAAGCTGGGTGGACCAAATGAATGAGAATATCCACCAGACATATCAAGCCAATTGATTTGAGGATTATCTCTGATAATGAATGTGAAGAATGTAGCAAGTTCCTGGCTTTAATTATAGAGCATCTGCTCCTTTCCTAGCAGAAGGTTAAGTACTATGATGGGTCCAAAGAAGTCAGGGTTCCTGAGCTCCAAGAAATGACAGTCAACTCCGACAGTGGTCCAGAGTTGACTTTCCTATAAGGTTAATCCCTTTAGCACTGTCCTGTGTCCAGGGAGAGCAAACTCTGCCTTTTGGTTTCAGAAGACCTCATTACTGCTATTGGAAAGAACATTTTGGTCAGGGATAAACAATGTTTCCACTTTCTTGTTTGGAAAGCTATTTAGAGAAGGGAAAATGAGTGAGCAAGGATTTCTGGTGATGTGATGGATGACAAAAGACTTTGTTCCATGCTGCAATGGCCCAGAAAAGGCAGCAGTCACACATGTAATGCTCGTTACTGCTAATGGGAGTTGAATCTGGCATCTGGAGAAGAATATGCCCTTGGAGCTGTGCTTCCCTCTGTGGACAAATTGACATTGAGGGAAGCTTTTTCATAAATAATGCCTGCCATTCAAGAGAACATTCAGCCCATTGCTGCAGAGGGAAGACAAAAGAGTCACTGAAGTTTCACAGACTCTGGGAGCTCTCTTTAGGAAGATGAAAGAAGGCACAACAGGCCTCAGAGCTGCAGTGATAGATAAAAGAAGCAAAGAAGGCGTTCTGAGTTGCTAGGCCTTGTGATGGCTGTACTATATACATATATGTCAAATATCCAGGTACAAAATGAAAAATTCAGTTCCTGTTCCTAAAAGCTACAATCTACTGTTTTGTGTTATATATTTTGACAAAAAGTAAAACAAAAAATAAAATGCTATTTCAGGGTCGCAGTCCATTCAACCAAGAATTCTATCGTTGGAAGACTGTTTAAAGGTATTTTGGTGAAGGGCCCATGTTATATAAATTGACAAATAAGTGAATGAGTGAAGGATAAATGAAGGATAAATAAATAAATACAAGGCTTAACCACCAGCTTCCTTGAACCTGTTTGCCTGTCATCCACCTCCAAGCATCTTTCAGAGAGTTCATTTTAAACTCTTCCAAAAGTGTTGACGACCAATGGCTTAAACGCTCCTCAAACCTAACTATTCAGTTTGGATGGTAAATCTCATGAGACAAGTACTATAGAGCGTTCTTTGGCAAAACCTTGTCTGAATGAAGTCCAGTTTACTGGAAACTTCAGTTTAGTAATCTGTGCCAATCCTTTCAGCATCCCCTTGTCACACGCCCCCCCCCCCCCACCTGCGACCCATGCCTCTTATGCTCTGACCATATTAGGCTTTTTTCCATAGCCTAAATAGACCCAGCTCCTGCCTGCCTCAGTGCCTTTGAACATCCTGTTTCCCTTAGCTGTGCTCCAGCCTCACCACCGCTTAGTCAGCACCTCCCTAATGAGACCAACTCTGGCCTCACCCTAAGTACTACCACCACTAACAAAACCCCTCTAATCACTCCATTCACAGTAGACCTTCCCCCTCAGTCCGGTCCTTTGTCTTCATAGCACTTCTGATCACTTGTACTGAAGGGGTTCAGAACCTGCCACCCTAAAATAGGCCACTTTAGCATATGAAGTATTTTGAGGTAAAGGTAATCAGAACAATCAGATGCAGGAAAAGCTCTTTATCTCCCCCTTAACTGCCTAAAATAAAGTATAAATTTCCCCTTTTTAAAATTATTTATTTATTTATTTTTGCAGTACGCGGGCCTCTCACTGTTGTGGCCTCTCCCACTGCGGAGCACAGGCTTCGGACGCGCAGACTCAGTGGCCATGGCTCACGGGCCCAGCCACTCCGCGGCATGTGGGATCTTCCCGGACCAGGGCATGAACCCGTGTCCCCTGCATCGGCAGGCGGACTCTCAACTACTCTGCCACCAGGGAAGCCATAAATTTCCTCTTTTATAAAGGAAATTTGCATTTATAAAATAATTTTCCATTAGTAAAGACATCTGTGTGAAGAGAAAACTACTCCCAGAGACAGTTTTTTTTTCACCCAAGAGACTCTTCACTACATAACAAGGCAGCCTTTACTTACCAGATATTTCCTCCCCTCCCCTCTCCTCCCCTCATTCACTCCCCCACCTAAGTGTCAAACCCCTATTTTCCATAACTCAGGATAGTATACAAGTCTCAGCTGGACACCTCCTTGAGTCTTATATTTTTATAAAATTCTGTGTATGTATGTAATTAAAATTAATCTTTTTCTCCTGTTAGTCTGTCTTGTGTCAATTTAATTTTTAGACCAGCTACAGAACCTAGAAGGATAGAAATTTTTTTCCCTCCCTTATGCCATCCTTATTTGTATATGTTCTTGCTTTTTCTTTTTTTCTCACTACAATTCAAGCTCCATGAAGACAGATGCAGGGTCTACTTGACTCCTTATCTTATCCTCAGGGCTAGCAGAGTAGTTATCACATGACATGAGATAAACAAATAAATGCTGAACAAATAAATGAATGTATTCCCACCTCTCTCATTACAATTTTAGGAAAATGAGGAAAACAAAATAAAAGTTTATATTAAGAGATACATGCAAAACAAAAATTTCCAGCATATATCCTGTGGGCAACAAATATTCTACCTAAGTATTACCTCTTTTACATGTATAACCAAACAAAATACCTCATTCAATAAGAAAATCTTGGAAGGCAGTAAGGAAACCAACATTTATTTATCTCTTACATATTACAGGATCTATGTCATTTCTTGCAGTTCCTCCAATAACTCTGGGATAGATATAATTAGAAAAACAAACCGTAGCACTTCATTGTCTTTCCTTATCTGCAGATGTGAGACATAAATGACAACATGAAATAGCCTGTGCAGGTCCCATACCTCAGGGAAAACTGGGATTGGTACAGATTAGAATGGTCAGAAGTGGCTTCATAGGAGATGTGGGGCTTATGTTGAGTCTTGAAGAATGTGGGACATTCAGAAGGTATAGAAGAAAAGGATGGTAAGTCCATGCAGATAGCAGAGCTTGAACAAAGTGTAAATAGTACAGGAGTCAGCACAATGCATTGGAAAAAAATAGTGGAGAAATCACAATGGCTGGTGGATCATGACAGGGAAAATTTAGAAAGATGGATTATGTCGGCATGCTAGAATTCCTTAAATTCTGGGCTGAGGAGACTGGATTTTATACTCCACACAAGAACAAACCATGAAAAGATTGGTTATGATGAAAATTGCATTTAAGGAAATTTAAGTTGTTTGTGAATAGGTGAACTGTCATAAAGAGAAGCTAGAAAATGTTATGAGATAAAAGTACTGGGGTTGTAATATACAACATGGTGACTATAGTTGGTATATTTGAAAGTTGCTGAGAAAGTAAATCCTAAAAATTCTTATCACAAGGAAAATAATTTTTTTCTTTTTTTTTGTAACTATATGAGAGATGGGTGTTAACTAAACTTATTGTGGTAATCATTTTGCAGTATATGTATGCTGAGTCCTTACAAGGTACACCTGACACTTAGACAGAGCTGTATGTCAATTATATCTCAGTAAAACTGAAAAAAATATTGTCTTCCAATACAGAAAAAAAGAAAAGCTGGAAAAGGGGAGGCTTCTTAAAGAGCTAATGTTCTTATCTAGGTGCTTGGCCGCAGAAGTAAAAGAAAGGTGCTTAATTGTATCAGTCAGAGTGTTACTGGGTCCAAGCTCACTCTGCTTGCTGTGAGGCAGGCCAATAAACTGGGAGATGGGTGTTGAGGCAAGGAATATTGACTTTATTCAGAAAGCTGGCAGATGGAGGAGATGGCAGACTAGTGTTCCCAAAAACCATCTTATTGAGGTCTGGATGCCAGTTTCTTTTATAGAACAGAGAGGGAGAGGAGGTGAGGAAGTAAAGTAAAAAAGTCATTAGTCTTGCAAAATATCTCCTGGCTTGGCCAGCATCAGGGGGAAGGGATGTGTTAATTTCTTCTTTTCTGCAGCTATTCACAGGTGGGCAGGGTCAGATTGTCTCCCTGTGAGCTTAACAAAGGCACTTTAGTTTAACATTCAGGCAGAGGGGCAGGGTTCCCTGAGGCAGGCAATTATGTATGATTATAATAACAAAAGCAATGAAAAGCAAAGGTTAAAATAAAAGAAACAGATCCAACATGGAGTCAGATTTTGCTCTTCTCTGTTACAAGGGTCCATTCAGAAAAACAGAAGCCACTCCAATCATTTTAAACAGAAGGTATTTAATGCAGAGAATTGGCTACACAGATGATATAAGAACTGAGAAGTAAAACAGGGGACAGTGAGGCAAACCAGGAATTAACAAACTCAGGAAGCTGTTACCACCACCAAGGTTGGGGCAACAATTGGGAAATAGGGTCTTACTGGAGTCTAGGCCTGGGGCTCTCTCAGAAGCTGAAGATGAAGACAGCCTGCCAGGATGTAGATATTGTTTATCAGAACATGGAGCCATGCAGCAGCTCTATCTGCTGCTGGAGATGCTACCCATGGAGAAAGAACACAAAAAATATCATAGTCTCTCCTTCCTTCAATCTCCCATTAGTGGTTCCTTTGGTTGAACCTAGACAGAAGGCAACTGGGCAAGATATTTTGAAAAATATATTTTCCTACATGTCAAAGCAGAAAAGGAGGTTAGGGAATGTTTCTGAGAGTTTACAGGCAAAAAGACCAACATAACAGTTAAAGAAAAGAGAAGCTGGGACTTTAGGACTAGTAAGCCATAAAGGGTAAAAAGTGTCCAGGTATATACTTCAATCACACCATGAAAAGAAAAGAAAGAAATTAGGAGAAAAGGTTTACAAATAACAGCATCATTTTGTATATTATGGAGTTGAAAACCAGAAAAGTAAGTTATCTGGCTAACGTTATGCAGCTTTTTCTTGAATGAATCTTAGGTTGAAACTGATGTTTTCTTCCAGGTAGTGTAGTACCTTTTCCATTATACTCTATTCAAATTTTGTACATGTTCCTCACATTGTAAGATATTTTTTTAAATGTAGAAGCAAATACAGTAAGTGATTTTCAACTGAAAAGAGAATTTATCAGGCTTAATCATTCAAAAAATTTTTTTAATTTTATGCAACAAGTCTTAATAGAAGTTCTCCTTTATCCACATTTTCGAATGCATAATTCTGTCACATGTGGAGAAAATGGTGGCTTCTATGAACACCAAGGTTCAAACTGTGTGCTAAATGCTTGCAAAAATATTACCATATGAAATCAAAGTGACATGCATCGTGAAGGATGCCTTTCCAACTTGGCTTCAGAAATTTTTTCAAAAAAGTCTATCTCCTGCCGTGTCTTTATGCAATTATACACAGCATGATTAGATGGGAAAAAAAGATTCCTTAAATACCATGTACAGCTAGAATAAAGTTCTAATCAATTCACTGATTTTAAATTGTTTCAAAATATATCCTGGGTACTAAGACGATCATCCTTAATTTTTCTTATTTTAGTAGAAATTAAGTTCTGTTTTTTTGACCAATACATTTCTGCTCAAGATAAAATATAAAGAGGCTTAAAATTCTAATCATAAAATACAAATTTAAGTGAGATACTATCTTTTGTTTTTCAGGTTGGTAATAATTAAGAATGAAAGTAACTAGTTTAGCAAGAATGTGGGGAAAGGGGTAATCTCATATTCTTCTAGAGCAAGTATAATCACTACACTTTAGGGCAAGTGTAGGCACTATAATCATTTTGCAGTCCAACTTGGCAATATGTATTTAGAGCCTTTAAGAAATATTTATGCCCTTTGATCCAGAAATTCCAATTATAGTGATTTGCCCTAAGGAAATTATCAAACACTACAAGAATGTTCATCACAATATTATGTATAGTAGGGAAAAGAAAGGATACTACTAAATATCAAAAAAGACAGTGTGATTAATTAAATCAGTGATGTCATATATGATACAATATTTTCGGACCTCAGTGACCAAGAATAAAACATTGGGAAATAAACTTAGGTATGTCGGTATGATATACCATTTTTTATATATGCCATTTTATAAAAGGTAGAAAGATATTACAATAGTATAATCCAATTCTTACAAGCTTTGTATAAGTATATGCAGCTGTGTACACACATACATACACATACACATGAGTAGAGAAATGCAAATACTTTAGAAATTTATGCACCAAAAATATTTGTAGAGCTTATCTCTGCCTGGAAATGATATCAACTTCAAAATGTTGCTGTCAAGATTCAATTACAAATATATATATAATTGACATACATAAAATAAAAGGTTTTTATTTATATTAATGAGTAATACAGACGTGAAACAACTTCCTTGCATGTCAAAGCCTCACTTGGGTAAATCAGATAATAGTTTTCACATAATGGGAGGATATTTCCTCAAATTTTGAGCTATTCACAATGTAATGGCTATAGATAGAAATGTCAGCATTCATGGCAGAAGTATATAGGTTGGCTACAGATACAAGAGCTTGATAAAAGTCAACAAAAGCATTCTTTGAGAATTAATTGGCTATATGAAATTTACAGTAAAGTGTGTTGCATATTTTATTATTACTGGTAAATTGTGCATCCTGTATCTTTTATACTGGTAAAAATTGTAATGAACATACACACATAAAAAAGGAATATTTTATTTATTTTTATATTTTACATTCATATATCATATTGTATATAAACATAAAATATTATATATAATATAATTTGTGTATTATACATATATATGTGTGTGTGTGTGTGTGTGTGTGTGTGTATATACACACACACAGTCTCCCTATCAGAGGGCCTGGGAAATAGTAGACCTTCAAAGAACATCAGTTACTTTCTTGCCTTTACAACGTTTTCCTTATGTAGCACTCACTTCACTCTATTCTATGCCTAACATGATTTGGCTCCAAGAATACAATCAGGGGGCTTCCCTGGTGGTGCAGTGGTTGGGAGTCCACCTGCCGATGCAGGGGACATGGGTTCGTGCCCTGGTCCGGGAGGATCCCACGTGCCGTGGAGTGGCTAGGTCCGTGAGCCATGGCCACTGAGCCTGCGCATCCGGAGCCTGTGCTCCACAACGGGAGAGGCCACAACAGTGAGAGGCCCGCGTACCGCAAAAAAAAGAAAAAAAAAGAATACAATCAGATATAGAGAAATACCTCAGGAAGGGAAATAAATCAGGCAGAAAACGAATGAGCTTCTAGAACTCTTTGCAGTGTCTCTGCACATATCCTGTCAAGCCAAAGCTTTAAGCTGATACCAGCTTCCAAATGACAGCAGGATGACAGGGCTTCATCACCCAGTGCATGATCTTAAAGGCCACCTTATTGATGTACATAGACTAAGGATAACCTCTTTTTGAGAAAGTGTTCTCTTACTGCCTTTTAAAAGCATGAATCAGACCCTGGAAAGGCTCAGATTCATTACTTTAAAATAACCATGTAAAGGAACTTATATCCAGGCCTAATTAGCATAATATTTAATATTTAGTAAATGTCCAATATGTCTGAGCTTAAAATATGCATATAACTGCTATATGTTATTATCACATAAACATAGACAAAGAATACATTAAGTGTGTAGATCAGGTTTAAAAAGAGAAATATCTGGTGGGTATATGAAGAAAAGAAAGAGGAAAAGGTAACAAAAAGACAAAAACAACACCAGAAAAACAACAAATATAATAAGACAACATTTATGAATTATAAAATTATGTCTATATATACATTTTAAGACATATTTTCAATAAAAATAAATGTCTTATTTATACATGTATCTTCTTTACATAAACATATTTTAAAATATTTTCTGCAATGTATATATATATGTTGGCTATAATAAGAAAAAAATTAACTTGAAAGTGTATCTTATGTTTCACCTTCTGCAAATAGAAAGAGACCTGAAGTGTCCATTTTTGTATTCAGTGATTCTGAAATTTTATTCTCTTGAAACCTAATCTAGCCATTGATGCCACATTGTTGTCATAGGTAATTTCCCTAGATTTGAGGGCACAAAAATGTCCCCATAATTTGGTCCTTTTTTCTGCTTTAAACATTCAAGAGCTGAAATTCAAAAAGAACCTCAAATGCATGTGTTCAACCATAATGAAAGAAGTACAATATTACTGAAGATGTTGGCCAAGAAAATTAACAAATAAAGAAGGGCTTTGTATTTAAGCAGTGTGAACTCAGAGTCAATGACAGATAATAGCCCCCAAAGCTAATTTATGTAATTATATAAGAGAAACTAGTCTGTTACAAACACCCGTCTTTTTAAATCAAAAGTACTCAAACACAACTTCCCAAAACACAGTGAAAGCTTGCTTTAATACTGCATTATGCAGTTAAATGGACAAGTAAAGGGAGGAGAAAATAAGGAAACATACAATATTGAACTCTTTATGTTATTTCCTAAAGCAGAGAAGACTTAGGTTCATGAAGGCATATCTAAAGATGAAAAATGCAAGCAAGCAATCTGATTATAGAAACTATTTGGAAGAAAGGAAGCTGAGGTTATATACTAAACTAAATGAAGATCAAGGTATAATAGAATAAAATCAGGCTTTTGAACAAAATGATTCTTTAAATAACAGCTATATTCTAGGCACTGTACTAAAAGTCATTACAAATGTTATCTCACTTGATTCTCACAAACAACACTTTTCATTTCATTATAGAGACATCTAGAGACAAAAAGGTTAAATGACATACAAATTAGTTCATCTTCTTGAACTTTCTCTTTGCTCCCATGGTATGCAGGTTGGAGAAGAGGAGTCAAATTTCATATTTCACTTGAGAAAAGCTACACTTGAGTATAAAGACAGAATTATAAAGTGGTATTTAGAAGTATCCAATCATCCCTTAAGACCGGATGACTTTTGAATGTTTTCTTTAAGAAAAATGTTTAAATATTAATGCTAGCATGATAAAGCTTGAACCCTAACTGATATTTGGGCATATCAGTTATATCAGTCAAAGGATAGACAATATATGCAGAAAAAGCATTTGACAAAATTCAATGCCCATTCATAATTTTAAAAAATTAAAATAAACTCTCAGCTAACTAAGAATAAAAGGAAACTTCCTTCAACTAATAAAAAGTGTCTACCAAAAAACCTACATAAAATTCTTAGCAACTCTGAATTCAGCAAAGATTAAATAGATTTAATAATAGGACCAAAAAGCATGAAATATAAAAGAAAAAATATTCACAACAAGGACCTACTGTATAGCCCATGAAACTATATTAAATACCTTGTAATAACCTAAAATGAAAAAGAATATATATATTCATTGTGTATATATATATTCTGTGTGTGTATAACTGAATCACTTTGTTGTACACCTGAATTGTTGTAAATCAACTATACTTCTACAAAAATAAATAAATAAATAAATAATAAACACTTCCAAAATAAAGTCTTTCCTCATGTTCAAAAATAAAATTGAGGGCTTCCCTGGTGGCACAGTGGTTGAGGGTCCGCCTGCCGATGCAGGGGACACGGGTTCGTGACCAGGTCTGGGAAGATCCCACATGCCACGGAGCAGCTAGGCCCGTGAGCCATGGCCGCAGAGCCTGCGTGTCCAGAGCCTGTGCTCCGCAACGGGAGAGGCCACAGCAGTGAGAGGCCCACGTACCGCAAAATAAATAAATAAAATTGATAAATTTGACTTCATTGAAATTTAAAGTTTTGCTCTTCAAAAGACAATTTTAAGACTTAAAAAGGCAGTCACAGACTGGAATAAAATATTTACGATGCATATATCTTACAAAGTACTTTCATCCAGAATACATAAAGAATTCTTACAATACAATAATCAGAAGACAAATAACCTGACTTTAAAAAATATAAGTTTATGAAAAAGCTTATACTTCACAAAATAAGGTGGCAAATAAGCCCATGAAAATATGCTTATCATTCATCATTAGGCAAACTATTAATAAAATCACAGTGAGATACCATTACATACCTATTAAATGGCTAAAATCAAAAAGATTGACAATACCAACTATTGACAAGTACGTAGAACAATCAGAGCTCTCCTACATCATTAGTGAAAAAACACACTGGAAAACAGTGGGAATTTCGTTTAAAATTATGCACAATCTTACCAAATACACAGAAATTCCATTCCTAGGTGTTTATTCAAGAGATATGGAAACATTAGTTTACACTTATACTCAAAAGCAGATTTATTCAAATAGCTCCAAATTGGAAAGAATTCGTTTCCACCAAAATCTGAATAACTAAACAAATTATGGTGTGTATATAGAAACAATGAAATACAATTCAGCAATAAAAAGGAATGAATTACTGATAAAAACAATAACATGAATAAATCTCAAGAACAGTTTTGTTAAGTAAAAGCATCCAGACACAAAAGACTACATACTGTATGACTTAATTCAAGTAAAACTCTAGGAAAGCCAAAACTATAGTAAAAGAAAGCAGATTTATAGTTACCAAGAACAGGCGTCAGGAAGAGAAAATTGACTTTAAAGAAACATAAAGGAACTTCATAGGATGACGAAAATAGCATGATTACTGTAGAGGTTACACAACTGTATACAATTATCAAAACTCAACAAATTTTGTACTTAAATTAGTGGATTTTTATTATGTGTGAATTACACTTCAATAATGTTTATTTTTAAAAATAGACTGCAGGAAAAAATCGCCTATGGCCCTAGTGATTTAATCATCAGTGGAAATTTTTTGTTGCTGTAATTTAATTATCAATAAATACAATTGCCTTAATTATAATAGTGTAGCATTTTGCTGATTAGTAAATTGCATGTAGTGTGACACATGCTATGGTAATGAAACAGAAGGTTCAAAATACAGATTATTCTAAAGAGCCAAGGTAACAATACCAAGTATCACCGAGGATAGAGAACAACAAAAACTCTCCTACACTGCTGTGGGAGCGTAAACTGGTACAACTGTTTTGGAAAATTCTTTTGCATTATTAACCTTACTTTGTACTATTAACCCTATGACCCAGCAGTTTTATGTGTACGTATGTATCTGATAAAAATAAGGTCTTATGTCCATCAAATAAAATATACAGTAATTTCATAGATGCTTTATTCATAATACCTCCAAATGGGAAATTCATGAAATGTCCAAACACAAAAATTATTATGGAGAAATAAATTGTGATATATTCACCAAGGAATTCTGTTGAGAAATTTACAAAGAACTACTGTTACCCACAACAATACAGATAAATCTCATAGGCAAAGTGGAACAAAAAAAGCCAGACCCCAAATTCCATTCAAATTGTGTTAGAATAGGCAAAACAAATCTAAGTTGGTAGAAGTTAGAATGGTGCTTCTTCAGCGGGTAGTATTATCTGGGAGGGGGCATGAGGGAGACTTCTGGGGCACTGAAAACATTCTGTCTTGATCTGGGTTGTGGTAACACATACACATGTAAAAATTCATCGAATTGCACACTTAAAATCATTGCACCTTACTGTGTGTAAATTATACCATAATTTTAAAGTTTTTCAAAGTTTAAATCATGCTTTTAAAAATTATGAAAAACATAAAATAATTATGATGTATCACAGCCTTAGAATACTAAATACTATTCTTGCTCTGTGGATAAGAGACTGAGAGAACATTCTCAGTCTAAAAGACTGAGTCTTTTAGAATATGTTCTATATAAAAATCCTTCTGGAAGGTATTAAGGAATTCTCAGGATCAGATAAGATGAACCTTCAAGCCATATGAGAAAAATGTGAGCTCTCGGTTTATTTAAAATGTCAACACTTTCTTTACTCCTCCAGTGGTTATTTCTTTTTAGTTTCCTGTAAGGGTTGAGGACAGACCTGGCTTGATTGGTAGTCATCAGGTTATAGTTTAAGCCGCTGCTGCCTTCTGAGTAGTAGTGTGCACTTGGATAAGTCAGGTACCCTCCCTATGATTTCAGATTCCCAAAATACTATTACTAGCAATAATGAGAACATCTTCTGTCTATTGAATATATGTTATGAGCTGGACACTGTGCCTTCCACTTTGCACACAGTATCTCCAACCTTGTGTGCAGGGTCTTATTATTGAGAAGCAGCATAAGACTGTGTTCTCTGGAGTCAGATTCTGAGTTAAAACCCTGGCTCTGCTTCTTCCCAGCTCTGTAAATATGGGCCTCAGTCTCTTCATCTATAAAATGAGAAAAAAAAATTCCTCCCAGGATTTTTGCTAGGATTAAGCAGATTTATATATATAAAACATTGAAAATATGCCTGGCACATATGAAGGGCTATAAACATATTTGATAAATAAAAATGACAAAAATAATTTTAAAGATCAGAAAACACAAGCTCACATTGGCAATAGCATAGATGAAGCAGAGTGCCACACTCCATGTGTAGACAGTGAGGAGATGCATTGTATGCTGGGTTTTTTTAATAAGAAAAATAAGACTTTTTATTATCATAATGCCCTGACAATTCAAAACACTATCGAAGATAAAATACTCTCCAACTGTTCTTGGACCACACACACCCCCTTGGACAGCCCTGCATTGAGGTTAAATAACTTGCCCAAAGTCACAGAACTGCAGATGAGGAACTGAGATTCAAACCCATATCCAACAAATTTCAAAGTCTACACTAACTAAACTTCCTCTAAGGGCCATTCTTGTTCTTAGAATGTATCTCTTAGAATCCCTATCTGCTGTATATAGTATTGAGGTCTTCTCTTGAAACATTTTTTTATTCAAGAAATAAATAGTAGTACCTACCATTATTGAGCTCTGTTCTAGCCATTGGGCATACAGTAGTGAACCAGACAATGTCCTTTCTCTGTTAGAACTATATTCTAGTGGGGTGAGACAGAAAAATGAATCTGAAGTGTATTATTTTCAGATGGCAATAAATCCAGTTGACCCATGTGCAAGGTTGGAGTTAGGGGTTCTGACTCTCTGTGCAGTTGAAAACCTGAGTATAACTTCACAGTCAGCCTTCTGTATCCAGTTCTGAATCCTCAGATTCAACCAACTGCAGATCCTGCAGTACTGGAGTACAGCTTTATTGAAAAAACCCACGTATAAGTGGACCCAAGCTGTTCAAACCCTGTTGTTCAAGGGTCAAATGTAACTGAGGAAATAAACCAGGCTGATGGACCAGAGCTGTGCTGCCCAATAGAGTAACCATTAGCCATATGTGGCAATTGAATACTTAAAATGTAGCTAGTCCAATAGTTGAAATGTGATGTAGGTGTAAAACACATATGGATTTCAAAGAGTTAGTACTAAAAAGAGAGTGTAAAATATCTCATTTAGCTTATATTTCCCTTTAAATCCTTGAAGGTATTTATATTAGCTGTTTTAAGATCCGCATCTGCTAATTCCACTACCTTTATCACTTTTGTTTTGTTTATGATAATGGATGCTTCTCCTGGTAGTAAGTTGTGCTTTTTCTACTTCTTCACATGTCTAGTATTTTGTTTCTATTAGACCTTGGACCCTGTGCATTTTATAATGTTGAGTGCTGGATTTTCTTTTAATATACATTCCTTTAAAAGGCATTGGACTTCATTCAGGCAGGCACTTAAATTACTGTACTTGTTATTCAGCTTGAAATTTGCAAAGTTTTCTTACAAGTTTTTAGTGCAGGTTTCAAGTGTCCTTAACTCTAGAGCTAGTTTATTCTCCTTCGAAAGGCAGGACCCTCCAGTGTCCTGAGGGCTTCACCACGAACTCTTTACTGTGGTTGACCAAAACTCAGACATCTCCCAGCCCCGTGTGTGTTCTAGGAACCCTTCAGTTTACAGTTCCTTGGTTGTTTTTTGCCCAGCCTCATGGAGGCTCACCTTTCACATCTGTAGGTTACAATTCAACACTATATTCAAGGGGGGCTTTATGCAGATTTTAAACAATTATATTTGGGTTTCCACTGAGTTTCCCAAAGACTTGCAAAACTTGTCTGCATCAAGTTATGGCAAAATAAGACTTTGGCTTCGATAAGCTAAACCAGGAAATCCCCATGATACATTATTTCATTGTTTGTATTTACTGTGTCATCTTTGTGTGAAAGTTCCCTTTATTTATCAAGTGTTAATTGAGAGGATTTTACTGCTGTTAAATTGTCCGTGACACATAGTAAATGTAAAATAAAATATTGCTCTTGACTTTTTGTAGAGTATCCAGTTTGACCAATTTGGGTAAAGTTTCTTTTAAAGCTTTTTCTTCCGGCTTTCTATATCTTAACCAAGAACATCATTTTTTCCCCATTTCTTGAAGTTGGAAATTGAACTCTTCTTTCATCTATATCTGGTTGCTTTTTAAATATTGTTATTTTTTTCCTAAATAAAAGTGCCTTATTAACTCCCTCCCTTATAACTCCTTGCTTTCTGTTCTTGTTTAAATGCTCATCTACTCAAGCCTAGGCTATTTGATAGTATTTTAATCACAGCCTGCATTTAGGCTTTTCTACTCCATCATCTCTATGTCTCATAACACTGTGATTGTGTGTGAGGAAGTGCTGTAAATCACAGTGGCTAAGAGCATCACCTGAGCCTCAGTTCAGCTGTATTCTCCTGGCAAATTATTTAATCTCTGCCTCTGTTTCATAATCTCTAAAATGGAGGTAATAATAGTGAATGCCCCCAATATTGTTCAGATAATTAACATGACTTCATACATACAGTACCCAGGATGTCATAAATGCTCATTGTATGTTAGCTATTATTATAGCTTTTCAATAACTGTCCCCCCATGTTTTTTTTCCAGCATTTTTAACCTTGAATTTATTTAATGAGCATCAACTATGTGACAGGGACTCTGTTAAGCATATGTATATTGTTCATTCATGTATTGCTCTTTTTTTGTTTTTTATTATTATTTTTTAAAACATCTTTATTGGAGTATAATTGTTTTACAATGGTGTGTTAGTTTCTGCTTTATAACAAAATGAATCAGCTATACATAACATATATCCCCATATCTCCTCCCTCTTGCATCTGCCTCCTACCCTCCTATCCTACCCCTCTAGATCGTCGCAAAGCACTGAGCTGATTTCCCTGTGCTATGCGGCTGCTTCCCACTATCTATTTTACACTTGGTAGTATATATTAGTCATATGGCTATTATTATCCTCAAATTGCAGATTAGGAATTGATGCTTCAGAAAGTTAAATCACAAGCTCAAAGTCCCAAAGCTGGCAAGGGATACATTTATTATTGGAATACAGATCTCCTTGACTCCAGAGCCTGTGCACCTACCTAACAGGTTGCTCTACCTCTACATGTAAGCTTTGGTCAATCACTTAACCTATCCTTTGGTAAAACGGCCATAATATTGCCTTCAACCGAGGATTGTGTGGAAATTAAATAAAACGTTTATTCCAAAACCTGTCAAATAATAGTTCCTCAATAACTATTGTTACTATTATTATACACTATTACTATTGTTACTTCAATGTTTTCAGTAACAGAGAGAAGTAAACTATCTGTAATATTTGACATTATATTAATTAGTCTTCTTTTTCAAATTTTTCTTAATCACATCAATTTATTATTCTAGCTTAATTTTAAAACTGTTTCAACAAGCTATATGTCCGCCCAGAACTAAGTTTAGACCACAAACTAATTTTAGAAGAGGTGACTTTTTCATAACAGTTTTCTTATCAAGAAACATGGAATGTCTTGAAATAATAAGAAATGTTTCTAATTCTTTTGTTCTTTTATGACCTCAATAAAATTTTAGAGATATCTTTATTATAAGCTCTGTATATTTTCTTAATATTTTTGTATTTTATACTTTGATTCATATTAAAAATGCTATCTTTGCTTCATTTTCTTTAGCTTTTGTCATCTTTACTATTTTTGTGTATGTTACTTCGGTAGTCTACCATTTCTTCTGCTCTGGAACTGTACAGGTAAGGAGTTAAACGATTCAAGTGTTTCACTGTACTTGTATAGAATGCTTCATTTATTTTTAAAAGTGTGTGTTATATACTCATATTTTTTTGTACATTTATGTGTACTCATCCACCAGGTCACATGCTTCTCTCTTTATTTGGTTGATTAGGATGTACATGTCTGAATATGACATTGAAAGGCAAATGTTTGCAAACTTGGGCTTTGGTTTAATAAATCCAGGAAACTGGATTTCTCTGATTGGATACTGAGAAGGCTCTGTGGAGGTAGAAAGCTTTGAAGTGTGTCAGAAGAAACTGATAGACTTTAATGAAGAACACTTAACGATTATGTTAAGAAGGGATAGGCTAGAAGTATAAATATTTTATGTGGTTAAAATCATACCTTAGTGAAAAGATGGAAAATAGGGTTCTTGTGTCAACCCAGGACAACTGATGGAGAGTATCTTGTGTACTGTGTTGTAAAGGATTCTGGAGTGAAGTCTGAGCTCTATGAAAAAGATGTCAAACTTGGGCTCTAGAGGAATGAGTTTTGGCTTATTTGCTACATATTACTCACAATAATTTCTAGGAATTGATTGAAAACTGTAAGCAAGTTCCCTGGGGATAAACTAAATTATGGGAGTCCAGAGGAGGAAAAAGGTGGCTCATAAAGAGGAAACAAGTTAACCACATATCAGGGAAAAAAATTTCCCTATGGTACTATTTTGCCTAAACTGGCAAATATATTTCTAATATTGGTGGTATTTGCTGGTAGTATGATCAGTTTTGCCACTCAGACCCTGCTCTTCTCTTATGGCTAATATTCTATTGGTAAGAGTATATTTTCCTCCTCCTCTGTGTCTCTCAGGCCTGTTTTGTAGCAGAGCACTGCCTGGCAGTGGCATATTCTGCATATGTTATGAGTTGGAGACTTAGAGCCATTTTAAATTAACTTGTTCTTCAGGGCTTGCCCCAAGTTTAGGTCTCTGAAATGGGAGATTTCTCTTCCACATAAACTTGGTGGCATTGTTCTTTCCTTAAATTCTGAAAGTCAGACTTTCATTTTCTCTTTAGAGTTGAAATTTACTGACTGAGAAGAAAATCTTGTGTCTGAGAATTCTAGGAATTTATTTGATAACTCAAGCTCTGGGTGTCTGATAAGAATCTATGTAGTAATGAAAAAATTTTCAAATTCATATTTTCCATGGGAAAATATTTTTCTCTCACGTAACTTTTCAAAATGATTCCCACAAAAATTCTTAATGTTATGTATGAGATTTTTGTTTGTTTTGTGCTTTTAAAATATAGTTTGTTCATGGTAAAATTAGTGTATAGAAGATATTTCCAGGATATGTTAAGATGGAAAATTACGTTTGGTTTCTTCTTCTAAAAATTGTATTTGAAAAGAATATTTTGAAGGAAATGAGTATTTTTCAGTATTGTGTTTTGTATGCCAGTCTCTGTGATTATATAATTCAAGAGAAGAGTGTATGGTAGGTTCACAGTAAATGTTTTTATAAATCAATCGATAAAGAATGAATTGCCTTTTCACTAGTATTAGCCATCCAAATGTTGGAACATTTTCTGTGATGGGAAATACCCATCATAGCTGAGTTTTTTGTTTTGTTTTTTAGTGTTAAAAACTAAGTTTTTATTTATTTTTATTTTACTTATTTTTTTTTTATCAGGGTATAGTTGTTTTACAATGTTGTGTTAGTTTCTACTGTACAGCAAAGTGGAGTTCGCTGTGCTATACAACAGGTTCTCATTAGTTATTTATTTTATACATATTAGTATATATATGTCAATCCCAATCTCCCAATTCATCCCTCCCCCCTTTCCCCCCTTGGTGTCAATACATTTGTTGTCTACATCTGTATATTTCTCCCTTGCAGACCAGTTCATGTGTACCATTTTTTCTTTTTTCTTTCTTGATTCCCATGATGGAGAAGATGATCTAGCAGTAGGAGTGAGAAAATATGGCTAAAGCATTGCCAGGGATCTGAGAAGGTCTTCAAGATTTTCTCCTGGCTGGTCCTAGATGATAAGGCTAGGGGAACATGCTTAGCTCGAATCTTAAGGCAAGGTGGAAACCTTGTAGAAGACGTACTCATCACACAGTCAAGGCTTAGAGAGAGACTCAGGGAGGGTGATTACTGGTCCTGTTTTGGCAGCCACCATGAGACAAATGGACATTTCCAGACTCAGCTTGCCTGTCATCAACATGTAGTTTAAAATTAAATATTATATTGTATCCTAAGATATTTGAAAGTATGAGGTTTAAGGGGTTTTTCTGAGACAGAGAGTAAAGAGTAAAAAGGGATGGTGGCACAGTCTTGATTGTTCTGTATAAACTGGGTGACAATATAATTTATCACACAAAGCAGGATACTTCTGAGAATGAAAGGGATTATTATTAATAATTATGCCTGGAAAACAGGTGGAAACCTAAACTTTTCCTGACATAGCTGGACATGTGGTCACCCTATGTATCACAGATTGTTCTCAGAGTACTGGGAAAATAAATGCTAGACTTGGCTTCTTCTTCCACATCTCCATGGAGACCACTCCCTTAAGGCACTCCAATGTGTTATTTGTGGTTAAAACACTGGACATTTTTCAGCAGTAATCTTTAAAAAATGATTTATAATAGTGTTTCCTTAGTTTTTTGGCATCAGGATCTCTTTACACTTCAAAATTTTTTTGACAACCTCAAGAAACTTTTATTTATGTGGGTTATACCTATTGATGTTTACCATATTAGAAATTAAAACAGAGAAACTTAAAAATATTTATTCATACATTTAAAGATAACAGTTAGACTTCTAATTTTGTGAGGATGGAATACACATACTTTTCCCTATCTCTCCCACTAAGTACAACTGAAAACCCTGTGCATTATATATAAACTGTACACAAGAAGGCTGAAAGTTGAAGAGAAGTCTGACTAGCTTGGTACCTCAGAATCCAAGGAACAACATGGTGGTGTGTTTCCTGGGTTTTCTTTTTGCTTCATACATTCAGATTCTGGATACCGGAGAAGCCAGCAACCTAGAAATGCCAGTGGACACAGACACACACATACACACACACCCCAACTCTAATAGAAACCTGTTCTCTTTAGCCAAAAGGCCAAGAAAGAGATAACGTAACAAGATGAAAAGCTGTCACAAATAATTCAATATGAAATAGATGATTTAAATAGCACTATAACTATTAAGGAAATTGAATTCATAATTTAAAACCTCTTAGGATAGAAATTTCAAGGCCCAGATGGTTTCGCTGGAGTAAATGGATATCCATAGGGAGAAAAAATGAACCTCAGCCTATACCTCACATCTGATACAAAAGTTTACTTAAAATGGATGAAATTTAAATATAAAATGTAAATTATAAAACTTTTAGAAGATAGCAGGAAAAATCGTTGTGATCTAAGGTTTGGTGAAGAGATTTTAGACATAAACATGTAAAGCATGATCCATAAAAGGAAAATAATCAATAAACTGGCTTCATCAAAATTGAAACATTTTTTGCTCTGAGAAAGACCTTATTAAGAAGATATAAAGATAAACCATAGACCTAGAGAAAATATTTGCAAACCACATGGCCAACAAAGGATTTATCGTTAGGATATATAAAAAACTTTAAACTCAATATTAAAATATCCCCAACACAATCTCAGTAGAAAATGAACAAAAGATATGAAGAGATATTTCACCAAAGTAGATACAGAGATGGTGAATAAGCAGTTGAAAAGACATTCATCATCACTAGCCATTAGGGAAATGGGAGTTAACACCATGATGATGAGGTATCATTACGTACCTGTTAGAACAGAGGAAAAATAAATAGTGACAATATCAAATTTTGCCTAGGATGCAGAGAACCTGGATTTCTTATATGTTGCTAGTGAGATTGTAAAATGCTACAAGCATTCTGGAAAATAGTAAGGCCATTTCATAAAATCTAAACCTATACTTACCATAGGACTCAGCAATTGAACTCCTAGGCATTTATTCCAGAAAAATGAAAACCTATGTTTCCAGGAAAACTAATGCACATAGTGATCACACATGGCATCTCTTGACTCTCAGTACTCCCAGCCCCAACTTAACTCCAAGAGAGTTACATGCAAATTTCCAGTGATTTGACCTAAATGTTCTTTGTCATGATTTTCTTCCCACAGTTATGGTGTTCTTGTTGCTTTGAATAGGGTTCTCTTCAGGTGAGGCTGGGTTGTTAGAAAACAAGGAATGATTAGGAGTCTGAATTATTGAGGGAGAGAAGATGAAATTAGAAACAGTGGTATGTTCCTCCCATTCTCACACAAAATGATGAGGAGGAAAATTGTGCCTTTGTCGTTCTACTGTTCCTTTTAATATTTCTTTCTTTTCTGCTGTTATGTCCCTGCTCCAAACCAGTTATGCAGCCTGTATTCCATTCTCCTGGAGGGGCCAGCTGAGTGCTTTTGGGGGTATTTGCATTTCAGTAGGGGTATCCTAAAGAATGGAAAACTTTGAGACTCAAGTAAATTAATTTCTAAGGATGGAATTTCAAGCTAATGGAGAAGAAGGTTCGGAACAAGGAGAATTACCCAACCCAACCCTACTAGCCTAGTGTGTAGCCGATCCATTCCTCCTAAGAATATGAAAACTTTTGCTCCTACACCCATTTCAGTAATCCTACAGAGTTGCCTCACTGGCAAGGAATAATTTATCTGAAGGAGAACAGACAAATCTTCTTGGGCCAGAAGACAGGTTAATTGAAATAAAATTCTTTGAACCTCGAAAGAGTGGTAACAATTTAAAAGTAGAATGTAAGACAATTTCAACACAGAGTCAAGTTAGTTTAGGATCAGCATACTGTTGTAGTGGGTACTTTTAAGTCACGTAAGTTTTGAGGAGTGTGTCCACGTTCAAGTTTAATATCTTGGCAGGTCTCCTTCCACTTGGCAGACCATTCACTCACACACAGAGGAGAAAAAGCAGTGCAAATCAGCATGGGAAGCATGGACACCTGTTTGCAGGGACATGTGGGGAATCAGCAGCCCAGTAACAGTTTTGCTTCAAAGAGACATTTGCTAAGTAGGTGTGCTGACCCTTTGCTTTGTGCTTTGATGACCACTAATTAAAGCTTTTCTTTTCCAGACTCGGTAAGAGTACTCAGCATTTTGTTGCCAAATTTTTTGAGACCTCTGGTCATTAAGCCTTCACTAGCAATCTGTTCTAGCCCTGAAAGTTTAGCCCCATTGCAAATGGATTGTGACATTAACAGTCAACATGCCTGGATGAAGAATGGGCCATGTCCATTCTTATTGGAAAGATTTGGGAAATTTCCCTGAGAATTGTGTATAGTTTGTACTTATTTCTCTAACTCTGAATTGTTTTCCCAAATGTTGCCAAATCTTCCAGTAATGCCTTTCACCTGTGCAATTAAGGAGATTAAAACTGACAGCACTTTTCTTGTTGAATTAATGATGGGTTTTAATTTGTTCACTTTTAAAAAATATAATAACCACCTTCTTATGCAAGAACAGTATCAGAAACAATTGTATGATTAAATCAAGCAGAAATGCAAGAGAACAGGTGGAAAAATATCAATATGATATTATGATTATAATGGTTTGTGTTTTTATTGTCTCATATTCTTAATTTGGCATTCAAGACTCACATAAGTCCAGCCCTAATTTATTTTTCTGATGTCATCCCCTGATGTTTCATAACACATGTTTTTTACTTTAAACTAATTTGTTGAGTTTCTTTAACTTTTTCAATGTTTTCTTCTCCTTATCTTTCCATATGCTCTGCCCTTTCTGCATTTAATATAATACCCTCCTTCTTTCTTACCAAGTCTAGTAAATCCTTCCTATTTCTAAGTACTCAGCAACAATGCCCCTTCTTGGATTCCACCATTGGACATAGCCTCTTTCTCCTTTGAACTCCTTTATTCTTACTACATGTATTGAAGCAGGTTCATTTTGTTATTGGTAACTGTGTATAAGCCTGTTTTTAACTTAAGAATTGAAGCAATAAGGATATGCAAAATACTCAAGGGAGAATGTGTAGATGGAGAGAAGAAGAAAGCTGAAAATGGATTTCTAGTACACACCAATGAAAGCATTTAGAATTAGCTCACATGCTCGCCTTTCACTACTTGTTCTCTCTCCGTTTAGTGTATGGACAAATATTCACCTTTCTTTTGTCTATCTCAATGGACCACTTAAGCTAGTTGTTATGTATTAATCTTGTCTATGTTCCTAAAGCAAGGACTTTCTACAAGTTAGCCCTAAACTATTGACTCTTAGGGTGGTCCTATTTCTGGAAAATTGTCTTATTTTCTAAACGTGCTTTTCTTTAAGATACAAATACATAATACATGGGGACACATGCATGCACTGACCTTGTTCTCTCACACTACTGGCCATTTTGATTAATGAAATAAGAGGGCATATCATCAGTTTTTATACAAATGGCTTCATATTTTTTCATTTTAATTTTCTCTTCTTTCCCTCTACCTTCTTTTTCTTCCATAAACTAGTTAAGGAAAAGGATTTTATGTATAGGGATTTCTATTTTAGGGTGACTATGGCCTCAACTCAGGATAGTCCTGACTTTGTGATGAAGACTAATTCTGACAAAATTGAGTCATAGTATTACTGAGCAATGAATGCAACCGGCAGCCAGAGAAAGGGTAAGAGCAGGAGTGGAAAAGACAATTTACCATAAAGATAAAGTGTTTATTTATTTCACTTGGGTAAACAGCAGAGGTAGGAAAAAAATGACCCCTTCAAAATAAAAATAATTCTATTATAATAAAAATAATACAGACATCAAAAAATAATTTAATAATATCAGCTATTATTCTTACCATGGTTAACATCTTGTTTATCATGCTGTACTATATAAATTTAAACTCTGCATACAATTTGAAACTATTTCTGTTAATATGTTGAGAATAAACCATAATATACCAGGAATATCTCAGTATATCATAAATGTCAATAAATATAGGAGCATATAAATATTTGTGATAGCTGCATATTTCATTGGATGAACTATAAACTATACTGTAATTTATATAACTAGTGCTCTATTGATGTACTATAGTTCACTGACTCTAATTTCTCTACATTTTAAACACTGCTATAATGAACATCTCATGTTCATTTTTTTTTTTTTTTTTTTTGGCGGAACGCGGGCCTCTCACTGTTGTGGCCTCTCCGGCTGCGGAGCACAGGTTCCGGACGCGCAGGCTCAGCGGCCACGGCTCACGGGCCTAGCTGCTCCGCGGCAGCATGTGGGATCTTCCTGGACCAGGGCACGAACCTGTGTCCCCTGCATCGGCAGGCAGACTGTCAACCACTGTGCCACCAGGGAAGCCCTCATGTTTATTTTGTTTAACGTGTCTGTCTTAAGATAATTTTTAGGAATTGACTTGATGTATCTCAGAATATGCACATTGAAATGTTGCTATATAAACATACAATGGAATAGTATTCAGCCTTAGAAAACAAGGAAATTTTGAAATATGCTACAGTATGAATGAACCTGAGGATATTATGCTAGGTGAAATAAGCTAGTCGCAAAAAGACAAATACTGTATGATTCCACTAACATGAGGTACCTGGAATAGTCAAATTCATAGAAATACAAAGTAGAATGATGGTTGCCAGGGGCTGGGAGGAAGGGGAAATGAGGAGTTGTTGTTTAATAGGTATAGAGTTTTAGTTTTAGTTATGCAAGATGAAGTTCCGTGGATTGGTGACCCAACAATGTGAATATAATTAACACTACTGAGCTGTACACTTAGAAATGGTTGAGATAGTAGATTTTATGTTACATGTGTTTTACCACAACTTAAAAAATTAACAAGCTGAAAGACTTAAAAAACCTGTACCCCTCCATATCTCTAAAGAGCCATTTTCTTCATACTTGATTTATTAATTTAGTTGTCACCTATAGACTTCTAATAACGTTGGATAAAGATTTTAGCTTACACCCCACTGCCCCTCTCTATTCTATCATGATACTTATTTTATAATTTTTCTTAAGTCCATATTTAGTTTTCATTATTATGATTGAGTAAAAATCAAACACTACTAAATTATGTATTGTATATGAATATATTTGCATTCCTGAACGTTTGTTTTTCTGGGATTGCCTCTGTTTTCTTCCCTGCCCCCCTTCCTCCCACCCTCTTTCCGTCCATCCGTCCCTTCCTTCCCTCTCTCCTTTCTTCCTCCCTCCCTTCATTCCTTCTTTCCTTCCTTCCTTCTTTCTTTCCTCTCTGTCATCTAAGTCCTCCACTTTCCTCTCGATTATCCATCTTGCAGTCCTCAGTCCTTCTGCTCTAGGCTGGGCCGTTTGTTACCTGTGACTGCTGCCCAATGTGGAGAATAGCACTCAGTCCTGCACAAACCTATTGAGGAGCCATGTACATGATGCCCCAGAATTGGCTGCAAAAGGGATAGAGAAGGAAAAATGTATCCACTGATTCCTCAGTGATCTTCAGTGGTCAGGATTTGCCTCATGGGTTGTTAATCTCCTCACATTTCCTCAATATATGTATATGAGTGCTGGGTAGATTCCTCACTCCAGAGTATCAGACAAGCTCTGGGAAGGAAATTGAAACATGTGGTGCAGCTGAGGTAAGGTGTGATCAAGGTACCTGTATGTACATGTTGCATTGTTCAAAACTAGTTACTTCAGCATTGGCTGGAATCAAAGGCTGGGCACACAAGAGGCGTATAATACAGGCCACCCCTTGTACATTCATTAAGTTCAGTCTGTCACAGGACTTCAAGGTAGCAGCTGGCTATAATCTCCGTAAGACTTAACAGAGGAGGTTAGAGGAACAAGCTACTTTATTCCTACTCCTAAGTGACCAGGTGATAGTCTCAGCCGTAAGGTTTTCCAATCCTACATCTTTGATCCAAGAGTTAGGACCTCTAACCCAGTGTAGTCCAAGTTCGTGGGGCTGGGAAGCAAAAATTCTGCAGGTGGGTGATTGGGGCTGATAGGGAGAGAGGCCAATCCTACTTCCACTCTTGGGCTTCCAGACTCACGTATTCTAATGACTAAGAAAGAGTAGGCTATATCTGCATTTGGTTTAGTGTACATCCCGCATCCTGGATGATGCTGCACCTAAGCCCACGTCTTGGTTGAGTTTAGTAGGCCATTCCATTGTTCTATTAGGCAACTGCTTTTGAGTAAGGAGGTATAAAGTATGTCCAGTAGTCATATGCCTTACTGTCATACTACTTTGACAGAAAAAATAAACATTTTGTTTTGAGGAAACTTGGTGGGATTCCATGTTGGAAATAAGGCATCCCATGTAGGTCTCTTTCTTGATGTTACTGCCTTGTATTATTATTATTTTTTTAACATCTTTATTGGAGTATAATTGCTTTACAATGTTGTGTTAGTTTCTTCTGTATAACAAAGTGAATCAGCTATATGTGTACGTATATCCACATATCCCCTCCCTCTTGCGTCTCGCTCCCACCCTCCCTATCCCACCCCTCTAGGTGGTCACAAAGCACCGAGCTGATCTCCCTGCACTATGCAGCTGCTTCCCACTCGCTATCTATTTTACATTTGGTAGTGTATATATGTCCATGTTCTTCTCTCACTTCATCCCAGCTTACCCTTCCCCCTCCCTGTGTCCTTAAGTCCACTCTCTATGTCTGTGTCTTTATTCCTGTCCTGCCCCTAGGTTCATCAGAGCCATTTGTTTTTTTTAGATTCCATATATATGTGTTAGCATAGGGTATTTGTTCTTCTCTTTCTGACTTACTTCACTCTGTATTGACAGACCCTAGGTCCATCCACCTCACTACAAATAACTCAATTTCATTTCTTTTTATCTGCCTTGTATTATTAATCAACTTTTTGAATAACTTCCTGAGAAAAGTTCTGTGGGAGGCAACTTTTTGGAGCATATCTAAAAAGGTCTTTATTCAGATTTCACCATTGAGCGATACTTTGATTTTAGAATTCTCAAAATCACGTTGGTTTTAGAATATTAAAGTTCAAAGAAAAATGTCTTCTAGCCAATATTTCTTTGAGAAGTTTTATGCCATTCTGATACCTTTGTCTGTGACCTTTCTGTTTACAATTGTTTTCTAAATTTCTGATGTTCTGAAGTTTCAAGATGATATACTTTAGTATGGATTCCTTTTTTCCTAAAAGTTTGGTGGACTCTACATTTTGGGAAATGTTCTTGCATAATTTATTTGATGTTTCATTTTTGGGATCTTGTTAGTTGGATATTGGATTTTCTGGATTGATCCTTGAATTGTCCTTTCTTTCCTATTTTTGATATTTTCATCATTTTATTCTACTCTCTGGAATATTTACTTGTCATTGTCTTCTGTCCTTTTTTCTGAATTTAAGTTTTGATTATTTGTTTTTTAGTTTTACAGGCTAATACTTATTCTCTGATTATTAATTTTTTGATATAATATTCTTACTTTTGGATCTACTTTTTCTTATCTCATTTTTAGATGTTTTGCCCTGGCATTGTCTTTGTTTTCTTCAACTTCCTTTTAACATTTCATTATCAGCCTTTCTCATGTCAAAGGCTTTTCTCAACTGTTTGGTAATCCTTGGATATTCGTTCGTTTTTTAAAGTAAATTTTATTTTATGATATAATTTTACAGTGTTATGAAATCCATTCATTTGTTCATTCGTTCATCCATTCAACAAATAGCTATCATATGTTCTCTATATACTATGGATAGTTTGAAGTGTTGGAAATACCACTGTACTGTGGTATAAGAATAGCTGTCTGTTCTTACAAGAGTGAGGCATTAAAATGTGAATGACAATGAGGTTGATTGAATGGTAGAAGTATCAGTGGTGAATTTGGCTATTTCTCTTTGGAACTGCCCCCATCTCCTCCAGCAAACATCAGTATCACTAGGCCTTCCCTAAGGAATGGTTCAACTTTTCTAAAGACACTTCCTCCAATCTTTTGCCAGTGAGCTATGAGGGTTGAGTTATAATAAGTTTGATACCTAGGTGGGAGCTGGTTGTCTCACTGTTCAATATGTAGCCTTTCATTATTTTCCTTTTTAAAATCTAGGTCCTCACTTTTACTCTCCTCTCTGTCTTGAGTTCCCAAGTTTAGGGTTTATCTGGTTCAATTATTCCACATATTATAACCCCCATATCCTTCCAGTTGGACTCAATTCCTTGGGGTGAGGTTGGAGAATTTTGGTATATAATTTCTATTTTTGCAGATTTTCAAACTTGTTTTTTTCTGTTATGTATATGTGGTGCCTTACATCTCAGAATTTCTCCAGGATTATGTAGGCAAGCAGTTGACTTATCATCTGTGTCCCCATCTAAGCCCTTATATTTGACCTTTTTCTGATCTTCCAAGTTGTTTGCCATATCTCCATCACCTCAGCCATCAATAGTTCATCAAAGAAATTGCTTGTGTTTTTCTTTCTTGTTCTCTTTATTTTGCATTGATGGGTGGAAGGACATAATGTTTAGAAATGTCTTTATTCTGCTACCTTTAGGTAGGACCAGAAGTCCTATAAGCCTCTCTCCATTTCTCTCTGTAGCTCCTGCTAGCATGTGACTCTGTGAGGGAGTTTGCGTCTCCAGAGATTGACCCATAGTAGATTTTATTAATGTTTTCTAAGCTGAGTGACTTAGATCTTGAGACATATGTAATAGTCAGCTAAGTAGGGAGTAGGTTCTTGGGAGAAAGGTTGTTTTAGAAAGAAAAAACAGCATGTTGAGAGGAAGAATGAAAAGGAGAGCTCAGTGCATTTTTGCAATTACAAGGACCATTTTGTGCTTGCACCTTAAAGTACGTTTATAGGTATAGCAAAAATAAACTATGTCTTTCTGAAGGTTACCTTGTCATGAATGCCATGTGTGGTAGAAAGAATTCTGAGATGACCTCAAAGATTCCACCTTCTGCTGTACTATCCTCTTTCCTTGATTGTTGGCAGGACCTATGAATAAGATGGGATATAATTCTTGTGCTACACTGTGTGGCAAAAGTAAAGGGAGTTGCAGATGTAATTAAGATCTCTAATCAGTTGACTTTGAGCTAATTAAGAAAGAGATTATCTTAGATGGGCCTGTCTCAATCAGGTGAACTCTTAAAATAGGTCAGAAAGATTCTAAATGAAAAAGATTCTCTTGATGGCCTTGAAGAAGTTGCCCTGTTGTGATAGTATCACATAACTAGCAACTGAAGGCAGCCTCTAGGAGCAGAGTGACTCCCTCAGCTGACAGCGAGCAAGAAAAAGGGGATTTCAAATGTACAGCCACAAGGAACTGGATTCTGCTAATAACCTGAATGAGCTTGGAAGAAGACTATGAGCCCCAAATGAAAACTCAACCTAGCCAACACCTTGATTTCCACCTTGTGAGACTAAACAGAGAACCCAGTTACACTGTGCCCAGCCTTCTGACCTATTGAAACTGCAAGATAGTAAATGTCTGATGTTTTTATTTGTTTCTGTTAACTGGTCATACAGCAATAGAAAATTAAAACACTGTGCTAAATGCTTAATATGGACAATTTTTGACTATGGCTACTAGAAAACTTTTTATTCCTAATTCAGGTAAGGAAAAAAAAGCCAGCTTCATCATGTACAAAATAATTTACTCTAGAAATATGCTCAGAAAATCTCAGGCTTAATTTTGAAGGTGGAATTTGAGAAGATGCCAAGTTAAATTGCTTCAACTAATAAGGGAATATTAATATTAGCTCTGGAAGCCCTGGCTATAAGAATTTGAGGACTCAAGAAGGAAGAAGAGGTTTCTGGAGATGGAGTAAACAATGACTTCTGCACATGGCAGAGGACTCAGGCATATGGGAGATGAGCTGTAAGAGGGGCCTAGGTGGGAAATGCCCAGTGGACTTTAGGAATAGTGAAGTCTGATATCAATATTTCACTGCTTACTGTTTAGTGTTGTAATTTTTCTGTTAGTCCTAATATTTGGCAAATTCTATTTTGCATATAAAAATTTTTAAAAGGAAATGTGGTCTAGATTTTAGTTCATACATGCATTTCATATATAGATAGATATAGATATATATATATATACACACTTCTGAGAGTACCCACCATGATGTGTTAGAAGTTTGGCCTCACAAGTCAAACACATTTCCAGCTCTCCTCAAATATCCTATACTCATGATCATCTGAACACATATGGTTGGGAATATAAAACTCAACTTATTGAAAACAGCCTCATTGCAAACCACATTGCATAGAATAAGCCCTGATATAAATTGACCACCTTTTATGTAGATGCCTCGCGTACAATAAAACTTCATTAACTTCAAATACCAAGCACCAGAATATTAAAGCACTCTGAATAGAAAGAGAATGAGTGGATCTGGTCATCTGGCGAATAACCATTTTTTGCATTGCATTAGACATAGCTTGCAACAAATTACCATTCGATTAATGAGATTTAACACTGGCTGTGTGGCTATGTTTGTGTGTGTGGAGGGACCGTGAAAAATGAGCAGATTTTTCTGTCTGTCTGGGGCAAGAGGAATAAGGCTGATCACAGCAGGGTCTATGAACTCTGTTTAACTTACAGGAGTTGTGCTTTCAAGGCCAGCCAGTCAGGCTTGGACTGTCCTCTGTGGATCTAGCGCAAACTGCTTCATGGCAGTATGTATTAAATTAAGATCAGCTCCAAGAAAAAAAAATACAAATATAAAATCCTTGTGTGAGGTTGAATCTGCAAGCAGAGTATTTAACAAGTTAAAAGCAAGGTGTGAGGATGAGGTAATGTCACCTTCAGGGGTTTCATATGAGCACCAAATATTTAGAAAAGGTTGGAACATTGTCCATAGTGATATGAGTCTTTCATCCAGTCATTTGTACCATGTAGAAAAAGGCTGGAACTGTCAGAGATTGATTTCATTTAAATATATCATTTTGAGAATGATTGATAAGGAGTAAAATGGGAATAGTGCATTCAATGGAATAGAAATGTAAGAAAAGTTTGTGCATTTTTGAATGATGAGGTCAAATAAATGAGATTTGACTAGGAAACATGGTTTTAGCTGTAGCACTGTAGGTAAACAAACTATGGTGTTTTCCTATGACATGAAAGCAAGACTTCTGATTGCAAGGACAGCCTCCAATATTTCCAAGAACCTCAGCTAATAGCCAGCATTTAGTGAGTGCCTTCTGTATACTATGCATTTTACATTCTCTATTCCACTTAATCCTCACAACAACCATCTGAGATGGAAACTTTCACCAGCCCCATTTCAAACAGGAGTCAACTGAGAGTAATAGTCACATATAATTAGGTAAAAATGGGAATCAAATCTCAGTAGTGAAGTCACGAGCACTGTTTTTAATCACTACTTATTGCTTTCTTCCAAGAAAGTATGTGGCAATTTGCAAACACTCTGCCGACTGAAAAAAATGCACAACCTAAAGGTTGAGAATTATGTTTTATTTGGTGGATTTTCTGAGAACTTAAGCCCAGAAGACAGCCTCTCAGATCGCTCTGAGGGACTGCTTCGAAGAGGTAAGGGAGGAGCCAGTGTATACAAGTATTTTTGCAACAAAAACCAGGTGGTCAGAACATCAAAATATTACTGTTTATTAAAGAAAACCAGACATCTGAAGTTAGTGGATGTAGTGCTTTTCTATGTATGGGAAGATGCAAGAGTTTGGGCTCAGTGAAATCATTCCTTTGATATGCACTTAAACTATCTAGGGCCAGTATCCTGTTCTTTCCCATCCTGTGTCCCCTCAGGGGACACTGTTGGAGGTGGCTGCAGTGGTTGATGGCTTGATGACCGCAACATCCTTTGTTTGCTGATATGACAGAAGGCATTCTTAGTCTCCAACCCTATTGCTGACTTTCAATGTTGTAAAATTGCTGAAGCATCTCAGATTTTTGCGATGCAAATGGAATGGGGTGACTCTTGACTTGGTGATTGATTTTTTTTGTCTGTGATTTTAAAAAAAAAAGGGCAAAGTATCTGCACTCTTAGGGCTCATAGTTGGTGCACTCAGTGCAATTGTCTAAGGTGCTGTTGTCCAATTGCCCATGATCATCTTTTTTTACCCAACTGTGTTCAAGAAACCCAATCCACTGTCAAAGCTGCACTCCTGCTACAGGGAGCAGTAAATAAGGCAGCAACCTTCTTGCCATAGGACTTCATTTTACCTCTTTCTCTTGGTACTTCATTCTTTTGACATTATTTTAATGATAGAGTTTTCTATCAAGGGTGGTTTTCCCTAGGTATTTGACATTCAGAAAAAAATGTCTAATTCTTAGTCAGATGTAGTCTTAATGGAAAGGTGGTAGTGGAGTTGATTATTGATAGGGCTGCCTAATATGAAAAGTAATTTGATCATTCAATCAGCTCCAAAATCAGGGGCTTCCAGAAAGTCATTGAAGTACATTTACATCTCCATGGCACCTAGAGGTGAGCAGAGACCAAATACTAGGTACCATAGAGCAAGTAATAGGAATATTTGCATTAAAATCTTCTGACTACTTTGAGAGTCAGTTGAGTAGAGTAATAGGTATCTAAAAGGATCTACACATGTAAGATCTAGAAATAAAACTTGAAGAACACCAAAAGTCACTCAAATTTAGGATAAATTCACTGCCATCTCCATCTAATCTTCCATGTCATTCTGGCAATTTCAACTTGCCAAGTGGCCATACCAACAAGCTCTGAAGTTGTATGATCCTAGGTGAGTTGAGACAGAGTAAACAGAGCTGGTGCTGAGCTATTTCCACACATTATCTCTGCTTAGAGAAGTAAATCTCATTGGCTGCCGAGTTCTGTGTACATGATCTGAAAGCTCCATGGCAAGGAGGAGCCTGAAATAAAAACAGAGCTCCCCCACATTATTCATCACTATAGATTCGGGCCTCCTTGTTGGAAGAAAACTTTGGAGATCTTAAGAGTGGAGAACTATGAATAAAAAGTCCCAGATCAAAGGGTAGAAACATTTATAGTCATGAATACTCTTAAGTAATCCATAAAACAGCCATTACATCATACATGTTGCTTAATTTGAACATCCTGTTTCTGATCCTATAAGGGGTCTGTGGGTTAAATGGGATGTGAATATTGGCAGTTGTAGTAAGCAGTGTTCTACTGGAGGGCAACTTGGAGTGGTGAAAGTAGTCATCCTGGAGCACAAACTTAGACAAGACATTTGAATTCTGAGACTAAATTTTCTCTTCTCTATAATGGAGAAAATACCTAAAAGATTGTGTGTATGTATATGTGTGTTTGTATTGCAATAAATTTAGTTACTATTTAGAATAATAATTTATAAAATGCTGTATTACAAAGTACACACTAGTAGCATAACTATCTTAAAGGAAATGAAAACACTATCTCCCAAACTGCTTTCCTAAAGAGACATTTATTAGGATAATACTCAATAATATGTCTTTGTATTGTTTGGGTTGATTTTGTATTTGAAGGCAGTGAAATTTTCCATTGGTATTAGTGTAGAAGAAAGGTCTTCTTGTGAACTGGATTCCAACGGCTTTGACCATGGGTTCCCATGGCTGTTCCTTTCTTGCCCTTTGTTGATTGGCTTTTCACTAGTTAACAGTGCTCTAATTCACAGTTGGAAACTTTGACTAAAATGGCATTACTGAGTCTAGGATTATTGCTATTGCTGAATGGATCCCTTGTATTTGCAGATCTACTTATACTTAATTTTGGCTGAAGAGTTTCCTACTTAAATCTGGGAGGTTAGGCGAGGTATTACTATCCCATCTTATAGATGACAGAGCTGAGGCTCAAGAGTGTCATGCACCAGTAAATGTTAATTTCAGGCAAGGAGCTCAACACTAAAAAATTTCACTGTTTATTCCACTACTTAGTGATTCTCAATAAGGTGCTGTACCTCATTATGGGAGTGCATTAGAACCTCAGAATGCAGAGGTATATGAACAGTTTGAAATTATGAAAATATTTTACAAAACTGTAATTCATTTGTTTTTAACCATATTTAATTTATTTGGAAATATCAACAAAGAGAGAATGACATTTTTTAAGTTTATTAAAGGTGTATAGATTAAGTCATTTGTATACCACGTTAGTAATTTTTGTCATGTAAATCTCATATCTATATTATAATTTACTTGGTATTTTTCTTTAAATGTGATTCCCTGCTTTGGGTTAAATATATTTTTAAAAGAAACTTTACATCATTCCTGTAGATGAAAAGCTGGAATAGCTTGCCACAAAAATAAGGTAGCCAATTAATAAAGGAATAACTATTAAAATGAAATATAGATGTATCTAAAGACATCATACAATTGTCACTTGTTCACTTTACCTAGAGTGAACCATACTTTAAGATATTTTTGGGTTAAAAATATGGGAAATATTGTGTTGTCATAAAATGTCTCTCCTGATAACTTTCAATATTTCCATACCTCATTAAAACTGACTGAAATTTACAGAACCCAGAATTTTTTTGTTCTTTAATTTGTGAAAATTGCTTCTTTATTTCTACACATTGTGTGGTGTGGTGTTTTCTCATAACTGTCCTCTAAAATCCATTCTCTTCCTATTTTCAGTATTGGGTTCTTCCCCATGTCACCAAATTTTAACTGGACACATAGGTTGGTTAACCATAAACTACATTTCCTAGTCTTCATTGCAGTTAGATGTTGCCATGTAAGTTATGGCCAGTGAGATGTGAGCAGAAGTGATATGTGTAAACTTCACGGTATCAGCTTAAAAAGTATCAGCTTAAAACTATTTGTGTTCTGTTTTTCCTTCCTCTTCCCCACAAAATGCCCTAACTAATAAATTTAGTATTCTCATTTTTTTAGTGAAGAGATATTTATTAATGAGAAAATATTTGCAAGAGAAATATCTGATAAAGGACTGTTATCCAAAATATACGAACTCAAACTCTACCGTAAAAAAAATAAAACAACCCAATTTTTTAAAATGGGCCAAAGACCTGAGCAGACACCTTGTCAAGAAGATATACAGGTGACACTGGTCAGAATGGCCATCACTAAAAGTCTACAAATAACAAATGCTGGAGAGGATGTGGAGAAAAGGGAACACTCCTACACTGTTTGTGGGAATATAAGTTGGTACAGCCACTATCGAAAACAGTATGGATGTTCCTCAGAAAACTAAAAATAGAATTACCACATGATCCAGCAATCCCACTACTAGAATATACCTGAACAAAACTATAATTCAAAAAGATACATGCACCCCTATGTTCATAGTGGCACTGTTTACAATAGACAAAACATGGAAACAACCTAAATGTTAATCAACAGACGAATGGATAAAGATGATGTGGTACATATATACAATGGAATAATACTCAGCCATAACAAAGAATGAAATAATGCCATTTGCAGCAACATGGATGCAACTAGAGATTATCATACTAAGTGAAGCAAGTTAGAAAGAGAAAGAGAGATTTCATATGATATCACTTATATGTGGAACCTAAAATATGACACACGTGAACTTATCTACAAAACAGAAACATATTCATAGACATAGAGAACAGACTTGTGGTTGCCAAGGGGGAAGGGGTGAGGGAGAGGGATGGACTGGGAATTTGGGGTTGGTAGATGCAAATTATTACATTTAGAATGGATAAACAACAAGGTCCTAATATATAGCACAGGGAACTATATACAATATCCTGTGACAAACCATAATGAAAAAGAATATTAAAAAAGAATGTATATTTGTGTGTAACTGAGTCACTTTGCCCTACAGCGAAGATTGGCGCAACATTGTAAATCAATTATACTTCAATAAAAAAATTTTTTAAAAGATATACAGGTGACAAATAAACATATGAAAGATGCTCCACATTATATGTCCTCAGGAAAATGCAAAACAAAACAGTGAGCTATTACTAAACCCCTATCAGAATCGTTGAATTCCAGAATACTGACAACACCAAATACTGATGAAGTAGACCAACAGGAACTCTCTTTCACTGCTGGCGGTAATGCAAAATGGTACAGCCCCTTTGGAAGAGGGTTTGGCAGTTTCTTACAAAACTAAACATACTCTTACCATACAGTCCAGCAATCACACTCCTTGGTACTTGGTAACAGAATAAGTATGTGTATAAGAGAAAGACAGGAGTCAAGAATGACTTTAAGATGGTTAGTGTGAGCAACTTGATGAATAAAAGATGCTTATGGGCAGTGGATTGGGCCTGGAGATATAAATTTGGGAGTCATCAGTATACAGGTGACCTTTAAAACCATGGAGTTCAATGATATCAACTAGGGAATAACTGATTATTGTAAGCAGTCAGTAAATGATAGCTGTTATGGACAAATACAAATTTACTTCTTGAGGAAAATGCTGACCCTGTTTGATGATTCCCCAGAGGGTGACAAATCCCACTGTCCTCATGAAACATGTTTAACATCCAAGTCGTACAGCTTTTCTCAAAATAACAAGTCAAAAATTTAGTCTGATCTTAAGTTTCTATCAGAATCATGATTGAGAGCATTGTAATTAGAAAAAGATAAACATAGAGATAGGCTCCCTGTCTATGGCTATGGGAAATTTAAACAATAAAATTGTATCAAGCTAGATAAACATTAATTCTTTTTATAGTTCATTTATTTAACAAATATTGAAAATCTTTACCCTGACATAGGCACTTGGGATATAAAATGAATAAAGCACAGTCCTTGCCTTCAACAAGCAATGACTCTAGCAGCAGGAAAATTATGATGCAACGATAAAGGCATATACTTGTGATGGAGGTAAACAGCGGTTCTATGTAGTATGTTGAAACATACCTAACTCAGCCTGAGGGACAAAAGGTTAATTAAGGCAAGCTTTGAGAAGAAGACAACACCCACAGCAAATATAAACAGACCAGTAGAAATTAACTATGTGCAGGAGGTGGGTATAACATTGAAGTCTGAGAGGATATACAGGCCAAGACTGCATATCATAGCCTTCTAAAGAGATGCCTTATCTAAATAAGCCCTCAATGTTGAGACTCTGATTTTTAAACTTATGGTTTTTACAGGAAAGTATTTATATAAAGAATGCTTCTGCATCTGTTTCAAGGTTGCCTTTTTATATGTTTTATTATCTTTTGAGTAAATATATGATAAGTTCATTCCCAGGAAAATTTTTTGTTTCTCTTGATGAACTAGCATCTTCTGTTATTTAGGCTTTGAGTACCTTTTGCCTTGGGTGTCAAGAAGCCCAGACCATGTTTAATGCTCAGTCATGATAACTATAACCCATATTTCTGTTCAGTTTATTTTCCCTTAGAATCTATGCTGTTTTCTGTTTCTACTGTTAAATAATCTGATTATGTGCTTGTCTTTCATGGTAAGCTAACACAAAATCTTTTTGAAGTAGGTTGAGGTTAAACTATATATATAAATATACACATAAATACGACATAGCCTAGCTGGAAAGCAGGCATCATATGATGATTTTGGAGCTGCAAAAATCATATACATATTAGATGGTAATGCATTCTAAGGTTCACATTATACAGCTGTTGAACAATGCAAAAGCCCATTTGGCATTGTTCCTTCTAGTTTATGTAACATTTTTGTTATTTAGCTAATTTTAATCTCCTTTTCCTCTTTCATTGAATCACTAAATGTCTATCCTGCTCAAAGTACTTGGTATGTTTTTCCCTTTGGCTATCACCTGCTCTGTTTCTAAGGAGTTTCTCTGGTAACAGTCTCTTCCCACTCTCTCCCTATACTATTCCATCTCTATGGTTACTCTGAGAGCCATCCTATCAGTACAGCCTGACTCCCTGGCTACAAAACATGGGTGCATGGGTAGCTACCTTCCCCAAGATTGGAACATAAAAATCTTTATGACGTTGGAAATGAGAGGTTCTAGTTTAGTCTGCTTTTTACAGTAGAATAAATGAAAATTCAGGAATTGTTGGCTATTTCTGGTGTGTAGCAGAAAAAATTGGTTAGTGAGAAGAATTAAATAGGTGTAGAGGAGGGGATAGAGTTGAAAGTCGTAGTCGTAGTGTATGACATTGCCAGTTAGGCTTGTTGACCTCAAAAGTGGGGGTGGTATCACGAGGAAACATATAGCTCACACAGAAACATGAGACTAGAAACTGCATTTTACATGCCAGGTTGCCACAAGCTATTTTCTCATTCCCTGCACTTTCCTCAGAGGTAGGACTCCTGCAGTCAGAATCTGGACTGTCTGCCTAAGAAAGGGATTTTGACTTATGCCATGGAAATACACTCAAATTACAATATTATGCTAAGTGAACAGTCACTTTCTGATGTATAAACATTACCAAACTTTTGCAGAGCACTAAGGCATAAGACTGAAGCAATAAACTTAACAGAATCTCTAGCTCCTCATGAAACAGATTTAGCATAGAAAATGGAAGGAAATATAAAGATAGGTATAAATAATACTTGTATAAATATTTGAGAGAGTAACCCATTCTTAAAAGTGAACAAAAATGGATCCCTGCAAAAGGAATAGTCAGTCTTTATAATTAAAAACATAAATCATGAAATAAAAACTTAATAGGTGAGCTATTTGTAATGAGGTTGATAGACCTCTGTCATACAGATAGGCGTCTGTCATACAGAGTGAAGTAAATCAGAAAGAGAAAGACAAATACCATATGCTAACACATATATATGGAATTTAAGGGAAAACATGTCATGAAGAACCTAGGGGTAAGACAGGAATAAAGACACAGACCTACTAGAGAACGGACTTGAGGATATGGGGAGGGAGAAGGGTAGGCTGTGACAAAGCGAGAGAGAGGCATGGACATATATACACTACCAAATGTAAGGTAGATAGCTAGTGGGAAGCAGCCACATAGCACAGGGAGATCAGCTCGGTGCTTTGTGACCGCATGGAGGGGTGGGATAGGGAGGGTGGGAGTGAGGGAGATGCAAGAGGGAAAAGATATGGGAACATATGTATATGTATAACTGATTCACTTTGTTATAAAGCAGAAACTAACACACCATTGTAAAGCAATTATACCTCAATAAAGATGTTAAAAAAACAAACAAACAAACTTAATAGGTTAGTTGAGTAGCATGCAAGACAAAAGAGAAGATAAAACTGATGAATTCAAGATTTTTGTGTTAGGTAAACAAAGCCATCAAGTTCAGTTATATTCTCCTTATGAGACACATATGCAAAAGAAAAATAAAACAATAAAAAGTAAAAAAGTGATTGATACTTTGTGAAAATGTTAACAAAAAGAATGATATGTGTGACAAAAGAGAATTCAAGGTGAAAAATATCACATAGAAAAAAAGTAATGATTTTTATAGATAAAATTATAATGTATTATAGGTGCTTATGCTAATTTATAAGAAATACATATAGAAAAAGCTATTAGAAATGTAAGCAATAGAAAAGAATTCATACCACCCCTGTCTCAGAAACCAATGAATGACATATTTTTTAAAATGTAAAGATATAGAGAAGATGGATGAATCATGCTAGAAAGTTGATTTAATTTTATTCTACTCAATGAGGAGAGAATATACTTGGTTTTTAAATACCAATGGAATAGTTTTAAAGTTATCCATTCTAAGGCTACAAAGAATATTAAAGGATATTTTAAAAGCATGAAGTTGCATTAGCAACAAAAGATAGCAAACAAATAAGTCAATAAATAAAATTCAATTACATAGAGATTAACAACAAAAACATACCAACCTCTTCTAAACTTTTGAGTTTAAGAGGAAGTTAAAACTAAAATCACAGACTATTAAGAAATGAGTAACAATGCAAACTAAGAGGATGCAATCAAAGTGATTTTCAGGAAAATTAGTATTAATGAAGACAAATTAAATGAGGTAAGCTTTAATCTTAGAAGCAAATAAAATAAGTAAAAGCAAATGAAATATATGGAAAGAATTATTAAATATAACAGCATAAATTAATAATTTGAAAACACAATTATTCTTTGAAAAATAAAGTAAAACAATAAAAATTTGGCCTGTGTGGGAGAAACAGAGAGAAAGAAAGAACGAGACAGAGACAAAGGACGGATATACCGAAGATAGAAGAAGAAGCATAAGTACATTTATGGCGAAGATTTTTTAAAAGAAGAATACTCTTTGGTGCTTCAGATCGCAGTTGAAACTGGTAGCCTTCTAGGTAGCCCAGTAAATGGGTCTAAGCTTAATAGTAAGTGGTCCATCTTTCTTGATGGTACAAATTGTAACATGCAACAATTTAAGCTATATTTTAATATTTTTTCTTTGTATTTAATTTTTGATAGTTTGATTAATATGTGTTTTGGTGTGTTTCTCCTTGGATTTATCCTGTACGGGACTCTCTGCACTTCCTGGACTTGACTATTTCCTTACCCATATTAGGGAAGTTTTCAACTCTAATCTCTTCAAATATTTTCTCAGTCCCTTTCTTTTTCTCTTCTTCTTCTGGGACCCCTATATATTTGAATGTTGGTGTGTTTAATGTTGTCCCAGGGGTCTCTGAGATTGTCCTCAATTCTTTTCATTCTTTCTTCTTTATTCTGCTCTGCAGTAGTTATTTCCACTATTTTATCTTCCAGGTCACTTATCCATTCTTCTGCCTCAGTTATTCTGCTATTGATTCCTTATAGAGAATTTTTTATTTCATTTATTGTGTTGTTCGTCATTGTTTGTTTGCTCTTTAGTTCTTCTAGGTCCTTGTTAAATTTCTTGTATTTTCTCCATTCTATTTCCAAGATTTTGAATCATCTTCACTCTCATTACTCTGAATTCTTTTTCAGGTAGACTGCCTATTTCCTCTTCATTTGTTTGGTCTGATGGGTTTTTGCCTTTCTCCTTCATCTGCTGTGTATTTCTCTGTCTTCTCATTTTGCTTAACTTACTGTGTTTGGGGGTCTCCTTTTCACAGACTGCAAGTTCATAGTTCCCGTTGTTTTTGGTGTCTGCCCCCAGTGGCTACAGTTGCTTCAGTGGGTTGTGTAGGCTTCCTGGTGGAGGGGACTGGTGCCTGTGTTCTGGTGGATGGGGCTGGATCTTTCCTTTCTGGTGGGCAGGCCCACATCTGATGGTGTGTTTTGGGGTGTCTGTGAACTTATTATGATTTTAGGCAGCCTCTCTGCTAATGGGTGGGGTTGTGTTCCTGTCTTGCTAGTTGTTTGGCATGGTGTGTCCAGCACTGTAGCTTGCTGGTCATTGAGTGGAGCTGGGCCTCAGCGTTGAGATGGAGATCTCTGGGAGAGCTATTGCCGTTTGATATTACATGGGGCTGGGAGATCTCTGGTGGTCCAATGTCCTGAGCTCTGCTCTTCCACCTTAGAGACACAGGCCTGACACCCGGCCAGAGCACCAAGACCCTGTCAGCCACACGGCCAAATGGATCAAGAACTACAAGGAATGCAACATCACTGATATCAGCATCCTTTAAAATATTATCTGCTTCCTGTTCCACTTCTTCTCTATCAGCGAGAATCAATTTTCTTCCATAAAACTCTTCCAGATCTTCCTTCCCTACAGTCAGGACTGAGGTATAGGCTTCCAGAAACACTCGGCTATAGCGTCTTAGAACTTCCAGGCCCTTGACTGTGATGTCCTTGGCATCTCCCAGGCCCAAACCGATCATGTACAGCATTTCAAAGTCCAGGAGGAGGGCAACTTTTGAGAGAATCATAGCCGGGTCTTCCCCAAACTCCTATCTGCCGCCATTTCCCAGAAGCAGCTGACTAACCCGAGGATTTGCACAGAGTGAGGATCCACGCTGCCGGCCTCACCTACGGTCTGAGCTATATTTTAGCCAGGACTTAGTACATTAGTGTGGTATTCTGCGAACTGTGAAGACAATTAAGGTTACTGTGAACTGTTCTGGGGTAGAGCACAGCAGAGTTAGCATAGTCCATAGCAAACAGTGAATATTAGTTTTTCTCTATATGTAAAAGCAAACTGCTTTTATCCTCCTAATTCGTGGGTTTCAAGAAGAATGCATTCACCAGACCATTAGGTGCATAACAAATACCACATCTAGCACTGTAGCTGAGCCTGGGACTACCACCTGTTTAAGATTATGATAATTGGCCGTCATTTATGATGATCCATATGGCTTTTGCAGAGACTGACAGGTGAATTGAATGGAGATACAATGGAGAATATCACCCCTTCATCCTGTATAATTCCCTGTGTAAGTCTTTGATGGTAGCATTAAGGGCAGTTCCTCTCAGGATGAAGTATTCTTTCTGATTGTCTATCAGGATTAGGGATGAAAGAGTTGGTTTTGCTTTTGTTTTTTTTCAGAAGCTTCCACTTGGTCCTTCCTATGATAACGACTTTAATTTATAGAGCAGAGAATTGAAGTGAAGGTTCTTCTACCTATTGAATATATCTAAACCTAACTATACACTTGACCAGGGGAATAACCACAGGATGGTTGCATAGACCCATTAGAACAATGTAAGAGAGATTTGGACAAGACTCCACTTATCACCTGGCCTCCATACATTCCTTTTCTAGCAGTGGAAAGCATGGTTGTGTTTTTGTTCACCTGGAATCAGTGTCAGCTCAGACACTACATCTTAACAATTATTGAAATGTCTGAGTACTGCCCTTCTCCACACACAGTTACCTTGGCTAACAGGCATATGTCACTTGGGGAGAAGGATTAAGGGGATTTTGCCATGTGTTATTCTGTGGCATTTCAGGGCCCCTTCGATAATTGGCTCAGTCTGTGAATTGACTTGAATCTGGAAATTGGATGAAGAATCATAATTTTTCATTGTGTTAAAATCCTGTGTCAAACCTGAAAAGTTCCAAATCCTGGGTCAAACCTGAAAAGTTCTATATCCAAAGAATCTGAAAGAATTATAATTTTTCATTATGGTTGCTGACATAGACCTTTATTTATTTGAACTTGATTATTTTTCTGAATTGTAAAAATTGAGTAACATAGTAGTCAGTTGTCCTTTTATCTTGCCCTTAGGCAAGAGACATTAGCTATTGCCGGATTTCTACAGGTCCTGCAAACCAATCTGGTGTACTGTACATTGTTAAACTATATCCAGTTAACCTTTACAGAAGTTTAAGTGTGCCAACTGGACCCTGCTGTTTCAGGATCCATTTATTCCCAGTGTCAAGATCTCTCACCATCTACGCTGCCCCACAGAGGACAACCACTATCAATCTTGTCAAACCCTTGTCAAACCCTTATTGGTGAGTTTCTTATTGTTATGGTGGAAGTAATACCCTCTGAGCCCTTCTGGTTTCACAAAATAAATCCTTTCTGATATTCTTACCTCTTAGCTTTCTAACTCTTTCTTAAGACTACGCCAAGGAGGTCCTGTCATGTACTTGGTCATCAGTATGTCAGATTTCAAGGAGTGATCCCGGAAGTGTTTTAGGATATCTCTGCCAGAATATGGATGCCAAGTCAAGTGTGAATGCTCCAATATGAATATATCCCCCAAAGAAGCCTATTTTCTGACCCATCTTCTATTCTAACACCCCCAAGACACAATTTTACACCCTATTCCCACAATTCCTATTAATAAACCATTCCTGCTAGTATACAGGATATTAGTTTTTTATTGCTGCTGTAACAAATAACCACAAATTTAGTGACTTAAAATACCACAACTTTTTCACAGTTTTGTAAGTCAAAAGTCAGTGTGGGTCTCATTGAACTGAAATCAAGTTGTCAGCAGGTTAAGTTCCTTTCTAGAAGCTGTAGGGGAGAATATGTTTTCTGCTCATTTGGGTTGTTGGTGGAATTCAGTACCTTGTAGCTATAGGACTGAGGTCCCCATTTTCTTACTGACTGTAAGATGAGGACTGTTCCCAGCTTCTAAAGGCTGCCACATACCTTGGCTGGTGGCCCTGTTTCTCCCTCTTCACAGCCAGCAAAAGTGAATCGAGTCCTCCTCTGGTCACAGTGCTCTGACCTTCTCTTCTGCCTTTCTCTTCCTTATATTATTAAATCAGACCAATCCAGAAAATTTTTCAGGTTTTAATCTTAATCACATTTGCCAAGTCTCTTTTGGCGTGTAATATTCATAGGTCTCAGGGATTAGGGAATGAACATTTTGTGGCGCCATTATTCTAACACACACAGATTCTATTATTCCCTTGGCATGTGTGCTGTTTCCTCCTAAAGCAGGGGCTATCAGTCCCTGCTTGGTCTGTGTGGCCTTTAACAGTACAGGGTCTCCAACTAAGGGAAACCTATTCTCTGACAAGAGGGAGGAGAATGTTCTCGCTGGACTGGAAGGTCCAGGGAAATCTGGGGGTTCAGGATTCTCAGGCTTAGATGAATGTATAAACAAGTTATGGTCTACACAATGGAATGCTATTTAGCAATTAAAAGAAACTAACAAAAAGGATGAATCTTAAAAGTATTATGTTAAGTGAAAGAACATAGACATAAAAACCCTCATACTATATAATTCCACTTATGTGGCATTCTAGAAAAGGTGAGGCTCTAGGGATAGAAAACAGATCAGTAGTTGCCAGAGGCTGCGGATTTCGGGAGGGGGTTGACTGCAAAGGAACATGAGGAAACTTTTTAACGATGATTTTGTATCTTGAGTATGTTTGGGGTTGCATGAGTGTGTGAATTTGTCAAAATTTATTGCACTGTGCGCTTAAAAGAGGCAAATTTATTGTATTTAAGTTATCCTTCAATAAATCTGATTTTACAACAAAAAAAAAAAGTCTCAGGCTTATTCATTAAATGTCCCCCTTCCAGGTCACACAGTTACACCTTTTTTTTTCTACCAGGTACCAACTTCGACATAAGAAATCTGTTAAGGTTTGCACTTAATCTCTGTTAAAGGTCTGCCACCCTTACAGTTAGATCAGGGGCCTGATTTTCAGCACAACCTGCCTTGCAGTTGCAGGAGAGTAGAGTCTTCTTCCTTTATAGAGGACCTATAGCTTTCATAGTGGCCCTGAGCTGATTTTTTCCTTTGTAGAGAACCTATAGCTTTCATAGTGGCCCTGAGCTGAAATTGACTACTACGTTCTTATTTGCTTTTTATTCAAGACTTCCAACAAATAAAACTAATCTGTTCTATAATTATCATTGGCTCCATATACCATTTATCTGCCACAGCCACTGTATAATCTGATGTTGTACCTTCTACTGGCACTTTATCCAAAACAACAGGCAAAATTCTTAGTAATTCTAATTCTACTGAATTCCAATGGTAATCCTCACCCCAGCTACCAGTAGAAAATAGGGATTGTATTGCCATCTGACTGGTGAGTGATCGGGCTTCAAAAATTCCACCTCGAGAGTCTATTATCTAGGCCACTCTTGGTACTAATTGGATTATTTACAAGTTTCCCAGAAATATGAGTCTGAGACAAAGTTTTATTATTGAGAGGTGTGAGTATATTTTTGGAGAGTATAGTCCCAGGGAGGAGGAATAAGGAAAGAGCAGTGAAGCAGAGAAGAGAGCCAATACAAAGATACATTACTGAGTTGACCAGTGCTACAAGCTACTGGTTACTTAATTCTGCAGTACTGTCTAAGAAACCATATGAAAAACCTTTCATCTGTCCATTTGGGGAAAAAATTAATCCATCAGCTCCCAATTGTCATTGAATAAAGACTTGCCTAGAGGTCAACTCCTTTTTATTTCTGGATTGCATATGCAGGCTTTGAGTTAGTTACCTTTGTGACCTACTCTGGGGTATCAAAAGAGAAGTCTTGGGATTGGAGATAAAATAAACAAATGGAATGGGTGGTGCAATGGACTGAATGCTTATGTTCCTCTCAAATTTATATGTTGAAATCTAATCCCCCAATGTGATGGTATTAGGAGGTAGGGACTTTGGGAGATGATTAGGTCATGAGAGCAGAACCCTCATGAATGGAATTAGTGCCCTTAGAAAAGAGACAATAGAGAGTTCCCTAGCTCTTTTCGTCATGTGAGGACCCAGTTAGAAGATGGCTGCTTATGAACCAGGAAGCAGGTTCTCACTAGATTACCTTGATTGGACTTACCAGCATCTAGAACTGTAAGAAATAAAATCTCAGTTGTTTATAAGCCACCCAGCCTATCGTACTTTGTTATAGAGCCTGAAGTGACTAAGATAGGTGGCCTGAAGCTAGATGCTATCGGTTGTACAACATTAAGCTAGTAGAAATCTTGGCAGAGCTGGTTGCAATAGTTGTGGTGGAATACTGGGCAGGAGAGACCAAGGGAGTGTGATGTGGTAATTGAAAGGTGTCCAGTGTACTATCTGATAAAGTTGTGAGGATTATATAAGTTAATATATGTAAAACAGAAGATTGCTCAGCATGTTGCATGCATAGCCAATAAATCTGTTCTATCAGTTCTGCTCTATATCATCATGGTGGACCTAATGAAGATGTAGAACTTGGCTATCTTGTTTGATCTTTCTCCTAATTGCTGGTGCTAATGTTCTATATCTTGTTTTCAATCAAGAAAACACTTAAGGTATACAGATCAAAACTGAGGAAAAATAATGGAAGCCTTCCTGCCTGAGGGTTTTCTCCATGTGGTCAGAGCTTGGGTAATGCCTGTTAAATTTACTGCAACCTTTTCTTACAAGTTAACTATTTTTTAAGACCTATGAATCTTTAACTTAATTTACTTCTAGCAAGAATCTCACTACTTAGTATTATTCTTAGTGTTGTGGGCAAAAGAATAGTGTTTCTCAATCCTGCCAACCTTAAGGATCCTTTTCCAGATATTTATTTCAAGAGAGTACATTTCTTCATTGTATAAAATTACCCAAAAATAAAGAAATGGAAGCTCTGACACTATGAATACATCACTATATGGAAAACACACTGTATTTTAACAAATAAGGTAGGAAATCATTTTTTTAGGAAGAGAAGGAATTGTGTCACTGTAATGATAGCAAAAATTATGAAGCAGTTACTGTTTTACAGTCTGTGCTGAGCATATGACATGAAATTTGTCATTTAGTCCCCACACAACTTATGAATAAGTCTAGCTTGTGTGGCTTGCCTGCTCTTCGTGACCAGTATACTTACTGATTGATCAATGCCTTCACTAAAAATTTTAATGCCTGCACTAAAAATTTTGAATATCAGCCTTGGGAGTACCTATGTATTATAATTTCCATTTCATAGAGAAGAAACTGAGGACTTGGTAGATTGTCACTTAATATAATAGATTAGGCCACTTAGTTGTTACCTGGCAGAACAAATCCTTAAATTCCTATTTCTTATCTTTCAAAGTTTCTACCGTGTCCTGTTGTCTCTGACATAAATATATCATGCTACTGTGCAGGTGGCTGGAGCACAGAAAACATCGCATGGTGGGTTAGCCAAGCATATGTGTGAGAATTAGGCTAATAAAAATTCAGTGAAAGTGTTTTGCCCTGAAGAAAGCATGGTTCCTGCCATTTTTTGGAGTTTATGTGTTGACAGTGTAAAGAACTGGTACAAAGAAGGTTGCCTTGCTTCTGACTTTATAGCCTCCATCTGGTCAGGAAAGGAATAAGTTGACCACATCTGCTGCAAATCTGTGCCTGTGTTATTGGGCCTTGCAACTTTGTCACTGGCTCTCACAGTCTTTTCCCACAGATCCAGGAGACTATATCCCTTATAGAAGTTTGCCAATTCTCACACCTTTTTTACTCTTTAGCATTTTTCAATCTTAGATTCTCTTGGGCATCCATTATGGTAGCAGTTGGAAGATCTTTTCCTTTAAAGAGACAGATAGTAAATATGTTAGAATTTGTGGACCAGTTAGACAAGTGGAAGATAGAATAAATTATATTGATATTATATGCCAAGAAAGAAAGCACATATATACAAAATTTTTAATGGTGAAACTCAAAATGTAATACAAATAATTAAGTACAAATTTATTGGTAATATAACTCTATTAGTGAAAAACTGGAATTATTTTGGGGGATAACATTTCACTTTAGGGCTCAAAATTAGTATTCTCTATTATCTAACTGATTACAAATATTCATCTGTAAAAGCCATTCTTAACACACGGGCTGTCCCAAAACAGGTAGTAGGCCAGATTTGGCTTCACAGACCATAGTTTTCCAACTCTCACTTTAGGAAACGCTTGAGCTTCTATCGGGAGACAAGCAAAAATATGTATATTTAATAAGCAGGAAGACATCATGAGCAGATTGCTGTAAAGAGTTTTATTAAGGTTTTGTGTGTGCAAAGGCAAGGAGGGAGGAATTTATATTTTGAGGATCCAACGATACTTGCCTCAGTGATTGGTTTCCAGCTCCAGCTCCACGGAGTTAGGTCTATGCATGTGGAAAGTGGGGCATCATTGGATTATAGAGGCATATTGTCAAAGGGCTTTGTGTTACACAGGAAGTACAACTATCTTTCCATCAGTGCCAACCTTAGTGACAAATTGTGGCCTAGAGTGAGGGAGGAGGGATTTTCCACAGTTTTCCATAAACACTGGGTGGCCAGGAAGAGTAAGGTTGCAGAAAATATAAGTTTGGGGGCGTGAGAGGCAGTGGCCTTTACACAAATATCTGTGTTTCTGCAGAGGGCACCAGCTGTGTTGGCAAAGTGAGACCTCATCTTCAAGTAGCTGTAGGATAATTAACAGTTTAAAAGTCACAAATATACTACATTATTGCATTCTACAGAGTCAACTGGGAATTTTTTTTAAATAGATCTTTATTGGAGTGTAATTGCTTCACAATACCGTGTTAGTTTCTGTTGTACAACAAAGTGAATCAGCCATATGCATACATATGTCCCCATATCCCCTCCCTTTTGAGCCTCCCTTCCACCCTCCCTTTCCCACCTCTCTAGGTCATAGCAAAGCACCGAGCTGATCTCCCTGTGCTATGCTGCTGCTTCCCACTAGCTATTTTACATTCGGTAGTGTATGTATGTTGATGCTACTCTCACTTCGCTCCAGCTTCCCCCTCCACCTCATGTCCTCAAGTCCATTCTCTATGTCTATGTATTTTGATGCAATGTTACTACACAAGAATTCCAGGCAGATCACTGTTCCTTTAGATATCTTGGAATGGTTAAGAAGTAACACATTGGTGAGTTGCATTTCCACATGACACCATGAGGAGCTCTGTGGACCCACTTCCGTGAGAAACAAGAAAAGCTTGCAAAAACTATTTTTAAAAAAACCCAACAACGATTTAAAGTCTTTGTACATTATCCTAAGGTAGTAGACTTATTCAAGAAAATCTACTAACTCCTAGTAAGAACCATGAGAGTCTGTGGCATTAGAGCCACAACCTGCTTCCTCCCCACCCCCCATCCCCCCTTCTGAGTTCAGCTTGAGGGAAGCTCCACTATGGGCAGAAGAAGCCTCCCACTTCCCTCAGCTCCCAATCAAGGCTTCTAGTATCTGAACCGGAGAGGCAAACTGCCAGCATTTCTCATCCCCTCTACCCCCAAATTGAAGAGACTAAATTCCTGGTGAGTGAAGCTAAAAGATTTGGCATTCCTTTCCTCCACCCAGATCGTATTCATTGTACAAAGGCCCTATTCCACAGTGTTTTCAATATTCTCTCTTTGTCCTTAGCTTTTTGGCACTTTGATTATAACATGTCTCAGTGTGGATCTATTTTGAATGTATACTTCTTGGAATATATATGTAAAATATGTAGAGTAGTTTTTCTTAAGTATGTAGAATAGTGTCTTGTGAAATTTGGAGGTTTTCAACTATTATTTCTTTACATATTCTTTCTGCCCTTTTCTCTTTCTCCTCTTCTTATGGGATTCCTATTATGCTTATGTTGGTATGCTTGGTGGTTTCCCAATGTCTCTTAGATTCTGTTTTCTTTATCATTTTTTAATTTCTTCTCCTTAGACTACATAATGTCTTCTTTTAGCTTTGCTAGTTCTTTTCTTCTGCCTGCTCAAAGCTGGTGTTACACTCTTCTGATTTTTCATTTCAGTTATTTTACTTTTCAGCTCCAGAGTTTCTCTTTGGTTCCTTTTTATAATTTCCATTAACTGATAGTCTCTATTTGTTCATACATCATTCTCCTGGTTTACATTAGCTCTTTGTTTATTGCTTTCTTTAGCCATTTAAGCATATTTGAACTCCAAGATTCTCTTGATTCTTTTGGGATGGCAGAGTGATCCCCTACTCATGGGATGCACACTGGATGTTGCACAACAATTGGAAGCAGCAGATAAGTTGTACATATAGCAACATGGAGGGACCTTCAACATATAGACCTTAGTGAAAAATTAGGAAATGAAATAAATAATATAGAATAAAGTAAGCAACATAAATTATATAGTTAAAAAATACATGCACACAAAAATTACACATCTTATATAAAAAATTTTTAAAAAGAGAGAAGATATTAAACAGCATATAATGGTTGCCTCTGTAGGGAGACTTCCAAGTGAAAAAAGGGGATAAATGTACTATAGCCATTATTTTGTAATAACTTTTAATGGAGAATAATCTATAAAAATACTGAATCACTGTGCTGTACACCTGAACTAATATAATATTGTAAATCAACTTTACTTCAATAAAAAAGTACATAACACATAGCAAATGAATGAATGTATGAAAAATAATATTTATTTATTTATTTTATTTAATATTTATATTAGTATTCCATGTTGCTATATGTACAGCTTATCTGCTGCTTTACTTCAATAAAAAATACATATATAGGGCTTCCCTGGTGGCGCAGTGGTTGAGAATCTGCCTGCTAATGCAGGGGACACGGATTCGAGCCCTGGTCTGGGAGGATCCCACATGCCGCGGAGCAAGTAGGCCCGTGAGCCACAACTACTGAGCCTGAGCGTCTGGAGCCTGTGCTCCGCAACAAGAGAGGTCGCGATAGTGAGAGGCCCGTGCACCGCGATGAAGAGGGGCCCCCGCTTGCCACAACTAGAGAAAGCCCTCGCACAGAAACGAAGACCCAACACAGCAAAAATAAATTAATTAATTAATAAACTCTTACCCCCAACATCTTCTTTAAAAAAAAAGTACATACATAGCAAATGAATGTATGAATAAGTAATATTTTATTATCTTTGGTTCTCCTGAACCAAAGATAATAAAGTATTAGGAACTGGGGGAAATGGTTAACTCAACCTTCTGCACCTGAGGTCCCTTAAGAAAAAGAATGCCCTACAGAAAATGCTTGAAACATATGACAAGTTTAGACTGTCCAAAAACGGAACTGGAAATTTGGAATGTGCTAGTTGGCTGACTAACAGTGAATGTCTGGGGGCTGGTCATTTTCACAGGAAGCTATTCCAAGGAACAACTGGCAATGATTCTTTAATAGAAGTTCCCCATCCTTTTGGGGTCTTCTTTGCACCTGGATGTGGATGATCTTCACAATATGTGGACTGCATGTATTAAGAGACTCTTGGATTTCTTCAAACTCTGAGGGATAGGGTACCCTATTAGAGGTAACATCCTGTCTTCCTCTCTGACATTTCAGAGTTCTTCATTACAGTAATACTCAGGAGCATAAGATTGGAAGAAAATTGGATATAGGAGCCTGGAAATCACTTTCAAGCCTATTTCTCCTTGAACAAGCAGCATTTCTCATGTATGATCTGTCTGAGCCAGGGAACAGAGAGAAGAGGAAGATGGCTCTGGAGTGTATAGTACTCTTTTGTACTTAACAGCTGCTTATCCTGTTGAACCCGGAGTGAAGGAGATGCTAGTGATGTGAGCCAGAATAGTTATAGCTCCATGGAGGCAGTGGAGTGCTGTCCTGAGGATAAAGTGGTGAAGCAGAATGAAGTGTGAGGATCTAACAAAAGCTGGGCTGAATCATTTGAAGCTCTGCACTTACAGAGAGGTTTTCCTTAGCCACGGCAGGGAGAACATGTGGAAGCAGTACGGGCCAAATTCACACACTGGAAATACTGCAGCCTCGGAAAGAACAGGGTAGAGAATGAAAAGTGAACAGGAAATGGGGAAATTCACTTCTGTAAGTTGTTTCATTTTTCCACTTTTGTTCTGGTAGGAAGGCCTAGCATCAAAATCTGTATTAGTGCCGACCTTTCATCACACATTATCTTGGTCACACTGCAAGATCAATTCATTTTATATTTCATCTCAGTTTTGTTAGCTTTTTATTTATCTGGAGCTGCATTGTCTGCTATGGGAGTCACAAGCCATGTGTGGTTATTGAGTGCTTGAAATGGGGTTAGTGTGACCCAGGAAGAAAAAAAACAATGTTATTTAATTATAATTAATATATTTTAAAATTTAAAAATGAAAGTAGTATAAAAGAGTTATCTCTTAAACACAACTTCATTGTTTTTGTAGGACTATGTTCCATGTTAACCATTGGAAATTTAACATCCAAATTGAGATTTGCTGTTAAGTGGAAAATATATACCAGATTTTGAAGACTTGATTCAATTAAAACAATGTAACTTACCTCATTAATAACTGTTTATATTGATTAAATATTAAAGTGATATTTTGCATAATTGGGTTAAATAAAATATTATTAAAATCATTTTACTTAAAAAAATTTTTAATATGGTCACTAGAAAACTTAAAAACAAGTGGCACTCATTATATTTCTATTGGACAATTCCATTCTAGAACATAGATTTTTCCAAACTTGCATTGTCTAATACCAGAGTTACTAGCCATAAGTGTGTTTACATTAATTAAACTAAAATAAAATTAAAAGTTCATTTCCTTAGCACTAACTATTTCAAGTGCTCAACAGCCATATGTGGCTAGTGACTACCCTCCTGGATACTATAATCTAGGACTTGAAGGTAGATTAAATTGTTGGCCCTTATTCTTAACCTCTTCCTGAATCATGCCCTCTGCCAGGTAATTTTTCAGTTTTCTTAATAAAAAGTAGATTATAGAATATTTCTATTATTGCAGAAAGTTCTATTGGAGAGTGCTGCTCAAGTCAATGAAACTCCTCTTACTGTGAAAATTCATTTCAGAATTGTACTAATATACAAACAAGGACCAGACTGCCAGCTCCAGAGTGAGATATAGCTCTTGAGCAACTGTCCATTGACCACAGGGTGACATCTAGATTCCTTAGCATGTCCCTTACAGCATGGACCCAATTATGCTTTTATCCTCAAGGTCTGCGTTGTCTCTTTGTGCCCCATCATGTCCACTCTAGTATATTTTTTTGTGGAAGCCTTCTCACCTACATGAAAATGATAACCTTCTCTCCCACAAACAGAAATAGGTAACATAAGAAGTTACAAGTAAATTCCCAGGAAGTTGGGGAAGGTATCTGCATGAAAGCAGGTCTGAGTTCTTTCACCATAAGTTTTCCTAAACAGTATGCTTGCTATGCTTGCTCTTCTCTGTAATCATTAGAAGGAAAAAAAAACACCTTAAATTAATGTTTTAAAAAGCAGAGGAGTTGAGCAGGGATTATTTTTTTTCTTTTCCTGCCTTATCCCTGGTCTGAGAACACTGCTTGCACATAAGTAAGCACTTAATACATATTGCTGCTCTTCTTTAGAAGATAAATAAAACTCAGGGGTCTGCAAAAGAGTAACAGGTACCTGGCCCAAGTGAAGAAACAGTTCTTGAGACCTGAAGGAAGTTCTCTTTATGACAATGCTTATTGCATTAGTTTATTAATACACTATTGATATTACAAGCATTTAAGATTAAAGGTAAATAAGCCATGATCCCTGCCTTCAAGAGGTTTATATCCTACAGCAAGGTCTCATCTCAGACTTACTAACATTTTGGGCCAGATAATTTTTTGTCGTGGGGCCTATCCTATGCATTGTATGATGTTTAGCAGCATCCTTGGTATCTACCTACTAGACGCCAGTATCACCCCCACGCCTGCCTCTCCCAGACCCTGCCACACACACACACACACACACACCAGTTGTGACAACCAGAATTCTCCAGTCATAGCTAAATGTGTCTTTGTTGAGAACCACTATTCTAGAGAGGGAGAGTGAAATGTATAGATAGGGAAGGGTTATGTTATAATAGGGGCTATGGTCGAAAAACCAATAGGGTAAAATGGGGGCATTAAGAAAGACTTTTCCTCCCTGTGAGTGTAGCTGGTCAAGAAATACTTCATAAAAGTGTTATCCCAAAAATTCATTGCTCAGTGTTTTTCCCATTTACTTCTAACCCTGAGGGAGTAAATGCTAAGGACAAAAATGCATGTGGATGTTTTTAAAAGTTATAATAATTCTGGTGGTGTAAAATGTGTATAATAGCTACCAGTGCTTAACTTACCTCATGAGTTAATATGGGCTTAAGGAGAAACTATTTTTAAAAGGCCGGAAGTCCCCAAATTTAAAGTTTGATACTGTAATCTATTACTATATAAGTGACTTTGGAAAAGTTATCTTGTTATTAATCAATACTTTTACACATCTAGTTTCTATGTGCTTTAGAGATACACAAAACTATGACTCATATTAACCATACTCCAGTTGTAGAGTGAAGACATAAATATACAAATATTTAATAACCATATGGAATTTAAAAACTATAATGCGATTGGGTTTCACCATTCTCCAGTCCCACCCAGTTTCTAGAACTGAACTTTACATTGCACAACCCTCCACATCATCTCCTGGGAATTAAGGTTAAAAAATCCTTTTTTTTTTTCCATTTGTTTGAATGAAGGGAGGGAATCCTTCCTTCTGGGTCAATTTCATAGCATCATGCAACTCCAGGCTACAGTTCTCATACTGTCTTTGACCCTTGACGAAGGGCAATGATCAGTTCTAGTGGTGTGCAGGAAAGCCCCAGGGCCTGGTGGGTTTCCTTCCTCTCGATGATTCATTGGCAGCTAAGATGGCAGTTGACAGATGGTCCATACCCTACTACCATGAAGCCACTCTAATTTAGCTTCTTCTTTAGGATGACATAGGGTACATCCTTGAATGACCCAAAATATTCACATATCACCTTGTTCCTGGCCATTCAGGCTGGGTAACAATCCCAAGATGCTGGCTCTGCTGATATCTCCATGTGGTCCACCCATAGTTTCCCTTGAGTACAGATGCAGGAATTAAGAAGTGGATTATCTGATTCTTTTTCATTCTATTTTCAATTTTATTTATAATAGCCTATATTTTACTTAGTACTTTCTTTAGATTCAAAAGCCTATTTTGAAGTATACAAATGTGAACAAACAATAAGTCTTTCTTAAATTCTTCATTCTTGTTCTAGAATCCTACTTTTACTCAAGGTAAGATTGAGGCCTCTGAATGACCAGGATAAAATTATTGGGACAAAAATGAAGGAAAAGAAAGTTCAAAGTTTAATATGATAAGAATTTGGTTTTGCTATATAAAAGTATAGGAAGGTGCGCCAGAGAAAGTCCTCTATGGGCTGGAGGGAGCAGAGCAGTCTTCTCAGATGAGGAAGGACTTCAGTTCGCTCTTTTCTGGTGTTAAGATTTTGGATAGATAGAAAGTCATGAGGAGGGGGCTAAGGGGCATTCTAGGCAGGAGGATCTGTATGAGAAAAGGTCCAGGGGTGAACTGTGTCTGGGAAGAGGCCAGCCCAATCTAATCTGACTCTATATAACTGAAATTTAAGGAGAGTTTTTCCAAAGAGCCCTGATAGGCTTCTGATCTCAAGTCCAAAGACACAGATGTGAGTCTTTGCCACTCACTAGCTATGAGATATTGAGCAAGTCATTTAGTCATCTGCTCAGTATCGGAGTCTTCAGAAACAAGTTATAATATATTCTGTTCTTCCCATCCCACAGAATCAAGTGAGCTTCTGGCAAGAAAGAGCTCTGTGATTTCTCAAGCCCACTAGATGGGGAAGGCATCAGTTTGCTGTGGGAATACCATACTGTTAAATGTGTTGAAACTATAGAACTTTTACGATGTCTCCATCTGGGAAATGAAATGAAGAATGAATTTTCTTTCTCAATGGCAACAAATGAAATTTGTAGCGAAGTTCTATTTCAAGTATTCTTCACCCTGTGTTCATTTTTTTATTTGGGAGACCAAATTCCATGTCATGCCATCCAAGGTCCATCAAAGGCCCTTCCTGATCTGGCTCTGCTTTACAGCTCCAGCTGTGTGTGCCATCACTTTTGCATGCATGCCTTGCAGTCTAACTTTGGCAAACTACTTTAGATTCCTAGAAAACAACATACTAGTGTGTCTTTGTGTCTGTTGCTCCCTTTGCTTCAAATTCAGTTCCATTCCTTATCTTCTTGAATAGTAAATCTTCAAGTACTATCCTATTCTTTTTTTTTTTTTTTTTTTTTTTTTTCCGGTACGCGGGCCTCTCACTGTTGTGGCTTCTCCCGTTGCGGAGCACAGGCTCCGGACGCGCAGGCTCAGCGGCCATGGCTCACGGGCCTAGCTGCTCCACGGCATGCGGGATCTTCCCGGACCGGGACACGAACCCGTGTCCCCTGCATCGGCAGGCGGACTCTCAACCACTGCACCACCAGGGAAGCCCCCTATCCTATTCTTAATTCAGTAACACTAATGGCAGTAAGATCTACCATTTATAAGATACCTGTTATGGGCTGGACAATGAATAAGGTACTTTATAAATGCTCTTGACAACATCTCCTGAGGCACTGCTTATATTTCTTTTGTATTTATATTAATATTTTTTACATTTTAGTATTTTAGTAATTATGGAGTTTTACAATCATGTGTACATTTAATTAGTAGTTTTTTCCTTTCCTTATAACGAATTATTAAACAACGTGTTTTAAAACCAATGATGCTTTAAAATCAAGGTACTCTAGCCTTATCCTTATTTCCCATATTTGGAAACTGAGACACACAGAGGATACAGAGATGAACAAAGTAAAGCATGGGCTTGGGAGTGTTACTGGGTTCAGGTTCATGGTTTGTCACTTTTAAAAATATGGGACTTAGGCAAATTACTTAACCTCTATACTCAAGTCCCATATATTTCTTATAAGCAGTTAACCTCATTGTTTTGAAAATACTTGCTTATTTGTCTGATACTGCAACAAAATCATGAACTTGTCAAGTGAAGGAAGTAGCCTTGCTCATCTCTATTCCCTCTGTGCTAGCCTGTAGACTCATGATAGGCATTGGATAAGCATCTTTTGAATGAAAGAAGTGATTGTTTTCTGTCACTGCCTATGTCACATTATTATAGCAAAAGCTTGAATATAACAGAAAATATTCCTTAGCACTTATTCCCCTCAGGAGATATGAGTAGCCAAAAAATTGGTTGCTGAGTGTTTAAACTGCTTAGACAGAGAAAAAAGATGGAGGAAAGAACTTTCTTAAGGACAAAACTACTTATTTTGTTTTGCCTGTTCCAGGAACAGAAAACGCAGGAAACAGTGGAAGACAGAACTTTCTCATACTCTGCCCACCTTCTCCTGGGGGTGGGAGACTGCAGATCCTTCCTGGAACACCAACATATGAAAAACAGCTGCAGTTTAAACATGGAAAAGCTAAATTCAGTCTCGTTGGGAAGTAGTTTTGATTAACTGCAGAAAGAAACACCCAACTTAACTACTATTATTAAAACCTGCAGCAGGGAACAGAGTGGGTACAAAGCTGCTTATTCAAAGAGGGGGAAGTATAGTTACATTTAAGCTGTAGTTCTCAGATTATTACTGATTTTTGGTTTTCATAATCCTTAGCTCTATTTTAACTTTATGATGAAAAATAATGAATAAGGTGAGCAGGGAATAAAAATTAAAAGTAAGTGAGTCTCAGTGAACTAAGGTTTAGCTATTTTTATTAAAGAATAACAAGACATTTAAGGGAACTAGCAGCTGCTTTGAATTATCCACTAGTTGGAACAAACTCATATCAGAATAATGAGATGTTGGTCTATTATACAAGGCTTATAAGCTATTTGTAGCTTCTTTCCCAACATAAGAATTTTTTCATAATTCACTTTAAACAGAATTCAAACACTAAAAGTCTGCCAGCAAAATCAAGGACTTCCTGTTTTGTCTTTAAAGTAAAATACAACTACTTTAAATAAAATTGTTAATGTCTTCATCATCCTTGTTCACACACTGCAGTCCAAACTGCAAAGGCTGGAGGACACATGCCAACTAAAATTGTTTCCTGAAAAAAATTAGGAATCATTGGCAAAAGTGACTTGGAAGAGTCTACAAATAGTATTACATCTGTCATACATTTTTTCTTTTCTAAATTTACAAATGAGGATGCGGTGGTTCTGTGACATTCGTGTCAAAAACATGAGGTCTACAAATTTAGAAACAGGTGAATATCTTTTGTGTTCCATGATTCTTGCCACACAGTGTATATGTACAAAATTGGTTCTCTAACCCAGAGCTTTCCATAAAGTGTATCAGTTATATATGTGCTATAGATAGATATTGATATCCTTGGGCCCTGGGGAAGAAGGCAGGGCCTAAGGTGGCCTAATCAGGGTGCCTTGTTTCAAACAGCAAACATCCTCCTCCAATGTGTATACCTGTGACAAGAATTTGTGTATAAGTGATTTTTTGTGTGTAAGGAGAAACCTGCAAAAGAGTGGGGGAAGCAGGATATAGAAGGGACAGAAGCTGAGCAGGTGGAAATTTCTTAGTGAAGTGCCAGACTCAGCTTGATTTTTCTGGGAACTCTGGAGCATAAAATACAGCTCAGATTTTGTCCCACCTTAAAGTAAGAAAGCTGAGCTTTCCTACTTCTGCAAAAGTCAGTCATTGGCTGTAGGCTGCCCCTGAGAGACACAATTTACCAAGCACCACTGGCTCTGGTAAGTGAGGGCAGTATGGGTAAAACAGCACAGTAGCTCAGGGGTAATCCTCTGAATAAATGTGCAGGGTGTGAGCCCTAAGAAGCAAGGCCCATAGACGTAGGAAGATGGGAACAGAACTATAAAAGAGATCTAAGGGTTTCAAGGTAGGACAACTAAAGTCTCTATTATATCCTCTGGTTGTAGTCTTGAGGAGTGGGGTCTGGCGGTACGCCCTCACTGTTCCCGTGGCAGCAAAAAATATGATGAGCAATATGTGGTCTCTAGTATTCAACTTTGTTGTATAGAGACATGCTACCCACCAGCATCAGATCACCTGGGAACGTGGACGGAAATGTAGAATCTCAGGCCTCAGGCTGTATTTACTTAATCAGAATCTGGGTTTCAACAAGATGCCTGGGTGATTTGTATCAACAATAAAGTTAGAGAAACACTAGTGTAGAACATGCTCAAATAAGTGCTTTGCCTCTTGGCCATATTCCAGCAGCAAGCTTCAGAGTTTCCTCCATAAATGAGAGATCCTGGAGCTGCTGGAGAATTTCATGTCCCAAGTGCCCAGCGAATATGGTGCACAGATAATATGTGCTGCATGACTGGCTGAAGTGCGATGTGAATTCAGGCAGGAGCTCCAGGTGGGTGACACTCCATGAGGCAGCCACAAATATTTGCCTTCTCATATATTGGCCCCTGTTGTGTATTTGCAGCTGGTGTGCCCATCTAGTAGCATCCATTCTCATTTACAAAATTCATGCACATTTTGCAAGTTCAAGATATTTCATTGTTTAAAAAGGTGTGAGGGGGAAAAAAATGTGAGGGAAAAGTTTGGAGTCTAAGTTCTTTTGAAGTATCCCCCAATTTTTCAACATGGCATTTATCAAAACAACTATTAGAATCTTGAAATGTAATTTCAACTGTTATATACTTTTGAACAGTTATAAAGTTGGTTTAAAATGTTTTATTTACTACTTGGGTGAATGAGGTTTTTTTGTCAGTGATGACTCAAGAAGATTATAAGATTATATCAGTGAGCCTTAGATTATGACTGGTGTAGCGTCATTGTGCTAGGCAGCCTCTAAGATGGCCCCCAGTGATCCTCACTTCCTGGTATTCACACCTTCATCTACTCCCCTTTTGTAGAGTGTGGGCTGGACTCATTGATTCACTACTAAAAAATAGAATGTGGCAAAAAGGATGAGACGTCATTTTTGAGATTACATTGCAAAAAGACTGGTTTGCATCTTTGCCATCCTCTCTTGCTTTCTTGTTTGCTTGCTCAGAGGGAAGTTGGCTGCCTTACTGTGAGCTGCTCAATGGAGAGGCCCACCTGGGTAAAAGATTGGCCTTACACTACACAAAGCAAAAATGGAATTCATTTGAAAAGAAAAAAGACCCTAAATGTCAAAATAAAAGATGGTCCAATGCAACAGGTGCAGCATTTAGAAGCAGGGGGATATGTGGCTGGATGGGGCTCTGATGTGAGTTCTGGGGAGCGCCCTAGCTCCAGCTGGGTTTGGTGCGTTCTGGAAGATAGGCTGAACTGGGGTGAAGTTGGCTGGGCTAAAACGCTCTGAGGTAGATAAGGTGTACTTTTTGTCATGTTACCCATTATCAGCATCTTTGTGAGAATTAACAGTCACAGCAATTGTAAATGGAGATAATTTAGTAAAAGGCAAAAGTACTGAATATCAGTGGGGAAATTAAGAGCAAATGGTGCCAAGGGCAGAACCACAGGCATTTGTCAAAGCAAGCTGCCAAATGCTCATCCTATTTCTCCAAGCTGAGCTTTATCTTTGGGGTCTTGTGTGATGGATCAGTAAGAGTTATTGCCACTTCAGTGAACACAATACATGGTGGAGGTGCCTTGAAATTTTAGGTTACTGGGATGATTGGAGGAAGATACCTTAAATATATGTTTACAAAATAGAAAAGGAAAGGAAAAGAAATTCTCTGGCAATCTTGTGAGAGGGAAGAAGGATAAACTGAGGTCCTAGGGCAGATACTAGAAGATGACTGTGGTGACAAGGACTTGGGGTCCTAGAAGGAAATGAAAAGAATGCCAGGAATTACTGAATGAGAAAGGGTATTAAAGTAAGATTAAGGAAAAGGACGGGAAGTGTGGGAATGGGTCATTGAGAACCAGGCAATACGTTGATAGCATCGTTCCCATTTATAAGTCATGAAAACTAGGATTATAGAAATTTAACAACTTGCCCGTGATGACATAGCATGTAAGTAGATTTGTGGGGCTGTGCCCCACAGTCCTGCAATCCTTGCAACTGGCCAGCAACGAGACCAAAGAAAAAACCTGGAGTCAATGACAGAGACATCGATGGTTTATTGGACAGGGAATCTTACAAGTGGGAGGCAAAGCTTCTGGAGTGACACCCCACGGTGTGGCTGATCACAGGCAGGACACGGCAGCAGTCTTCATTATTAGGGGAGGAGGAGGCTACCAGTTGTAGGGGGAATGACATCAGAAGGGCTCCCTGGTTACCATAAGGTTGAAGGAATGTGTCGCCTACAACTTTCTGGGTTAGCGACCGTCATGAGGGCTGACATTTCTCGTTGATAACTGAACATAATGGAGTCCTTCTGGTCCAAGAGATAGACCTATCATTAATTGGGGGTTGGGCTGATCACACCAGTAGTTACTGATTGAATGCTAAGGTTAGGAGGATATGCCAGTAAGGTGAAGGTGAAACAGAGCCTGGTTGGTCAGGGGATGTACGAAGAGCAAGAGAGCAGCTATCTTGTGGGTCCTGCTCATACAAGACCTCTCTCTGCTTTCTTCTAGTCTTTATCTATTTAAAATTCAATCATCCCTCAGTATCTGCAGGGGATTTGTTCTAGGACACCCACAAATACTAAAATCCATGGATGCTCAAGTCCCTTATATAAAATGGTGTAGTAGTTGCATATAACACCAAATCCTCCTGAGTACTTTAAACCATCTCTAGATTATTTATAATACCTAATACAATGTAAGTGTTGTGTAAATAGTTATAAATATAGTGTAAATGTTATGAAATTAGTTGCCAGTATTCTGCAAATTCAAGTTTTGATTTTTGGAATATTCTGGAATTTTTTTTTCAAATATTTTTGATATCTGGTTGGTTGAATCTATGGATGCAAAACTCAGGGATAAGGGCTGACTATATGTATCCAGTATTTACTGATTAATTTGCATTATCAATTTCTTATTTTATTATTATTACTACAACCAATAATAATAATAGTTAATATTTGTTGAGTCTTTGCTATAGTAAAGATGCCTTTCTTAATCCTTTACATATGTTATTTCAGTTACTTTTTATAACAATCTTATGAAATATGTATGACCATGGTTACATGGCTGGAAAGGGGGCTATGTAAAGTTCTCAACCTGAATGTGAGACTGTGAAACTTTGTCAGCTGCCTTCAGTGTTTGGCCTTGGTCTAGCTGTGTAACTTTGGCAAGTCATTCTGACTTTCAAATTTGCAGTTTCCTCATCTGTCAAATAAAGACAGATCAAAATCACATGGGGATTGGGAGATTGGGATTGACATATATACACTATTGATACTATATATAAAATAGATAACTAATGAGAACCTACTGTATAGCACAGGGAACTCAGTGCTCTGTGGTGATCTAAATGGGAAGAAAATCCAAAAAAGAGGGGATATATGTATAGGTATAGCTGATTCACTTTGCTGTACAGTAGAAACTAACACAGCATTGTAAAGCAACTATACTCCAATAAAAGTTTTTTTTAAATTACATGGGGGATTGTTTTGAACATTAAATGAGATAGTAAATGTGAAACTGCTTTGTAAATAATAATATGATATATAAATGTTTATTGTTCCCACTATTACCATGATTATTCTATGGTTGAATTAGGAAGAGGGAAACCTTTTTGATAAATTTGTAGTCAGAGAAGGCCTCTGACTATCATGATCAATGATGCTGATTTACAATCATGAGAGACATATCAGCCAGGCCTCTATTAGAGAAACAGAACCCTTGTGATTTATTATAGGGGTCTGACCTTATGCAATCATGGGACCTTGTTAAATAGGTTATGTAGGGTCTTCCCTGGTGGTCCAGTGGTTAAGACTCTGAGCTTCCACTGTAGGGGGCATGGTTTCAATCCCTCGTCAGGAAACTAAGGTCCTGCATACTGCAAGGCCAAAAGACAAAAGAAAAGCTAAAATCCATTGTGCAGGGAAAAAAGTAAAATGAGATGGGATGGAGAAAAGGAAAAAAAACATTTAAAAAAACTGTCTTAAAATAAAAAATAGGGCTTCCCTGGTGGCACAGTGGTTGAGAGTCCGCCTGCCGATGGGGGGGGGGGGGGGGGGCGGGTTCGTGCCCCGGTCCGGGAGGATCCCAGGGGCTGCAGACAGAAGTCACTGGGGTTGGTGATCAGGCAGAGTCTGGGAGAGCTAACTGAAACACAAGAAGATGAGGTGCAACCCATGAGGACAGACTGGAACCTACACTGGTCACTCACTAACAATTTCAAGCGGTAGTATGAGTCACCACAGCCGTACATGAACCTCGTACAGGATTTGGAGAAGCTGCAGGAGGAGATGTAGTAGGATCTGGGAGAGCTGCAGTTCTGGCTGCTGTCTTGTCCAACAAAGTGAGCCAACAGACCAGCTAGTGAGCTGCAACAGTGCTTGATCCAACACCTTTCAAATGTAAACATAGATGCTGGGTATTTCAGCCTTGTAAATCTCAGGCAGATTTCTCTATTGCCAAACCCTGACTCTGAAACATGCAGAAAAAGGAATTCTGGGAATTGTAGTTCCAATTTAGCTAAACTGACATAATACAAAGCTCCCACAATAGACTTATAGCAAAGGTAGAAAAATCAAATGCCAACAAGGGTCAAGTCATTAAAACTAATGGATGAACCAGGCTGGATTTAGAAAAGAAAGCACATGCTCCATCAAAAGGAAGCAGACTCTTTTTGGGGGCCGGGGCTCAGTAATTGATGTTTTTCTTGTTGGACCAAACGGGATTTGTGTCAGGTATGTAAGGCTGGTTCAACATTTGAAAATTAATTAATATAATCCAACCAAGACAAATAAAGGGAAAAAAAAAACATAAATACAGGCGGAAGAAGCATTTGACAAAATCCAGAGTGCACTCATGAGAAAAACTCTCAGTAAACTAGGAATAGAGAGGGACTTTCCTAACTTGATAAATACGATCTACAAAAAAACCAGTAGAGAAACTCAATGCTTTCCCACTAAGATTAAGCACAAGGCAAGGATGTCCTCCTTTATTATAACTTTTCAATATTGTGCTGCAAGTCCTTGCTAATGCAAAAAGGCAAGAAAAGGAAATAAAAGGTGTACAAATTGAGAACGAAGACATAAACCTGTCTTTGTTCACAGGTGACAGGATCTATGTAGAAAATCTTAAAAAGAGTTGACCCAAAACTCCTGTAACTAATAAGTGATTACAGCAAGGTTGCAGGATCCAAGGTTAATATACAAAAGGCAATTGCTTTCCTATATACCAATAATGAACAAGTGGAATAGGTTTAAAAAAAAACCGACACTATTTACATTAGCATTGCCAAAAATGTAATACTTCTGTATAAATCTAATAAAATATGTACAACCGCTATATGAGGAAAACTACAAAACCGTGATGAATGAAGTCAAAGAATAACTAAATAAATGGAGAGATATTGCATGTTCATGAATAGGAAGACTCGGTATTATCAAAATGTCAGTTCTTTCCGACTTAATCTATAGAAATTCAGTGCGATCCGAATCAAAATCCCAGCAAGTTATTTTATGGATATTGGCAAAGTGATTCTAAAGTCCATATGAAGAGGCAAGAGACCCAGAATAGCTATCACCTCATTGAAGGACAAAGTTGAAGGAATGACACTACCCAGCTTGAAGACTTATTATGAAGGTGCAGTAATCAAAGGGTGATATTGGTGAAAGAACAAACAGATCAATGGAACAGAATAAAGAGCCCCAAAATAGACCCACATAAATACAATCACCTGATCTTTGGCAGAAGAACAAAGACAATACAATGGAGGAAAGATAGTCTTTTCATCAAATAGTGCTGAAACAACTGGATGTCCATAGTAAAAAAAAAAAAAAAATCGAGACACACACTTTATATCCTTCATAAAAATTAACTCAAAATGAACCACAGACCTAAATGTAAAACACAAAACTGTAAAACTCCCAGAAGATAACATAGGAGAAAACCTAGATGACCTTGGGTATGGCAATGACTTTTAAAATATAACACCAAAGGCACACTCCATGAAAGAATTGATAAGCTAGACTTCATTAAAATAGAAAATTTCTGCTCTGTGAAAATCACTATCAAGATAATGAAAAGACAAGCCACAGAGTGGGAGAAAACTATATTTGTAAAAGACGCATCTTGTTAGGGTAAAGTGGCAACTTGCAAGCTTCTTACATGTGCAACTGGTGTAATTTATTTTGGTATGTAGTGTGAGGTACAGACTTTAGTTTTAAATGGGTGTGTAGTTTTCTAGACATCAATTTTAAAGATTATAACTTGACTTTATCACAATCAAACTTCCCAGACGTACTAAGAACTATTTGTGGATATTCTTTTGTTTAATTTGTACATGTGTTCATTCATGTAGTAATGCTACACACAATGTTTGAATTGTAGTGGCTTTATAGTTAAGTTATATAGCTGCCTAATTAACAGATACTCATAAAATTTAGGGCTTGTACCTGAGTGCCCCCAGGCTATGTTCTTCATTCAGACTCTTTACTATTCACTCAATATAAATTCAGAGCTGATATACATTAAAACTGAACTAAAGTGGCTACCATTTTTCAGTTTTCATCTATATTCCTAGATTTAAAATATGAGAAAGTAATAGAATGCAACATTTCTTAAAACCTCTAATGACTCACATTTTCTATCTCTAATTAAAACAGAATACCCTGTGGAATATCTTTGCATCATTTACCCGGTTTCATTAATTCTGGCTGCTGAAGTTAATTTAAATTCACTCTGGTAAAATGAGAGCTCAGTATAATGTTTTAGCATACTCAGTGAGACTTACAAATAGTCATCTGCTAGGTGGTAAACAGTAAACAGTCTTGTTTATTGCAAATAATCTTAGCCAATAAATGTTATTTATGCTCCATTTAAGAATAAAGATGTTAATCTGAGATCACAGAAGGATGTTTTTGTTAAAGCTAAAAGCAATTCGCTTTGATTAGTTGCAAATGCAAATATTACCCAACTTCTTTCTCCTTCTTTGATAGTTGTATAGAAATAAAACTAAATATAAGAATGTCAGCCAAACCCACTACAAATAAAACTGCACTACAGACCCACTATCTTCAGTGATTTCTACATGATTTCTATGCTCAAACCTTCATTCTATCCTCTCTTCCTAAACAGAATTTTTTTTTTTTGGTTTTCAGTAACTTTTATTACACAAGAGATTCATATTTTTTAGAGAGAAATCATATAATCAAATAATCCAAAAATAGATTAAAAAGCAGCCATAATTCCACCTCTCAGATATATTATCACTGTATCTATTTTATAGTATAGCTTTCTTATATTTTTAACATCTTTATTGCAGTGTAATTGATTTACAATGTTGTGTTAGTCTCTGCTGTATAACAGTGCATCAGCTATACATATGTATATATCCCCATATCCCCTCCTTTTTGCGTCTCCCTCCCACCCTCCGTATCCCACCCCTCTAGGTGGTCACAAAGCCCCGAGCTGATCTCCCTGTGCTATTTGGCTGCTTCCCACTAGCTATCTATTTTACATTTGGTAGTGTCTATATGTCCATGCCACTCTCTCACTTCGTCCCAATTTACCCTTCCCCCTCCCTATGTCCCTAAACAGAATTTTAAGAAGTTAGCCAAGATAAAATGAGAAACTGATTTAGACTTAGGTCCCAAATTTACAGCTTCAATGATTTAGGAAAATCCCTTGACAGCTATACTGAGCCTCAGTTTTCACATTTGTGAAAGGGTGAGGATTAAAATAACTGATACTTCTGGAAATGCCTGTCATTCTGATTGGATATTTTTAAAATATTAACTGAAGTTTAAATGTATAAATTATAAAAAGAAGATGACAGAAAGACCTATTATCATTTTATTACCCAGATAAACCCTGGTGGCCCACTGATAGGAGAAGGGGCTTCTCTAAGTTTTCTTCATCCTGATTTCTGGACACTCCCTTCTTTAATCTGCTTTTGGAGGCACCGGGTGACATTTTGGCAAGTTTATTCAATTTCTTTATGCCTTGATTTTAGGAAAGAAGAATAGTAGCTGTGCTGAGCTCTGCCAGGTCAGATAGAATTTTGGAGTATTCTTTCTCTCTCTTGTAGACAGCCACTGTCATTTGGTAAGCCATAAGCCTTCCTTTGCTTTGACCGTGGTTAGTGTGTTTGCTGGATTTCTAAAATATATTTTTAGTGTTTACTTGTTTAGATTGAAAAGATTGGGCTATATTTTTAAAAGTTTATCCCTCCATTTTGGAAGGCCTTTTAAGTTGTGATATTACGTGCAAGAGAGCTAACGGAATTCTGGACTCCATATTTTCGTTTTTACCTTTTTTTTTTTTTCTCTCAGACTTTGAACCAACAATGGCTAAGAATGAGAGGAACTCAGACCCGAATATTTTTTCCCTTGTCAAGCACAGAGAATATAGGAAAAAATGAAATTGGGAAATTGTATTGCTCGTCTTCCTTTCCTCCTTTTTGGTCAGTTACCTTAGTCGTCCACCTCACTTTGTATTTCTAGCCTGGCTTCAGAAAGACCTGAATTTGATGAACTAGACACTGTTGTAGTAGTAGATTGCTAGAAGGAACCAAGATCCAGACGACCTTAAATGGTGGCTTCATGAAATTATATTCAAGGATGGTCCAGCCAATTTCCTCACTTCCATTGTGAAAGTTCCCTATTCCTAAGAAAATGGACCTATGTCCGACTGACACAGAAGAGGGAGATTTATCCCAGTGCATTTATATATGTATATATATTAAAATTATGTATATATATATAAAATGCCTAATGCAAATACCTCAGATGTTCTATTTTGTGTTTTTTCTTTAATTTTACTAATAAAATTGTGACCATTTTTTTACTCAAAAGAGGAGAACCTTAAAAATTAATTAGAAACACATTCTCAGTAGTCTAAGGTTCAGAGTGACTTGGCAGAGAATATTGCTGAATGGTTAGATAACAGTGCTGGTAGGCTTGGCTATTGTAACACTTTACATTTGAGTTTCTCTTCCTTGAAATTACAAGAGCTATATGACTCAAGAGAAAGACTGATAATTAGGAATATTCTGCTTGCTTTTTATATAGCCCATTGAAGAACATTTTGATTAATTATTTGGAGGTCATAGGAAGGTACCTTCATGATCTAACTTTTGAACAAGTAGTGTTGCAACAAAAAGCCATGACTTAAAATTAAAAAGGAAATTTGAAATGACCTATTTCTTTTGGCACCTCAAGCCAGATATCTGTCAGTAAAATGAGTCACTTTTCAGTCAAATGGGTGGTCAGCAATATAAATTGGGAAGCTCAAAGACACCATTGCCAAACAGAGCATCTGCAGTGTTCACATCTATATTTGAGCATCTTTCATTTACCCAAGGGGTGCAGATGAGAAGGAGGAAGGCAGAGAAATGCACTTGCATAAAGCTTTTCAAGATGGATAGAACAGACAGCATTCCCAGAGGCAGGTCAAGTTCAACCCAAGAACAGCTCTCTCAGTGCTTTCACAACTGGTTAAAATACAAGATCAGTAGTAACTCAGCTCTCAAATCAGTGCTGAAATCAAGCAGAAGTTTGTTAATATTCATACGGTTAACATACATCAAATAGGATTACTGAATTTTCTGAATCTAAAAGTTCTCCACAGTGTTGACATTTCCTTATTGAACTCCCAGGATCGTTTGTTTTCAAAGGCTGTTGGGCTCAAGACGCATTTGGTTTTAAACAATCCTTCACAAAAAGTTCAACTTTCAGTCTAATATGATTGAAACCCAGCTTGAGTGTGTTTTATAATGCACTGAACTGGAAAGGCTATGGGCATTGAATTATTCAAAACATGGTAGGCGAAGGAGTGATATGTGGGGAGGAGTTGATCAAAGAAATCAGTGAGACTTGATATGTCTTGTTATCTCATTTACCTTTTAGAACTCTTCCAAATACTAGAGGAAAGAAATCAATAGCAATTTTCACCTGTCACGTTCCACACGTCAATTATTAATGAATGTCAAATTTGACCAGTTTTCTGTACCACCTGCTCTGCAATAATATTTGAGCCTTTATTAAAAATGTAAAATTGTCATTGAATTTCCAAATATGATTTGCCAGTGGCTAATTCAGCTTGTTTTATTAATAAGCAAGTTCTGATGAGTAATACTAATTTAATACACTAGCATGTAAGGTTAAAGTGTGAATTATTCCTGCCGAAGGTGATGAGATATGACTGCGATGTGGTGGTAGGGCACTCACCTTCCTGAACAAACCCTGCGAGCACACAGTTCTTGGGAGAAAGCAGAACTTCATACTGTAGCAAATCTGATATTATTTTGCATGTCTCCTGTAGCAGTGGAATGCACACACACAAACATCATGGGTGAAAAAAACACATGCGCACCTTAGATGCTTAATTTCTGAATATAGTTCTCCAGAAAGAAAAAGCTTTAGTGATGATTTGTATTTTTATAGTTTATTATTTTATCCATACTAAAACACTTCATGAAATCACTTCCTATTTTGTTGTCCACGGAATGCTTTCAATTTTGAGATGCTAAATACAAATGGAAATAATGATTATAGTCCTTGGCCATTAAAGACTAAGTTACAGAGAACCCGGTGACTGGAGGTCAGAGCTGCCACGGAATTATTCTCCACAGACCATTAGAATATCACTGTGTACCCACTTAAGGATAGAATGCTGCTATTGAGAAACTAGCTCTCTTTTATTTTTACTAAAAGGAGAGAACAGTAGGGGACCTTGGCTGCCTGAGTGTATGAGACTTTCTCTGTTTTGTACAATAAGCCAAAAACAATACATGAAATAGCCTCGGGTCTTTTGTCTTTTGTACCCAGCTCCTTCCTGTATTGCTCCTGATCAATTACACTTAAATCTACACTTAAATCAACAAGAGTTGCTTGAACATTTTGACAGTTATGCTCCCCATACCCTGAAGCATTTTTAAAGGGTTACTGAGATAAAGCTATTTCAAAAAATACTCCCTCCAAATTTTTTCAGGGTGGCATCAATGAAAGTAACTTAGAGGAAAAATACTCCACCTTGAGTTCGTGGCCTATCACTCTAAGGCCAGGCAAGCATAAACCTTCATAGCAAAACCTAAGTTTGCTCCAAGTTGAGAATTTGGTTTCCATGCTCTTATATAAAATGTATATGGAGAATTTAATTCCCTATAAGCCCTTTCCAAAGAGAGAATACAGTTCATCATTCATAAGAGATGATGAAAATTACAATTTTGTTGAATAGGTGGAATATATATTACATATAATATATATATTTATTTTTAATATATATATATAAAATATATAAAGTTACTATTCAGAGTCCTAAAAAATGGATTTTTCTTACCAAGAATGAACAGTAAGTTGATCTCTAAACAATAAAGCACCTGGTCATAAGAGAATCATAAAAAATATTTGATATCAGAATGAATTCACTGTTCAGGTGTAAAGAGGGAATAGCTTCAGTTTTCCTCCTTTGTGCACCCATTGCATCCTGGACAGAGGGAATTTTCTTGATTTTAATCTAAAGGAGAAATGTTCACTTTTGTTGAGATGGAAATTGACAACCTCAGTAGGCAGAGGCACTGTTTTTATTTGGCTGAATTCATTTCTAGTGATAATTCAAGGTGTAATAGGGTTTTCTATGCCACTCCAAAATCTGAAAATGATAAGCATCTCACCAGAGTTTCAGGATGGCCCATTACCTATTCTGCGGAAAGGATATTCAAAATACCATGCTTCATCAATGTCTTCTTTGACTTATTAATCAATGGACAACTACTGAGTTAAGACAGTGTCTTATCCTTGCTTCAAAAAAATAAAAACAAAAAAATCCCACAAACACAAAAAAACTGTTAATGATGAAAACTTATTATGCCAGGCCTTAGTATGGCCTGACTTGGAAATTTAGTTTCAGAGGCTTTTGTGAATATACCAAGGAAAGAGGACCTAGGTGTATCTTATTCCTACAGGCCGCCAAAAAATATTTGCTTAACGGAGAAAAAATTAATATAAGAGAGTATAGGAGAGAACCTGACAGATGCTTAACATTGTTGAGTGATAGCAATGCCCAAACTCATCTGTGATCAAACACTATGAAAGTATCCTCCTAAGGATAAACTTACTACAAATAAGAAGTGAAAATTCAATTATGGAGATACTTTCCGTTTCAGCTCTGATATGCAAAAAGCTTGGAAGTTGTCACTGTATCTTGTCCTTACAAGATAATGGGGTACAAAAAGAAAATCAATGACTTTTCTCAGACGTGATTAATAAAACATGTAACTATGAAAGAATTTTGAAACTGTAATTATGTATGTGTATATATGTGTCTCTGAAAAATCTGTGTCAAAGAAAACTGAGGGTATCAGTAGAAACTCATTTAACTTCTATCTCTTCTTACCTTTATTTCCTCCCAAACTTACCAGTATCCATCCAACTCGAAGGATACAAGTGATTTTTATATACTGTGCAAAGTTTTTTTCTTATTCATATGTCCATGTTTCCCCAATTCTCTAAATTATTATCTACATCTTCAGGATCTCCTTTATCGGTTCCTTCATTTCAACATATAAAATATAAGTCCTTCTCATTCTAAAAAATTCTTTTTTGCTAATTATTTTCTCTTTTCATCCAAACTCCTTCAGAGTAGCCTATTCCCACTGTCTTCACTAGCCCCGCCTGGCCCCCACAGGCAGCCCTACACCCCCAATTTATTGCCATCTGGCTTTTTGTCCACCACTTCACTGAACTGCTCTAAGGTCACTGGGGACCTAACTGCCCAAATCCAATGGACACTCACATTCTCTGAAGGATGACACTGTCATCTACTTCCTCCTTCTTGAAACTTTATCACCTCACTCCTTCCCAGAATTATTTCTCTGCTTATTACTTAAACGTTGTCAGTACTCACAATTCTCTGAAGTCTCATCCATTTTCATGATTTTAATGACTGCTGATATGTGCTGATGACATTCAAATTTTTATCTTTCCATGTCTTCACGTGCATGTCCAGTTATCTACCAGTCTGTCTCCTGAATTCTACAGGTGCTTTACAATTCAACATGTCCAGAACTAAAGTCTTTTTCCCAATTCAGTTCTTTATCCCCTATTTCCAAACTCAATAATACCACCACCCAACCTTAGTCACACAGATGGGGGTTCAGCCTCCACCTCCTACTTCTTCCTTACTTCCCAAGATCAAGTCTTGCTTGTAATTTCCTAAATAGAATTACAACTTATTTCCTCCCTTCAACTATACCTTATTTCAGACCCCTTTCTTCTTGCTATTACCTGGTCTAGAAGTTACCAAATTGCTGTTTGGTGGAACCAGTTGTTAAGACACTTCTGTTAAAAAAGGACTCTAGAGTCAAATAGCTTTGAGGATGGCTGTGTACCATACACCTGCTGTGACGATCCAGAATGAACACTAGCCTACAGCAGCTCCGAGAAGCTGTAAAGAAACCTGATTAACTTTACTTAAGCCAGGTTCTCCCTTCTGCCGGCCTATAAACCTTTCAGTAGGGACTGGAGAGGAGGTGGCAGCGTGAAAGTCCCACTTGAAAATAAAAAACACTGCTCCTCATAAGATTGGGGCATAAGTGTCTCCAGGCTTCTTCAAATTCCTCAACCATACTGACGTCAGTGGTCTAAAATGCCACCTGAACTTGTCCTTTCCATACTTAGCTGTTTTCTGAGGAAACCAGCTCCACGCACATGGGTGGTTAAGACCCGCTCTCCTCGTCCTCACGGCCTCCTTTAGGGGCACTTGCCACTGCCTGGTGACACTGCACTGATCCTCCAGAGCCTGTGCCTGTGGCTCCGTAACACACCCCTCACACACTCACAGCTCTGGACTTCCGCTGTCCTCTCTGCCTTGAGTGTCCTTTCCCTTCACCGGCTGACTCACCAGTTTTTCACGAGTCCTTTAAGACTTAGCTTAGGGACTGCCTCTTTCGATGACTTTTCTTTGCCTCACAGCTCCCCCTCTTCTTCCACAAACACTGACCAAACGCCCTGAATATGCCCGTCACAGCATGTCACGTGCAGGATGAGACATCTGCTGTGCCTCTTCCCCTCTCACCCCACTGCTGAAGGGCCTACACTAAATCTTGCTCATTGTTTCACTGCTCTAACACCCAATCCATGACTAATGAACTAACTAGTACTGTAGTAGCCCTCTTTGTAACAATCAGGCAGGAACTTCTAGAAGAAATCTGACACTCCAGCTGTTCTCTGCTCTCACCTTTCAGTCTGAACGAACTAAAGACTTATCTGTACATGTTTTACCAGGGAGACGTAATTTAATCCAGAGATGTGTCATCACATACTCTTACATACTCTGCCGTTTAAAAATTCTGCTCACGATGGGGGAAGGAGACAGGTGTGGTTTCTGACAGTCCCACTGTTTTGCAGTTCTAGTGCTCACTGCCTTCTCTCTCAGTGCATTCCTTAAACCCTTCCTCTCTTAACAAGGAAACAGGATAACAAAGTAATTAAGAGCCTGGGTTCTGCCTATCTGTGAAACAGAAACATAACCAAGGACATAAAGAATAAACTGGTGGTTACCAAGGGGGAGGGGGTGGGAGAGGGTTGGATTGGGAGTTTGGGATTAGCAGATGCAAACTGGTGTATATACAGGATGGATAAACAAAAAGGTCCTACATGGGACTTCCCTGGTGGTGCAGTGTTTAAGAATACACCTGCCAATGCAGGGGACACGGGTTCGAGCCCTGGTCCGGGAAGATCCCACATGCCAGAGAGCAACTAAGTCCGATGCCACAAGTATTTAAGTCCATAACTCAACTATTTAAGAGCCCGTGCTCTGCAACAAGAAAAGCCACCACAATGAGAAGCCTGCGCACCGCAACTAGAGAAAGCCTGCATGCAGCAACGAAGGCCCAACGCAGCCAAAAATTTAAAAATAAATACATTTATTTAAAAAAAAGTGGATGTATTTTAAAAAACCAAAAAGGTCCTACTGTAGAACACAGCGAACTATATATCCTGTGATAAACCGTAACGGAAAAGAATGTATATAAATGTGTAACTGAGTCACTTTCCTGTACAGCAGTAATTAACACAACACTGTAATTCAACTATACGTCAATAAAAAAATAAAATTTAAAAAAATTGCCATAAAAATAGTCACATAAGGGGGACTTCCCTGGTGGTCCAGGGTTAAGACTTCGCCTTCCAATGGAGGGGGTGAGGGTTCGATCCTTGGTGGGGGAGCTAAGATCCCACATGCCTTGCGGCCAAAAAACCAAAATATAAAACAGAAGCAATACTGTAACAAATGCAATAAACACTTAAAAAATGGTCGACATCAGAAAAAATCTTTAAAGAAAATATTCACATAAATCAGAAACAAATGAAACATAATAAAGTCCATACATTAAAAAAAAATAGAGCATGGGTTCGGGTCACATCGCAGCTTCCCACTTCCTTACAGCTGTGTAATTCTGGGCAACTCACAAAATGTCTCCTCAGACTCCTCATCTATAAACGGGGATGGTAACAGTTCCCTACCTCAGAGCGTTGCTGTAGTCCATAAACACAGTAAGTGCCTTGGTAAATGTTTGAGGCTCTCTGGTTATTGTGAATTAAAATACCTCAATGGCTTCTGGCCATATGATTTATAATAGTTTGATGTTTAACCAAATGGTAAAACTATTCCATTTATTATTCCCGTATCTTTTTAACCCTTACACCCTGCTTTGTTGCTTATGTTTTTTCCCAACACAGAGTGCTAGTTCCAGGAGAGCAAAGGCTTTATTTTGTTCACTGCTGAAAGCAATAGCACCCAGAAAAGTACTGTACATATGAAGCCCTCAGTAAACACTAGCTGAATGAATGGTGTAAAGTGTCACAAGGAAAAGTACACCAAAACTTTCATTATAATAAAAAAGTATAGGTAAATCTTTCTCTAATGGCTTCCAGTCAAGTAACTGAAACCACCATAAGCTATAATAAAAACATAAGTAATTTATTAAAAATTGAAGGCAAAAACATAATTTTAAATGATTTAGACCTATGTTAGGCGTGATAGAGTATGGATGCTTTCTTGAAATTCACAATCAGATCCAGGAGTATCACTTTCAGAATGTGAATGTTCTAGCAGATTTTTACTTTTAGTTGTCTTTTTTTTTTTTTTTTTTTTTTTTTTTTTAGCGATACGCGGGCCTCTCACTGTCGTGGCCTCTCCCGTTGCGGAGCACAGCCTCTGGACACACAGGCTCAGCGGCCATGGCTGACGGGCCCAGCCGCTCCGTGGCATGTGGGATCTTCCCAGACCGGGGCACGAACCCGTGTCCCCTGCATCGGCAGGCGGACTCTCAACCACTGCGCCACCAGGGAAGCCCTACTTTTAGTTGTCTTTGATGAAACAGTCACTATTCTACTCTCTTTAACAGAAATGTGTTTTTTTGAAGACTCACTTTTAATTGGTTTATTAACCAAAGAATTATTTTGCCCAATTCCTTTGCTTTTATGCTTTACAGGTGAGTCAGAGCAGGAATGCAGGTCCTTCCCAGGTTGTTTCCTAGCAGAGAATTTTTTGGTATATTCACCTGCTTTGCTCATTTTCTCTGAAGAAGACCTGCTATTTCTAGATAATTCCTCTTTTTTTCTTTGACTTCCAGTTCCAGAAATGATGTCTGCTGAGGGGAGAACATGTTCTAGCAATGAACTCTTCAAAAGACTCCTGCCGCTGCTCTGTGACTGGGACCCCCAGGTTGTCTTTGGAAGTTTCTAAGGCCTCCTGAGTAGACACTGGGACATGGAAGGAGTCGAGAGGCAAAGGAATCCTAGCATCACCTGTAATTTTTTGAAACTGGACGGAAAAACAAAAGACAAGACAAAAATTCAGTGATGAACAAAGCCAACCATTAAAAAGTAGAGTTCAAAACTTCAGTGTTACTCTGTGACCTTATTATTAACACAGTCAATATTCAGAAGATTTCAGAGCCGGTTTTTTTCTAATTGTATCTTGCCAAGTGATTCTCAGCTTAACGTAGCTATATCCAAGGCTATGTCCGCTACATTTTCAGACTTTAGTGACTGGGGTAGTTATTACCCATTTCCTTTCCCTCACTAAAAATAAAACCCTATTCTGTAAGATAATTAATTTCTTTCCTATCCTCCAGGCACATGCAAACAGTATATAGTTTGTGACCAAACCGTGTTCTCAAGCTGTCAGTTCCCAAGACCAGTCTGAGATTGGTTGATGGGGGCTCCAAGTAAGGCTAGAGGAAAAGCTGACAGGTTTTCCCCTCCCATTCCCATAACCAGTGATTCACTGTAATATGTTACCTATTAGCTATGTCTGGATTACTTATTTAAAAATTATATCAGTATGTGTACCTTCATTAGTGTTCCTTCATTGTAAGCTGACTGCATACAAATAGAAACCTAGATAAAATATGAATAGAATAGACATTTATACAATTTAAAATCTGGAATATTTTCTCTAATGTTTTCTTTCTTCATTAAGGATAGTTTGCTTTAACTCATAAATTTTCTAAAGAACTTCCAGCCTCCTTATTTACAATAATACAGTATCATGAAATGGGCACACATTTACTAATCTCAGATTTGGAAAGGATTCCAGAATCTTATAGGTTCTGAGCATGTGAACTATTAGAGACTGATCATTATTGTTTTCTCCCTGACTTGGTCATTTCCTTTTTGCTAATCACTCTTAGAATCATTAAGTGCTGTTCTGTCCACTTACTTGGATATTTTTCATTTGTCCTGGGGCACCCTGTTTTGATTCTGACTTTTCTTCTTCAAGTGCCTTCTTTTCTTCTTTACGTGGACTACTAACAGTAGAATTCATCTGGGGACGACCTAGTAAATGAAAACCTGACTGATCTACACCAGCCATTGTGGCCAGCTGCCCAAGCCTGGACCAGAGGAGGAAAGGAGAAAAGACAAAGGTTATTATAATCACATAAGAGCAGTTTAGATTTCCCCAGACCTACAATCATGAAATACTTCTAAAATCTTAAAAGCCAACATCCTACGCCAGACTACAAGCCTCTCTCTCCCCCAAATTCTCAGCCCTTTCCAGATTCATCCTCTAGGACACATCCCATCTCCTTACCTATTACCGCTCCATTTTAAACACTGTCTGACTAGCAGCTTCAACATCTACCACGCACCTCGTCCACTACCTCTCACACCTCTATTCCCACTCTTCTTTACCACATTTCCTCCAGTTTCCAAGAATGTGTTTGTTCCTTCCTTCCCAACACCAACACCAATTCATTCACTGACAAAACACCACTCCATCAACTATCAATCTCCACTTCCCTCTTCCAGCAAAATTGCTCCCAGTTGAGAACCACTGACCTATATCTCCCCTGCAGATTAATAATAATTTTTATGTCTAAGGCAAAAATAACTTTAATTCAGACTTATCAAACAAGCAAAATAAGTGAAAGATAGGAAAATTCTTATGCATTCCCAAATATTTTCAATGAAAACTGCCTTCAATTTAGTCTTTACAAAAAACTACACCTACTAATTACTCTATCTACAGGTTACTCTTTTATAATGAGCTCCCCACTCTACCAAAGCAGGCTTCCCTATTTGCATTTCTTAAAAAATTTAATTCCTAATTTTAAAAAGTCAACTATATTACCTATAATTACACTAAATATGGCCACGGAAGTGATGAAAATTGCTCCAGTTCCTCAGCAAACTACAATTACAGTCGCAAAGAGAAGAACGCCATGAAGAGAAATGAACTAACCCAGCATCTTTAAGGAGATCCAAGAAAGCATGGGACTTCTGAATAGAATTCTCAATGCTGCCCAAAACACCTGCATCATCCAGGATCATGCTTGTCAATGAGTGGGCATGAAGGGCTTCAGACAAAGAGAAATTCATATTTCTTAAGTGGGCATTTTCATGTTCCAGCTATAAAAGAAGACTAAAAATGTCTGACATGATTTTTTCTCATTGTCATCAAAAGTAGTCTTGCCTATTTTCAAGGAACAAAACTAAAACACTCAAAATGTAATTAATTTCTAATTAACCTAACTCTCTACCAGTAAAGACAGAGACCATATCACATAGTAACCAAAACCCACAGGCACCCAACAAAGTTTCCTATATAACACTTAGGTGGTATATAAATAAACCAAAGTTACCGTTTTATTAATGATCTTTCACAAAAGATCACATTTCTAACTAGTTCAATTCATAATGGAGCCTTATTCCACATTAGAAAATTACCTGCTTTAAGTTTCTCTTAAATTAGAAAATGAAATATAGAATCTGATTTGAATAAAACATATTACAACTCTGCTGAATGTTAAGAATTAACTTTAGTGAGCAAAATATCTAATGCTTACGTTTAAAAGTCCTAAATCATACCCAACCCAATTTATTAAATGTACAATCACCAATATTTTCTTTGGCTTCTTGAAAATATTCCCCCCATGCACTCTTCCCCTTCCGCTCATCATCTATGCACTTAAAACCCCCTGTAAGCTCAACTCTAGTATTTCTCAGAAAGGCCATTAATGTTCATGATGCCCCTTTTGCCTTACATGAGCAGGTGCTCAACATTTATTGAATGAGTGTCCGCCAATCCAACGGATGCACTTTCAAAAATTCCTCCCTACACTCATCCTGTGATAAATTATATTTAGATAGAACTTTTTAGATTATGCCCTTTCATGCACATTACCTAATGTAATTCTCATAGTATATATTTTTATCTTTCATTGCATTCTTAGAAGTTTTCCAATATCTTAAATTTATTTAAATGATTCACTTTCTTAATTCATTGCCAGGAGAGTCTCATCGTGTCTTTTATGTTACTGTATATACAGTATATGCACAAAAGTGCCTTCTTGAATCAAAGAATCATGAAAAGGAAATAAGCTAATGTCATATAAAAGCGCACACGCGCAAACGCACACACACACACACACACACACACACACAAAACCAGATTTTCACATTTTTAAAAACATGCTTTCTGGAATATAGATCATATGATCACTAAATACCAGTAAATGCAAAAGTCCACATGATACAACAAATTTGCAACATATTATAGTTTTAAATCTTACAAATTATGTGTATATGGCTTAAAATCAAATCAAAATAAAACCAAAACACTCTCTAAAGCAGAAGAAGAAACTTGTTTACCTCACTGACTCGTTTATCAGCCTTCAGTCTTATTACTCTTCCCTCCTTTAACTGCTTTAGGCACTCCTGCAGGTTTTCCTAAACAGAGTCAATATTATAACTAATTCATAGTATAATATCCCAAAGCCTTTCCAGCTATTGGTCTCATCAGGATTTAGGGGCAGAGCCAGAAGTGAACTCAGATTTTAGTCTGCTACTGGTAATATCATACCATGCTAGTGAAATGAATTATCAAAATCTATCAAGTTAGCATAGGTAAGATTTATTTAAATTCCACTCTTTCGAACATAAATTTGTGGTAGCCCACCATAAAAGGCATATGCATATAAATAACATAGTAAGTCAGAAATAAGAAGTTAAAACCCAGAAAGAAAAATTCTATTTTTATTTGTGGGTCTCCTTATAGTAGGAAGTCCTATTAATGCACATGCTTAACATACCTGAATTGCCTAATTGCAGATTCAAAAGCATGTTCTTAAGAAGTACTCACTTCTAAAGCAATTCACAGTCAAGCACTGTTCCTGGAGTTCCCTGGGTATGAAATAATCTAATCATCAAAACCCTAAAAGGGGGCTTCCCTGCTGGCACAGTGGTTAAGAATCCGCCTGCCAGTGCAGGGGACACGGGTTCGAGCCCTAGTCCAGGAAGAACCCACATGCCGCAGAGCAACTAAGCCCATGCACCACGACTACTGAGCCTATGCTCTAGAACCCACATGCCACAACTACTGAAGCCTGTGCGCCTAGAGCCTGTGCCCTGCAATAAGAGAAGCCACCACACTGCAACGAAGAGTAGCCCCCCGCTCGATGCAACTGGAGAAAGCCTGCGAGCAGCAACGAAGACCCAACACAGCCAAAAATAAATAAATAAATGTATAAAAAAAAACCCTATGAGGAAAGAATGATCACTAACTCCATGGTTTTTGTTTGTTTTTTTGCGTTACGTAGGCCTCTCACTGTTGTGGCCTCTCCCATTGTGGAGCACAGGCTCCGAACAAGCAGGCTCAGCGGCCATGGCTCTCGGGCCTAGACGCTCTGCGGCATGTGGGATCCTCCCGGACTGGGGCACGAACCCGTGTCCCCTGCATCGGCAGGTGGACTCTCAACCACTGCACCACCAGGGAAGCGCTATTTTACAGATGAGGGAAACAGAGGCAGAGAAGTAGAATAAGTAGAGCAGCACAGCCAAGGTCACACCACTAAGTAGCAGAGCCACACTGTGGACTCAGGAAGCTGGGTGCCATTCCTGTTCACGGAGGTGGTAGTCTTCCCATTCACCAAGGTCACTGAAATAAAATGAACGCTGATAAACTCTCTTAGGAGTTTTAGGAACTAAGACACTTCGGTCCTTGAAGTGGGGACACTGCTTGCAATAGGCAGAATTCTAACAGAGGCCCCAAGATTCCTACTTACTGAAGTACACAAACCTTCCACTTATCCAATCAAACTCTAAATCTAGGTGCTGCAATGAAGGGATTTTGCAGATGGAATTAAGGTTCAAAATCAGTTGATTTTTTAAGATAGGGAGATTATTCTAGGTGGATGTGACCTACTCAGGCACCCCATGAAAAGGACCTGAACTCTTCCTGAATTGAAGTACAAAAGGGACAAGAGGGAGACTCTCCATTGCTGGCTCTGAAGAAGTCCAATGCTGCGGCAGGGAAGGCAAGCGAGAGGCCTCTAGGACCTGAGACTGTCCCCCGACTGACAGCCAGCAAGGAAATGGGGACCTCTGTCCTGCAACTGCAGAATCTGAATTATGCCAACAAGCCGAAGAAGCTTGGAGGCATTCTTTCCCAGAGCCTCGGGATGCTAACACAGCCAGACTGAAATCTTGATTTCAGCTCTGTGACCCACACAAACTATGGTGAACATCCAACGTTTGGGACTCAATGTCTTACACTTAAATTTCACGTGCTTTAACACTCTCGGGAGAGAACCCACATGTTCCCGTGTGTATCTGAGCAGGAAACCCAGTCACGCTGTGCCTGGACTTCTGACCTACAGAACTGTGAGGTAGTCAAATAGGTACTGTTTTCAATCAGTAAGAGTGTAGTAAAAGAATTAATATTCTACTCAACCTCCAGGCTCATGAACAAAATGAACGATTTTCATTGTTTTAAGCCACTGTTTCAGGGTGGTTTCCTATGCAGCGATAAACAATCAGAATACCTACACTTATGGAAACAGTAAGGTATATTTATACATTTTAGCTGCTTTGAACAATCACTTAAAGAATGAGGAACTCTATTATATGCCATCATTGGCAGAGGAGCTGGTATCACTTTCTGGAGAGTAGCTCTTGGTACCTAACAACAATCCTACATCAGGGGTTTACCCTAAGGAAATCAAAGATGTGGGCAAAGATTTATCTACCAACATGATGTCATAAGATTGTTTATAACCAAACCCTAGAAGAAAGCTAAGAGCCTCCAAATTGGGATTGGTTTAAACAAAAACAGATCACCGAATGAAGGAATGCGCTATGAAGCCACTAAGAAAATAATGACAACAGGTCTCAACCAGAGTTAATGAATGGGCTTCAGGAGTTCTACATTCAAAATATATCTGTGCGTTTTTCCTGGGAGATGGTGCATAAGCTTAATCAAATTCTCTGGTGTAGAAGAGTATTTAGTGATAAGACAAAATATTTTTCATACTTTTTTCAGACAAAAGAGCAGATCAGGTGTGTGTACATGCAGAGGTGGCTTTTATTTCCTTCAATGAGTTGTTCATTGTTTTCAAGAATTTACTCAATGAACATATATTTTTATATTCAGATCATGTTTAAAAAACTGACAGTCTAAGAACTTCAAATTCTTTAATGTTTCATTACTAAAGCCAGCCAAATTTTCAATGGGGAAAAAGGGGGAAAAATTGCAAACTTCCTCTACTTTCAATATAATGCTTTAATAAATCTTCTAAAACCGATTTCGAAGAATTTCTAAACAAATAAGCAAATAAACAAAAAAAATCTCACCACAGTCAGAGGAAAGTAGAGTGAAACTTCCTGACTGGTTCTAAATAGCACATCAAAGTGCAATTACATGAAATAGTTTCTTCCTCTAGTGGAGGGAATTAGAACACAGTGTTAAAATTTGTGGAAAAGTGTACCCTCCTCCCACAAAGTATTAATAATTCATGTCCCTTACATGGAAATATGGAACCAAAAAAGTTAGAAAGTAAAATTGCTTGATATTCTATTACTTAAGTAAGACTAATGATAAGGCTTTGGAATAATTTTCCTTCCTGTCATCTGCTCTCCTTTCCTCCCTTCTGTACACTGGCTAGGGTGATTTTTCTGGGACAAAGCTCCCATCATATTGGATATCAAATTTTATGTTCACCCTTTCTCCATTTAACATTGAAATCAATCATTTCTCATATAATCAGGGGATTCATAACCTTGTTTTTTTTGTGTGGGCTACAAAATATTCCACTGACTGGGTTTACTGGTTAACCACTTTACACATTTAAATTCTTTCCAACTTTTCAATATTATAAGACAAAATAACTGTTTTTATGCTTTTTTCCATATTGAGAATAACGTTCTTGCAATAAATCCATAAAAATGAGTTTGACGTCAAAGCAAATGAACATTTTTAAGGCTCTGAGGTACCTATCTCCAAACTTCTTTCCAAAAGATTTCTGAGATTTTATACTGCCCACAGCGATGTATCACTTGGTATATAACCTCTACTACAACTGTTGGCTTATTTCCTCACGTAGAGTGCAAGTTATTTGAAGATAGGGGGTGTATTTTATTAAGTGTTTATCCCCAGCACCTGTGCCTAGCACAACGTGGGCGGTCAATAAATAATTGCTTAATAAGGAAAATCCCTGCCAATACAAGATGTACGTGTGTGAAAGACAGACTGTGTGTTTTTCTCTAACTGAATAGATGAAAACTTGTCATCTTCTTTAATGTGCAATTTTTTTCCCTATAATTAGCAATTTAATTTCTCTTTTAGATTATATTGTAAAAATTCAGATTCTCTGAGGCAAATGGACCTGGCACTACCCATTAGCTATATAACCTTGGACAAGTTCTATAACTCTAGGTCTCAACTTCCTCATCTATAAAATGGAGATAAGCTCCCATATCACAGAGCTCTCGTGAGGATTACATGAGTTAAAACACATATAAAATTAGAAGAGTGCTTGGTACACAGCATATGTTCAATTAATGCTGAATGAATAACATGTGAATGCAAACAGTAGTGAAGGGCTTAAAATGAAATAGTCTCATCCCACTCCCACATTCGGCACTCATGAAGTGACCGATTCTTTACTCAGGTTTTTAATTGTAAAATACGATATGCGTACTGAGAAGTGCACAGAGCAAAACTGTCAATGTGACAAATAAAAAGAGAATACTTACATAACCAGTACTCAAATCTGAAAGTATTGATACTTGTCAGCATCTCAAAACCCCCCCCATATCCTTTTCCCATCACAATCTCCTTCCCTCTTCCCAGTTAAACACCATCCTCATTTCTTGACAATCCTTTCCTTTAACCTGCATGCATCCCTAACAAAAGAGTTTAGTTTTGTCAACATCTAACTTTATGTAGAGGATCATAGTATATGAAGTCCTTTTTATCGTATTTCTTTCACTCAACATTGGTTTAAAAAATTCATCCACATTGCAGCCTGTAGCTCTAGTTAGTTCAATTTTATCGCTTGATAGTTTTCCCACTGTACGAATACACATAATTTATTTAATTTTTGACTCCTAATGGACATTTAGTTTGTTTTCAGTTTGTGCTAATGCAAATCATGGACAGGAATCCTGCTGTACCAGTTATTCTGGTGCATTTACACAGGGCGGGGGTGAGGGCTGCTGGCTCACAGGCTATTTATATACCTTCAGTTGATGGAGAGTGCTAAATGCTTTCCAAAGTAGTTGTGTCGATTTACACTCCAGTATAAGCAGGGTAGAAGATTCCCATAGTACTCCAGGTCTACAATACCTGATACTACCACACTTTATTTATGTATCTGTCAAACTGATTGGCATGTAGTTTCACTGGTTTTCACTCACTTTTATTACTTAATGAAGTCCTACACTTTTCTGTGTTTACTGGCTGTTTGGATTTCCTTTTTTATGAGGTTTACGTCAACTATTGTCATTTTTTATTATTATTATTTATTTATTTTTGGCTGAGTTGGGTCTTCGTTGCTGCGTGCAGGCTTTCTCTAGTTGTGGTGAGCGGGGACTACTCTTCATTGCAGTGGCTTCTCTTGTCGTGGAGCACAGGATCTAGGCGGGTGGGCTTCAGTAGTTGCGGCACGTGGGCTCAGTAGTTGCAGCTCACAGGCTCTAGAGCACAGGCTCCGTAGTTGTGGTGCACAGGCTTCGTTGCTCCGCGGCATGTGGGATCTTCCTGGATCAGGGCTCGAGCACGTGTCCCCTGCCTTGGCAGGCAGATTATTAACAACTGTGACACCAGGGAGGTCCAACTATTGTTATTTTGAATTCTTCTCCAAGTAATACTCTTACATGACCATTTTCTGACTAAATTGGAGGCATTATCTGTTCACTTTCTATTTTACTAAGTAAGGGTTTAGTTCCTTTACACTCTTCCTATGTCCACACTGCTCAGTAATGTCATCATTAGTTCTTCCACTGCTCATGATCTCTTTGACTTGTAGTGATATACTTAAAAACCTACATTGTTGCTCAACTATAAACTCTCTCAACGTCACGCTTTGTAAAATGAGGACATTCATACCATCTTCCCTTTTTTCTACCTCCTGTCTCCCTTCCAGACCTAGCTTTTACATTGTCAAAGTTGAAATTTATACTCTGTTCTATGTGCAGTTAAGTCTTCTGTTATTTGAGAGTCAGTAGGGAGTAAGGTTTAAGACAACAGGCAGAGAGCCTAAACTCAAAGCTTCGATCCAACCCTAAATTAGGTACAGCCTGGGCAAGTTCCTTCCCTGTCTTAGCTTCCTTTTCACAAAAGTGGGAATGATATTAGCACCAACCTCATAAGGCTATTCAGAGGATTAAATGAGTTAATATATGCAAAAACACTTACAGCCTAATATATACTAAGTACATACTAGTACATTTCAGTACATACCAAGTTAATGCAAATACATACTAAGTATACTTTAGGTTAGTTTTTTGTTACTACATGCAAGTTGACAATAAAAGCTGCAAACCAAGACAGTATTGCCTTTATTACAATGAAATTAATATTGCCCACTGCAGATGTACTCTGTGTATAGACTACACCTCGTTCCATACTGTGTCAGTGTCACTGCCCTTGTGCAGGCTGACCACATACCCCAAGCCGCCTTGGGATGTTCCAGTTTATACCTGTTGTCCTGATGTTACAGCATTAGAGCGCCTCCTTACACTACTGAAGTGTAAGGACTTTGGACAAGTTCTGGTTTGGACAACAAATTAGATAGGTGGTCATTACCGCCGTGTGTCGCCAAAAAGGGGGACATCTATAGTGTCAAGTTTAAGTGGATTCTTCTCTTCCTCACCAATAGTAGGTTAAAAATCAACCATAGCTTAGTTTGCTTCAGGTTTATATCAGTATAGCCTTTTTTCCTCTGGAGTTCAAGTTCCTTCTCTTCCTCTCCCTCTTCCCTTCCAACAGTGCCTAATACCTAGTAAGTACAATATGCCTCAAGGTGTTTCCAAGCTCTGAATCACACAATCAATAGAAGCCTCTTCAATCTAGACTAGCTGCTCTCTGCACTGAATCCCCTATTACCTTCCTTCTTGGTTTATTGCCTCATTTTGCTGGATTATTTCTATAAAAAGCTTAAGGTGTAGCACAGGAGGTCAATTTTTCAAATTTCTTTCTGTACAAAATATCTTCTTCAGTCTCCACTTATGACTGATAGTTTGGCTGGATACAAACCCCTAGGGTGAAAACTATGTGCCTGAAAAACTTTGGAGGTATCTTTCTAATGCCTTCCAGGATCCATGGTGCTGATGACAGTATGATAAAAGTCAGATTTTAACTTTTTTTTTTTTAGGTGACCAGTATTTTTCTCTCTGGAATGGATGTATCCTGTCAGTATTTTATTCTATGTTAATTTATTTTTTCAGTATTTTAAAGTTTCATAATGAAGGGTGCCTAGGTATAAGTCTATTCTTGTTCATCTTGCTCAAAACTTGAGTAACTATTTTCAATCAGAGGCCTGATGTCTACTTTCAGCTGTGGGGAATTTTGTTGCCCTTTGACAGCTTCCCTCCATTTTTTTTCTGGGTCTGGAGTTTCTAATAGTTACATGTTGCATCTCCCAGATGCAGCCTCTCTAACATATTGCTATCACATTTTCCATTGTGTCTTTCTTTTTTATATAATGAGAATTTTTTAAAATTCCTACTGAAGTTATTTCAGCAACCATATTTTCATTTCCAAGAGACCTCTCTTGCTTTTTGACCATTCTCTTTTTAATTAACACCCTAGTCTTATTTTATAGTTGCTAGCCCTTTTTAAATCTCCCTCAGAATACTAATTAGGGTTTTTTCTTAAATTATTTTGTTCCCTAAATTGTCCCCGGTCCTACCAGGATATGTTTTCACACTTTGTCCCCCTCTCTCATGTTGTAAGCTTTACTCAACTATCAGGCAAACGACAGTTATTTTCTATTTAAGAATGAGTGCAGAAAGCTCCCTGAAGTCAACGATTGATTGGTTTCTTATGCAGGAAGAAGCGGGGAGTAACTGTAATAGGATCCCCCGCAAACACAATTTTCTAGGGTGTGAAAACTCACACTAGCTGCCCTAGTTCTCGCCAGTTTCACTGTTTTCAAAATGAAAGCATCTCATTTCAGGAGTGTGAGGGCGGGGCTGGGAGTCCACTCCTCCAAACACAACCCTTCAATGAGCTCCCCTATTTCAGTCACACTTTTAACTAACTCCACCCTCTCTCCTACATGCGCATCTGAGCATTGGGCTACTTCTGCAGTTGGGGTCAGAATCCTCCTCAGTTGCAGGTGGTCCCTGTGCATATTCTAGTTGATGCTTTTCCTCTGTTCTACTGCCTCAGTTTCACACTCTTCCACTTGTCTTCCGTCTTTCAAAACTGTGTTGAAATCTCTTGATTGTTGTGGGCTTATATACTTAAACACTTTGATACCATCCTTGTAGTGTCTTGTCAAATCGGAGAAGAGGTGAAAGGGTTCTCAGTGCATTTTGAATCTACTATTCTGTGGTCCCAGTGTGTAAACTTCTTGGTCTTCCCCAGTGTCTATCATTACTATTAGAAATACAATCTCCTGGTCTACTCATGAAGGAAATGAACACAACACACCTAAAATGACAAGGAACGTGGATCAGATGCTCTAGGGTCTTGTTGTACTCTGCCATTTACTAATAAGCCACTTACGTGCTACAAATTGTAGGTGCTCATTTATAAAATGAAAGAGGGTAACTCTACATGAACTATAGATTTCTCCTACTCTAACATTTCATAATTTTCTAAGTTTTTTTCTTAAAATTTCTCTATATTATCATTAATTTTAATTAAAAAAATAAAAATCTAACTTTCTCTTTTGAAAATCAAAGAGTTAATTCCCATAGTCCTACAATAATGGGATAATTAGTTCTGAAACCGGTCATGTTTCATATGAAAAGAAAATCATATTAAATGATTTTTAAAAATTAAACATGGACTTTGTAGCACAAAGACAAGGTCCCCCCCAAATGGTGTTCCTTTATTTACTAGAAATGTTCAGCTCTTCGTTAAAGTTGAAATAAAATAAATACATTATTTTTGAGGTGCAAAAATTTCTTATGAAAATCAATTTTTCTTTTCTGTCCATACAAACAAAAGTATGGAATGACATTAGAGGTCAGGTTTATTTGGTAATAGAATGTAGCTTCTTGATATTTTTTATTTTAGGAAAGGAGAATATCAACATCAAAACTTTTTTCAACTTTATTTTTATTTAAAATGAGGACATATTTTCCTCTTGTAAAAAGAGAGTTCAACTAGAACTGTCAATTTTCTCATCTGTAAAACAAGAGCACTGAATCAGCTGACTACATTCATTCAGAACTCAATTTCTTTATCGTATGATCACTAAGGTTCTCCCTAAATCTAATATACTAAGGTTCTAAGGAAAGGAAAATATATTACTAACGACATGTTTTGATTTTTATTTCTTAGAGTTCAAATGTCCACCATTCACCCTGGTCTAAGCTTAACCAGTCAAGGGGATACAATGCAGATGGGAGGAGAAAACAGAACCCTCACACAAGCTGTGCCATGTTGCAATCAGGCTTCCGTTTGAAAAATAATCTTCTCTATAGCTTTAAAGTGATACCTTTGTCCCGGCAATGCTTCTTGTTTCAAACTGATTTTCTCTGGCTCTTCCTGAACACTTTCTGAGGAATCATTGACCTCTTCGATTTCTGAGGAGGAAGGACTCTCTAATGTCACAGTCACAGGAAATTCTGATGGACCTGAGTGTCCCAAGAAGAAGATAGGAAACCACAGAGTTGTTAAACTACAGTGCAAAGAAAGAAGACAAGATTGTATAAAAGACAACACAAGCCAGATACCAAATATGCAAATATTAGAGGACATTTAACAAAAGTGATCTGAGATATCATTATTTATAAACGTCTCTCCCTGCTCCTTAGTCTAAAACAGGCAATGACTAATTAAAAGTACAGTAACATATTTTTGCTGTTACTGTACAGACCTCTGTTGTACATGGTTAGGATTAGTAATGGGAATTGCCCATATTATTTTATTAAGTTTCTTTCACAGAAGCCAAGGGAAGATCCAAGGTAACCATTTTTTCTCAGATCAACTTTAGACTGCAAATGAAAAATTTATTTTTCACTATCAGACAAAAACAGTCTGGAAGAAAATGTAGTTTTTTGGAGGAAAATACATCAGTAAAGGGACTGATAAAGAATCAGAAGAATAATCAGAAAGTCAACATATCTAAGCTGTGTATAACAGATGTTAGAATTTAAAAAAGTAAATCACTTACACATACATAACTAAAACTGACCCATCAAAAATTTCATCTTCTCATCACCCTTAAGCCAAAACTAGGGTAACAGTAATACAATTCTCCTGTCAAGCTTCACTGCCACTGCAATGTTGTTCAATTGGACATTTCCAAACATTTAAAACCTGATCTGGCCACAACCCCATAAAAGTCTACAGATCATAAAGAAGTGTGCTGGGATTATGTAACTACACAGAAGACAAGTAACTAGGACATCATTTCGACAACAAGCTGCAAATCTGCAGCATAGGAAAATCCCAACAGGAGAACGAGGTGCACACCCTTCTCTCTGGGCATGCAAGGGCAGGACTGACACCCAAGATGCTCTTCTCTCAACCTCAGCAGAGGTGCCTCTCACAGAGCAACTATGCAGTCTCCCAGAACCACTGGGAAGGAGAATCTGATACGGACAGTATTAGCTTGCCATGAAGCCAGAAGCGAGGAAATGTGTGTGGCCTTGGTGAGACAGCAGAGGTTTGGGAGATGTTGCTTTATATTGGCTTTCAGATCAGGAATTTGTACATATAGCCCACAAACAACTTTTCTTGAAAACATATGAACATTCTTGAGTATGACAGCTCCATGTGAGGGGTCAGAAATGGCAGTCAAGTTTGTTTCACTGGCTAACAGCTGATTTGCGGACTGGAGAACAGGCTTCCTTGTTTACAGACAACCACAAGGCTGCCAGTTGTGTGCCAAATCCACACAACTACACAGTTGCATTGGGAAAGCGACCAAACATGTTTTACATGGATTTATTTCAGAGAGGGAAATCCTTCTTGTAAGGTTCTGTCAGTTTAAAAAGCAAGAAGAATGACCATTCACCTTTGCCAATTCAAGCCCTATATATCATAAATATGATAGCTACACACCAGCAACTGATTACATACATCATGAGCTCTGATGAATGGAAAGCCCCTAAAAAGATATCAACAAAACAAAGTTAGATCTTGATGTAAATACATCACCAGTTAAACCCAGTTAATACAACTATTTACTATTATGTACAGTACCCATACAGAATTGTGTATAAAAATAAATAAGCTCAAAAGAAGGACCTGGAAGGCTCTGCTACGGAGAAAACTGAACAGAATTCAGCTAACTAGCTTGGTAATAACTCTCTGAACTGCTGAGAGGCCCCTTCAGTTCCTATGTTCAGGATGGTTGAGATTTCAGTCTCACTTCTGTAAATGGTGATATTAATCGTTCTCTAATTTACCACTCTGTGTGACGAGGATGGACCTGAGATTAACTGTCTCAGGAAGAAGACAGAAAACCACAGAGTTGTTAAACTCAAGTGCAAAGACTGGGGAGTCAACACTATTCTTTTATGCAACAGCAATTCACATTACCATTTGGTCAGATTCTTTCAAAACAGAAGCTGCACTCACATGTATTAAAAGACAAAAATTAACTGCCATCTGTATCAGTATGTTAATGTGCTTCAATCACATGTTTTCATGAAAGTTTAAACATAAAATCACCTTTAAGCTCTAGGCCATGTGATCTGCTCCCTGCCATGTCAGATTATACCCTGTGAAGTTTACTGTCTTAAGAGTGACAGAGTTCTTTATACCTTGACAAATAACTAAAAGGAAAATAAAAACACACACACACAATAAGATGAAGAGCCTATACATTTGTCAATCTTGATTTATTTGCTTTTCTTCAGTCAATTGGAGGTTTATAGCCACATTCTTAAAATCATTAACTGCAATCTTCCCAAACAGGTAATTGATGAACTGATGCATTCTAAAACTTGTCAGTAACAAAGTGTTATTCCAGTTTACAGCAACAGTTTAATTCTATTTAGGTACTAAAATTGAATACACTGAATACTGCAAACTTTATTCCCAACCACTCAGTAAAGTACTACATACTTTTGAGACAAAGGGAAAAAAAAGAAAAACCTAAAAAGCATAAGACTCTTCCGATTTTCATTTCCAAAGATACATGCCAATCTTGATGATCAATCAGCGACTTAAATGTCAACTATAAACCCAGTATATTATTAGCTGTTATGCAGTATACTAGAGCAATAGAAGAGAGAGGACCTCAAACCCTCTCTTCCCTCAAATTGAAAGGCAGGCTTCCTGACCCCTCCAGACCACTACTGGACACAGGGAACACACACTGTTTCAGGACCCCAATCAAGAGTCACCTGCTTTGTGATTACTTCCATGACACACCCTCACCAACACCACTGAATTTGCTGCTCCTACAGGACATTACATATATTTCCTATTTTAACACATACCACAGTGCATTATAATTATGATTGCAGATACATGTTCTAACAATTTAAAGATCATGATGACTTTTTTGCTCTTTACATCTTGCTATTTCCCTTCCCGTAATATTTCTTGAAGAGAAACCATAAAAATATAAACAAACACACAAAACAGAAAGTATACAAAACATGTGGTTTGTGGCTTAACACAAACTTAAGTAATATTAATTCTGACAATATCCAGCATGACATGTATCCATGGTACATGTATCCATACCAGTGTCCATGGTACAAATGAGAATGGACCAAGGTTTGAGCAGGTACAGGAGACAATCCAGGCATGAACAACACCAAGAAAAGGTAGACAGGAAGTAACATGGTGTGTAGGAAATCACGAGACCAGTCTGATGGGAAGAGACTTAAACAAGACTGAAACTCACTTTCTAAACCTCCATCTCCAATTGGACAATTTGCAAGACACAGGTGCCCCAAAGTGGCCGATTTATTCAATACCTTTAATGGGGAGGAACAGTCTAAAATTTTACCCCTTTAGTTTGCCCCAAAAGCAACTATCAAATGTTGGCAGGACACAATGAAGGCTTACCTTTGTTAACACAGTTACGTCTCTCTCTCTCACAACTAGCCCACTTAGCTCCAGGTTCCTTAGCGCACCTGATGCACTTACACAGCGTCTAAGAGCTTTACACAACTGGAAGGTCACATCTTTATTTCTTATTGCAGGAACACAACTTCTGGAAACTTTATTTCTGTCAGAACCTAAAGCAAAATTATTGTAAAATGAGTGATTTAAACCATACATTTATCACCGTTAAAAAGCATCTAAAAAGAAAAAAAAGCATCTGCTCTGTGCTAAGGATTAGAAACGACTCCTGCCCTTAAAGCCTCATTAAGGAGGGACGTGTATAAACTCAAAATTTCAATCACATGAGATAAAGAACCATAACCTTTATGCACAAAGGTTCCTGTGGAGGCAAAAAGTTATGTCTAAGTGACGGCTTCATGATAACCCTGAAGTACAATCGAGAAAAGTACAATCGAGGCTATGCAGAGTTGGAGGAGGAGGTGCATTAACTGCAAAGGGAGCACCTGTGCAAAGACACTCAAGCCTGACTCCTGCTGGGCACTGTAAATACTGCAGGTGGGGATGACTAAAGGCCAGGGGTCCAAGTGTGAGAAGGGACAGAAAATAGAGATGTTGGTCGAATCAAGCCTGCGAGAGAGCATGGCTTGTATCCCACAGGTGATGAGGCCCGGGGCTGCCACTGGCTGAGTAAGGGTGCCTCCGCTGATTAGCAAAAGGCAGCCTGCTGCTGAAGGACCAGTTCGATAAAGGGAGTGATCACAAAAATCTCCCCTTCCTCAGGGCCAAAGAGCCCCAGGAGGCTTGGTAGAGCACAGTTCAGACTACACACATCTGGGCAGAGTACACGCTGGGCGGCTAGTATGCACTAACTCTGTGTGGGCAAGCCATTAGCAGCATTATTTTAGGCGTATCTTTTCATGTTAGAAGATCACTCAACCACAGTAGGCAGATGAATTTAGAGGAACTGAGTCCAGGGGCCGTGAAACCACCCAGGAGCTTCTGCCATAGTCTGGGCAAAATGCAATGTGGATGAAGAAGCAAATTTAGGAGCAGGCCAAAATCTACAAGCTAGCCCCCCTGGATGCAAGACATGAAGAAAGTTCAGTGAAGGAACTCTAAAGAGAATGGGCTCTGCAATAAATTTTTCTTACAATCAATGTAAAATATTAGGCAAAATTAAGTACAGTGGCCTTTAAGGTCCCTTCCAGCTCTAATTTCTTTTTATTTCTAACTTATTACTCTGGTTAAGTAAAGTCCCTTCAGAGGTACGGAACAGTTCCTACACCTGAATGGGATGCAAAGAAAAATCTGATTTCTCTTCACCAGGGGATGAGTTCAACTGTCCTTGCAGAAGAGATAACACATGGTGTGAACCCCAGATCCTAGAAAAGGGCCAGGCTCACTGATAAGTATTCAGCTTTTAGAAAACAAATGAACAATCATTTCCTCTCTTAGATCTTAACACCCTTTCTCTGCTGGCTACTTTCTTTCAGCTTATAAACATCCTCAATATACCCACTTAAAAAGCCCTCAGACCTATGATTCTTTGGCTCTTCTTGTGGGTAACCTAAGTATCTCCAATGCCTGCAAATACCTGTCCTCCCAAAAAGCCCAGATCTGTACCTTGGGCCCAGACCCATCTACCAGGCCCCTCTAAAGCACTGAAGATGAAGTAAGATCCTCTCCCCAACCCCAATCCCTTCCTACTGTGCTCTGTATCTCACAAAAAGATGCAGCTGTAAACTGTCACCCACACTTGCTGCCCTTCCTTTTCTAACTGGTCACCAGGCCCCACCCATTCTCTCTCGGATCTGCAAAATCCAGTTCAAGCTTTTATAACTTAAGTGGGACCCTTAGATTACAATTCACCCTGCACCCAATCAAGTGCCTTCCACATGGAGGTCTGAGTGAGTCTCTAAGCCAGAAGTCCATCTCACTGTTCTTTAGGGTTTCCCACAGCCTTCAGGGTAAACATCTAAACTTCTGACAGGACAAACAAGGCCCCTTTCTGTTGGGCCCCACTAGGTTTCCAGTATCAACTCTCATTTCTTTCCCAAACCCTGAGTTCCAGTCCTGTATCTTAGTTTTGCCATATTTTCTTATATTTCTCCAACTCTGACACACACTGCTCCCTCCTGCCACCCCAGGAGCTTCTACATATCCTTAGAAAGGATGGCACCTCCTCCAAGAAGCCTACCCTGAACTTTCCCTTCCAAGATTCTGTGCTCTGCAAAGGGGAAAGGTAGTGGGGAGGGATACATTAGGAGTTTGGGATTAACATATACACACGACTCTATATAAAATAAATAATCAACAAGGACCTACTGCATAGCACAAGGAACTCTACTCCATATCCTGTAACAACCTGTATGGGAAAAGAATCTGAAAAAGAATGGATATATGTATAACGGAATCACTTTGCTGTACACCTGAAACTAACACAATATTGTAAATCAACTATGCTCCAATATAAAATAAAAATTAAATTAAAAAAAACAAGATTCTGTGCTCTGTAGCACCAGAACCCACTTCTTCCAGAGCACGGACTACTGTGCTTATGTTTACTTGCCGCCCAGTAGAAGGGGAGATCACCTAGGGCAGAAGCATCCTCTCCAGCAGACCTTGGTTCTGACCACTCATTCAAGTGCCAGGATACTTTACACACATAACCTGCGTAATTAATTCTAAGAACCCACAGAAAGGGTGGTTTTTAATGTCACTTTGTAAGTGTGGGGATTGTAGTGCAAAAGAAACCTGCCCAGGCCACAGAGAGCATAAACTCTGGAATTCAAACCCTAAGCTGCCTTCACACCAGTGCTCTTTCCACTATATGATAGGACTATTGAAAAAAAATTTTTTTTTTCCTGAGCCCTGTTTTAATGAAAAGGAAATGAAGCTGGTATATATCAATTTCCTAATCGCTTTGGCGTGTACCAGGCAGTCATTCAACAGGCCAGGTAATATCTGTGAACAATGAACGATGCTCCAAAGTGTGCTAAGTGTTCTACATTGTAGAGTCTACAAGCTTTAACAGAGTGTGACCTTGTAACCGCCACAGAGAGTGAGTCCTGTTAAGCCCATGCTACAGATGAGAACACAGAGACCTAGAAGCCTTAAGGCACTCGGCCGGGGTCACCGAGCCGGCAGGAGTCGTAGGCTGCACGCCCCGTCTAGTGCACGCACACCCCGGCACTGGGCACCGGTTCTAGTGCCCACCCTCCACCTTGTACCATCTAAAACTCCGCTTCACAGCGCCGACACGAGAGCCCCTGCAAGCGGAAAGTACAAACCCGTCTCGCCAAGCCATGGCTCGAAGAAGCTCTGGATACAGACTGGGGGCAGAGGGTGCTCAGGGGCGGTGCCGCGTCCACCCCACGCAGGCGGTGGTCGTTGAAGCCCAGCAGGCCCTCCCTTAGGGAGGCGCCCACGGCGGGCAGAGGCACCGAATCCTGCAATGCACACAGGTCCTCACAGTGCCAGAAGAAAGTCAGCCGCACTGTCACAGTACACCTTCACTCAGTGATGATGAGCCGAGCGAGGCCTCGGGGATGCTGGCTGCACACATGATGCCCACACACGCCTGGAAGCCCCGGCTGGCCTCCCGGCCCCTCGGGCGGCCATCACAGTCCAGGGAGTGGTAATCAGGGTCAAAGTGGTAAAGGTCCTGCATTCTTCTTCTTGCATTATTTCAAAACCGGCATCGCTGGTGTCAGGCAGTCTGGTAACTGGGTCCGGCGGACCGGTAATTGGGTTCATTTGCCTCTGCCTTATCTGCCTGCCATCTGCTTCCTGAAATGCAAACAGCTACACAGGGTGATTTGCTACAAGACAGTGCAGGGAGCTTAAGCACCAGATGCAGGATGTAATTTACATTGACAGCTAGGGAGTGATAGGAACAGGATGTAATTTAGCTTTGTGAAACATACCTCTAGTTACAGACACTGCGGATTAGTAACAGTTTAAATAAAACTAGGATCCATTAACCCTTTCAGGCCAGTTTATGTGTCTTCTCTAGCCTGTTCACTGTCCCCTTTACTTTCCTTATTTTCAGGAGAGGAAAAACTTCATTTCTATTTTTGCTGCAACACTATTATGCTTAGTGAAATAAGTCAAACAGAGAAAGACAAATACGGCTCGCATGTGGAATCTAAAAAATAAACAATAAATGTAACAGAAAGGAAATGAATGCACAGATGTAGACATCAACGCAGTGGTTACCAGTGGGTAGAGAGAAGGGGGGAGGGACAAGATGGGGGGAGGGGAGGGGATGAAGAGGCACAAACTACTATGCATAAAATAAATAAGCTATAAGGATAGCCAATGTTTTATAATAACTTTAAATGGAGTATAATCTATAAAAATATTGAATCATTGGGTTCTAATATATTGTTATTACAATATAATACTGTAAATCAACTATACTTCAATTAAAAAAATGATCACCACAGTACGTCTAGTTAACATCCAAATTACCATACATGGTAGAAATCTTTTTTTCTTATGATGAGGACTTTTAAGATCTACTCTCTTAGCAAACTTTAAATATGCAATACGGTATTATTAACTATAGTCACATCCCCAAGACTTATTTATCACTGGCAGTTTGTACATATTGACCACCTTTACCCATTTAACCCACCCTCCACGCCCTGCCTCTATGAGCTTTTTAAAAAATTCCATATAAAGTGAGATCATACAGGATTTTTCTTTCTCTTTCCGACATATTTTACCTAGCATAACACCCTGATGGTCCATTCATGTTGTCACAAATGGCAGGATTTGCTTCTTTCTCATGGCTGAATTATATATATACATAAAAATAATTTGGCATATATATATGCCAAATGTCCTTTATCCATTTATCTATCGATGAACACAGGGGTTTCCAAGTGCTGGCTACTGTAAATAATGCTGCAATGAATATGGGGGTACAGATTTCATTTTGAATTAATAATTTCTGTTTCCTTCATACAAATACCAACTAGTGGAATTGCTGGATCGTATGATAGTTCTATTTTTAAATTTTTGAGGGCCTTCATACTGTTTTCCATACTGGATGCAACAATTTACATTCCTACCAACAGTGTCCAAGGCTTCCCTTTCCTCCACACCCTTGCCAACACTTGTTAGTTCCTGTCTGTTTTTTTTTAACATCTTTATTGGAATATAATTGCTTTACAATGGTGTGTTAGTTTCTGCTTTATAACAAAGTGACTCAGTTATACATATACATATGTTCCCATAGCTCTTCCCTCTTGAGTCTCCCATCCTCCCACCCTCCCTATCCCACCCCTCTAGGTGGTCACAAAGCACCGAGCTGATCTCCCTGTGCTATGCGGCTGCACGAATTTGCCTGTCATCCTTGCGCAGGGGCCATGCTAATCTTCTCTGTATCGTTCCAATTTTAGTATATGTGCTGCTGAAGTGAGCACGTTCCCGTCTTTTTGATATTAGCCATTCCAACGTGAATGAGGTGACATCTCTGTGGTTTGATTTCTCTGCTGATTAGTGATTTTAGGTGCCTATTTAACTATCTCTGTATCTTCTTTGTAAAAATGTCTATTCAGATCCTCTGCCCATTTTTTTGTTGGATATTTTTTCTATTTTTTTGTATGAGTTCTTCATATAATTTGAATACTAACCCCTTATAGGATATATGATTGGTAAAAATTTTCTCCCATTTTGTAGGCTGCGTTTTCATTTTGTTGTTGGTTTCCTTTGTTGTGCTTTTTAGTTGGATGTAGCTCCACTTGTTTACTTTTGTTTTTGTTGCCTTTACTTGGATCAACGTCTTTGCATAAGTTCTGGAAACAACTCTTTCATAGTTTCCATGGATCATTTTTAGGGGAGAGGGTGAGCTGAGATGAACTACTAGTGAAAGGAGGGTCAACGGGTCGAACTATAGCCTGTTACTGTAGGTGGCCTCAAGGCCACAACTGATAGCCATTGTCTCCCTCCTGTGCTATCCATTCTCAATTCCCCTCATCCTTGGATAATATCTCTGCTAAAATGGATGGCTTACTTCGTGGGGTGACCCTCATGCTCGTCCCCGAGTGAGTGTTCTGAGCCCTGGTCATCATTTCTTTCTCAAACCATGGCTGCTGTACTTGATCATTTACTGTGTACTTGACCATTTACTGTAAAATTGGGAAAGGCAGTAACAAGAAATGCCCCACAGACTTGTTTTTAATCAATCATTTTCCAATTAAAAAAATTTTTCCCCCAGACATTTTTATCATCCCAAAAGGAAACTATGGACCCACTGAGAAGATACTACTTCGCTCTCTCTACCAGGCCCTGGAGACCACCAATCTGCTTTCTTTCTCTATGGATTTACTTATTCCGGTTATTTCAGATAAATGGAATCATATAGTGCATGATCTTTGTGTCTGGCATCTTCAACTTAGCATGATGTTCGTGAGAGTCATCCACACTGTAATATGTATTAGTATTACATTCCTTAAAAAAATGTTTTTGGCCGTGTAACATATTTAATGGCTCCATTCCTTTTTATGACTGAATTACTATTCCACTGTATGTATATACCACAATTTGTTTATTCATTCATCCAATGATGGACATTTGGGTTATTTCCATGATTTTTCTATTGTGTATAGTGCTGCTATAAACGTGTGTACATAGATTTGAGTGCTTGTTTTCAATAATTTAGGAGTGGAATTGCTGAGTCATATGGTAATTCTATGTTTATCCCCAAAAACACACCCCAAGAAACTTCCTGAAAATCTGTCCTTGTCTCAGAAGCAGCTTTTCAGGAAACATGATGTGCAACACTATGAACAGGGTCCCATGAGAGCTTATTTGTGATGCCTGGGGGTCTGGAGTCGGAAAGGGCTTCCCTTATGAAGTGGCAGCTAAACTGAGGGCAAATTCAATGATTTTTCCTTCTTCCCTTCCTTTCTTCCCTCCTTCTTTCCTTCAGAGGGATGACATAGATGTTTTACACAGTATATCCTTTTAAAACGTTTGCATTTGAACCCTGAACTTATTCATAACACGAATGATTATTTTAAGCAGGGTATTAGGGCTCAAATTATTAATATCATAGAACCATTACAGTGACAACTTGGATTGGAAACAATTTATTAGGAAAAAATATGGAAGCTTTTTAAATAAAAATTTTGATAAATAAAAAAGCTGACAAATCAGTGTATAGAGAGAACATTGGTTATTTGGGAAACTGTATCATAAAATGGATGGGCTCCACAAATTCTTCGATGTACTTGAAAAGAGTGCTAAGTCAGTTTGGGTTGCTGTCACAAAGTACCATAAACGGGGCGGGGTGGGGGCTTGTAAACAACAGAAATGTATTTCTCAGTCCTGGAGGCTGGAAGTCTGAGATCTAGGTGCCGGGATCATCGCCTTCTGGTGAGGACTCTCTTCCGGGTTGCAGACTGTCCACTTCTCATTGTGTCCTCACAGGGCAGAGAGCAGAGAGAAAAAGCCAGCTCTCTCAAGACTCTCACAAGGATAAGAATCTCATCATGAGGGCTCCATCCCGATGAGCTCATCAAATCCCAAAAGACCACCTTCTAATACCATCACATTGGAGGTAGGGTGTCAACATGTGAATGCTGGGGGGACCCAAATATTCAGTCTATAACAAGTACTAATGGGGAAATGAGAGCTTCTCTTGAGGATGTTAAGGGCTGTTACAAAGCTCAACGGTACATGTGTTTCCAGAGAGAACTACAATATAGAATAAGTTCTATAAGGCATTCATAGAATAGATTCATCTTTCTTCCCGAAAACAGTCTTTGGTAACCAAGGACCCATTCCTAGAAATTCACTCTTGCTCAAGGAAATCCATCCTCTCATTAAAAAAAAAAAGCTTACGAAGCTACATGAATGACACAAAGGAATTTTCCCAGCTCTAAGATTCTGTGTGTAAAACCTGTTAGTCTAAATTTATTTCCAAAAGATAGACCCTCCGCAGGGTCTGCTCCTGCAGGGAAGGTGGGACCCCCGCTTGTGTCCCGGCCCCCAGGTGTGGCTTCCTCAACTTTGGGGTGAAGCCCCCAGCCCCCTTGGGCTCTGCAGCGGGGCAGTGGGCTCGGGGGAAGGAGCATGGTCTCCGGGGGTTTCTCAGCAGGAGATGCCGGGAGGGGCTGCCACGCAGGAACCCAGCGGCCCTGGGTGGGGCGCAGACTCCCCAGGCCTGGGTGTCCCTGCTGCGCACGGCTGCTGAGAACAGGGTCCGCGATGAAGCTCTGCCTGGCAAACGGGGACTGTGGGCGGCTCCATCCTCCCCTTCCATCGGCACAGCCCCATCGCAGCCCTCCCTTCCAACAGGCAAAGCCTGTGACCTGCGGCCGGACAGCTCCACACCCTCACGCTCCGGTGCTCGCCCCACGCTGGGAACAGGCACAAGCCCTGGGCCGGCCTCTCCGGATGGCTTCGGCGTGCCCGTCACCCACCCCGAGCCCAGGGGCCGGCAGGGAGGTCTCAAGGCCGCTCGAGCCAGGGCAGGGCGGAGGCACCGGCTTTGTGCCGGCCCTCCTCGCCGCCTCCTGCCTCTGCGCCCCGGCCGGCCTGGGGTGTACTTCCCATGGCCCCGTCTCCTTCCCACCCCCGTCACGTCTCTTGCCCACCCCCACCCCCCCTTCCCCCAGCCGCGGGCTCCACCTGGAGCAGCACCGAGTCGTGAGAGTGCAGGAAGGGGCCCACCTCGGGGCTTCCCCGACACCTACCCCGAGGAGGGTCCGACCGGAACCGCGCACGAAGCGGCCCTGGCGGGAGGGAGACCAGGGGGGAGGGGGTCGGTGGGGAGCTTGACTCGCAGTTACTTCCGAGGGGAAGCTGAGCCCCCAGGGCTGGGGGCTGACCAGCCTCAGCACTCCCACGAGGGGGTGGTCAGGAAGGAGGGACCCTGTCCCTGGGGCCCAGGGCGCTCACGGGTCAGGCAGAGTTGCCAAGTGTGTCGGGTGCCCTGGACAGCTGAGGCACATTTTGCCCAAAGGTTAAGTTCCAGCGCATCACAGAGAGCAGACAAAATACACACATGGTGTTCCTAAGGGTTGAAACGAACCAATAATTCCTCCCGTTTCTCAGGATGTTCCGTTTGGCTGTTAATGAAATATATTTCCAAGGAATGCGGGCATGTGGCTAAAAAGGCCAGCAGTGCCTGGGGGTGTCACAACGAGACCCTTCCATCTCACCCCCCTGGGCCATCCTGTGCTCTGGGAGCAGAGCTCTCAGCTAGAAGTGAAACACAGTAGTTTCCATATCCGGAATTCTAAGATTTTCTAAAGCCCTTTAAAGGCCCCCTTCTCTGAGTGGTGCTTGACCTGCTGGTGTTTGGGGCGGGAGGGTGAGCTGGGTGGAGGGTCTGGGCGCCATCCCGAGGGAAGGGCTTTGGAGGCCTGTGTGAGCCTGAGACCGGGGGCCCAGTGCCCATGGCTGAGGGGAGGCTAGCGCTGACACCAGCCATGCCAAGCCAGACGTCGCCCTCCTTCCCGACAACCCAGCAAAGCCTGTTGCTCACATTCCTGGCTGTGCTGCTTACACTTGCCCTCTGAGAAGGCCAGCCTGGCAGAGCTCTGTTCCTGCCCTCTGGGCTGCTGGGAACTGAGTACCTAGCCTCGGTGCTGGAGGGGAGGAGCCATAGATGGTGGAGGCCCAGTCCCCGCCCAGGGTGCTGCCCCTCTGCTGAGCTGAAACTTCTAAGCAACATCTTAATAAAACCAAAAGGGACGTGATATTGTTCTACCACCTGTGCCCGACCAATGTTAGCCCTTTGTCATATGGGGCAGTGCTGTCTAATGGTAAAGCTTCCACTATCAGATCCCCAATCCCTTCTCCTACCCCCTCCCATGGGGGTTCAATGAGTACATCTGTATTTCATAGAACCTGAAACTCTGATTTTACAAAGGAGCTGGAGGTCTGGGGAAAGAACTGGTCTGATCTCAGTTAAGAATGCAACTTTATACCTGGACGATATTAGAGCACTTTAGCACCTACTGTGTTTGAAAATGAGATCTTCACAACGACCTCATGGGCAGGAGACAGGCAGGAGAGGAGACAGACTGAAGCTCTGTGACTGACTGATCAAGTAGCAGAGGTCCAGATGACTTCCAGGCCTACCGCTGATTTACTATCACCAGAGCCACGTAACACACCTTCCACATAGAGAACCAACAGAAAAATGAGTTTGAAGAGCATTTTAGCTAAATCCAAGGTCATTTTGATCATTAGTGAAAGTCATTCTCTTCCTACACACTGCCCCACACCCTAAGCCCCCTTCCTAGAACCAAATGGGTTCTGAGATTAAAGTGCAAGTGACAAACCTGGGGGTGACCAGACTTTATCATCTCTTTCTTCTTCTTCCATGTGTGTTCCTGATCTTACTCTTCCCGGTTCTTCTGCAGGGAGCGGTCCAGCAACCCTGTCAAGTAAAATCACACACCCTAAGGATGACTTTCACAGACTCCTCCCGTGGAGGCAGTTTTCAAAAGGTCTTCCTTCCTACCTACACCCACCCCCCACCCCAAAAAATCAATCTTCATCTCAGGAGCCCTAAAAGGCACATCTTACCTCAAGATTTAATATTTAATACAACCTTTAGATCTAGTTCTGATAACTGCCAGTTGCCCCCAATTCACTCTTTGCAAGAGAATTCTACCTGAATCACAAGGTTAATAACCTGACTGCAAACCCAGCATCCTTAAGCTATCTATGGTCACCCTGGCAACTCACCATAAAGTTCTTCTTTTTAAAAGATTTCAGAAAAGTAATTTCAGTCATCAAGATTACATATTGCACAGAACAAAAAGCTTTATGATTCTTACCATTCTCTGGATGTAACTCTACGTCTCTTTTCTTCCTATGTGGAGAGAAGGGAAAAAGAGAAAAACAATATTTCAAAAGAAGATCAAAACCAAAAGCAAAGGGCTTCCCTGGTGGCGCAGTGGTTGAGAGTCCACATGCCGATGCAGGGGACGCGGGTTCGTGCCCCGGTCTGGGAAGATCCCACATGCCGCGGAGTGGCTAGGCCCGTGGGCCATGGCTGCTGAGCCTGCACGTCCAGAGCCTGTGCTCCGCAACGGGAGAGGCCACCACAGTGAGAGGCCCGCGTACCGCAAAAAAAAAAGCATGAGTCAAAGTATTAAATAAATACATTTGATGTGGTTAAAGACAGGGGTTGGGGGTTAATCTCGGTTTAGGGGAGATCTGGGCAACCTTCAGTCTGGTGTTGATGTCCACCATGCTCAAAACAAAGAGAGGCCCAGGAGCTGGCCCGGCACATGTCTGCACACTACAGGTCATCTAGTGATGCTACGTAAAGTCAAAGATCCACCTCATGTCAGGGATTTGTTAACACTAGAAAAAAACCAAAGGAGTAATTTGGGATTCACATCAGGAAGTGATGATGACAACCTAGACTGGACACCAGCTCTTCTCTGATGAATACCTTAGTACACTACTTCCCTAAGTTCACAACACTTGCCATCTCCAGGATATCTGTATTTATGTATTTAAGAGGGATAAAAAATATTGTCATGATGAAACCGATCTATGTCGTGTCTGAGGTGGAGGTTACAAGAATGCATGCGTGCATACGTGTGACCACACATGCACAGTGAATAAAATCCGTAGATTATGCTGATGTCCATTTTCTCGTTTTGCTATTACGGTTATGTGCGACATCACCATTGGAGAAAGTTGGGTAAACTACACAGGACCGCTCTGTACTATATTATATGAAATTAATCTGTATGTGTATATATAAAATTCTGCCTCCAGACTGCCTTTAGACTTGAGCTACATCATCAACCCTTCCCTGGGTCTGCCTCTCTTGGCCTGTCCTGCATATTTCAGTCTGGCCAGCCTGAAGTCGTGTGACTCAGCTGCTTAAATTAATCTCATACACACAGACATCACTGGGTCTGTTTCTCTGGAGAACCCTATGATAGATTTTATACTAATATACTACTGTAATATATACATACATGTAATTTGAAACAATACAGAAGAAACTGATACATGCTCGCCTCTCGCAGGAAGAACAGGACAGAGAGGGGGGAGCACCAACCTTATGTACCAAACAGCCTTTTGTGCTGCTGCCAGCCCGGCCGCCCCAGGTGCAAGCAGATATAATGGTGTGTGGCCCAGGCAGTGGCTACACAGCTAAGGATTTTAAGGCACAATGCAGCGAGATGCCAGGGCTACGGTCACACACGTGGAACATTCTAAAGCCAAGAGCGGTCACAGGATTCTGTGCATGGGCCCCCGAGGGCACTCTGGAGGCTGTCGCGGACCCTCAGGTCCCACATGAGGAGACAGCCCGCTAGAACACAGCAGGCGGCCCGCCTCCCAGATCTCGCCCAGGTCAGCCTCCCGGGCACCCGGCCTCCTCTGCATGGCACAGGGCAGGCTCACAGAGGGAAGAGTGGCTCAAACCCAAAGGTGACACCAAACCCCACGGGAGAAGAGTAAACCAAGGTTATGAGGGGAGAGGGGAGGGGTCCCTCGGGAAGCTGGCCACTCAGGATTTCCAGCCTCTTCCACAGGAAGCCAGCTCACGAAGCACCAAGACCTGTCCTGGGTCACACTCAGAGGACTTGACCCCTGACCCCACAGCCCCGCTTCCCAAGCCTCCTCGATGCTGATGTTGCTGACGCAGATGAGCATGGAGGAATGAGGGACTGCATGGCTGGGGGGCTGCTGGGAACTCAGGACTGGCCCACCCCGAGGCCCCGCGCCAGCAGGCGCCACACTCACTGGATGGTCTCAATGATTTCGTGAGCGGCATCGTGGGGTTTAAACGTCCTGAAAGACAACGGGACAGGGTTCAGAGCCATCCCTCCCCGCTCCGGTGATGGGAGCGACCAGGGGAGGTGGGTGCTGCAGTCCTCGGGACTCCCCGACGCACAGGACCTACCAGAGAGCTCCACCTACAGCGCTGGGGCCCTGTCCTGCCACGTGGGACACGCTGGTTCTGGGAGCGCCTGTTCCTGCAGTGCCCTGCCGCCCAGCGGGCTGCGGGGAAGGGACCGGGACGGACTCGAAGCCTCCGACCTTCCTGCCCCAGGACTTCTCCCGGGCGCTCCTGCAGCCTGGAAGCCACAGGTCTGCCTTTGAGTCCCTGAATCGCCGCAGGCCTCGGTCTCCATCTGTAAAATGGGGAAACACCACTCGTGCAACCACCGGGAGCGGGCGAGCAGCATTCCTCCCTCCCGCCCACGGCGGCGCTCTCCCGGCCTCACTGCACCCGTGGGCTGGCCTCGCCACTTTCCCCGAGGAGCACGTCGGGGGTCGCTCTGGCCTTTCGCTGGGGTCTTGGCGGCCAGCTAACCCAAGACCCCGCAGAAACCAAGTGAGGACGACGCATCGTGTGGACGGTCTGTAACTCTAGACTGCACCTCTGCCCCGCCGGTGAAGGTTCCTATCGTGGTGAGGAGGGGCCTCAAAGAGGATGCACAGCGAGAGGAAGGCCCCCGAAGAGCACGGGCTGAAGCTGGATGTGAGATGGTCAGGCCCAGAGCTGCCAGCCCTGCCCCGGGGCAGCGACTGCCCCTCTCAGACCAGGCCACTATTTCCACGCTTCACAGTGGAGGACGGCAATGCAGGCAGAGCCCCTACGGGCCAGGGCATGGATGCCCGGAAGGTCCCAGGACAGGGGCCCCCACGGCGCAGCGGTCCTAACCTAACACGTCAAACAACTCCAGAAACACCCTTTGTGTCCTAAGCCTCATCTCTGCAACAGCAGCACTACTGAGCTATAATTCACACAGAATGGGCCCCCGCTTCAAGTATACACTTCAGTGGGTTTTAATACATTCAAAGCTGGGCAACCATCCCCTCTATCTAGTTCCAGAACATCCCATCACCCCATTAGCAGATGCGCCCCAATCCCCTCCCCAGCTCCTGACAACACTAATCCACTCTCTGTTTCTGTGGATTTGCCCATTCTGGACGTTTGTAAATAGAATTACGGTATGTGACCTTTTGCCCAGAATCTTATTTTTTAAGGCAAAGGAGAAAAACAATCTTCTATCGTTCTTAATAATATCCTCGGGGGGTCGGTTGGAAGACGGCGGAAGAGTAAGACGTGGAGATCGCCTTCCTCCTCACGGATACACCAGAAATACATCTACACGTGTAACAACTCCTACAGAACACCTACTGAAGGCTGGCAGAAGACCTCAGACCTCCCAAAAGGCAAGAAACTCCCCACGTACCTGGGTAGGGCAAAAGAAAAAAAGAAAAAACAGAGACAAAAGAATAAGGACGGCACCTGCACCAGCGGGAGGGAGCTGTGAAGGAGGAAAAGTTTCCACACACTAGGAAGCCCCTCCGCGGGCGGAGACTGCGGGAGGCGGAGGGGGGAGCTTCGGGACCGCGCAGTAGCGCACAGCGACGGGTGCGGAGGGCAAAGCGGGGAGATTCCTGCACAGACGATCGGTGCCGACCGGCACTCACCAACCCGAGAGGCTTGCTGCTCACCCACCGGGGCGGGCGGGGCTGCAAGCTGAGGCTCGGGTTTCGGTTTTGGACGGAGCTCAGGGAGAGGACTGGGGTTGGCGGCTTGAACATAGCCTGAAGGGGTTAGTGCACCACGACTAGCCGGGAGGGAGTTCGGGGAAAAGCCTGCACCTGCCGAAGAGGCAAGAGACTTTTTCTTCCCTCTTTGTTTCCTGGTGCGCGAGGAGAGGGGTTTAAGAGCGCTGCTTAAAAGAACTCCAGAGACGGGCGCGAGCCGCGGCTAAAAGCGCGAACCCCAGAGACGGGCGCGAGCTGCGGCTAAAAGCGCGAACCCCAGAGACGGGCGGGAGACGCTAGGGCTGCTGCTGCCGCCACCAGGGGGGCTGTGTGCGAGCACAGGTCACTCTCCGCGCCCCTCTTCCGCGGAGCTTGTGCAGGCCGCCATTGCCAGGTTCCCGGGATCCAGGGACAACTTCCCCGGGAGTACGAACAGCGGGTCTCAGGCTGGTGCAACGTCACGCCGGCCTCTGCCGCAACGTCACGCTGCCTCTGCCGCCGCAGGCCCGCCCCGCACGCAGTGCCCCTCCTTCCCCCATCCCCCAACCCCCGGCCTGAGTGAGCCGGAGCCCCCGAATCAGCGGCTCCTTTAACCCCGTCCTGTCTGAGCAAAAAACAGACGCCCTCCAGCGACCTGCGCTCAGGGGCAGGGCCGGGTACAAAGCTGAGCTCCTGTGAGCTGTGAGAGCAGGGAGGAGAGGGGGAGGTCTCTCCCGGCAGCCGCGGAGGCGGCGGATTGAAGCTCCACAATCAACTTGATGTGCCCTGCACCTGTGGAATACCTGAATAGACAGGGAGTGATCCCAAATTGAAGAGGTGGAATTTAGGAGCGAGATCTGTGATTTTTTTCCCTTTTCCTCTTTTTGTGAATGTGTGCGTGTATGCTTCTGTGTGAGACCTTGTCTGTATACTCTTGCTTCCACCATTTGTCCTAGGGCTCTACCCGTCCATGGTTTTAAAAAAAAAAAAAAAATTTTTTTTTTCTTCTTAATAATTAATTTTAATTGTAATAACTTTATTGTACTTTACCTTCGTTCTTTCTTTCCTTCCTTCCTTCCCTCCTTTAGACAGCGAATCACCCCAGGTTGAGGAGGTGGTCTCTGGGAGCAGGATTTATGATTTTTTCCCCCTTTGCCTCTTTTTGTGAACGTGTATGTGTATGCTTCTGTGTAAGATTTTCTCTGTATAGCTTTGCTTCCAACATTTGTCCTAGGGTTCTATCCGTCCCTTTTTTTTTTTTTTTCTAAATATTTTTTAGTTCAATAACTGTATTATACTTTAATTTATTTTTACTGTTCTTCTTTCTTTATGTCTTTTTTCCTTCTTTCCCTCCTTCCTTCCTTCCTCCCTCCCTCCTTTCTTTCCTTCTTTGCTTTCTTCCTTCCTTCCTTTCCTCCTTTCCTTCTTTCTTCCCTCATACTTCTACTAATTCTCTCTACATTTTCTCCTTCTTTCCCTCCTTCCTTCCTTCCTCCCTACCTCCCTCCCTCCTTTCTTTCCTTCTTTGCTTCTTTCTTCCTTCCTTCCTTTCCTCCTTTCCTTCTTTCTTTCCTCATACTTCTACTAATTCTCTCTACATTTTCTCCTTCTTTCCCTCCTTCCTTCCTCCCTCCCTCCCTCCTTTCTTTCCTTCTTTGCTTCTTCCTTCCTTCCTTCCTTTCCTCCTTTCCTTCTTTCTTTCCTCATACTTCTACTAATTCTCTCTACATTTTCTCCTCCTTTCCCTCCTTCCTTCCTTCCTTCCTCCCTCCCTCCCTCCTTTCTTTCCTTCTTTGCTTCTTTCTTCCTTCCTTCCTTTCCTCCTTTCCTTCTTTCTTTCCTCATACTTCTACTAATTCTCTCTACTTTTTCTCCCTTTTATTCTGAGCCGTGTGGATGAAAGGCTCTTGGTGCTCCAGCCCAGGAGTCAGGGCTCTGCCTCTGAGGTAGGAGAGCCAACTTCAGGACACTGATCAACAAGAGACCTCCCAGCTCCACATAATATTAAACGGTGGAAATATCCCAGAGACCTCCATCTTAACACCAGCACCCAGCTTCACTCAACGACCAGCAAGCCACAGTGCTGGACAACCTATGCCAAGCAACTAGCAAAACAGGAACACAACCCCACCCATTAGCAGAGAGGCTGCCTAAAATCATAATAAGGCCACAGACACCCCAAAACACACCACCAGATGTGAACCTGCCCACTAGAGAGACAAGATCCAGCCTCATCCAGCACAACACAGGCACTAGTCCCCTCCACCAGGAAGCCTACACAACCCACTGAAACAACCTTAGCCACTGGAGACAGACATCAAAAACAACGGGAACTACGAACGTGCAGCCTGCAAAAAGGAGACCCCAAACACAGTAAGATAAGCAAAACGAGAAGACAGAAAAACACACAGCAGATGAAGGAGCAAGATAAAAACCCACCAGACCTAACAAATGAAGAGGAAATAGGCAATCTACCTGAAAAAAATTCAGAATAATGATAGTAAGGATGATCCGAAATCTTGGAAGTAGAATGGACAAAATGCAAGAAACAGTTAACAAGGACCTAGAAGACATAAAGATGAAACAAGCAACGATGAACAACACAATAAATGAAATTAAAAGTACTCTAGATAGGATCAATAGCAGAATAACTGAGGCAGAAGAACGGATAAGTGACCTGGAAGATAAAGTAGTGGAAATAACTACTGCAGAGCAGAATAAAGAAAAAAGAATGAAAAGAACTGAGGACAGTCTCAGAGACCTCTGGGACAACATGAAACGCACCAACATTCGAATTATAGGGGTTCCAGAAGAAGAAGAAAAAAAGAAAGGGACTGAGAAAATATTTGAAGAGATTATAGTTGAAAACTTCCCTAATATGGGAAAGGAAATAGTTAATCAAGTCCAGGAAGCACAGAGAGTCCCATACAGGATAAATACAAGGAGAAATACGCCAAGACACATATTAATCAAACTATCAAAAATTAAATAAATACAAAGAAAGCATATGAAAAGCAGCAAGGGAAAAACAACAAATAACACACAAGGGAATCCCCATAAGGTTAACAGCTGATCTCTCAGCAGAAACCCTACAGGCCAGAAGGGAGTGGCAGGACATACTGAAAGTGATGAAGGAGAAAAACCTGCAACGAAGACTACTCTACCCAGAAAGGATCTCATTCAGATTTGATGGAGAAATTAAAACCTTTACAGACAAGCAAAAGCTGAGACAGTTCAGCACCACCAAACCAGCTTTACAACAAATGCTAAAGGAACTTCTCTAGGCAACAAACACAAGAGAAGGAAAAGACCTACAATAACAAACCCAAAACAATATAGAAAATGGGAATAGGAACATACATATCGATAATTACCTTAAATGTAAATGGACTAAATGCTCCCACCAAAAGACACAGATTGGCTGAATGGATACAAAAACAAGACCCTTATATATGCTGTCTACAAGAGACCCACTTCAGACCTAGAGACACATACAGACTGAAAGTAAGGGGATGGAAAAAGATATTCCATGCAAATGGAACCAAAAGAAAGCTGGAGTAGCAATTCTCATATCAGACAAAATAGACTTTAAAATAAGGACTATCAAAAGGGATAAAGAAGGACACTACATAATGATCAAGGGATCGATCCAAGAAGCAGATATAACAATTGTAAATATTTATGCACCCAACATAGGAGCACCTCAATACATAAGGCAAATACTAACAGCCATAAAAGGGGAGATCGACAGTAACACATTCATAGTAGGGGACTTTAACACCCCACTTTCACCCATGGACAGATCATCCAAAATGAAAATAAATAAGGAAACACAAGCTTTAAATGATACATTAAACAAGATGGACTTAATTGATATTTATAGGACACTCCATCCAAAAACAACAGAATACACATTTTTCTCAAGTGCTCATGGAACATTCTCCAGGATAGATCATATCTTGGGTCACAAATCAAGCCTTGGTAAATTTAAGAAAACTGAAACTGTATCAAGTATCTTTTCTGATCACAACGCCATGAGACTAGATATCAATTACAGGAAAAGATCTGTAAAAAATACAAACACATGGAGGCTAAACAATACACTACTTAATAATGAAGTGATCACTGAAGAAATCAAAGAGGAAATAAAAAAATACCTAGAAACAAATGACAATGGAGACACAACGACCCAAAACCTATGGGATGCAGCAAAAGCAGTTCTAAGGGGGAAGTTTATAGCAATACAAGCCCACCTTAAGAAGCAGGAAACATCTCGAATAAACAATCTAACCTTGCACCTCAAGCAATTAGAGAAAGAACAAAAAAACCCCAAAGCTAGCAGAAGGAAAGAAATCATAAAAATCAGATCAGAAATAAATGAAAAAGAAATGGAGGAAACAATAGCAAAGATCAATAAAACTAAAAGCTGGTTCTTTGAGAAGATAAACAAAATAGATAAACCACTAGCCAGACTCATCAAGAAAAAAAAGGAGAAGACTTAAATCAATAGAATTAGAAATGAAAAAGGAGAAGTAACAACTGACACTGCAGAAATAAAAAAAATCATGAGAGATTACTACAAGCAACTCTATGCCAATAAAATGGACAATCTGGAAGAAATGGACAAATTCTTAGAAATGCACAACCTGCCAAGACTGAATCAGGAAGAAATAGAAAATATGAACAGACCAATCACAAGCACTGAAATTGAAACGGTGATTAAAAATCTTCCAACAAACAAAAGCCCAGGACCAGATGGCTTCACAGGTGAATTCTATCAAACGTTTAGAGAAGAGCTAACACCTATCCTTCTCGAACTCTTCCAAAATATAGCAGAGGGAGGAACACTCCCAACTTCCTTCTACGAGGCCACCATCACCTTGATACCAAAACCAGACAAGGATGTCACAAAGAAAGAAAACTACAGGCCAATATCACTGATGAACATAGATGCAAAAATCCTCAACAAAATACTAGCAAACAGAATCCAACAGCACATTAAAAGGATCATACACCATGATCAAGTGGGGTTTATCCCAGGAATGCAAGGATTCTTCAATATACGCAAATCTATCAATGTGATAAACCATATTAACAAATTGAAGGAGAAAAACCATATGATCATCTCAATAGATGCAGAGAAAGCTTTCGACAAAATTCAACACCCATTTATGATAAAAACCCTCCAGAAAGTAGGCATAGAGGGAACCTTCCTCAACATAATAAAGGCCATATATGACAAGCCCACAGCAAACATCATCCTCAATGGTGAAAAACTGAAAGCATTTCCACTAAGATCAGGAACAAGACAAGATTGCCCACTCTCACCACTTATTCAACATAGTTTTGGAAGTTTTAGCCACAGCAATCAGAGAAGAAAAGGAAATAAAAGGAATCCAAATCGGAAAAGAAGAAGTAAAGCTGTCACTGTTTGCAGATGACATGATACTATACATAGAGAATCCTAAAGATGCTACCAGAAAACTACTAGAGCTAATCAATGAATTTGGTAAAGTAGCAGGATACAGAATTAATGCACAGAAATCTCTGGCATTCCTATATACTAATGATGAAAAATCTGAAAGTGAAATCAAGAAAACACTCCCATTTACCATTGCAACAAAAAGAATAAAATATCTAGGAATAAACCTACCTAAGGAGACGAAAGACCTGTATGCAGAAAATTATAAGACACTGATGAAAGAAATTAAAGATGATACAAATAGATGGAGAGATATACCATGTTCTTGGATGGGAAGAATCAACATTGTGAAAATGACTCTACTACCCAAAGCAATCTACAGATTCAATGCAATCCCTATCAAACCACCACTGGCATTTTTCACAGAACTAGAACAAAAAATTTCGCAATTTGTATGGAAACACAAAAGACCCCGAATAGCCAAAGCAATCTTGAGAACGAAAAAAGGAGCTGGAGGAATCAGGCTCCCTGACTTCAGACTATACTACAAAGCAACAGTAATCAAGACAGTATGGTACTGGCACAAAAACAGAAAGATAGATCAGTGGAACAGGATAGAAAGCCCAGAGATAAACCCACGCACATATGGACACCTTATCTTTGATAAAGGAGGCAGGAATGTACAGTGGAGAAAGGACAGCCTCTTCAATAAATGGTGCTGGGAAAACTGGACAAGTACATGTAAAAGTATGAGATTAGATCACTCCCTAACACCATACACAAAAATAAGCTCAAAATGGATTAAAGACCTAAATGTAAGGCCAGAAACTATCAAACTCTTAGAGGAAAACATAGGAAGAACACTCTATGACATAAATCACAGCAAGATCCTTTCTGACCCACCTCCTAGAGTAATGGAAATAAAAACAAAAATAAACAAATGGGACCTAATGAAACTTCAATGCTTTTGCACAGCAAAAGAAACCATAATCAAGACCAAAAGACAACCCTCAGAATGGGAGAAAACATTTGCAAATGAAGCAACTGACAAAGGATTAATCTCCAAAATTTACAAGCAGCTCATGCAGCTCAATAACAAAAAAACAAACAACCCCATCCAAAAATGGGCAGAAGACCTAAACAGACATTTCTCCAAAGAAGAGATACAGACTTCCAACAAACACATGAAAGAATGCTCAACATCATTAATCATTAGAGAAATGCAAATCAAAACTACAATGAGATATCATCTCACACCAGTCAGAATGGCCATCATCAAAAAATCTAGAAACAATAAATGCTGGAGAGGGTGTGGAGAAAAGGGGACACTCTTGCACTGCTGGTGGGAATGTGAATTGGCTCAGTCACTATGGAGAACAGTATGGAGGTTCCTTAAAAAACTACAAATAGAATTACCATATGACCCAGCAATCCCACTACTGGGCATATACCCTGAGAAAACCAAAATTCAAAAAGAGTCATGTACCAAAATGTTCATTGCAGCTCTATTTACAATAGCCCGGAGATGGAAACAACCTAAGCGCCCATCATCGGATGAATGGATAAAGAAGATGTGGCACCTATACACAATGGAATATTACTCAGCCTTAAAAAGAAATGAAATTGAGCTATTTGTAATGAGATGGATAGACCTAGAGTCTGTCATACAGAGTGAAGTAAGTCAGAAAGAAAAAGACAAATACCGTATACTAACACATATATATGGAATTTAAGGGAAAAAATGTCATGAAGAACCTAGGGGTAAGACAGGAATAAAGACGCAGACCTACTGGAGAACGGACTTGAGGATATGGGGAGGGGGAAGGGTGAGTTTTGACAGGGCGAGAGAGTCATGGACATATACACACTAACAAACGTAGTAAGGTAGATAGCTAGGGGGAAGCAGCCGCAAGGCACAGGGATATTAGCTCGGGGCTTTGTGACAGCCTGGAGGGGTGGGATGGGGAGAGTGGGAGGGAGGGAGACGCAAGAGGGAAGACATATGGGAACATAAGTATATGTATAGCTGATTCACTTTGTTATAAAGCAGAAACTAACACACCATTGTAAAGCAATTATACCCCAATAAAGATGTTTAAAAAAAAAAAAAGTGCCAATAAATCTAATATATAGAAAAACAAAAAAAAAAAATAATAATATCCTCCAACTTACCAAGGACGGAGCAGTAAATATCCATTGAACTCATATTACTTAGACAAGGCCGGGGGCGGGAGATGGAGCACGTGCCATCCGTTCGGTCCAGCACAGGACAGCCCTGCAGACCAGTGGTTCCCGACACGGGGGAACCGACCCGCAGCTTCAGCGCCACTGCTGACCCAGAAACCCTGGGGAAGAATCACTGATGGGAACAATCGTCCCCAAGGCCTCCTGGCAAACAGCAGAAAACAGTGAGGACAGCTGGGTTTGGAAAACAGTCTGGCAGCTCCTCAAAGGTTAAACAGTTAGCAAATGACCCAGCAATTCCTCTCCTGGGTGTCTGCCCAAGAGAAATGAGAATATTCGTCCACACAAAACCCTGAACATTGGGCTTCCCTGGTGGGGCAGTGGCTATGAATCCGCCTACCAATGCAGGGGACACAGGTTTGAGCCCTGGTCCGGGAAGATCCCACATGCCGCGGAGCAATGAAGCCCGTGCACCAAAACTACAGAGCCCGCGTGCTGCAACTACTGAAGCCCACGTGCCTAGAGCCTGTGCTCCGAAACAAGAGAAGCCACTGCAACGAGAAGCCCACACACTGCAACAAAGACTAGAGCCCACTCACCACAACTAGAGAAAGCCCGCGCGTAGCAACGAAGACCCAAGGCAGCCAGAAAAAAAAAAAAACACCCAAAACCCGAACATTAGTGTTCACAGAGGCGTGATTCACAACCACCAAAAGGTGGAAACCACCCAAATGTCCATCAACAGATGAACGGATAAACAAATGTGTCCCTCCACACACTGAAATATTATCCATCCATGAAAAAGAGTGAAGCACTGACACTCGCTACAACGTGGATGGACCCTGAGAACACGATGCTCAGTGAGAGAAGCCAGACGGAGGACACACAGTGTGTGTGATTCCACCGATGGGAAACGTCCAGAACAGGCAAGTGCACAGAGACAGAGAGTGGGTTCCTGGTTGTCAGAGGCTGGGGAGCAGGATGGGAGGGATGCTAATGGGGATGGGGTTTCCTCTCGGGGTGATGGAACATTCTAAAATTGGTAGTAGTGACGACTGCACTCAATGAATACACTACAAAGCAGGGAACAGCACGCTTTAGGCGGATGAGGTGAAGGGTGTGGGAATTACACCTCAAAACAGCTATCAACAACAGCAACAGGGACCTTCCCTGGCGGTCCAGTGGTTAGGACTCTGTGCTTTCACTGCCGAGGGTCCAGGTTCAATCCCTGGTTGGGTAACTAAGATCCCACGAGCTGCACGGCATGGCGAAAAACAAACAGAAAACCACAACACAATCTATAGGAGGAAATGTGAGGCAGTGTTAAAAGCACCTCCACCTCAGTAGGAAAATACCGAGCATCTAAGACACTCATGTGGCCGACGGACTCTGTTCCTGGTCCACAACATTCAGTGATTCCAGAGAGACAGCCCTGGCAGCACTGAATTCCCTGGGCTCCTGTACCCACTGAAAGCAGAGAAGACGCCACACTTCCCGCAGGGTCTGCTCAGAGACAAACGCACACAGCACAGTGTACAAGGCACTGAGGTAGCCACAGGATGAGGAGGAGGGTCTAGAACTTTCCACCAACGCTCTCCCGTGTCACACTCCTCCTGAGGGGAGCTGGCCCCCATGCACTGAGGAGCCTCAGCAGCCCTGCGGGGCCCACGTGCAGAGGAGCCACGGGTGGGGCCTCCTGGAAGCCAGGCATCCCGCCTGGTCTGGCCTTCGGATGGGGCAGCCACGGCTGAAGCCCCTACTGCAGCCTCCTGAGGGACCCTCGGCCGGAATCCCCTGGCCCGCCTGCTCTGAATCCCGGCCCTCAGAAACCACGGGAAGTCATCAGTGTGCATCGTCTCAAGCTGCTAAATTCATGTCTGCGTTTAGGCCGATACCTTACACCCTGTGAGCACGGCCCGTAAGAACAAGTCTTAGAGCCACGGGAGGACGTGACAGTACCCAGAAGAGTCTCATTCCAGTCACCACTGTGGAATTACAAAACAGCGTGCGCACTCTGAAAGGACCCCGTGAGCATACACGTATGCCTGAGCATGCGCTGCGTGGCAGCCCCGTGCCGGCTCGGACTGCGCTCCCTCCCTCGGCCCCCTCAGGAGGCTGGACGTGCCCCAGAGATGCTCCTCCTGCAGGGGCAGCAAGGACCTTCATGGCACGTGGGCCGCAGCCCTGGCCGAGGCACCGCATCTCAGGCCGCATCACACAGACCTGGGAAGACAGGGGCGTGGAATGTGGTCTCATCCGTGATGAGATGAATTCAAGCTTTCCCAAGCTTTAAAACCAGAACGAAAGGAAGGAAACAGTTTACGATGTGCCTCCTACAGTCTCAGGATGCTGCTTTAGGAACTGGCCAGCTTCCAGCGACCATCCTGAGTCGTATGATTTAAGATGCCCTGATCACCATCGATGATTCAGAAGCTCTCACAGCTTCTCGGCTGTGGCCTCTTCTTCTGCTTCACAGGTCTTCAGAACAGAGCGATGCCAGAAGCCGACCCAGAAACGTCCTACTGAGAACAGCCCTGAGAAAGCCCGCGCTTAGAAGCACCCACACCTCCTCCCCCGGGGGAGCCTTGGAACTCCGGGGTTTGAGGCCAGCCCTGGTCTTGCTGCACAGGACGCCCGGCCTCCCCATCCCAGCCACAGACCCGGCCCGCTGCTGGCTGCTTGTTGAGTCACTGACTAACCCAGGCTCTTCTCACTGACAGCCTCAGAGCCTCCGCAGGAAGCCACGCAGAGGCTTAGCGGAATGCTGCTCACCAAAGAGCCAGTGGCCTCACTCTGGGGTCCTGGGAAAACAGCTGCAATAAGCACAACCATTCCCGCCTGAAAAAGCACGCTGTGCACAAGCCGGGGGCTGTCATCAGGCCTGAGCCACCACCAAGCCCGTCCCGTCTGCTCCCCTCCCCTGCCCAGCTCAGGTGAGGGCGGGAGCCGCCCACAGGGCTGGGGAGCCTGGCTGTCTCACTCGGCAGGCCCTTGCCTCTTCCTGGACCGTGAGGACAGGTGTGGGAACAGGAACTCCACCTGGACGCCCGCAGGTCTGGCTCTTCCCCTGTTCATCCCCACAGGCCCTGTGCCCGGCATGAGGAGCCTGGACAGGAGGCCTCCTGGGTGCTCGCTGCCAGGGCACAGCCCACCCCTGAGCACGCAGGCTGGTTCACGGTGACAGGGGCACGACATCGGGAGACATCGTCCCTGGAGGACCCGGCGAGAGGCAGGGGGCAGAGACTAGGGAGGAGACAAGACGTGGACTCCGTCCTCCTCTTCCCACTTGCAGCAGGAAGACGCCGGGACCCAGGGGGCCTCCGAGGCAGGGGCATCACACCGGGACGAGCATCAGAATCCCTAGTCAGAGTGCAGTTCTGGGGCCCACCCGCAAAGTTTCAGAATCAGCAGGTCTGGACCCCAGGAACCCACATTCCTAACCAGTTCTGGCTGGTGAGGAGGCTGCTGGCCCAGGGCTCCACTCAGAGAACCACCGGCCTGAGGCAAGCAGGGACTCTTGCTCTATCACTGTCTGCTGAGGGCACGAGTGTCCAGCAGGTGCCGAGGGGTAGCACCCTGGGACTCTGCCCGTGGTCCCCACTCCCCAGCAGGCTGCAGGGGACACTGCCTGCGGGCTGGGGGTCGCTGCCTTCTTCCCCGAGGCTCTGCACACCTCCGCAGCCCTGGGGTGGGGGCCAAGGCAAGTGGGACAGAGCGGCCAGGGTGGGATGCATGCACTGCTTCCCAAAGTGGAGAAGCACAGCGGGAGGAGTCAAAGGCAGGGGAGATGGAACATGGTGGGTGGTCCGCTGGCTGTCTCTCTGCCTCTCCCAGTGGCCGGGCTTTGAGAGCAGAGATCTGGCTGGAGGAGTGGAAAATCCACAGAAGTCTCTCCGTCTGGGAGGCAAGCCAAGCGGGTGAGCAGAGGGCCCCGAGGCCCAGCGAAGGCGCTCAGCCTCACCTCTCAGCCTGCGGCCTCACTGGGGAGCATCTCTCAGCCTGCAGCCCCGCTGGGGAGCAGCCACTCGCCAGGGAGAGGGAGCAGGGGGTGAAGGGGCAGGGGGAGGGCCAGCGCCTGCGGTGGGCCTGAGTACTCAAGAAGTGAACAGGTTTTCACTTGAAAATGAGTGCATTTCACACAGGGGTGGGGGTGGCAGAGAGACTGGCTATGGAGCATCACACGGGTCTCATCCACAGTCAGCCCCAGATGTCCGCAGGCCCCCAGCAAGGGGGTGTTGCCTGGTCCCAGGACCGTACCTGAGGACAAGGCAGGCCAAGGATGGGAACCACCTGGTAAAGCGATGCAAAGGAGAGAGCCAGAAAGGAGGCTCTCCTCCCACCGCACACCCGGCCCGCTCCCCACAGGGCCAGGCTGACAAACCAGGCTGGTCTCGGGACTGAGCCGCATCGCAAAACCCTGCCCGCGAGACCGGCACTGCAAGAACAGTCAACTTGGGAAAACAGGAAGGGGCTGCCGGGACCCCATGAGGCCAAAGTCCAGCTAGAGAAGGAAGAGAGAAGAGGGAGTGGGCCCGTGGCTCCCGGGCCACAGACACGGTGCAGGACACGGTGGACCCGTGGCCCTGACCAGGGCGGGTGGGACCCGCTGTGCACACAGGGGCCCCGAAGATCAGGGTCCAAGGAAGGAGCCACCACGAGGAAGAGGGGTCTAGAGCCTCACTGTGCCCACAGCGGCCCCTGGCCACCTGGACGAGGGGCAATGGTGCGCGCTGGTGCCACTCCAGTGAGCACAAGATGCACGCGGATTTCTAAGACAGAGTGCGCGCGCACGCACAAAGTAAAACTGCCCTTCGGTAATGCTTTAAATGGCACGTTGAAAACGTCGTGTCTGGGCTATACTCGGTTACATACAATGCTATGAAAACATACCTCGCCTCCTCCTTCTGACTCATCACCTGGCTCCCACAAGGGCACGCGTGTGGCTTGTGTGCCCCCTCACCTACTGCCCCACCTGCGGGAGCGTTTCCAGACCTGACCCTGAGCCTGAGCTCCACGCCTGGGTCTGCAGCTCACGGAAGACAGTCTGCACAGAGCCAGGACCGGCTGGGACGTCCTGCTGTCTGCGCAGCCGTCCTTCTGCAGGACGGGCGTGGGTGTGTCCACAGGAGGACGGGGCACCACGGGGGCTCCAGGGGTGACAAGACCATTTCAGTTGCTTCAATCCAAACTAGCCCACCTGTAAGAGGCCGCCCAGCCACCCAAGGAGCTGCTGCAAGTGCTGAGTGCCTGACGCCGGGTGTGTGCATGGAGGGGCCGTCATGGAGTGACCCCGGTGGGATGGGGGAACACGACGACCAAAAGTTCACCACCAGAACTTTTCTCGCCCTCACCAAAGAAAATGCTTTACTGCCACAGAGCAGTCCGGCCTGAGGCCGAGGCCGTGACGGCAAGGGAGGGAAAGCCCAGGGATAGAGGAAGCCCTTCCGAGGGGGCACGGCTGGAGAGGGACTCGCCCGCGCTCCCCGAGCAACAAGCGGCAGCACGGCCTCCACCCAGCAGTCTCAAAGGCCAAGGCGAGCCGCACCCCCAGCCAAACGAACGCCTCTCCAGGGGCCTCAAGACCCCACGACCTGGGCCACGCACATGGGAGCATCACTCAGCTATGCAAAGGGGTGAAGCCCTGACACTCACAACAACGTGGCCGGACCCTGAGAACACGATGCTCAGTGAGAGAAGCCAGACACAGAAGAACACACAGTGTGTGATTCCATTGATGGGAAACGTCCAGAACAGGCAGATCCACAGACACAGAGTGTCAGGGGCTGGGGCAGGGGACTGCCGGCCCTTTGCGCTGATGGAATGTTCTGGAATTAGAGGTGAAGGCTGCACAGCTCTGTGAATATAGTAAAAGCCATTAAATTGTACACGTCATACGGGTGAGTTCTGTGGTGTGAGAATGCTATCTCGACAAAGCTGTTATTTAAAAAGACACAAAACCCACAAGACCCAGCACGGCTCCTCCTCCCCTTCTCCTGCCCCTTCATCTGGTGTCTGTCCCAGACCAGGTGTGGGCCCAGCGTGTCCTGCGGCCCCAGCACCTGCTCCCCGGTGGGAGCCTCACTCAGCCTGCAGGGTGAGCACAGAGCAGACACCAGGGAGCCACCTGCACAGCAGGGGAAATGTGAGCCACCACCACCACGGGATGTGCAAATCCTTCCCTAGAACTCCCCACCCCAAGCCCCATGACTCCCGCCGTCCCGGTGGGCACCACCCCGTGGTGGTCCCTTCCCCCCTCCCCCCCCCGACCCCCGGGCACACAGCCTGCAGAGACCCCTTCCCCACCCAGGAAAAGACGCGTCAGGTTTTTAAAGGACCAGCGTTCTCAGAGGTAACCTCTCTCACACACCGGCTGCCCGTGCACCTGTTGTGAGTCTGATGTGCTTTCCCAACATTGGCCGCGCACCCCATGACTAACTGAGGGGATTCAAACGGAAGCCCCTCAGAGATGAGGAGGCATCGTCATCCAAGGTCAATACTCAGTGAAGCACACAGCCTCCAAACTCCCAACTGCAGCTCACGGGAACCTGTGACTTGGCAGCCCTGCCAGGCGCCCTGGACAGGAAGAGGGCCCGGTCTGAAACAGGGGTGCCGAGGAACAGAGCCCCGGGCTAGGCACCGCGACAGTGGCCGTGGGTGGGGAGAGAGAGTCTGGGAAGGAACAAGAAAGGCGGGCGGTGAGGGAGGCAGTACAGAGCCATGCGTGAGCTGCGGAGGACCGTGGACAGGCACCCGGCACGTCCTCTGTTAACACCCTTGGGACCGCTCGACGCCACGGGCATGGCAGGAGACCCGGCTGGTGGGAACGGCAGGGACAGCTTGAGGGGACAGAGAAGATGCCAAAGAGGCCTCCAGGCAGCACCCTGAGTGGGAGGAAGGAAACAGGACTGTCATCCCACAGCCAGGGAGAGAAGGCGCATGCACTGGGGAAGAGTGCCAGGACCACGAGAGGAGGACATGGCAGAAAGAAAGAGGGAGGAGAGGGGCTTCCTGGGAGACGTGTGCCAGGCCCGGGACCCAGGGATGCGCAGACACAGCCAATCCCACCCTACAGCTCCCCGAATCCAAAAAGGTCACCAAACACTCTGTCTTGGTTGTATCAATGCCAATGAAATCATTACATCAGTGCGTAGCTTTGTAAGATGTCACCATCGGGAGAAACTGAGTAAAGAGAACGTGGGATGTGTCCGACCAATTTCTGACGGCTGTGCAAGAATCTACGATAATCTCAAAATAAAAAGTTTAATTTAATTAAGGAAAAAAGGACGCAGCTCCTAAAGGTAGGCTGGGGGCGGGTCCCCTGCAGCTCCCAGCAGCCTCCTGCCTAGTGAATATCCAAAGGGCCGGCTGTCTGCCTCTGTCTCCTCCCACCAGTAACAGAGCATACAGGCGGCATTTGGATGTTAGGGACCAAAGTATGAAAGCTAACAGCCACGTGCATATGGAATACCAGGCTTTTCCCAGTGATCCCTTCCTCTTTAAAGAGGCTACTTCACCCATGGAAAGTCCTCAAAAGGTTAACCTGCCTTCCACCTGAGCTCAGATTAGGCAGGACTCACACCAGCAGAGGTCAGATCAGAAAATGTTTTGAGTCAGGGGGAGGGATGGCTCACTCAGCCGCCCACTTCAGCTACTACCCACTGTGGAATGAAGGGCGTGACTGCTCAGTAGGTATTCATCAGAGACTCATGGGGTCTCAGGAGGAAGCCAGAAGCAGGCGGGGACACTCACGCTGGGGCCGCTCCACGCCCACAGCCTCAGTGAGTCACGGAGGGGAAGGACCACTGCACGCCCTCGCTGGCTCCATCAGGCAGCCAAAGATACCACCTGCTTCCTCCTGAGCTGAGACCCGGTTTTCCCACCAAAAGAAGGACCATCCTGCTTTAGAAATGCCACCGTGAGCTATAAGTAGATATCTGGGAACTCTCAGTCACAGAAGGAACAAAACTCGTCCTGCACCCTGCCCTCCTATTAGTCAATTGGGCAAAAGCCCATCTTGGAGGCTGGACATTTCCACGTACAGGCAGTTGTGGCTGTTTGCACTTCCTCCTGCGGGTGCCCCCTCCTCAGAGAAGCCACTCATACCTCCCCCAGGGCAAAACTGGCAGCCCCACTCTCTGGGACCTCAGCTGATCCCATACACAGGGCACTACACCTCAGCTAAACTTCTGTGTTTATAGATCACCTACCGTCCTTAGTTCATAAGTTTTGAGAATAAGAATACTGTCACCCACAGAATGGGAGAAAATATTTGCAAACGAATCAACGGACAAAGGATTAATCTCCAAAATATATAAACAGATCACGCAACTCAATACAAAAGAAACAACCCAATCCAAAAATGGGCAGAAGACCTAAATAACCATTTCTCTAAAGAATACATACAGATGGCCAAGAAGCACGTGAAAATCTGCTCAACGTCACCAATTATTAGAGAAATGCAAATCAAAACTACAATGAGTTATCACCTCACACCACTAAGAATGGGCATCATCAGAAAATCTACAAACAACAAATGCTGGTGAGGACGTGGAGAAAAGGGAACTCTCTTGCACTGCTGGGGGGAATGTAAATTGATACAGCCACTATGGAGAACAGTATGGAGGTTCCTTAAAAAACCAAAAATAGAATTACCATATGATCCAACAATCCCACTACTGGGCATATACCCAGAGAAAACCATAATTCAAAAAGACACACGCACCCCAATGTTCACTGCGGCACTATTTACAATAGCCAGGTCATGGAAGCAACCTAAATGCCCATCAACAGACGAATAGAAAAAGAAGTGGTGGTACATATACACAATGGAATATTACTCAGCCATAAAAAGGAACGAAATTGAGTCATTTGTTGAGATGTGGACGGATCTAGAGACTGTCATACAGAGTGAAGTAAGTCAGAAAGAGTAAAACAAATATCGTACGTTAACACATGTATGTGGAACATAGAAAAATGATACAGATGAACCGGTTTGCAGGGCAGAAGTTGAGACACAGATGTAGAGAACAAACGTATGGACACCAAGTGGGGAAAGCCGTGGGGGGGGTGCGGGGGTGGGGATGGTGGTGTGCTGAACTGGGCGAGTCTGATTGACATGTATACACTGATGTGTATAAAACTGATGACTAATAAGAACGTGCTGTATAAAAAAATAAATTAAATTAAATTCAAAAATAAAAAAAAAAAAGAATACTGTCTACTGTCCTCCGCGCCCCCTGGAACACTCACTCTAAATATCCAGGAGATGCTTGCAGAATGAATGAATCAATGAACAAACAAGCTCACTCATTTCAAACGTGTGGTCACATGAGTAATCTGACCTTCTAAAAAGTTAAGCTTCTGGAGGGAGCCCATTTTCTTAACGTATTCAGCATCGAGTCATCACAAAATATGAACTCTTATAAAGTACTGCCCCCTCACTTCCCAAGAGAAAGCAAAATTCCTCAGCAGGGAAATGGGAGGGTAGCAGACATTACCCGCAAAGCTTTGGGAAGGCTGCGGCTCACTGAGCACTTCACTAGGGCCCCTGACCGCCTGCCTGGTAGTAGGACAGACACACCAGGAACGGCTGCTGACCGGAAGAAAGAGCGCCCGGCCAGGCAGGCAGCACACCCCGCACCCTGTCAAGCGAGGTCCGGCCAGCAAGGGAAAGATGCTCTCTCCACTCCAGAACCGCCCACCACTAGAAAGCCAGGTCCTGCCAGGGCCTGGACACACGAGGCCTTCCTTACAAGGGTTACAAATCTATGGCCTTGCTCTGCCTCGAATAAAAGACAGAGACGGGGACAATGTGACCATCTCCAGATAAACTTTCAACTTCGTTTCAAGTGCCTGGGTGCTGAGTCACAATGCATTTCTACACTCTTCCAACACTCAAAAATACCAATTTCTAAGATGCAGAAGGGTTGTTAAACATACACTTAGCACAGATCCCAGTCCCACTCCTGAGTATTTTCTCAAGTGAGGTAAAAACACAAGTTCACGTGGAAACCTGCCCTAGGATGTTTACAGCAGCTTTATTCCTGATCCCCTCGAAACTGGAAACATCCCACAAGTCCTGCCACCCGCAGGCAAATGGACAAACGGAACATGGAATACAACACAGCCAGAAAAAGGAGTGGCTTCTCATACCCGCAACAACAGGGATGACGGAATTCCCTGGTGGTCCAGTGGCTAAGACTCCGCGCTCTCAGTGCAGGGGGCCCGGGGTCCATCCCTGCTCAGGGAACTAGATCCCGCACGCTGCAACAAAAACATACTGCACGCGCCAATGAAGATCTCATGTGCCGCAACTAAGACCGGCACAGCCAAGTAAATAACTAACCAAATCAATGTTTAAAACAACAACAAAAAAAACAAACCCGGGATGAATCTCGCATAGGTTTTGCTGAGCTAAAGCAGCCAGAATCAAAAAGCTACATGCTGTTGTTCCGTTTATCTGGCTTTCTGGAAAAGCCAAAACCTTAGGGACAGACAGGAGATTAGCGGCCAAGAAGCTAGAGGCGCGCTGGCACCAAAGGGCAGCAAATGGCAAGACAGGATTGCTCTGCCGCCTGACGGCGATCATCTGTCAAAACTCCTACAACTGTGCACTACAAGTGAACTATGCTTCACGGCTACTAAGGATAAACAAATGATTACATTTTGAAAAATGCGCCGGCCGGCCAACCCGTGCATGACAAGTTCAGTAAGAGGGGCGGGGAGGCGAGGCAAGTGGATCAGCTGGACTTCTGACGGTTCTCCCCACTTTCAGTTTCCCTCCCCTGGGATGTCTCCCCACCCTGCTCACTGCTCAGGCCGCCCACCAGAGCCACCCGGAGTTACCCAACCGGAAAAGCCAGAGCCCAGGCTCAGCCGCGCCTCCAGGCACAGGAAGGGCAAAAAATAGAAAGCGCCAGTGCGCGGTGGCGGGCTGGAAACCCTCGGACCTCAGATAACTGCGGAGAACCGGGGCCCGGGAGTCAACATCGGCTCCCAGGCGGTCCCAGCGTCCCGACCCTGACCCCGGCCGCGACACACTTTCCACAAACTGACACACACGGAGCCCGCGCGAGGGCCGGGTCGCCTGGAGGACGGTCCCCCGTAAGGCGAGTGCACGAAAGGGGGCCCAAGGCGCCCGCTGCGCTTTCCCTCCGGAAGGTGGGCTGCGGGGCCCAAGCGTAAACCCTGAGACAAGAAACACGCGCACCACGCCGCCACGGGGGACGAGAGGCCGGGCGCCCACCTAGCCGGACACCCTGCATTTCTGGAATCACAGGACGCCTGTGTAAATTTCCGTCTGGCCTGTCATTTTCCAAAGCCACTCAAGATCAGGGGACAAAACGCCTCCTCTCCAAGTGTCCTGCCAGCCCACCCACTCAAGATCAGAGGAACAAAATGCCTAACCAAAACAAAACAAAACAGAAACACAAAAAAACTGGAGTGAGGGAGGAAAGGGTGCCCTGAAAAAAAAAAAAAAATTTAGCACGTTGACAGCGCTAAGAATAAACTACCAGGAAAAAGAAACCCTACATGTCAGATCCTAAAGTACAGAAGGGCAAGCCCGCCGGCAGTCCAGGCCCGGGGGGACCGGGGTCCCCAGCCCTGCAGAGCCAACCGCAGACCGGCTCGCGCGCCCCTCGGAAGCGCGGGGTCCCCGCGGCCGAGTCGGCGCCCCCGGCCGGCCGGCGCCAGCTCCCCTCTGCCCACCCTGTGCGCGGGGGCTGGAAACTGCCGCGGAGAACCACGGCGGGGAGGGAAGGGGGGCTCCAAAGAGGGTCTGGCGACTCGAGTCGCTCCGTTTCTCGGTGGGCTCAGCGCGCGCCGTGGGGGAAGAGGGGCGGGGGTCCGGGAGGAGGGGACGGGCGGCACTTACGTAGACCGGCAGCGGCCACGGGTAGACGGCGGGCTCGGTCCCCAAGAGCGACTCCAGCCTCAGCTCCAGCTTCTCCCCCATGTCTTCGCGCGCGGCCCCCGCACCGCGCTAGTCTGGCGGTTGGGGGAGGGGCACGGCGCCGCCGGCGGGGGCGGGGCAGACGGGCCGGCGGGAGGCTGAGGGGAGGGGGCCTGGGCCTCAGCTGCCGCCGCCGCGCTCCCGTCCGGCCCCCGGCTCCCTCTTTGTGGTCACAGGTCCGGGGCCTCCAGCGCTGCTGCGAACTCGGGCCGGCGTGAGGCGAGCACAATGAGCCGGGGGCCGAGCTGAAACACCCCCGGCGCGCGCGGCCCGCCCCGTGGACTCGCACGCTCTCACGCACGCACGCTCCCACGCACGGACGCGCGCACGCACGTACGCACGTCATCGGCTGCCCCTGGCCACACTCACTGGCTCGAAGTGGGGACCCGGGAAAACCTCTCAGGGCCAGTGGTGGCGGGTTCGACTCCCGACCTCGACGTACCCTGACACAACACCCCCCCGCCCCCCAATAATAAGACTATAATTCCTATTAAATATGACAGCTGGAATCTCGGCTTCTGTTCACAAAAATGCCGTGTATTAAGCCTATGCTAGGCACCAGACCGCGGACGCTCAGTACTGGCAGAAAAGGAAATGCCCTGCCCTCATAGCACTGCCATTTTTATTGGAATAGTAGTGACAATGGTCAAGGGAGAAAATAAAGTGACATCATCGCCACGGGGATGGTTAATCTCATGTGCGCACTGCGTGGGGCCCCGGCAACCACAAACATTATTCCAGATGTGGCCAGGAAGGTATTTTTCAGAAGAGATTAACACTGAAATCGGTCCACTTTGCGTAAAGGAGATTGTCAATGCCGCGGCGTGGGTGGGCCTCGTCCATCAGTTGAAGGACTGGAGAGAAAAATGAGGTGCCCTAGAAAGAGGGAAGTGTTCCTCCAATGGACTTGGGACATCAGCTCTTCCCTGTGTCTCCAGCCCAGAGTCCTGCCCTGACTTGCCTGCCTCACGGTCACATGAGTCAACTCCTTAAAACGAAACTATATATGTAAAAATATTGAATATATACAAGCCTATTAATTTGTATATGTGTGTATACATACTATATATATATGTATACACATGTTTATATGTGCATGCGTTTGTAGTATATGTGTAAGTACTATATACAGTATACATACGAGCCTATATATTTGTGTGTATATATTGTATACATGTATGTATGTGTATATATATAGTATACATATTATAAAGGTGAACATGCTGTATATATACACACACCCATATATTGATCTATGGGTGTGTATATGTACAGTATATGTACACCATATGTATGTATGTATAGAGTGTATATTTATATATAGGTGTGTGTATATGCTGTATACCTGTATGTGTATATGTTGTATAGGTATTATATGTATATACTATATATATATATACACACTTGCGTATGTATTTATATGTGTATGTACACGCACATATTTACATATAGGTGTGTGTGTATACATTGTATATATGTATGTGTATGTATCATATGTTACGTGTATGTATATATACAACGAATTTATATATGCAGTACATATATATTTTTATTCTACATGCTTTTATATGTAGGTGTATATGTGTGTCTATATGTATGTACGTGTATGTATTGCATATATTATGTGTATGTATGTATACTGTATATATACACACCTAAATATCTTTGTATGTGTGTATATATGTATGATATAGACGTACCTAGGTGTGTATATTGCATATGTTATACGTATGTGTACATACTGTATATATACAAACTATGCATTTCATATGTGTGTATGTATAGTGTACATGTATGTGTGTATTGTATATATTATGTGTGTATACATACTGTATATATACAAACTATGCATTTTATATATATGTGTGTATACATGTATTTGCGTATTGTATATACTATATGTGTATATGTCTGTATGCGTACTGCATATATACACAGCTGTATATTTTTGTATGCGTGTACATACGTACGTGTGTGTGTATATACACACACCCCCTATGGATTCTGTTTGTCTGGAGAACCCTCACTGATACGGACACTTATGACAATTGAGCACCTGCTCTTTGCCAGCCAGGGAGCCAAATGCTTGTCCTTTCTGTGTCTCCCTTAAGTGTCACAAGTCCCGGGAGGGAAGGTGGTGCCGCTCCTACCAGTTAAGGTGCCTCAGGGTCAGAGAGGTGCACAGGGCGGGGGGCTGGAGCCTGGTGGAGCCCAGGTGGAGTTCTAGCAGCAGTACAGCCTAGCAGAACCACTTCCCCGGGTGCCTCTCACAAAGACGCCGAGGGAGAGACGCGGTCTGAAGGAGGGGATGAGGAAGCTTCCGTGGGTCTGCAAGCCCAGACCAAGGCTGACTCGTCAAGGGTGTTAGAGGTCAGGACTCTGGTTACCCTGAGGATGGGGTTACACAGAGCCATTCCCATTCTGAAAAAGTATCCATTCTGCTCTTGTTTGTATATTTACCCCCCTCTCCCAAATCTTTTAAAAACAGATTCTCTTGGTTGCTGGGAGCACATACGGGGAAATTGTGTGTGAGGGGTTGTGATCCAGGGGACAGGGAGGATAAGCCCCCCACTCGTAGGGCCAGGAGTGGCTCAGCTTTGTGAGCTAAGGATGGCCCGCGAGGTCCCAGAGAGAAGGGTCCCTGCTCCGTCCATGCTCCGTGCACCCCATTCCCATCCTGAGAAGTCCAGAGCCCCCCCCCCCCCCCCCCCCCCCGCCACACACACACACCAGGGAGGAGAGCCAGGCTCCCAGGCTCCGGCTCCAAGGCTCCCGGCACTAGGAGCTACTTTCAGCTTTCATGCCCTACGACACGGCCAGAGCTATTGTCTCCGGAAACTGTCTGTCTGTCTCTCGCCTGCCCGCCATCCCTCCCTCCCTCCTACGCCTCTTCCCCTCCGGCTCCAGCTGTCCTGCCCTCCACCCTGCATTTCTACACAGGATGGCTCACAGACAGCTGCTCCCCGTGCCCACCCGCCACCATTCGATGGATGTCAAAGCAAGCCCTGGGGACTTCCCTGGAGGTCCAGCGATTAAGACTCCGAGCTTCCACTGCAAGGGGTGCGGGTTTGATCCCTGGTCAGGGAAATAAGATCCCACATGCCGCCCGGCACGGCCAAAGAAATAAATGAATAAAAAATAAAGTTATAGTGATGAAACAGCCCTAGTGGTGCAAGGATGGGACGTATAGCTCTATGGTAGAGAATAAAGGTCCAGAAACAGATAGATGAGAACTTGATATGACAGAAAGTGGGGAAATTAAGGAGTTTTCAATAAATGGCATTAGGACAATTGCATATCCATGTGGGAAAAAGTAAATTAGAGAAAAAGAAAAAAAGCAAGCTCTGGTCAGGTGTGACCTTGGGCCCAGGGCCATTGGCACACGTTGTCGTGTGGGATGTTCTTCCTTAGACTCCTCCCTCCCTCCTGTGTCACTGTCACTTCCTCCAGAACCTTCCTGGACTCGCCTACACAAGCCCGGGGTGTGCCCTCACCCGCCCACCCTGGATCACAGGAATTCCAATCCCGGCCCACCCTTCCCCGCCAGGTAAAGAACTGTGCCTGGTCGATAAGACCGTAGAGGTCCTTGGCCATTGCTATTGCAGTTGGAATTGTTACTGTGTTTACACAGGGTGACCAACACCCGCCCCCAGTTTGCCCAGGATCGCTCAGGTTTGAGCGCTGGAACTGTGGGGAAACCCTCATTTCCGGGGAAGCCCAGAAGGCTGGTCAGCCTATTTAGGATGGATCTTTCACTTGATATCCCAACCCCCGAGAGCCAGAAAGGGAATCTCTCCCCTCCTTCCATGGTAACCTTCATTCATTCATCCACTCATCCCTTTATTCAACTCCTTTATTCAGCAAGTATTTATGAAGCATCTACTACATAGCAGACACTCTTCTAGGTGCTGGGCACAGTAAACTGAGAAGGTGTGGTTTATTACATGGGGATGATGTCTCGGAGACCACTGCAGGGCATGGGAGGTGGGAGAGGGAAGGGGCACTTCTAAATGCGGGCTCTGACAGGATTGGGGCAGACCTTGCCCTAAGCCAGGCTGGTTGCTTCAACACAGCTGTCCTTACCCAGGGCCATCCTGCTTCCGCCTCACCCAGTTCTTCGGTGATGTCTGGGGAAAATCTGTGGTTGTCACAACTTGGGGGGAGAGGCCCCTGGAATCAAATGGGTGGGGACAGGGATGCTGCTGAACCCCACACAGTGCCCAGGAGGGGCCCCCAGCATAGAATGACCCGCCCCAAATAACCCCAGTGCCATGGGGGAGACCCTGCACTAATATTATTCAGACCCGCTGGTGCCCCTAGATTCCTGCACAGGCAGGGACTCTAACCGGGTCACCTCTGTATCCCGAGGTGACCTAGAGTGGGGCAGCCAGGAGGGCTGAGTATAAGGGATGAAATGACAAATCTCTGTGCCCACTCTCCCCGCCGCACCCCAGGGTCGATGGCCTCTATCTCCTCCCTGTGCAGGTAGCTTTTCCCTGAGCCATTTCTTCTTGTCAAGGTCCCTGTCGCAGGTTGGGTTCCCTGAAGATGACGTTGAGAGCAAGGATTGGAGTGCAGGTTGTTGACGTGAGACGTGCAGAGAACAGATACAGCTGCCATAGGGTCCCGCAATTCCACTCCTGGGCTTAGATCTGGAGAAAACTCTAATTCAAAACTATACATACACCCCTGGGATTTCCCTGGTGGTCTAGTGGTTAAGACTCTGTGCTTCCAGTGCAGGGAGCATGGGTTCCATCTCTGGCCAGGGAACTAAGATCCCACATGCTGGGTGACAAAAAAATAAAGAAAGAAAGACAGAAAGAAAGAAAGAAAAAGAAAGAAAGAAAGAAAAAGAAAGAAAGAAAGAAAGAAAGAAAGAAAGAAAGAAAGAAAGAAAGAAAGAAAAAGAAAGAAGGAAGGAAAGAAAGAAAGAAAGAAAAGATACATGCACCCCAATGTTCATTGCATCACTATTTATAATAGGCAAGATGTGGAAGCTACCTAAATGTCCACTGATGGATGAATGGATAAAGATATGGTACGTATATACAATGGAATATATTCAGCCATAAAAAGAATGAAATAATGCTATTTGCAGCAACGTCGTGGATGGACCTAGAGATTATCATACTAAGTGAAGTAAGTCAGAAGAGAAAGACAAATATATGATCTCTCTTATATGTGAAATCTAAAATACGACACAAATGAACTTGTCTACGAAACAAAAACAGACTCACAGACATAGAGAACAGACTTGTGGTCGCCAAGGGGGAGAAAGAGTGAGGGGGGGTTGGATTGGGAGTTTGGGGTTAGCAGACGCAAACTATTAAATATAGGATGGATAAGCTACAAGGCCCTACTGTCTAGCACAGGGAACTATATTCAGTATCCTGTGATAAGCCATAATGGAAAAGAAAAAGAGTTTTATTTATAGGTTCCATCCCCAACTGAGCTGGCCCATCCCCTCCCATGGTTCTAAGTGCAGCCCGAGGCTGCAGACTTCCCACCGTGGTCTTCAGCTCCAGAGCAAGCCACCTGCAAACCAGCCGCTTCTTCCCAGGGGCTGGCAACTCTCCTTTGCTACTGATTCCAAGACACATCCAGATAGCACAAATGTGACCATGAAAACAAACTCAGGCATGTTCAAATCAGGGAAATAACATTCTTATCTCTGTTTAGTAGTTGCTTAATTTTAGAATAGCTTAGAGTTACAAAAAAGTTGCAAAGATCTGTACAGAGTGTAGAGTGCTATGGACCCCCGACCCAGTACCCCTACTTCCAACACGTTAGTACTTTAGTACGTTAGTACGACATGCTTATCCAACTAAGGAACCGAGATGGATACTCGGTTATTAACTAAAGTCCACACTTTATTAGAATTTCCCTAGCTTTCCCCTAACATCCTTTTTCTGTCCCAGTCTCCTCTGGGCTGTGACATTTCTCAGATGTCCCTGGGTTTTGATACATTGAAAGTTTTGAGGAGGACTGGTCAGGTATTTTGTCCCTCAATTTGTTTGTCTGTTGGTTTTCTGATGTTTTTCTTATGGTTGGACTGGAGTTATGGGGTTTGTGGCGGAAGATCCAGACAGAGATAAAAATGTCATTCTCCTCAGGTCACATCATCAAGGGTACACACCATCAAGGATACACCCATCAAGGATACACACCATCAACGGGACTTGTGGCAAACAATTTTACCCTTGATCACCTGGCCAGTAGCATCTTTTTTTTTTTTTTTTTTTTTTGCTGCGTTGGGTCTTCATTGCTGCACACAGGCTTTCTCTACTTGCGGCGAGCAGGGGCTCCTCTTTGTTGCGGGCACGTGCTTCTCATTACAGTGGCTTCTTTTGTTTCTGAGCACGGGCTCTAGATGTGCGGGCTTCTGTAGTTGTGGCATGGGGGCTCAGTAGTTGTGGCTCCCAGAATCTAGAGCGCAGGCTCAATAGTTGTGGCCCACGGGCTTAGTTGATCTGCGGCACATGGGATCTTCCCGGACCAGGGCTCAAACCCGTGTCCCCTGCATTGGCAGGTGGATCCTTTTTTTTTTCCTTTGTTTCTTTTGGAACCAAAACTTTAATCCCAAGGATTCTCACAAAACATATTACAAATGACAGCATGAAAAAAAAATTGCACAGTAACTCAAAGTTCAGCTCTACAATATACTCTTAATCTGGCAGGACATTGGTATCTTGATAATCTCAACTTCCAAAAAACATTACAAAGAGCTATGTATTCATGTACAGCAATCACAGAGGGGACTTAGGACCTAACTCAAAGGTAAACGAACTTCCTTGAAACTTCTTAGATTCTAAACTCACTGGACAACCTCTTGTCCAGTGTGAAGACTAGTGGAATTCTTAAACCTCTAATCTAGGGTAAGGGTGCGGCTTTCATTTCTACCTGCTGGCTTGTGTTCACAGCACCTTTTAAAGACTGCTTGCTTAACTACAGCTGCATACTATATCCCAGCTACAGAAAGTCTTTTCAATGTTTGCCAGTGTTGTTTCCATAATAATAAACATCATACTTTAGATGGGCAGGAGTTAGAGTTTTATTATCAGTCTAGGCAAGACCAAAAATTCAAAGCAAATTCAATTCTGCTTAAGAGAACATTGTAAAGAAACAATTCTTCATATTACGTGCCTCATATGACCCATTTCAAACCATAGAGAATGACACCTTTATGTGTCACTGTCCCAAGAGACAAACAAACGTGAACAGCTAAAACATTTCAAAAGTGCATCAAGCTTCGGACGTCTCAAACGAAACGTGAATTTTCTGTACATACTCCTGTCAAATGAAGTTATTTCCTGTGCACCACTCCTCTTGCAAAGTGGTCTGCTATTTCCTTTCATTTGACTTGGATCGGCTAGGAGACCTAGAGAAAGATCAGAACGGCTTGTGATTTCTCTCCTGGGACAGTGATCTCTCTCTTCTCCTATATCTAGAAAGGGACTGCTCCAGCTGCGGGAGAAGCTTCTCTGTCTTGGAGATCTGTGGTGAGGGGGAGGACTCCTCCTCCGATAATCATCTCCAGGGCAACGACCCCAAGAAGGAGGCGGCCACGATTTCGACTTCTCCTTTCCCCATTCGACGGGTCCACTCTTACTCGGCAGCCACAGAGTGTTCTCCCGTCTAGTTCTCAGACAGCATCCGCTGCTTCTCGGGGATCTTCATTTTCAACAAGAGCGAAGCCGGGAGGGTTTTCAGCAACCCACACACTTCGGAGTGGTCCATAATATCCTAAAGCTCGTTAGAATTCAGTCTCGTCACCACTGTTTCCAAGATTCCTTACATAAACGTTACAGTCCAACGGACAGGAATCCCGATGCAAGACCCTCCTGGCTCCTGGGTTTCATGGGCCACAGGGTGATCCCGGGCCTCTAGAATCTGGCAGCTGAATCCGCTCACACAAGCTGTCCAGTGGGGATGCTTTTCCCCCTATGTGTCCAGCCCGGGGCCCTGCTGTCTAGGCCCGACCTCCAGGGTGACAGGGTGAACCCCAGGTCCCTGGAGCAAACACTCAGAGCCCTGGTGACCAGGTTCAGGGGGCTGGGGCGGCAGCTGGACATGTGTGGCCACCCTGGTGGTGTTTGGCCCCATCTGCAGTTCCAGTTCCAGCTGAGAAAGAGCCTCGCTGTGTTATTTTCTCCTGGTTGTGTAAGGAGCTCCGGTGTCATTTGACAGAAATGTAGATGGTGTGTTCTTTCTCTCTTTTCTCCCTGCTTCCTCTCATCCCTCTCACCCTCCCTCTCTCCCTCTCCCTCTCTCCCTCCCTCGCTCTCTTCCCTCTCCCTCTTTCCTCTGTGTCTCCCTCTTTCCCTCTCTCCCTCCACCCTCTCCCCCTCCCCGTCCCTCTACCCGACCTTCTCCCAACTCCCTCTCCACCTCCGTCTCCCCCTCGCTCTCCCCCATCCCTCTCCCTCTCCCCTCCTCCTGCCTCTACCTCCTCCCTCTCCCCCGTCTCTCTCCCGCCTCCCCCCTCCCTCTTCCCACCTCCCCCATCCCTCTTCCCTCTCCCTCGCTCCCTTCCTCTCTCCCTGTCCCTGTTTCCCTGTTCCGCATGCTGTCCCTCTACCTCTTTCCCTCTCCCTCTCCCTCCACCTCCTTCCATCTCTGGAGAGGGAAGGAGGTGGAGGGAGAGGGAAAGAGAGCAGGAGAGGGAGGGAGAGAGGGAGAGAGAGGGGGGAGAGGAAGAGAGGGATAGAGGGATGGAGCGAAAGACGTCTCTCCCTCCCTCCCTCTATCCCTCTCTCCCTCCCTCTCTCCCTCTCCCTCCAAATCTCCCGCTGCATCCTGTCTCTCCATCTCCCTCACTCCCTCCCAGAGAGGGAGAGATGGAGAGGCAGAGACAAGGGAGAGGGAGAGAGGGAGAGGGAGAGATGGAGGGAGAGGGAGAGGGAGGGAGAGGAAGAAAGGGAGAGAGATACGGAGAGGAGAGGGAGAGGGGAGGAGAGGGAGAGGGAAAGAGGTCTCTTCCTCCCTCCCTCTCCCTCTGTCCTCCTTATCTCCCCCTCCCTCCCTCTTTCCCTGTCCCTGTTCCGCTCTCCCTCTCCCTCTTTCCCTCTCCCTCTCTCTCCACCTGCTTCCCTCTCCAGAGAGGGAAGGAGGTGGGGGGAGAGAGAGAGAGAGCAGGAGAGGGAGGGGGGAGAGGGACAGAGAGGGGGGAAAGGGAGAGAGGGATAGAGGGAGGGAGCGAAGACGTCTCTCCCTCTCTCCCTCTACACCTCTCTCCCTCCCTCTCTCCTTCTCCTCCCTCTCCCTCTCCCTCCATGTCTCCATCTCCCTCACTCCTTCCCAGATAGGGAGAGATGGAGGGAGAGGCAGAGATAAGGGAGAGGGAGAGAGGGAGAGGGAGAGATGGAGGGAGAGGGAGAGAGGAAGAGAGAGAGGGACAGAGGGAGAGAGAGAGATAAGAGAGGGAGAGAGACAGGGAGACCAGGAGAGGGAAAATGGTCTCTTCTTCCCTCCCTCTCCCTCTCTCCTCCGTCTCTCCCTCTCTCGCCCTCTCTCCGTCTCCCCCTCTCCTTCCCTCGCCCTTTCCCTTCCTCTCTCCCTCTCCCTCCCTCTGTCACTCCCTCTCCCTCCATCTCTCCCTCGCCCTCACTCCCTCTCAGAGAGGGAGAGATGGAGGGAGAGGCAGAGACAAGGGAGAGGGAGAGAGGGAGAGGGAGACCAGAACAGGGAAACAGGGACAGGGAGAGAGAGAGGGAGAGAAGGAGGAGAGAAGGAGAGGGAGGGAGGAAGAAACCTCTTTCCCTCTCCCTCTCTCCCTCTCCCTCTCTCCCTCTCCCTCTCCCTCTCTCTCTCCCTCTCGCCCTTTCTCTCTCCCTCTCTCCCTCTGCCTTATCTCTGCCTCTCTGGGAGGGAGTGAGGGAGATGGAGAGATGGAGGGAGAGGGAGAGTTGGAGCGAGAGGGAGAAGGAGGAGAAGGAGGGCGGGAGAGGGAGAGAGGGAGGGAGAGAGGGAGAAACGTCTTTCGCTCCCTCTATCACTCTCTCCCTCTCCACCCTCTCTCTCCTCCTCCCCCCTCCCTCTCCATCTCTCTCCCTCTCTCCCTTCCCTCTCCATCTCTCTCTCCCTCTCTCCCCTCCCTCTCCATGTCTCTCTCCCTCTCCCTCCACCTCCTTCCCTCTCCAGAGAGGGAAGGAGGTGGAGGGAGAGGGAGAGGGAAAGATGTAGAGCCAGAGCGTGTGGAACAGGGAAATAGGGACAGGGAGAGAGGAGGGGAGAGAGGGAGAGGGGGAGAGGGAGAGGGGGAGAGGGAGAGGGAAAGGGAGAGAGGGAGAGGGGGAGGGAAATAGGGAGAGAGAGGGACAGGGAAAGAGGGACAGGGAGAGAGGCAGAGGGAGAGATGGAGGGAGAGGGAGAGTGAGAGGCAGCGAGGTAGAGGGAGAGAGGGAGAAAGGGAGAGAGAGAGGGAGAGCGGTAGAAGTGCTGAGGAGGGGGACTCCCTCCCCTTCCCACTCCCATCCTCTCCCTACTGCTTTCTCTTTTTTCTGCTTCAACAAACACCAGGCGCCTTTTAGATCAGCCCTGAAGTCAACGTTGATGCTTGGACAGCCTGACCTCCCCGCTGACTTCCAGCCCAGGACCACCGCTGGGAGATGAAGTCTGCGGGGCCCTGGGCGCAGGCTGCACAGGCACCTCCTCTGATGCCCAATCTCTCCTCGTTTACGAGGCATCTGACACTCCCCTCCCTGACTCCCCAAGATTTGGGGCCTTTTTAATATGTGTCGATAATGCCATGAGCTACTATTTAACTCTTCCACGAGGACCCATCTCCCAAAATGCAGTGGTTTTCAGCCTTGGCTGCACTAGAGGACCCCCAGGGAAGGAAGAGACGTCTCTCCCTCCCTCTCTCTTTCTCTCCCTCTGTACTTCTGTCTACCTCTCTCCCTCTCCCTCTCCCTCTGGGGTGATGCCCGATGAGCTCAGAATCGCAGATGGCCCCCCCATCCCCTCTCTGTGGCTTGCATGGGGGATGCACCTTCTCACTGTGGCCCGGGCATGGCCTTGACATTCAGACATTGGGTCCTGCATGGACACTTGTGTTTGTTCCATAGCGCATGTGGCTGCAGTCTGTGCTTCTGTGGATGGGGGCTGTGCATGAGACCTTCATCTTCCCCGCAGACACCACTGGTGCTCGCTCGGCCTCGCGGGTGATGCGGGGGGCACGGGGGACAGTCTTGTGTCCCCACCTTCTTGGGCTACAGACAGGCCACGTTGGTCCTGTGGTGACTGGGGGCTCCCAGGAGAACCCCACTGCAGACCGGAGAGGTGGCCCCCGAGAAGGTGGCGTACGCCTGGGGCCAGGCCTCATCAGTGAGCCATGGGCCACCTGCAGTAACAGGTGTCTCACCGTCCAGGGGCTGGGTGTTTGGGCGCCGTGGGGTTGAGCTACTGTCTGCACGGCAGCCGTGTTTGTCTTCTTGAGCCCGGGGAGGCCCCTTGGTGGCTCCTGGAGAGGCTGGCCGCATTTCTTCCTGCCCTTGGCCTTAGAGCCCATCATGTTCATGCCGTTTCTGGTTCCAAAAAGACCTGTGTTAATATAAGACCATGTGTTAGGACAGCATCAAACTGTCTAGAAATCCGGGCCAGGAGGAGGAAGGAGGGGGATTGGCTGTGCCCGCCAGTGGCCTGGGAGCCCTGCCCACCTGCAGAGACCTGGTCCGGTCCCGGGGGGAGGGCGTGGCCCTCGGTCCCCAATGCCTTCCGTCTCTGGGTTCTAGGAGAACTGCGTGATCCTCAGGGAGCTGGTGAGGCTGCAGGCCCTGAAGTCCCGCCTGCTGGGGTTCCACACGCATGCCGACTCCGTGCTGGAGATGAACATGGACAAGACCAGCCAGGTGGTGGCCACTGGCCTAGGTAACACCGCCTCCCCCTGAGTCCCAGTGGGGACGGGGTCAGGCGGACCTTGACCGGACATGGTACTGCCTGAGACCCCACTGTCAGCCCTTGGGGGTCACCTTCCCAGACCCTTCATTCTGCCTCGAGGGGCGTGGGGTCGGGGATGGCTGGGGGGTCGCCCCAGGGACGTAGCCGAGCCTCTCCCCTCCGCCCGGAGGTGAGTTGGCCCAGAAGCTGAAGCCCCTCGGGAAGCAGGAGCGGCCATGATCCTGGAGCTAAAGAAGTCCAGGTGCCAGAGTCGGGGCCTGCACTTTGACGGCCCCATCAACACCTGGGACCTGCGTTACTACATGAACCAGTGGGAGGAGACGCGCTACCACGTGGACCAGTACCTGCTCAATGAGTCCTTCCCCATGCAGGCGGTCACACGCGGGCTGCTGGGCATCTCCCAGGAGCTGCTGGGGCTGACCTTCAACCTGGAGGAGGGCACCAACATGTGTCACGAAGATGTGAGGCTCTAAACGGTCTGGGACGCGGCCTCGGGCAAGGTCATCCATCGGCAAGTTCTACCTGGTCTCTATCCTCGGTGCGTGCGTGGGGGAACCTGTCGGCCGTGGGCCGGGGCTCCTCTGTGGAAGCGGGGCCCCATCCATGTCCCTCCACAGGGAGGGGAAGTCCGGGCACGCGGCCTGCTTCGGCCTGCAGCCAGGCTGCCTACAGCACGATGGGAGTTGTCAGATCGCCATCGCGGCCGTGGTGGTCAACTTCACCAAGCCCACGCCCAACCTGCCCTCCCTGCTGCAGCATGATGAGCGGGAGACCAACTTCCACGACGTCGGGCATGCGATGCACCAGCTCCGATCCCAGGCGCAGGGCTGCAGGCAAGGGTCAGGGAGGGCCCGGGCATGCGTGGTCCTCAGGCAGGTCCTCGCCATGGGATTCTTTCACTGACATCACCCCACACGTGGTGACGCCCTCGGTGTCAGCTTCCATCATCAAACCCCAGGCACTGGGTGCATCAATAACGGAAATGGATGTCGTCGAGGCTCTAGAGGCTGGAAGACCCAGATCAAGGAGTCAGGGCTGGTTCCCTGCATGGTAAATACGTGTACTCAAGAGGTGCCTTTAAAAAAGACAAAAGAGAGGAAAGGAACGTTGCCTGCAAGTCTGCTGAGAGCCAGTGATGAGAACCAGAGGGAAGGCTCTGGGGCCGGGGGTGCAGTGCCCTGTGAGCTTGGGGGCTGCTGCCAGTCTCCGTGGAGGCTCAGCAAGTCCCAGTGACTTCCCCACATGCGGGGCGCCAGCTGAGCATCTGGGCCCAGGACCCACTGCTCGTTCAGTCTTCCTGTGGTCAGCCCTTCATCCTGAGAGCGATGCTCTCACAGGCTGCACCACGGCGTGTGGGGACAGTTTACTGAGCTGTACAGATGTCACTACTGCTTTGGAGCATTTCCATCACCCCGAAAATGTCCCTCACACCCTTAGCTATCACTCCGTCCCCTCGCCAGCCCCTGACAACCAGGAACCCACTCGCTGACTCTGTGGATCTACCTGCTCTGGACGTTTCTCCTCAGTGGGGTCATGCCCTGTGTGTCCTTCTGTGTATGACTTCTCTCGCTGAGCATCGTGTTCTCAGGGTGTATCGACGTGGCAGCGAGCGTCAGGGCTTCACCACATTGCGTGGCTGAGGGACGTAAAGAAGACGAGAGAAAAGAAAAGAACGTTGCATGCAAGTCTGGTGACAGCCGGTGATGAGAACCAGAGGGAAGGCCCCGGGGCCGAGGGCGCCGTGCCCTGTGAGGCCCTGGCGCTGCTGCCAGTCTTGGTGGGGCACGGGCAGCACCATCCCTCAGGAGCTGCTGGACAAGCTCATCAAGTCCCGGGAGGCCAACCCAGATGCGGCTGGACCGAGGGAAGGGAAGGGGGCTTCCGGTCTGCCCGGCTGGAAAGCACGGCCTGGACACGGTGCCAGCCCCCTGTCTCCTTCCTCCCGCCCCCCAGGCCTCTTCAACCTGCGCCAGATTGTCCTGGCCAAGGTGGTTCAGGCCCTGCACACGCAGACGCCCTCAGACCCAGCCCAGGAGAATGCCTACCTCTGCCAGGAGATCCTGGGGTTCCCAGCCATGCCAGGTAGCCAAGCGCACGCCGGCCCCACCTCAGCGGTCGGTTGGCGGCTACTGCCCAGGTCCAGAGGATCGTCTGGTGGTGTGTGAATGGGGACCGACTGACGGGCTCTGGCCGAGGCCCGCTGACCTCTGGCCTCTTCCTGCCACGGTTCCTTGGCTGGTCCCTCCAGCTGTGGCCCGCGGAGTCCGAGGGTGGGGTGGGAGGCTCTGCACATGCTTTCTAGAGAGCCTGGAAAAGGCAGGAGAGGGCTTCATATCCCGGACAGAAGGCATCGACGAGGCCTGCCCATGCGTGTCGGTGCGGACACGCGGTTCACTCCCTCGTGAGCGCTTTAACCAGCGATCTCCCCGTGGTGGAAGGCGAGCCCTGACTCATCTCTCGCAGCCTCGGCAGCTGACCTTGTAAGAGGCTTAAGAGTGAACCCTCGTGAGCTTCAGCAGAAAGTCGGCAAAGATTTATTTGTGTCCCTCCACTGAACTGCCAGCAAGGTCCCCGTTTTCTACAAGTGTTGGGCCAATAATCTCTCTAGTGGCAGGGGACTCAGACAAGGCTGCTTTGAGGCCCCCACCCCTGCTCTGGGGCAGGGGCACTGAGCAGCCAGGGGGCCGGGCAGGAGCCCCTCCACGTGTGTCCCAGTGACCCACCTGCCTGCGACCCTCGATCGCCTGGCAGGAAGCTACGACGCCCAGTCCTATGGCCAGTCATTCCTGCAAGAAACACTGGAACCAGTTTCTGCCAACCCACCAAAAAAAATGACTTCAAAGGCAACGTGGTGTCACAGGAAGGGCTTGTTTCTGTTTGTTTGTTTTTAGTTCATTAGGCCTCACTTAAAATTCTGATTCCACAATGCACTTGCTTTGGGATCTTGAACAACACTCATAACCTCTGCAAGTTTCAGTATAGTAAGTTTATGTGATTACCTTCATCTGTAATAGCCCTGTGTTGAATCTTAATTAATTCAGATTAATTCATCTTAATCTTAATCTCAAATTCAGATCAAAGACTAGTTCCTCTGTGACTTCTCCTCTGAACTGATTCAAAAGCCTTCTCTCCCGTCCTCATTTGGCTTCTCTTCTCTTCTGGAATCTCATAAGAACTTCTATGACCTCTTTGGTTTTTTGTTGTTGCTGTTGTCTGTTTGTTTGTTTTTTAATTGAAATATAGTTGATTTACAATGTCGTGTCCGTTTCAGGTGTACAGCACAGTGATTCCGTTTTCAGATTCTTTTCCCTTATAAGTTGTTACAAAATATTGAGTACAGTTCCCTGTGACATAGAGGAGATCCTTGTTGTATCAATTCTATGCCTTCTTTGAATGACCGTAGCACTTGTTGTCTGTATCATTTTTATGTCTGTTTTGGCTTTGTGACTGAAAATGCAAATTTTCTATTTGTTCATGTCCTGGCCCTTCCTTAAAAATCTGTTCATTTACCTATTTCATATTTATTGACTACATGTTAGACACCGTGTTAGCTGCTTGTTCTAGATGTTAGTAAAATATAGACCTTCCCAGTATTTGTGGGAAAACAAAAAAGTGAACAACTTACGTCCCAAATAACTTTGTACTTCCCAAAGAGAGCACACCTCGTAGGTACAATAAATATATGTATTATACATAAATGTATAAATAGTTAATGGCATTAAAAACTTGAGATAACTGCTTTTCTATTCTGAGGAAATGATGATTATATTTCACCAGGAGCTCAATACCACTCTGAGAATGAGGGCTTAACCCCCGACCTGGCTCACTGCATCGCTTTCTTATATGAAAATAGACAAGTCTGTACATGCTCTCTACAAAAAGGCTTATCTGGCATGAATTTCAGATAGCTAGAAGAAAAATTCAAGAGGTTCAGAGAAGCATCCAGAAGCTCAGATGATTGTCTGGCACTAATACAACTTGCTTGACAGGAAAATAGAGCTGTAAATCTCACAAAAGTAGATGATCTTCTAAGAATTTCAAAACCTCCTGTTATTAATGAGAAATCCTAGAAGAACCGCTTCTTTTAAGGCATACTGATAATATGCTTTACAGTTTTATATTCAGAAGCCTATGTTTTGGCTAAGTGAGCTTCAGGAATGAAGGAAGCTTGTGGTTCAGTTCCATCTACTCTGGAACCTCTGGTCAAAACACCTACTTCTGTGCTCAGCCATCTTATCATCTGTAAAATGGAGGCAACTCTAAGAAAACATAGTTACAGAGATCTTGCACAGTTTCCTGTGCCACTGTCTTCATTTGTTTCAGGAAACCAATAACGTCTAAGCTACTACTGCAAAGAGTGCAGTGTTACTTGGGGTCATCTAGTGCAGCTCTGTCAAAGTAAAGAAAAGGAAAAGGGCCTAAAATAACTATAATTTTCCCAAGAGGACACTATTATTTTATGGTAAATCTGAGTCAAGAACCCTGATCTCTTTGATGCCATTCCATCGTTCTTTCGTTGGGTTCTCAACAACCCAGAGAAAGAAAGAGAAATAAAACTCCTGTGTGCTGTGTCACTGGTACAGGACGAGGCAAGATTGGAATTGGAGAACTACATATTAACAGATATTTGGGAAATTCTTCAAACTAATTAAGATATATACCAGGTACATAAAAAACAGTATGTTTGCCCAAGATGATTCTGTGGAATGAACAGAACTGGTAACTGAATGTGTCTGTGTGCTGCAGTTCCAAACAGGATGGGTGAATGCTTGTTTTCTGGCACCTTTAAGACTCCACCCCAATATACACATTAAAATAAAATTAACATTTCAACTGGGTCATATTTAATTCTGCATGCTCTTGTAAGTCAGCAAAATATTCCTTCCATATATCATTTAAGTTGTCACTAACTTTCTTTTCTTTTCATTTTGTTTTTTTTTTTTTGTTTTTTGAGGTACACGGGCCTCTCACTGCTGTGGCCTACCCCGTTGCGGAGCACAGACTCCGGACATGCAGGCTCAGTGGCCATGGCTCACGGGCCCAGTCGCTCCGTGGCATGTGGGATCTTCCCAGACCGGGGCACGAACCCGTGTCCCCTACATCGGCAGGCGGACTCTCAACCACTGAGCCACCAGGGAAGCCCGTCACTCACTTGAGTTTTAATTTCTAAAAGTCTTTCCAAACACAAAACAGAGGTGGGAAAATGGTATATGGGAAACTGCAGAGATGAAATAAGTTTACTTCATTCGGCATAAAGATGAATACCCAAACAACTTCTGCATAGCCGAAAGTGTCCAAATCTACTATCTTCGTTTTGTAGTCAAGGCTTCCGGAAAAATATGCTAACGGATTCCTAATTACCCAAATGCCCCATATCTGTTTCAGTAAGTATCATTATATACTATGGAAATTTTTCTCAGTGACAGAGAAAGACATCCTGGCCAAGCATCCCCCTGCCCATGACACAGAGATGATGGTCTCAAGCTACCTTGAAGGCGTTGGAGCCCAATTTATCCATTACTAATATTAATGGAGGACAAAACTTCATATTCTGTTTGCTCTGTGTTTGTTAAATCACTTCTTCCCTTCATTAAAATAGGTGACACATAATTGAGTCTGTAGTGTGTGTATCACTGGAAACTGAACACATTTTTGTTGGTTTTATTAATGTCATAGGTTTCTAGGGAGGGTCTACTAAATAACTAAGTCTAGTTTCACAGTTACAAATAAATTATGATGTAATTTTGAATAAATTAAGCTCATCATAAAGGAAGGATACTGATAGTTGCTACTACCCCTTCCTTGAGGGGCTCTTGTAAAGCACTAAATAAAGTAACAGGGGTTTATATGCATGCATATATTTTCAATGATATTTGAACACACTTGAAAAGAACTCTACAGAATGCATTATAAAACCTCGATGCTGTGTGTCCCTAGTTCCCAGCTCTCTCATTAAAACTATTTAAATGAACAAAATGTTATCTATTAGGATAGCTATCAGAGTACTCCAAATACTACTTCTTGCAGTACCCTGTCCCAACCATTTGCCTTCCTCTTCCCATTAGTCCTTAATTCAGAAACCTCAGAGATTTGTTCATTAATTTATGAACATATTTCTTCATTCAGCCAAGAAAATTGATGGGTCCCTTACCAAATTTCAGGCACCCTTCTTCAGTATGTTTTCTAGGCGTGTTCAGGAAACACAGATGAATATAGCCTCTCTCGAGCTGAGGGGAGAGACAAAAGTAAAGAAGCAAATATAAAATCGTCAGTGTAAATACGTAAATAAAAATTGAATAAATGGGTAGAATAACTAGTATATCAGGTAACTGCTGGAGAAAAACAGCAAGCAGGGAAGGGGGATGGAGATTGTCAGCTGGTAGGAGGAGGCTGCGATCCGAAACTAAGGGCTTTCTGGGGAAGATAAAATTTAAGAGGGAACCTAAGGTTGTGAGAGGGAGCAAGGTGCATATCTGGGAAATGAATAGTACAAGCAGAGGGAACAGTCAGATGGAAAGGCAATGAGGCAAGAGTGGGCTTGGAGTATCCAAGGAGCAGAAAGGATGTCAGTGTGTGGAAAACAGAGGGAGCAAAGTGGAGAGGAGAAGGAAACAGTCAGAGAGGAAACAGAGGCCCAGATTTCTAGGGCTGTGGAGGCACTTTGAGGACTTTGCTTTTCCTGTGAAGAAGCCATTGAAGAGACTTGAGTGACATGATCTGACTTATGTTTTAACAGGATCTCTCTGGAGGCCATGTTGATTAGAGACTGCAGGAGAATAAGGACAAGCCCCAGAAGACCAATAGTTGATTCAAATGTCAAGAAACATTTATGCCTTCACCCTTAAACGTCACAAATGATGCCATTTCCATTGAGCTATTGAAAAATATAATCTGGCTTTCAAAACAATAAACCAGAAGGCATTTTCTCACATAAGCAAGGTCACAAACAACTGTCAGCTAAAGTTGAAATAGCAACAAATCAAATAATAACAAAAAACACTTTTTATAGATTTTAAAACCTTACAAAGCATTTTCTTGTCCATTATCTAAGTTAATCCTCAAATCAACGTCATGAGATAGTTATTATTTTCCCTTTAGAAGTGACCGCATATTAAAGCCTTAGTGATTGCTCAAGAAGAGCTGAAATCTTGAGTGTACATCTACTAATGCCAAGGTTGGGATTTTTACCCATGGGAACATTGGATGCTAAAATCCACAGGGATTTTCAGCTCAAGATAGCAGACTAGGAAATATATTTACTTTCTGGTCCTCCTGAAACCATGTTTAAATAAAACGGCAGAAATACCAAAATTAATCAACCAATAAAAGCCAAGACATTGTGGAAGTCATCAACCACAGAAAGATTTCAACACATTTCGAGAAGGCAAACAATGAAATAGAGGGGCCATGAATAAAATAATGAAGAAAAGACTACCCTAAGTAGGGTCTGCACAAAGCCAGTCAGCTTTTGCTGAGCCCTGGTTATAGTAAAGGACAGAGGAAAGAAGAGGGGCTGAAAACAAGGAGACAAAAGTCATTTTAGGAAAAAAACGTTCATTTAATGAGCTCCAGGGAACACTCAGCCTGCTGCCATACTCACTCATGTATTACAGTGGATTGTTGGTAAGCAAGACAAGAAAACAGGGAACCAACAAACAAAACTCAAGACACTGCTTCTTACTGAACTCTTCTCAAATGAGATCAAAAAGTTATGGTTCAATGCCATAGCTGTAAATCATTTCTGCTCCTGGAGAGGTCAGAAAGGGCTTACAATAGTTACTCTTTTTTTTTCAGACAGAATTTAGGTCTGAGCAAAAGCTTTTGTGTCCTCCAACCTCAAAGTTTATTGGGGATGGAAGTCCAAATTTGCTTTGACATACCATAAAAAGAATCTCATGAGCAGAGGGTCAAACTACTTTTGGAATATATGAATTATGCCCAGTGTTATTTTAAATAGATTTTAAACAAAAATATATAAATTTTTATGGATCTATATGATTCTGGGTTCTGAAACTTCTACATGTTATATGCCTGATATATCAGTCCCAGGAGAGAGAAAACATTCCAATGAAGCAAGCCAAAGAAACAAGATTTGAACAAGGTAAAGCGACGTGTAGACCAAGACCAGGATTTTTCAATTCTTTCCTGTCATGCTGTAGCTTCCAGCTCCTGAATAACAACACATGTTTCCCTTGTCCTAGACACACAAGAGTATGTCTCCTCTATGGGGCATAAGAAGCTCTAGAGTTACATATGTGTAGTAAAGAGTGGACCCAGCCGGCATACTCACAATGACCAAATTGTGTTGATCGTACTTTATTTTAAACCAATACATCGCTCCATGCTGAAGTTGCAATAAATGATATATTTGCTTTATAGACATGAATGAGATGCCTTACTGGATATACTCCAGGAAGGCCAGAGAAACTGGCTTCTAATCCATACAGAATAATTCATTGATGAATTCCTTTCAGGATAGCCCATGATTTATCAAGAATATAAGCTTTACATACCTGGATCCTTCAAACTAGACCAAAGGGAAAAATCTAGGCTGCAAGCCTCAATTAGAAATGTGGGATGGTGCTATGCTGACAACTGGTGGTCCCCGACCTATCTTCTGAGATTAGAACCCAGTGTGGTGGATGACCAATTCACACATTGAACAAAAGAACACCTCCTACAGGGCAGTGTATGTGTTCATTACAGGTATGGCACTTAGGGCTAAGTATCATAACGACTTCAAGAAAAAAAAGCAAAAGTAACACATGAAGCATATATGATAAGGAGGCACCAGAGTCCAGAGCACGAGCATTGGAATCACACAGGCTTGCTTCAAATCCCGGCTAAGCCACTACCATCTGTATACCCTGAAGAACAGTCGAAGGTTTAAATGTTCTTTTACCAAATTTCGAAAAACAAGTGAAGAAAGAACCTACCTGCCAGGAAGGGACATTGTGGGGTGCAGCACCCAGTCAGGTCAGGGCTCTGCATCCCCTGCTCAGAAACCTTCACCGCCTGGCTCATGGTGATGCTGGCAGCTCAGCAGCCCTGGAGAAGGCGCTCCTGTCTCCAGGGCTCGCGGACAAGCTGGGGAGGTCCACGGAGGAGGCGGGCCACAGCCTGGCAAGCTCTGGGTGCCTCCTGCACTCAGCTCTGGGCAGGCTCTGGCCTCTGGGCCCCGTTGCGGGGAAGGGCTGGCCGATACATACCCAGGGCTGAGGGGCCTGCAGAGCCGGTGCCCAGGCAGGGTGAGCTCTGGAGGAGAAGGCTTCCACAGTCTCCAACAGTCTCCGCATGGTGGCCCATCTGGTGCCAAACACCTGCCACCCACAGCGACAAGTCCCAGCCGCTAGAAAGTCCGGAAGGGGTCAGGCTCTTTGCCCTTGGGCCGGGTTTCTCCAGGAGCTGGGCTTGCGTGGGGCCCCCAGCCCACCCCCTGACCCGCTCGCCCTTGCTCTGTGACACGTACAATGCAATGTCAACACCCAGGCTGAGCCGGCCAGTGTTCAGTGCGTGCTAGACCTTGAGAAGAGTTAGCAGCTAGGGAGAAGCTCTCCCACTTTCACTCGCTTTTCTCAGATCAGGCAGGCAGCCCATCTCACCTCAAAGCTATGGACACCACACCTCCTTCCTAGGCTATCGTTTTCCGTTCTGCCCCTGTTTTCCCTTTCCATTCTGCCCCTCTTTCCTCCAGCACCCCATTTATGGCTTTGGGTGTCATCGGTGCTGCAGCAGGCAGCACCTCTGACCCCGAAGCTATGGACACCACAACTCCTTCCCAGGCTATCGTTTTCTGTTCTGCCCCTGTTTTCCCTTTCCATTCTGCCCCTCTTTTTCCCAGCACCCCATTTACAGCTTCGGGTGTCATCAGTGCTGCAGCAGGCACCACCTCTGACCCCGAAGCTATGGACACCACACCACCTTCCCAGGCTATCGTTTTCCGTTCTGCCCCTGTTTTCCCTTTCCATTCTGCCCCTCTTTTCCCCAGCACCCCATTTACGGCTTCAGGTGTCATCGGTGCTGCAGCAGGCAGCACCTCTGACCCCGAACCTATGGACACCACACCTCCTTCCCAGGCTATCGTTTTCCGTTCTGCCCCTGTTTTCCCTTTCCATTCTGCCCCTCTTTTCCCCAGCACCCCATTTACGGCTTCGGGTGTCATCGGTGCTGCAGCAGGCAGCACCTCTGACCCCGAAGCTATGGACACCACACCTCCTCCCTAGGCTATCTTTTTCCGTTCTTCCCCTGTTTTCCCTTTCCATTCTGCCCCTGTTTTCCGCAGCCCCCCCCCCCCCATTTACGGCTTAAGCTGGCATCGCTGCTTCAGCAGGCAGCAGCTCTGACACCAAACCTATGGACACCACACCTCCTTCCCAGGGCTGTCATTTTCCAGTCTGCCCCGTCTCCAAGTAGAACCACTACTTATTTCACACGGCTGTTCCTAGTTCTGGGAACACACCACTCAGGGGTAGCAATGCCTCAGCCCATGCCTCGACTCATTTACCTGCAATGCTGGCCAACGGATAGACCAACACTTCAAAGTTATGACAGAAAGTTGAGTAAGTTATACGCTTGGAATTGCATTTATTATTATTAACAAGCACAACTGTAGTGCTTAGACTGTAACAAGTCATATTCTAAGTGCTTAGCAAATATTAACTCACTTAATCCTCATAATGGCAACCCTATAGGTAGGTAATGTTCATAATATTCACCTTTTTTGGGGGAAACTGAGGCCCAGAGGGGTTGAATAGCTTGTCTAATGCCACACAGTAAGTAGCGGGCAGAAACCCAGGATGAAAACCAGACCGTCTAGACTTTCATCACTTTGCTGTGTCACCTTAATAGATGTTGTGGTTAGGGAAGGGACTAAACTGACAAGACTCTGAACTAGAGAAGGGAGAAATTAGAAAATGACTGATCCTGGAAACTAGAGAGGATTTCAGCTCAGAAATTTCTGGTGATGAGACCTGGAAGAACAAGAACATGTTTGGAATATTAACTTGGGGTAGTATCTGAATCCATTGAGAAATGGTTTTGTTTTCTTTTGTTTTTTTTTTTAACTTAGAAACACCAGTTGGATGAAGATTAATGAAAAAAAAAAGTAGAAAGTAAAAGAGGAAGGTGCCTGAAGTGAGACATAACCTCTTCCCTGTAAGTACTAGGGGGTGGGCGTCCTGTGGGAAAGGATGGAGCTCTCTCTACAGGTTTGTCACCAGGATGAACAAGGAGAAACATGGCAACCACTGTACTGGTTTCGATGATTCCTCAAAACGAAGGCTTCAGTTTCCAAGAAATACCCACGGTAGCATACCTACTGTGTGTCAGACATGCCACCAAGTGTGTTTCCAGTCACACATTTTAAATGGAGAAATAGTTCCTATGAGGTACGCATTAGTTCCCTATGGCTGCTGTAACAAATGACTACCAATGAGCTCGTGTAAAACAAAACACACTCATTCTCTTATGGTTCTGGAAGACGGAGGTCCAAAACCAGTTTCCCTGGGCTGGAACCAGGAGTTGACAAGGCTGTCCATCTACCTTCTAGAGGCTCTAAGGGAGAATCTGTTTCCTTGACAGCATTCCTTGACTTCTGGCCACATCAATCCAACCCCAATTCATCATCACATTCTCTTTGGAGTAAAAACTCCCTCCGCCTCTCTCTTACGAGAACACCAGTGGTTACATCTGTGTCCATCCAGGTAGTCCAGAAGAATCTCCCCATCTCAAAACCCTTACTTTCATCTCACTAGCAAAGTCCCTTCTGTCATTTAAGGTGACATTCACAGGTTCTGGGGATTAGAAGGTGGACATTTGGGGGCAACGGTATTATTCAGTCTACTACAAGGTAGATACTATTATCTTTCTCAGATGTAGGAAATGAAGTTTAGGGAAGTAATTTGTCTCAGGTCTACAATTTCCAGAGTAGAGATTTAAATTCTGCCAGTGAGACTTTAGGACACACTCTAAACAACTTTAACCTGTGTCCTTAATTACTGCATAATCCTTGGTTAAGAGTCACACTTAGGTATCAAGACCCAACTGAATATAACACAAGTACTGTCTCCTCTTTCACTATGTTTGCCTGGTGTATTTATGAATCTTGCCCAGAGCAGAAGAGTTCAGAAAATTGTTATGCACGTTTACTAGGAGAAAGCATTTACTGTTTGATGTGCACGGAGTAACAGAAGGCTATTTAAAATAAAATAAAATAAAATAAAATATGCCACCAAATCGTCAAGTGTCACAACAGAGGTAACCCCGTGGGAGTCTTGAGGAGACTAAAATTATCTCCAATTGTGCAGGTGAGAAAAGTGTCACTAAAGGCAGTTGTAGTTCAGCCAAGCCCTACAGCACAGAAGTAGGAATTTGGATATGTACAAATGGGAAAAAAGACATTTTAGGCATGGGAAACAGTTTAATGCCGAATGGATGAGAAATATGCATTAGACCTTTCTAAATCAACTGGCTTATTAACTCAGTAAATCAGATTTGGTCAGTCAAGCCAGCTTTAGCTGATTACTTATCCAGGGCATAGCTGTTGAGAGTAATTTTTGTCATAGAACAGTAAATAAAATTGTTGAACTATAGCTTTAGGCTTGCTAAGTGAAACAGATTGCTCTAGATGATTTTCAAGTGACTTACTTGGTACTATTCACGAATTTGGGGGTTAACAACTGCTTAAGACAACATAGAGAATTGATCTTAAATAGTACTTGAAGCAGTTACTGTGTAAAGTATCTGTTCAGTAGCTCATGGTAAATAGATGTTTATAATCCCCATTGGACAACCAACTTCTTTTTTGCAAATGGTAATGCGAACTGCTGTTGCATAAACTATAGTAATGACCCCCTACCTAATTTGTTGTCCAAACCAGAAATCTTCTAACAATACTGGTCTCCTAATAAAAGTAAGCACGAAGCTAACACACACTGGGTGTCTCCCGTGTGCCTGTGCATGCATCTATATCTCACTGAACCCCCATAACAGCCCCCAAGAGAGGGACTCTGAGTGTCCCCATGCTGCTGGTGGAGAAACAGGCACGGGAAGGTTCAATAGTCTATCTACCTAAGATAACACAGAGGGTGGGAGAGCCTGTTTTTAAACCATCTGCCTCCAATTCCAGGTGCCAGGAGCCAGATTCAGCCTACAGGCCTCTTCTGCTCATCTGGAGGTGAAACCATGTGTAAGGATTAGTCAAATCCTGTCTTCACTCCTCAAGGTAGCTTGAACACTTGCACGTCCTCCAAATAGCATGTAGCATAAGCAATAAGATGTTTGCCCTGGGTATTGTCCAGGAACTTGGAATCAGCGGTTTCTATTTAGGCTGAGCTGGTTAAAACTGGAGAGGACCACCTATCTTCCACCTGGGCCAGTGCCGTTTGACCTCCCGCCATCAGAGGGCCGAAAACTACAGCCTGAGAATGTGCTGAGCCCTGTAGCCTAGTTACGCCAGCTCAGAACAATGATGAGCACACCTCTTTCCAATCACCTTTCCTCATGCTCCCCATGCCTCATACTGCCCTGCTTCTTTATCCTTTATCCCATAGATACCGCAAGCCCCTTGCCTTTGGGGAGGCGGATTTGAGACCTATTGTGACATCACTTCCTTTCTTGGCTGCCTTGTGAATAAACCTCCTCTTTGCTGCAAACCTCAGCATGCCAGTGTTTTGGCTTTCTGCGCCTCAGACAAAATGGTAGGGAGCAGTGGTAAAGGTCCCTTGCCTGTGAGGGAAGCTGATTACTAGTAGTCACGTTGCGGATGTTTTCTCCTCCCGGAGGGGCAGACGTCCTGCTCTTCCAGAAAGAAGGGAGAAAGGCAGGAGCTGGACCCTTGCTCTCAGGGTCACCGTCACCTAGGAGCTCGTTAGAAGCACAGAATCCAGGCCCCACCCAGAACTACTGAATTACAGCCTGCATTTAACAAGATCCACAAGAGAGGCATACCCATATTAAAGTTAGAGAGGCACCAACCTGGAGTCCACGTAGCTCATCCCTAGGGTCATCCTCTTCTCCACAGCTAATAAAAATGAGGCAAAGATTCATCCCGAGCCTACTCTGCCTCAGTCACTTGGGTATCAGATGAGCTCTTTTAATCCTCCCGAGAGCATGCAAATGAGACTGAGGGTCAGAGTGGTCAAGCACCCAAGGTTCCGTAAAAGAACATGACCAAGGCTCACTGGAGCCCAGACCTCCAAAGAAGAAGGCCCCTGAGTACAGCATGGCACCACAACAGCCCAAACGGTGGGCACTGGAGCCCAGACCTCCAAAGAAGAAGGCCCCTGAGTACAGCATGGCACCACAACAGCCCAAACGGTGGGCCTGGAGGGTAGGCCAGGGTTCCCACGCAGAGTTTACACCATTCGACAGATGCCCACAGCAGACCACAAGGCAATATGAGAAGTAAGTTCTGATTGTGGAATCTCTGAATTTTGAGATTTAAAGAAAAAAATATGTTTTTGGGGGGCTGGTTAAAACAGGTCTACCAAGGAGTAAAGAGAGGGCATCTCAAGGCCCCTTCTGGACTTAGAATTTAATGTCTATTTATTGAGAAACGCTCCGTGCATTTGCTTAGTCCAACGTCAAGATGAAGTTCTCTGTGCCCTAGAAGCTTAGGTTCTAAAAAGGCCACAGAAATGGGTGAGACCTAAAAACTGCCAGAACAATGCAACAGTCTTAATCAGACTGTCTTTGCTTTGCTTATAAGTCACTGACTTTAAACTGAATATGGTGTCATGTCTTTATTTTTCTTGAAGTATATATTTTTTAAAGATCATATAAAGATATTCTTCCATGGTAAGACTTTTACATTGTATTTTGCTTCAAATGGAGTGTGGTACATTGACCTTCCATCAGATGATTGCTTATAACTCAGATTTCTTATAACTCACCTTGCTTTGTTAAGAATACCGCTAGAGGCTTCTATGCCCCTAGTAATAAAAAAGTATTTTCAGGCCCATTCAAACCAATGACAATCCAAGTTTACAGAGCACAAGATAATGAAAATTCTCTCGACCGGCATCTTTTACTACTTTTAATCTGTTAACAGACCCTAAGTGTCTCAGATGAAAGGTACTGTAGCAGGAATTGCCATCGTTAACAGCATTCCATACAGGGAACTCTTGATTGTTCCAATTTCTCAAATATTTGGACATTTTGACTGCCTCTATAACATCTCTAGGGTGTGTGAAAGATAAAAAAGAGGCCTGTACAATTTATTTCTCAAAATATACACAAAAATATTTTGCACATACAAACAGGGAAACCTTATAAATAATGTATGGGGAGCAACGTAATGTCGATAACAGAACTACTTATTTCGAAAGACAATACTGTCACCAAGTATCCCCTTACCAAAACTGACTGGGAATTTTTAGGGGCCGCCAAACCAGAGGTGGAGATTTATAGGAACCTTGGATGTTTGAAAAATGGTTTTGGACGACCTCCTTGAGGAAGGCACCAAGCCACATCCCAGATTGCAAAAATGGCTCCAGGTTGACTCCTTGTGTCCTCACTCTTTGCAATATGACATTCTAACTTCTCTCATCAAGAGGCAGAGTTGATTTCCCCACCCTTGAAGTTAGGTGACATGCCACTGCCAATAGAAGGCAGCAGAAACAATGGTGTGCCAGTTCAGAGCTAGGTCCCATGATGATTCTACTCTCCCTCTCAGAGCCCTGCTACCCCCATGAACACAAGCCCCAGTTACTAGCTGGGGCATAAGAGTTATGTGGCCCAGTCAGGACCCTGGCCTGGCTACAGCCAGCCCCCAGCTCACCCCACAGGTGTAGCAGCAATTCCAGCCATGATAAGCAGGGTTGTGATGAATAATTAAGAGCATAAGCGTATTCTATAATTTATAAACCACTCTGTCAACCTACGACATTATTTTTCAAAAGCAGTTTTGTTATTTTGAATCCCTGCATGGACATATTGAAAACAGCACTCCAATGATTGTTGGACAGCAAAGGATGCAACCTGAAATTGAGAGTAAAATATATTAGTTTATCCAGATCCACATATTTGTATAAATTACTAGAAAATCATCTGAAGAAAAACAGACATGAATGAAGAAAACAGTCCAAAGAACACGGGTGAAGAAATATGTCAGTTTAACACCAACTAATAAGTACATCAAAGATGTAATTGAAAGTATATGTTTGGTTCTCTGCATAATGTTGTATAATTTTCATCACAAATGCATTATTTGATTTGTACATACTTGGAAGAAAACAAAGCATTAAGATTATATGCTGGTGTGAAAACTGGTCCCTATACACAGAGGGCAACGAGAGACTGAAGAAAGAGGCAGCCCGCTCCAGACTAGTCAGTGGCAGTTTTAACAAGCAAGGGAACCTGCTTACAAGGCTTGCCTTGGTCAGCTGAAAGACGAATAGATCTCAGCACTCAGCCGCCAAAATCTTGAGTTTACACAGAGACCTTAACAGGGTTCAGTCACTATACTGTCCACATGGTTTCAAGAACACATTACTCTCTCAAGGCTGAGTCCTTGAACATGGTTCCCACTGTGGGAACGGTGGGCAGAATGTATATTCCAAGGTCAGGGGAGGGGGTGAGGAGTCTCTGATTGCCCGGGTCCAGCTCTCGGGTCAACTGGTGGTTATGCACTCTCAATGGCCTCCTCTGACATTTCAGCAAGGAAGGATGCCAGAAAAGAGAGCCTAGGGCAGAAACCACTCAATTTGTTATCACGAATGCCAGGGCAACCCAAGCAAGTGGATATACAAGTCTGCGAAGGGCCTGGAAGTAGGAAGCATTTGGGGACTACACCTGGGCTGGTACTGGCCTCCCTCCCCTAAAGGGACAAGGAGAGCAGAAACGTGGATGCAGTCAAGAGAGAGAAGAAAGAAAGGCAAGGCTCGATATGGAGCAACGTGTGGATCCAGGAGCATGTGTCTCAGAACTGCCGGGGCTCTGCAGACCATCTGCATCCCCATTCTCCTTGACCCTCATTGGTATAATTAACTCAGGGTGGGCTCATTCCGGCTGCCAAGTCACTTCCACCTGTCCATGGAGTTGACAGTTACTTGCTCACCATGAACCAACCTCCCTGGACCTAACAGCTGCTGCAGGAGGCGGTAGTGGAGAACAAGGTGACAACAACGACCAGATGCGAAGGAGGAAGAGATGCTCAGTGGACCGACTGAGTGGATTGATGGTGTGGGGTTAAGTCTGCAGAGCTAAAGGGGCCAGATGTAGAAAAGGGAAGGGGAATCATGAGGATACGGTCAAGCCCCATTGTATGGATATTTCATCCATATGTTGTATAAAAATTCCATTAAATTTGCTCTGAGTGAAAAAGAGAGAACAAAATTATGCTTTAAACCATGTCAGTGACTTTATTTACCATCTCATTTGATGAGCGCATAGCCCAGGTTCAGATGGAAATGGGAGCTGTGAGTCTGCCATCTCTCAGGAAGTCTCAGGCCTCAGAGGCCCCACATAGCCAAACTACCTCACCTTTTGCACTTTTCAAGCAACATTATTCCTAAGTGCAAGTCACCCTCTTCATCGGGTTCTCCAAGAAACAGCAATCTCTCCCAATGAGAGAGGAAAAATGGGCTACTTTGGCTTTTTGAGGCACAATATGTAGTTCTCCAAAATGGTACCGCCCTGGGGGATTTTTCAAGAAAATTAACCATCAGTGCTGATTTGTTTGTCTTCACATAACTTATGACCCAGATGTGCTGAGAAAAAAGAAAAGGACGAACGAATCAATGGCAGCTGATCCAAGGAGGCAAGGGGCAACTTCCACAGCCTACGTGGAAAGCTAGAGAAAGGGAACATCCAGCTGGTGGGAGCTGAAGACAGGGGCCAGTCCTCCTTGGGCTCGGGATGCCACCCTCTCTTCCTACATCTTCACGCTCTCCTTCTCTGTTGGCGCCTCCCAGCCAGAGATAAAGAGCCACAAGGAAATGCCCTCTTCCACTCTATTTTCCTGTCCTTCATCCACCCCTTCCTTCTTTCCCTTTGTCATCAATTTCTTGACTTGCCCCGCATTTCTCCCCTCCCATCTACACTGCGATCTGGTTTCTGTCCCACTACTCTCATGAAACTGATCTCCTTGAAGCCCCCGATGATTTCTCCATTGACAAGTCCAGGGGACTACTTCTCAATCCTTATCTATGTGACCGCCAAGCCGAGTTAGATCTTCAACAATGTCTCTGTCTTGAAAATCTCTTCCCTTGGCTTCTGCGCCACCCAACCCTCCTGACAGCTTTCTGTCTCTCGGCACCCTCCCAGTGTCTTGCTGAGCTGATTTTCCTTGGGGTATTTCTCGGGGCTCTGTATTAGGCTGTCTGCTCTTCATCCTCTATGCCATCTCCCTGAAGGACCTCATCCTCTCCCCTAGTTTCAATTACCAGCTAAGTCTGTCTCCATCTAAGACCACTCTCTGCACCTTTCAATCTATATATGACTCCCTGTAAAATGTCTCCATTTAAATGTCTCATAAGGCACCTCAAATCCAACACGTCCATATTACTTAATGTCCACTCAGAAAAACAGCCCGTGACAGGTAGTTCAATACCACAAATTTCATATGGTGATGAAAAAGCTAAAAGGCCAAATGGGATGGTGAGACATCCCAGAGAGTCACAGCAGAGGAAATCACACCCACCCCACTGCTGGGCTGGGGGGCAAAGAAGGAAGTGGTGTTGCCACAGCTGCCAGGCAGGAGCTGGAGGCACAGAGGGAGTGGCTTCCTGGTGGGGTAGCCACTCAGAGCAAAGCGGCCACCAGTCCCGCTGCAGCTGCGCGAACAGAGAGCGGAGGGCGAGGGGAAAATACGTTGCCTTCTCCCGTCCCCCTGCCCTCCAACCTCTGGCCAATGTTTTCCATTGGCTGAACCTACCTGGAAAAGAGTTGGCGAGGAATGGGGTTTGCAAGATCAGCCCTGTGACATGGAGCAGAGCAGTGGAAATGCAGGGAGCCGGTCTGAGGCAAACAGGCAAATGGCATCGCAGTACCCACTTCTCCCTACCTCTCCTGTCCCACTGAGTGGAACCATCTTCATGTGCGACCTTTCTCTTTCCTCATCTCCCACATCTACCCATCCATCCTCTAAGTAGCTCATTCATTCCTCTCTCTTCCTCACAGCCACTGCCATCACTCACTACCTTTACTGCAGCAAACACCGCTCTGCCTTCTCCTGTCTCCAGAATCCCTCTTCTAATCAGTCACTACACTCGCCAGAAGGATTTTTCTCAAATGCGTATCTTATGTCACTCTGCCGCTTCAAGTCCTACAATGGCTGGCCCGTTGTGCTTAGGATACCGTCCACATTCCATGGCAGGACTTCATCGCGTCTCCAGTCTCCCCTCCCCGGACATACTCCTCCACCCTCCACATTCCCACATCCTGAACCTCAGGCCCCTGAATTTCCTGGGGCGGCTCTCAAGTCAGGGCCTTCACACGTGCTATTCTCTGTCTTCACAGAGCCCTCCCCTATCCTGCACCTCTTCTGACTTAACCCCTCTCGTGTTGGCCTCAATTGCAGTGCTTCTAGGAAGACTTCCCTGGTCCTCCTTATCTGTGTTCCCTTGCACCCAACACTTTCCCTGGTGGTAGGGTTATCAGATTTAACAAATAAACCATGCAAGTTTAACCAGGTGTCCTGTATTTTATCTGCAACCCTACCTGATAGGCACTTGTCTCAGAGTATGACAACTGCATGTGGACATTTTAATTTCCCTACTAGGCTCCAAATCGCTTAAGGATAATGATCTTGTCAATACAATTCCCCATTTTCCTAACTAACTAGGTAAGGTTGGATGAATGGATGAGTGACTTGTGGATGGGAGTTTTTACTTGAAATCGTATAGAACTAGACTTCAGCCCTAAACAGGAGAGATGCTTAAGAGACTAAAGGGAGGCTAATGACAATTACTCACCCAAGTGGAGTCTCCTAGGTTAGTTCTGGGCCAGCCTCTCAGGGTGTAAGAGAAGAACTTGGAGGTGGAAACTTACACTAAAGGGAAATGACCAGAAGATGTGACTAGAAATGATTATTTAAAGCTTTCAGCCTGCACAAAGCTAACAGACTAACTTCAGCTGGTTTGGGGATTGCTCTGGCTCAGTTCTGAGTCCTTCACACAGCTGGAAAGTTTATGCTCCTGCTGCTGGGGTTAAAACAGTGGAAAAGGCCAGAAGGGTGATGCCAAGGATCATCGTACTCTTTTTACCTTGTGATGGTTTCCTAATAGAAAGCTTAAATCTTGCTATTTGCAGACCCGGTACCCAAGGGCAAGTACATAACAAATATGAGAAAAGTGAGAAAGGTGGAAGAAAGGCAAATTAGAGCACACCATCTAAAGAGGCAGCCTCTACTGGCTGCAGACAAACCTCCATGCTGAAATGCAGGCCCAAATTTTCTCCCCCTTCAAGAAAAGACAGGAATCAAGATGTTAATGCTTCATCTCATGATTTTTTTTCATGTGCCCATTAAGTCAATAAGTATTAAATGGTTCAAAAAGAACACAACTAAAAGTTTATTACTCCGTGCGGGCTTCCAACACTGTACTGTGGAATCAACATGTGTCTCCAGGCTGAGATTCCCCTCAACTTGCAAACCTCAGGCAGATGCTGATTCAAATCCCAGAAGCCTCTAGTTGAAAATCAACGTCTGAGATGCTCTGCAGAATCTAGGGAAGCATTTGCTAATTTGCTCTGGGGCGAAATGTTCTATCAATATCAATCAGGCATGAATGTAGATAATTTTCCCATGCTATCAATATAGTCATCTATATGTTTAGTCAACATTTATTGAATATTGCATAGGGAAGGTTTGGTGGTCAGTAAACAGTGGAGAGAGGCCCAGAAAAAAAGGGGGTACACTCAGGCTTGAAATCCAGCAGGTACACGCCTCTGCTGCCATACCAGTTATTTATATACTTATCTACTACTTCCATCCTAGTTGGTTAACAGTCTCTGCCCCAGCCCTAGCCCTGTGGGCCTCAGACCCCAGCAGTGGGCCACTCATCTGTGTCCACCTACGGCAAGGTGGTGCTTTTCTGTAGTCATTCTCCTTTGGTCACTTGTACTTTTGCCCTCTTTAGGGTACCATACTAGTTGTTCAATATTTTGAGCATCACACACCAACTCTCCTAAGAGAAAGTAAAGTGATAAATGTTCCCCCAAATGCTCATGTGGCTTTTGTCTCTCCCTAACCTCTTTTCTTGATTAACTTCTGCTCAACCATTCAGATCTCAACTCAAATGTCACTTCCCATTTCGTCATCTGGACTGTGTCTCCCTGACATTTACTCTCACAGTTCTGTTCTTTCACTTCATATCTTGTATCCATTTGCTTATTTGTTTGTCTGCCTCCCTGATGAAGCTGTAAGCTCCATAAGGGCAACAAAAAGCAGAACTGATTTGGCAAACTGCACAGGCTTCTATATGATTTACGTGGGATTGGCCACCTACCCAGCTCCAAGGATGGGTCCTGTTGTATTCCAGCCAGTTAGCATGTCCCTTCCTCCAGGTCCTACTCATTGGCACAGGAATGAGAACCTGACCTAAGGCAGCCCAATCAGAGTGAGGCTGGACACTCTGGCGATGAAAGCAAAGCTACAGACCTGTTCTGAAGAGGCAATACCACCAATGTGGTTATCATGAAGCATGACATGAAGGGGGACAGAGATGCAGAGTCCCAGAAAGGTGGCTCCAAAAAATACACACCATGGGCCTCTGGAGTAGACCAGATCTGGGTTGGCCCTTGTCTTTGGAGTGTTCATTTACATCAACCAATAATTTTTTTTTTTTTTTTTTTGCTTTAGGCAGTTGGGACCAAGGTTTCTATGTATTGTGACCAATAAAATCCTAACTGATACATCTTGCCCCTGAATCCACAAGCACCTTGCTCATGGAAGACACAATATCTTGAACAATATGCCATTGGGAGAACTGGAGATGGCTTAAATGGGGGAGGCGACTGGGTAACATCAGCTGGAGCCTTAATTTGAACATAGTTCTTTAGCAAATATGTTAGACTGCCCTAGATTTAAATTCATCAGAAATTCAGGAGTATTTTCCCTGGTGTGTTTTACAGCAGAATTGTTCCTACCTGAGGTTATTAACCTGCTCACCTGTCATTTCCTAAGAACCCCTAAAGATTTCTGCTTCAACTCCTGGACTTTCAACCTAAAGAACCTATGGTTTTAAACTGGGGGAAGGGAACAGGAAAGAATGATTCAGCCTGTAGCCACTTTTTACTCTGCTGGAAAAGATAATTATTTTTTTCCCCGAGAATGACCTGTAACTTCCTACATTTCTTACATTTCAACTTCAAGTTTCATTTCTCGGGATGCCTACAGCTTTTCACCTGGCTAGATGGAAGCCAAGATTTTACTTTTCTCTTGGGGTATATTCTGCTGGGCTAAAGTCATTAGAAGTAACTTTAACCTCAGGTTGTTATATATATCACATCTTTTAAAGCATAATTAGGCTATGTGGTTCATGACCTGGTTATTAGATTAAAGGTCTGTGTGGCGAAAGTGCTGTACTTCTACAACTATTGAGAAATAAACAACCTTCACTAGACAGGGAAGGAAAAGTCTGCAAGTTGGTCTGTATATCCTGATCAGGGGATTCTTTTCCTCCTTCCCTGATTCAGCAAAAATCACACTTGCCCATACTGTTCACATTCTCAAAATATGTTTGCTACTCTCAGAGCTCCTGGAATATATATCCTCCAACGGTTGCCTTTTGTCAATGAACTGTTCTGCACACCTCCGCTGCTTATATTTTAGGATTTTTTTTTCCTTTGGGAGAGAGAAGAGTGGCTTGTAAAACTACTAGTGGAAAGTAAGCATTAAGAATCGCTTCACCTTCTTCATCAAATAAATCCACCTGAATTACGGGTTCTATGAACTAGTATGTAATTCAAATGTTTGATGAAGAACAGAATACTCTGAGTCTCAAAATATCTCTCCATAAATTACTTATTAACTACAAAGGGACAAATAATAACTTGACAGTGGAGAAAGTTTGTGGGCACCACCTTAACCAAGACGCTAATGAGACAGGTGACCATCAGGGGGCTCCTGTAAGGATGCACAGAGGGACACACTGTCACCTCTGTGGAACCCCATCCAAAGCACATAACATGAAAGAACCATAAGGAAACAAGAGGACAAACCCAGAATGAGGATCATTCTACACAACAGCCAGCCTATACTCGTCACAAACTCTCAATAATATGAAGAACAAAGAGGCTGAAGAATTATTTCATACTTAGACCAAAGTGACATGAGAACTAAGTGAAATGCATGATTGTAGACTGGTTCCTGGCCTGAAGAAATTAGCCATTAAGGATGTCACTGGAATAAGTGGCCAAATTTGAATATGGATGGTAGATCAGTCAACAGTATCAATGTTAAATTTCTGACTTAGATCACTGTGTTGTGGTTTGGTAAGAAAATATTGTTTCACTTAGGAAGTAATCACTATTTCCAGGGAAAAGGGCACAATGTCTCCCGACCCTTAAGGGGTTCAGGAGAAAAAAAACATGTATATATGGAGAGACAGTGAATGCCAAAGCAAATAAAGCTAAATATTAATAATTGGTGAATCTAGGTAAAGCACATACAGGAGTTCTTTGTACTAATCTTGCAACCTTTCTTTAAGTTTGAAATTATATCTATAACTATATATCTACATCTATATAGATATATAAAATCAACACACACCATTCAAAATAAATTGCATCAACCTAAAATCCAGCCTATTCTTCAGGTATTGTTGGCAATCTGAAGAGAAACAAAGGCTAAGATACCAAAAGGGATTGGGTCAGTAGATTCATTCATTAGGACCCTGAGTACATTTCTACTAACTTAAATTATGCTTTCATTTGAATAAAGCATTTTGGACTGCCTTAAACTTAGTGCCAATTACTTATACATTTAAACACTCAAAGTATGAATTCCATACTTTTCCCCAAGTGAGGCGCAAGGCTGTCAGTATTCTCGTGTGCTAACTAGTAAGCAAGGCCAATTTCTATAACCTAACTATAGGACTTCTGGGTACGTAAACTTTTTCTCATATGCCCAGTTCCCTATTTTCTTAGAAAATCCAATTTGCTCTGAGATTTCAAATACCACAGGCTCTTGTTTTTGTCACAACGAATGAACTATTTTATTCTTTAGATTCTTAAAAAGAAATTCAATGAATCTTTGTTCACTCCTAGCTTTTCTAGATCTCTCCCAATGTCTCTCTGATCAAGTTTTTCCACCCACTCTGGAATAATCCAGGGGTAATTAGAACTTCTTACCTTCTTTAGCCCAAAAGGAGCCAATTCATCACAAGCTGTCATGGATTCTGATTCTATATTACCAAGAGCCCAATTACTAACAGAGGCAGGGAATCTTCTTTGCAATTAAAGTGATTGATTTCTTTGCAGACACAGAAGCATTTCACTTTTTAATTATGTTCATTTGGATCAAATGTGAGAAAATTCTTCCTCATTTTATTTTCCTTCCAAAGAATACGATACAACAAACATTAATCCCAGAGTGATGATACAAGGCCAGACCTGCGAGGGCCTTAAGCAGAGCTGGACATCTATCAATGGGTCTTGTCCATTTTACAGGGTCTTAGTGGCTCCTTAAGCTCTAAAGGGGAAAAAAGGGACTAATTATTTGTTACATCACATACTTCACCTAAGAGCTTGCCAAACCTTCCAGCATCTGCTAAGTTGTGACGAGACAGCATTAGATGTTTAGATAAACATAGGCTAGCGCACAACAGAAAAATTTTGTTTCTTGTGCAGGCAAAGAACAGAGCCACAGTGCTGGGGATGAAGCAGTGTGTGCAGGTAAACATAAGCAACGTGGGAACAAATTTGTTTTTTCTCACTTAGGTGGTATTAACATGATTATGTGTTGTCAAATTTGGAAAGAGAAAAATAAACAAAAACAGTTTGGGAGAAGAAGGAGGACACTCTGGAGGATCTGAAGGAACGTGAGGCCACCAAGGCTTACACAGATTTCCCAAGGCCTGAAAGACACCTGTCTGTCCACTTTGCTTTTTAACTTAAAGACCGGCCAGTTGTGGCTCCTGCAGCCTGTAGACCGGGGCCTGCATCATTATCTCCCCTTCCCCTCTCTCCACATGGTCAGCACACTGATGTCTGTTCACTCACTTGAGACATTCAAAGGTCAAGGTTTGCGCTCAGTGAGTATCTTCCAGCGATCTCTGCTCCAGACAACAGTGACTACCCTTTGTCCTGGTATGAATGCAGTTGCTCACAGTTTTCCAAACACTTTCACACATATGTAAAGAAGAGTCTGGGGGCCCTCCAAGATTTTAAGTTTTAGTTAAAAATGAAATTATATAGTAAGCTTTTGAAAAGTTAAAACATCCACGTATGTGAGATTGTACCTCTGCCTTTACTGCAGGCTGTTTGCGAAATTCAGGAAGCCCTGCCTTTCCATTCATTAAACAGACAGTCATTGAGCACCTCCTAAGGGCAAGGCAGGATGCCAGGTGATGGAGGTGGAGAAACAGGGCTTGTTCCTTGCTCTGAGGGGGAAGGCACGTAAGCAGACACTCTCGGCACAGGAAAACACAGAATGGAGGTGCTGTGATGGGATAAAAGGGTTACGCTCATAAGAACAAAGGAAAAGCACATCCTTCCAAAGCAGGAGACACAAACAAGGTCAGAAGGTTGGCAGGTGTCTTGAAGGAACGTCAGTCTTGCTGAGTGGGGGCAGAAACTCCAGGCTTACCCGACATAGCATGGGCATATATGCTCGCCACATTCCAAGAACCAGAAACACAAGAAAGAAGAAGCCAGACCAGACACCACAAAGCTATGACCGTTGGGCTCAGAAGTCTGGGATTTTTATGAACCAAGGAGAAGCATGAAGGGGAAGTGATGGTCCAACTGGCTGTGCTGGTAGGGACAGGTGGGGGCAGATGAGGCTGCTGAAATGATCCGCTGAGGGATGACAGAGCTGGCTGTGGCAATGGGAATGGAAATAAGTGGAGATTCAAGAGATCTGGGGCCGGTACAAACCACAGGGACTTGTAACCATCATATGAATGGATGAGGAAGGAGGCAAAATAGACTCTGAGCACTATTATATGTGAACACTTGGATGGTGTCCATGGACTGACCGGCTTTTGCTGTTGAAACATTTACTGTGTTTAAACAGTCACATCCTGCACTGAGCCCTTGTTTTAAGCTCTTCAAACATCCCTGAGATAAGTGGGGGAGTTATTTCAATCCTCCTTTTTTACAGATGAGAGAACCAAGACTGGCAAGGTTTAGCCCTAAGCAGGAAACCCAACTAACCCAACTAATTGGTGCAGAGCTGGGACGAAAGATCAGTATAGTCCTCGTTACACAATCCAATGAAACACGAAGATAGCTCAAAACTGTCCTAGTGGCATGTTTCCAGCCTAAGGGGGACAAAGTTCATACAACTTTATACCGTGAGCTGTGTTGTAAGGTGGTTTGTTGATAATGTCCATTCCAAAAGCCAACGGAAGGTTACCAGTATGCTGAATCATTAAAAACATGAATGTACAGGACTCAAGTCTTACACCTTTCTGCACAAAATACCCTTCACAGATGTTATTTTTAGACTCAAGTTTTCCCAGCATAAAGTTTTTAAAAGAATAATCTGTCTAAAAAGCATGTAAAGAAATTCATTGACAAAGGTTTAGATGTTTTAGAACTTTAATGTCCTTCACACAGTCAACATAAAACACTAACAATGGATGAACAATAGGGGAAAAGACTCTTCAGCAAAGATCTTCCCGAACTCATGGCATCACTGGTCAAACACCAGAAAGAGAACAGTCACATGAAGAAACAGTAAGGGAATTTAACACAGATTTTTAGTTTAACAGCATAACTGAAAAACAAAACCAACCAACCAACCAACCAACCAAACAACCGTTCTTCTACCCACTGAAAGGAAAGTAAAAGTGAATCAGGGGGCTTCCAAATCTTGTGAAGCAGCTTAAAAAGGGAGAGGGGAGGGGGAAGGGGAGGCACACAACTGTTGAGAACGTAACACTCTAATGCACAAGGTCAGGGATCCTAACAAATTCTCAAAGTCTCAACATATACCAACAAGAACTGTATTATTAGAAATATAAAGGCACAGAGATATAAATGCATAGAGATATAAACTATTTGGTATTAAAAACAGACCTTACTATATAAACATATAGTATGTCACTTTTATCGCTTTATGAGAATAACTGTATAAAGAAAGTCCAGAAGACCCCACTGCTGTCATCTTGCAAAGGATCAAAATTCAGCACCTAGAGGGCCCCACCCACCCTCCATGCTGTGTGTCTGTGTCTCTAAAAACAACAACCTGCAATTGGCATATAATTAAACCCATAGGCAGCTTTGAATATGAGATCTAGGCAGAAGAAGTAGCAGCAAAGACAACAGTAGCTGGAATTTGGTAGAAAAGCAAGAGAAGACTTTTTAAAAGCTTCCAGTTCAAATCAGAATTGAGGTTAATATCTAATAATGGTTAGTAGATATCTCATATCTCATATATCTACTAAGGTTAATATTCTTAAACCCCTCACTTGCCTGGGAACATCCTAAAGGACCAGAAGGAACAATGCCTCTTTTCTTTGGAATCAAAAGACCCTTATAAAGTTGATTCCTAGAGGAGTTTTTCTATGGCCACCAAAAAACTCAACCCCAGATAGCCAATTCTTAACAGATAAAGACAATGAGATATAAACAGATGAGGCAAACAAGGCCAAAAGGTAAACCAGACCAGAAACCAGAAACTTGGGACTCAAATCCAGGTTTGGAGTACTTCAACAGCTGTAACCATTTTTACTGTCCTCTTAAGATGTGTCTCAAACCCACAATTCTTACCAAACCACCCCCCACCCAGGTGGACCTTGAACTCACAATCTGGTTGAGACTACCAGATTTCACCAGGTGGACCTGAAACCATAGGAGCCTTCTGTCTTTTAGTAAATCCAATCTTACCTTATGACAAATTCCAAGATGAGACCAGACAGAGCAGTACACAGCACTACTGTTTTTAGCACTCAATTAATTGAGCTGCTTGTATAGCCTAATTGAGTTCCTTGCTCTGTGACTGTAGCCAAAGTTTTAGACAGGAAATATCCTAAAAAGGATTTGCCTAGAACATAAATAGTTTAGCACACAATTTGTATTGTATTGCCTCTACTTCCAGTGTCTGGTAACCCCCCAAAAGTAACTCCAGATGTTAAGACAGAGAAGTCAAGTGATTGACCCAAAGCCATACATCAAGTAAGTAGTGCAGTCACTATTTATATCCAAGGCTTCAGTGCATGCTCCCATAAGATTGAATACTGTACAATAAAAGCTCCAGATTTTCCCACCAAGAAGCCCCTGAAAAGTTTTGTGGTTGTTTTGTTGTTTTTTCACCAACAAACCATCTTTATTTTATAAAGGTGAGAAATTTTCTTTCTCAAACATGACAAGTTTTCTTCTGTTTGTAGACGCTCCCTGTTTATTATATGTAGTATACTCTTTTCCCCCTTTCTTCTTGAGTCAATTTTCAGTGTCAAGTTATGGAAAACCTACTAAAAATGTCTTAAACCGTAAGGTAAATTATTAAGTCATAAAAAGAAAAATTCTTAAGTTAGGCGATTCCAGAGTAGTGTAGTTCAGCAACCCTACAACCTCATCAGGGACCCCTGTCCTTTCCATCTTTTATCTCTGCCAACCTTGGTTTGCTAAGTTTTATCCTCAGACATTTCTTCTTATGGTTGATGTTGCCAGGATGTGAGCAATATGTCCTATTCAATTATGTTGAAAGCCATAAAAGAGAATACCTCTTCTTTGTGTCTCATTTTTAGGGTGAGGAAATCTTTTTCTGAAGTCCTCTAAGAGTAAGTCTTTTCATATCTCATTGGCCAGAATTGCATCACATGCCCATAATTAAACCAATCTCTGGCAAAGGGGTTTGGAATTTCCACAAATGCATTAGATTAATCAAGATTCATCCCTCCATGGTAGTGATGGTAACACAACATTATGAATGTATTTAATTCCACTTTACACTTAAAGATGGTAAACTTTTTGTTGTGTGTATTTTACCAGAATAAAAAAATTGGATAAAACATAAGATTAACCCCTTGGAATGAAAGGTGGCTCGGTTTCCTCTGAAGTGCATGCCTCCCTGATACCTGAAAAACAACAGGGTTTCATTAAGAAGAAAGATGGTTGAGTATAGAGGTAGTAGCTGCATAGGAAATCAACAGTTTCTGCTACATTTCTCAACCCCAACAGAGTCACTCATGTAAGTTAGCATTAGCAATGTTTATGAGAGGTCAAATTTAAATCATTTTAATTATCTCAATGTGTCATAAATTTTCCATTTTAAATGAAGAAAGGAAAATTCTGTAGATTGCTTAAATGTCAATATCAAACATTTTATATTTAAAATGGATAGCCAACAAGGACCTACTGTATAGCACAGGGAAATCTGCTCAATGTTATGTGGCAGCCTGGATGGGAGGGGAGCATGGGGGAGAATGGATACACGTATATGTATGGCTGAGTCACTTTGCTGTACACCTGAAACTATCACAACATTGTTAATCGGCTATATTCCAATATAAAATAAAGTTTAAAAAATCAAACATTTTAGAAATTTTAATGACAAATGAATAATCCTGCGTTTCTTTTTAAAATAATCCTGCTTTTCTTTCAATCTTTGTTGATACAATATTTGTTGATACAATGTAAACTCTCGGGTACAGAGTTTAAAAGATCTTTACCCATGCTTCTAAATCAGTGATCACTTTTTTTCTATTTGTAGTCTTCATTGCTGATTTGTTATTCTGTCATTCCTACCCACAGATACACCAGAAATACATCTACACGTGGAACAACTCCTTCAGTTTGTTAAACAAATTATAAGTTCCTACCTCCAAATGAATAGGTTTTCATCTTTTTAAATTGCCTTATTATTATCTTGCATATCTTTTATTATGCTTTACTTGTTCACATAAATTTAAGTATTTTCATATATTATAAAAGGATTTTGTCTAACAAAAATATGTGTGATTCTGAACTGACTTCCTTGCCTCAAAACAAAAGGTAAAGGTATATTTTTTTATAAATTTATTTATTTTTGGCTGCATTGGGTCTTTGTTGCTATGCATGGGCTTTCTCTAATTGCAGCGGGCAGGGGCTACTCTTCATTGTGGTGCATGGGTTTCACATTGTGGTGGCTTATCTTGTTGCAGAGCATGGGCTCTAGGCACGTGGGCTTCAGTAGTTGTGGCTAGCATGCTCTAGAGCACAGGCTCAGTGGTTGTGGTGCATGGGCTTAGTTGCTCCACGGCATGTGGGATCTTCCCGGACCAGGGCTCGAACCCATGTCCCCTGCATTGGCAGGCAGATTCTTAACCACTGTGTCATCAGGGAAGCCCTAAATGTATTTTTAAATTAAAATTTATTTAATTAAATTCTGATAATAACCATAACTCACTCATGGCATTTATTATATGCTACACACTACTCTAAATTTTTACATATATAATATGTAATATTATATACATATTGAATACCCCCAAGACCATGTAAGGTAAGTAGTTTTACTATCCTCATTTTACAAGTTAAAAAAACTAAGAAACAGTTTAAGTAACTAGTCCAAATTTGAAAAGCTAACAAAGGTCATTAGGATTCAAATTCAGATAGTTTGTTTCCAGAGTCCTGTACTTAATCAGTACACTTGATAAGAAAGACTTCCCATCTTACATTAATACTGGGGGTCTAAAATACTGGGGGTCTAAAAACCTTATTAAGTAAACTTTAAATAGTCTATTCAGAAATATCTTAAAGGGTTTGCAGTTATCTGATAGTAACTTAATGGCCATATGAAGTAAAGCCCTATTTAACATATTAACTTAGCATCCCTTCATCTGTCAACTTTATGACTAAGTGAGAGAAACTCTATTGGACATAAGGGAATTGCTCCCTTTACTCGCCTTTGTAATAGAAATTCCTAGGTAATATAAACATTAAAAACAGACATCAGCAAGACAGCAGAATAGAAAGTCTCAGCATTTGTTCCCCCATGGAAACACTGATTTAACAAAGATAGACCTCCAGAAATATCTTTATGAGATTTCTAGAATCCAGTTAAGAAGTTACAGTGTCGCACAGGGGCAAAAAGCTAAGAACACTCAGATTGAAATGGATAAGAAAATCAATTTCATTTTACCAATACCAGCCCCTTCCCAAAGCTGCCATAGCTCAGCACCAAGAGAGAATTCCCTCACTTCTCACTCAGAGGGGAAAGTAAAGAGGGGAGCTTATATCCATATCTCAGCTTTTTGAAGAGCTGCTTAAGGGACTGGTTTCTTTCTTGCCTCATTCAGAGCACTGGTAGAACTGGCATAGTTTGGAAACCTAGGGGCCACTGAGAACTAACATGAGTTAGAGGCAACTTGCTGCGACCAGAAGAGCTATACAATAAGGAAAGAATAGTCTCTTCAATAAATGGTGCTCAGAAAACTAGACATCCACAGGCAAAAGAATAAAATTGGACCCTTATCTTAAACTATAGATAAAAATATACACAAAATGGATGAAAGGCTTAAACATAAGACCTGAAATTGTAAGACTACTAGAATAAAACATACTGAAAGCTTTTGGGGGGACGAGGGGAAGATGGTGGAAGAGTAAGATGCGGAGATCACCTTCCTACCCACAGATACACCAGAAATACATCTACACGTGGAACAACTCCTACAGAACACCTACTGAACCCTGGCCTCAGACCTCCCAAAAGGCAAGAAACTCCCCACATAACTGGGTAGGGCAAAAGAAGAACGAATAAACAGAGACAAAAGGATACGGACGGGACCTGCACCAGTGGGAGGGAGCTGTGAAGGAGGAAGGTTTCTACACACTAGGAAGCCCCTTCGCGGGTGGAGACTGTGGGTGGCGGAGGGGAAAAGCTCCGGAGCCGCGGATGAGAGCACAGCAACAGGGGTGCGGAGGGCAAAGCAGAGAGAATCCCGCACAGAGGATGGATGCCGACCGGCACTCACCAGCCCGAGAGGCTTGTCTGCTCCCCCGCCAGGGCGGTCTGGGCTGGGAGGTGAGGCTCGGGCTTCGGTCGGAGTGCAGGGAGAGGACTGGGGTTGGCGGCGTGAACACAGCTTACAGGGGGTTAGTGCACCACAGCTAGATCGGAAGGAGTCCGGGAAAATGTCTGGACCTGCTGAAGAGGCAAGAAACTTTTTCTTCCCTCTTTGTTTTCTGGTGCGTGAGTAGAGGGGATTCAGAGCGCTGCTTAAAGGAGTTCCACAGACGAGCACGAGCCGCGGCTAAAAGCGCGGACCCCAGAGACGTGCATGAGATGCTAAGACTGCTGCTGCTGCCACCAAAAAGCCTGTGTGTGAGCACAGGTCACTATCCACACCTCCCCTCCCGGGAGCCTGTCCAGCCCACCACTGCCAGGGTCCCGGGATCCAGGGAAAACTTTTCCGGGAGAACGCACGGCGTGCCTCAGGCTGGTGCAACGTCACACCGCCTCTGCCACCCCAGGCTCGCCCTGCACTCCGTGCCCCTCCCCTCCCCCCGGCCTGAGTGAGCCAGAGTCCCCGCAGCAGCTGCTCCTTTAACCCCATCCAGTCTGAGCGAAGAACAGACGCCCTCAGGCGACCTACATGCAGAGGCGGGGCCAAATCCAAAGCTGAGCCCCTGGGAGCTGTGAGAACAAAGAAGAGAAAGGGAAATCTCTCCCAGCAACCTCAGAAGCAGTGGATTAAAGCTCCATAATCAGCTTGATGTACCCTGCATCTGTGGAATACATGAATAGACAACGAATCATACCAAATTGAGGAGGTGGACTTTGAGAGCAAGATTTATGATTTTTTCCCCTTTTCCTCTTTTTGTGAGTGTGTATGTGTATGCTTCTTTGTAAGATTTTGTTTGTATAGCTTTGCTTCCACCATTTGTCCAAGGGTTCTCTCCGTCCGTTTTTTTGTGTGTTTTTAATTTTTTTTCTTAATAATTATTTTTTATTTTAATAACTTTATTATATTTTATCTTACTGTATTTAATTTTACTTTATCTTCTTTCTTTCTTTTTTCCTTCTTCCCTCCTTCCTTCCTTCCTTCCTTCCTCCCTCCCTCCCTCCTTTCTTTCTTTCTTTCTTTTTCTTTCTCTCTCTCTTTCTTTCTTTCTTTTTACTTCCACTAATTCTTTCTTTCTACTTTTTCTCCCTTTTATTCTGAGCCATGTGGATGAAACACTCTTGGTACTGCAGCCAGGAGTCAGTGCTGTGGCTCTGAGGTGGGAGAGACAACTTCAGGACACTGGTCCATTAAAGACCTCCCAGCTCCACATAATATCAAATGGCGAAAATCTCCCAGAGATCTCCATCTCAACACCAGCACCCAGCTTCACTCAACGACCAGCAAGCTACAGTGCTGGACACCCTATGCCAAACTACTAGCAAGACAGGAACACAACCCCACCCATTAACAGAGAGGCTGCATAAAATCATAATAAGTCCACAGACACCCAAAACACACCACCAGACGTGGACCTGCCCACCAGAAAGACAAGATCCAGCCTCATCCACCAGAACACAGGCACTAGTCCCCTCCACCAGGAAGCCTACACAACCCACTGAACCAACCTTAGCCACTGGGGACAGACACCAAAAACAACGGGAACTATGAACCTGCTGGTTGTGAGAAGGAGACCCCAAACACAGTAAGATAAGCAAAATGAGAAGACAGAAAAATACATAGCAGATGAAGGAGCAAGATAAAAACGCACCAGACCTAACAAATGAAGAGGAAATAGGCAGTCTACCTGAAAAAGAATTCAGAATAATGATAGTAAAGATGATCCAAAATCTTGGAAATAGAATTGACAAAATGCAAGAAACATTTAACAAGGACCTAGAAGAACTAAAGATGAAACAAGCAACGATAAATAACACAATAAATGAAATTAAAAATACTCTAGATGGGATCAATAGCAGAATAACTGAGGCAGAAAACGGATAAGTGACCTGGAAGATAAAATAGTGGAAATAACTACTGCAGAGCAGAATAAAGAAAAAACAATGAAAAGAACTGAGGACAGTCTCAGAGAACTCTGGAACAACATTAAATGCACCAACATTCGAATTATAGGGGTTCCAGAAGAAGAAGAGAAAAAGAAAGGGACTGAGAAAATATTTGAAGAGAATATAGATGAAAACTTCCCTAATATGGGAAAGGAAATAGTTAATCAAGTCCAGGAAGCATAGAGAGCTCAATACAGGATAAATCCAAGGAGATATACACCAAGACACATATTAATCAAACTGTCAAAAATTAAATACAAAGAAAACATTATAAAAGCAGCACATGAAAAATAATACATAACACACAAGGGAATCCCCATAAGGTTAACAGCTGATCTCTCAGCAGAAACTCTGCAAGCCAGAGGGACTGGCAGGACATATTCAAAGTCATGAAGGAGAAAAACCTGCAACCAAGATTACTCTACCCAGCAAGGATCTCATTCAGATTTGATAGAGAAATTAAAACCTTTACAGACAAGCAAAAGCTGAGAGAGTTCAGCACCAGCAAACCAGCTTTACAACAAATGCTAAAGGAACTTCTCTAGGCAACAAACACAAGAGGAGGAAAAGACCTACAATAACAAACCCAAAACAGTTAAGAAAATGGGAATAGGAACATACATATCGATAATTACCTTAAATGTAAATGGACTAAATGCTCCCACCAAAAGACACAGATTGGCTGAATGGATACAAAAACAAGACCCATATATATACTGTCTACAAGAGACCCACTTCAGACCTAGAGACACATACAGACTAAAAGTAAGGGGATGGAAAAAGATATTCCATGCAAATGGAAACCAAAAGAAAGCTGGAGTAGCAATTCTCATATCAGACAAAATAGACTTTAAAATAAAGACTAGTAGAAGAGGTAAAGAAGGACACTACATAATGATCAAGGGATCGATCCAGGAAGAAGATAAAACAATTGTAAATATTTATGCACCCAGCATAGGAGCATCTCAATACACAAGGCAAATACTAACAGCCATAAAAGGGGAAATCGACAGTAACACATTCATAGTAGGGGACTTTAACACCCCACTTTCACCCATGGACAGATCATCCAAAATGAAAATAAATAAGGAAACACAAGCTTTAAATGATACATTAAACAAGATGGACTTAATTGATATTTATAGAACATTCCATCCAAAAACAACAGAATACACATTTTTCTCAAGTGCTCATGGAACATTGTTCAGGATAGATCATATCTTGGGTCACAAATCAAGCCTTGGTACATTTAAGAAAACTGAAATTGTACCAAGTATCTTTTCCGACCACAATGCTATGAGACTAGATATCAATTACAGGAAAAGATCTGTAAAAAATACAAACACATGGAGGTTAAACAATACACTACTAATAACGAAGTGATCACTGAAGAAATCAAAGAGGAACTAAAAAAATACCTAGAAAGAAATGACACTGGAGACAGGACGACCCAAAACCTATGGGATGCAGCAAAAGCAGTTCTAAGAGGGACGTTTATAGCAATACAATCCTACCTTAAGAAACAGGAAACATCTCGAATAAACAACCTAACCTTGCACCTCAAGCAATTAGAGAAAGAAGAACAAAAAAACCCCAAAGTTAGCAGAAGGAAAGAAATCATAAAGATCAGGTCAGAAATAAATGAAAAAGAAATGAAGGAAACGATAGCAAAGATCAATAAAACTGAAAGCTCGTTCTTTGAGAAGATAAACAAAATTGATAAACCGCTAGCCAGACTCATCAAGAAAAAAAGGGAGAAGACTCAAATCAATAGAATTAGAAATGAAAAAGGAGAAATAGCAACTGACACTGCAGAAATACAAAAGATCATGAGAGATTACTACAAGCAACTCTATGCCAATAGAATGGACAACCTGGAAGAAATGGACAAATTCTTAGAAATGCACAACCTGCCAAGACTGAATCAGGAGGAAATAGAAAATATGAACAGACCAATCACAAGCACTGAAATTGAAACTGTGATTAAAAATCTTCCAACAAACAAAATACAAGGACCAGATGGCTTCACAGGCAAATTCTATCAAACATTTACAGAAGATCTATCACCTATCCTTCTCAAAGTCTTCCAAAATATAGCAGAGGGAGGAACACTCCCAAACTCATTCTACGAGGCCACCATCACCTTGATATCACAACCAGACAAGGATGTCACAAAGAAAAAAAACCTACAGGCCAATATCACTGATGAATATAGATGCAAAAATCCTCAACAAAATACTAGCAAACAGAATCCAACAGCACATTGAAAGGATCATACACCATGATCAAGTGGGGTTTATTCCAGGAATGCAAGGATTCTTCAATATACGCAAATCAATCAACGTGATGCACCATATTAACAAATTGAAGGAAAAAAACCATATGATCATCTCAATAGATGCAGAGAAAGCTTTCTACAAAATTCAACACCCATTCATGATAAAAACCCTGCAGCAAGTAGGCATAGAGGGAACTTCCCTCAATATATAAAGGCCATATATGACAAACCCACAGCCAACATCGTCCTCATTGGTGAAAAACTGAAAGCATTTACACTAAGATCAGGAACAAGACAAGTTTGCCCACTCTCACCACTCTTATTCAACATAGTTTTGGAAGTTTTAGCCACAGCAATCAGAGAAGAAAAGGAAATAAAAGGAATCCAAATCGGAAAAGAAGAAGTAAAGCTGTCACTGTTTGCAGATGTCATGATACTATACATAGAGAATCCTAAAGATGCCACCAGAAAACTACTAGAGCTAATCAATGAATCTGGTAAAGTAGCAGGATACAAAATTAATGCACAGCAATCTCTGGCATTCCTATACACTAATGATGAAAAATCTGAAAGTGAAATCAAGAAAACACTCCCATTTACCATTGTAACAAAAAGAATAAAATATCTAGAAATAAACCTACCTAAGGAGACTAAAGACCTGTATGCAGAAAAATATAAGACACTGATGAAAGAATTTAAAGATGATACAAGGAGAGATATACCATGTTCTTGGATCAGAAGAATCAACATTTTGAAAATGACTCCAGTACCAAAGCAATCTACAGATTCAATACAATCCCTATCAAACTACCACTGGCAGTTTTCACAGAACTAGAACAAAAAAGTTCACAATTTGTATGGAAACACAAAAGACCCTGAAGAGCCAAAGCAATCTTGAGAATGAAAAACGGAGCTGGAGGAATCAGGCTCCCTGATTTCAGACTATACTACAAAGCTACAGTAATCAAGACAGTATGGTACTGGCACAAAAACAGAAAGATAGATCAATGGAACAGGATAGAAAGCCCAGAGATAAACCCACGCACATATGGTCACCTTATCTTTGATAAAGGAGGCAGGAATGTACAGTGGAGAAAGGACAGCCTCTTCAATAAGTGGTGCTGGGAAAACTGGACAGGTACATGTAAAAGTATGAGATTAGATCACTCCTTAACACCATACACAAAAATAAGCTCAAAATGTATTAAAGATCTAAATGTTAGGCCAGAAACTATCAAACTCTTAGAGGAAACCATAGGCAGAACACTCTATGACATAAATCACAACAAGTTCCTTTTTGATCCACCTCCTAGAGACAAGGAAATAAAAACAAAAATAAACAAAAGGGACCTAATGAAACTTAAAAGCTTTTGCACAGCAAAGGAAACCATAAACAAGACCAAAAGACAACCCTCAGAATGGGTGAAAATATTTACAAATGAAGCAACTGACAAAGGATTAATCTCCAAAATTTACAAGTAGCACATGCAGCTCAATAACAAAAAAACAAACAACCCAATCCAAAAATGGGCATAAGACCTAAATAGACATTTCTCCAAAGAAGATATACAGACTTCCAACAAACACATGAAAGAATGCTCAACGTCATTAATCATTAGAGAAATGCAAATCAAAACTCCAATGAGATATCACCTCACACTGGTCAGAATGGCCATCATCAAAAAATCTAGAAACAGTAAATGCTGGAGAGGGTGTGGAGAAAAGGGAACACTCTTGCACTGCTGGTGGGAATGTGAATTGGTACAGCCACTATGGAGAACAGTATGGAGGTTCCTTAAAAAACTACAAATAGAACTGCCATATGACCCAGCAATCCCACTACTGGGCATATACCGTGAGAAAACCATAATTCAAAAAGAGTCATGTACCACAATGTACATTGCAGCTCTATTTACAATAGCCTGGAGATGGAAACAACCTAAGTATCCATCATTGGATGAATGGATAAAGAAGATGTGGTACATATATACAATGGAATATTACTCAGCCATAAAAAGAAACGAAATTGAGCTGTTTGTAATGAGGTGGATAGACCTAGAGTCTGTCATACAGAGTGAAGTAAGTCATAAAGAGAAAGACAAATACCGTATGCTAACACATATATATGGAATTTAAGAAAAAAAATGTCATGAAGAACCTAGGGGTAAGACAGTGATAAAGACACAGACCTACTAGAGAATGGACTTGAGGATATGGGGAGGGGAAAGGGTAAGCTGTGACAAATAGAGAGAGAGGCATGGACAAGTATACACTACCAAACGTAATGTAGATAGCTAGTGGGAAGCAGCCTCATAGCACAGGGAGATCAGCTCGGTGCTTTGTGACCACCTGGAGGGGTGGGATAGGGAGGGTGGGAGGGAGTGAGATGCAAGAGGGAAGCGATATGGGAACATATGTATATGTATAACTGATTCACTTTGTTGTAAAGCAGAAACTAACACAGCATTGTAAAGCAATTATACTCCAATAAAGATGTAAAAAAAAATACACCTGGAGGCATAAAAATGGAAACACAAAAATCCCAAATCTGTGGAATACAGCAAAATCAGTCCTAAGAGAATTGTATAGTCATACAAGCCTACCAGAGGAATAAGAAATTTTTCAAGTAAACTTTCCCAACTTGATTCCTTCTTTGCACCCCAGAATGCTTATTTTCTAAGCCTGTGGATGCCAATTCTGATTACTCAGCAGAATCATCTGGAGACTTTGTTGTTTTGTTATTGTTGTTATTATTTAATACAGATTCCCAGGCATCATCCTTACTTACTGAATCAGGATGTCAGAGAATACAAAACCAAATTGTTTTCATGAATGAATGAGTCCCTAAGTAAACTTTAAACTTCATGAGAGAAGCATTTCTTTTGTATTTCTTACATAACTAATGCCATGACAGTTCTCTTTTCTCTTTCCTAATTGCCAGCACTTTCATTCATACATCACCATCATCTTGTGCCTGGGTTATTGCAATGGGTACAGTATATTATGAGAACAGATATACATTCCACCTATCCTCTACACTACTTTCAGAGTGATATTTCTAGAGACCAATTCAATTATTTCTCTACATAAAACCTTCTGTTTGCTCTCCATTAGGTGTATGGTAAAATTCTTATTTCTTCGCATGACATGCAAGAGCTATGCTTCAATCATGACCAACAACTTACAGTTCCTCTGAACACACCACACCATTTCAAGCCTCTAGGCTTTTGCTGAAGGTTCTTCTTGGACTGCCTTTTCCCCATCCCTTTCTACAGGACTAACATTTATAATGTTTCAAGATTCTTAAGGACCTTCTTTTATAGAGCATTTTTCTGACATTTTTCCTCTTCCAAAAATGAGTTGGTCAGAGTACCTATAATGCTTTACTGCAATTTTTTGTTCATCTCTCTCTGGTAAACTATACCTTCTATGAGAATGAAAGAATTATATCTGAATCATTTTTATATCTCTACAACAAATTACTGTTGAGTGAATTAATAAATGAATGAATAGAAATGCCTAATATGTGCACAATTTCAGCTTTGACTCTCAATTTATCATTTCTACATTGATAAATGGATGAAAAAAAACCTGATGTAAAGTCATATGGTTGAACAGACCGGATTAAATTCAGCATTCAAGAGATCCTCCTTAGGTGGAAGGTGAAAACAGCAACTTCACTGGAGAGGTCACAATGTGGACTCCACACCCAAATGGGAGTAATCAACACAGATAGAGGAGCTAGACCCTGAAAGTGGCCACTGCTCTGCCCCAGATTATGTAAGAATGCCCCCCACTTCCCCAGATTCTGTAAGAGTTTGATTCAGTTCAAGCTCTGAGTAATATTTAATCATATTAATTAATAACTCATCAGGATATCACTTTAATTGTATCATAACTATGCTTGCATTTTGCTATGTTTAATTGTAACTATCACATAGCCTTATGATGGGTAAATCAATTTTATTTGTAAACCTATACTCCTCTAATGAAGAATTGTTAAGAATCAAAATGACAGAAATTTTTGAGCATTCTTTTTAACATCAAATAATTATACTACTACTACTAAGTAGTAATACTACTAATAATAAACATTGCCCTCCAGGCTCATAAATACATGGGAACAGAATGCATTTATATTGACATACAACTGCATACATGTATAATCATTATTAAATAGATAAATTGAGTTATTCCTCCTTTAGATAATCAGTCTTTGGCAGTGACATATATTGCAATAATTGAAAAGTGGATCAACCATAGTTTTATAGCCTGCTCTCCCTAGGTTTGAAAAGAGGGAGGAAAAAGAAAATAAAAGACAAATGTATCAACAGGCAGAAAATGCAATTATTGGTCTTCATCCACAACTGGAATAGTTCTCTGATTTGTCTATTCCTAAGATAACTTTTGTGGTAAATCAAATAATTTCTTCCTTCTATGATACAGCTAGATCTAGATTTCAATTACAAAGAAGAAAAAGTGTAAATGGGGAAGAAGGAATAACATTGATATGCCAAATTAATTGACTTTGAAGCATAAAACCATCTCTTTAATTAAAAAAGTAAAAGCAAACAAAACAATACAAACAAGAAACTGAATATGAACATAACCTCTGTCAACCTGGACAACCTCCTGGGAGATAGAAACGCTTATAAATCTCCATTACAGTAGAGGAAACAGCAGAGTTTCCAAGGCCTCTACATATATGTTGACTAAATGCCCCAGTGACCCAGGTCAGACCAAATTCTAATTTCACTTCCTTCCTCATTTCAAGAGTAGGAAGCTTTGGGGGAATTCCCTAGGGAACCAGTTATTAAGACTCTGTGCTCCCAATGCAGGGAGCCCAGGTTCAAGCCCACCTGCTGCAACTAAGACCCAGCACAAGCAAAAAAAAAAAAAAAAAAGATCAGGAATCTTCATCTCCCATTTTTTAGGTTAATTTCTGGGAGAAAAATTCATAAAAACATAAATCCCCAATTCTGAGCTCATAACTGAGGAATTCACTCCTGGAGGAAATAATTCAAGATCAATTGCTTACAAATGTGCTATCCTGATACAATAGCCACTAGCTACATATGGCTGTTGAGTGTTTCAAATTTGACTAGTGCAGCTGAGGAAAGGAAATTTTTATTTTAGCTAATTTTAGTTAATTAAAATTTAAACTGAAAAAAAATGATGAATTCAGCCAATGGAAAGATTTTAAGTATGTGTTGAACAACTTAAATATGTGAATTTCCTTTTTTAACTCTAAATTCTATAAAATCTAAATGCAGATAAAATATTTCCAGTGAAAATTTAGTGTCTGAATTGAGATGTGCTATCAGTGTTAATATACCCTAGATTTTGAAAACAGTGAAAAAAGGAATACAAAATATCTCATTAATCTTTTATATTGATTGAATGCTGAAATAATATTTTAGATAGATTGTGCTGAATAAAATATATTATTAAAATCAATTTTACCTATCTTTTTTTACTTTCTTTTCATGTAGCGATTAAAAAAATTTAAATTACATAGGTGACTCACATAACATTTCTATCAGATAGCATTGGCTTAGAAGAATGCTCCATAAAATGAGTTGAACCAGACCCCTCTCACACTTCACCTACTTCGTCACCTGACCCTACCCCAATGGAAGACCTCTCCATACAGAGATCAGATCTGTATTTGTTCTCAGTTTCCCATCAACATCACAGGGGTCTCCTAATATGTTTACACATACAGTTAAGGTCATTACCTGATATAAGTAGCAAGGCTACAAGAGTGAAAAAAGTAAGATGCCTCAAGTAAAATAACTAGCCCTGATAAATGTGTCTGGTCATATTTCCCACAGATACAATAATGCAATGCCTAAATCGTCTTAGCAGCAGAATTTAATAGGCAAATACTTGGTATTCTCAAATGATAACATCAAATAAGAGAATATGCAAATCCTAAATTAATAATAAAGTTTGTCCTCTATGCAGAGGTGCCATTGTATCACTCTAGTAATCTTGTGTCATAATCTTTATTCAGCAGCAAAACACCAGCATTCTTTCCTGTCTTAAGAAACTACAAAATGTATGTAATTGTTATATTTTCCTAAGGGATTGTTTCCTAAGGGATGGTTTTGAAAAGAAGAAAAATGATAGGAATATATATTTTCCTTTCTTTGCTGGACAATTGTCAAGAGAATCAAAATTCACAGGTGAATGTCAAGTATATTCCCTAGGCAACATTCATCAAATTATGTCACTGATAATTTCCTTGCATGTTGACATTTTAATATTTTGATGACTTCATAAATCAAAGTTTTATTACTTTTGCCTCTGAATAGGCTCCTTGTTGTACAAGACTGTAAATTAACAAACCACTTAAAAATTTTGGTTTAATGAGAGTATTTTCCTTACTGCCTGGTGGTACAGATATTATGTGACTTTGTGTTCATATCCTCATTGGAGCAGATTATAGTAGGAAAATCCTATAAGAGAAAATGATCTCACCTCAACTCCCACAAATATGGCAGTGATCCATGACTAGGGTCCGTAAATCACTAAGCCAGACAGCTGAGAAACTTCATTTTACCAGATACATCATTGGTAATTTCTCTGATTAGGTTTGCTCTTCTCCCAGGAGCTCTGATCTCTGTCTTGGTTCTATTCACAGTATCCTCTAGCCCAGAGTTTGACAAAATTTTTGATCATGACCCACTGTAAGAAATACCTCTAACATATCACCTCTGCTCAGACACACACATACATAAAACCAAATATGTTCTTCACCAAAAATATTACCCTTACCAAGAAAGATGCTCTCTGATGTTTTCTGTATTATTATTTGTTATCCATTCTTTTTAAAGTAAATTGGTTTCAAGCCACTGAATTGATTTCAGAATACATTAAGTGTTGGAACCCACTGTTAGAAAAATACAACACTAGTTTCTGCTGAACTACATTAATAGTCAAGAGAATTTTTGAATACGAGAGTAAGATGGCTCTCCAAAGAATATTTTAAAAATATATACCTTGTTCACTATTTGGTACTATTATTAGTCTTTTCAATAAATGAAAAATGAAAACTTACATTATAACCACATGATATGGCATGTTTCTTTCAGATATATTTGAAACTTTAAATGAGTTCTTTCTTAAACTGCAAAGAAATGAAATCACAGTAAAGTGAAGGGAAAGACCACAAATCTATGTAATTTTTAAAAAAATTGTTCACTAAGGATTTTAGTTTTCATCTTTGCAGTATTTAGCCAAGTTTTGGTTCAAAGACACTGTTTTAGAAATCTATCACTCTCATTTGTATTATATTAAATATGATAGGATGATTTGATTTGAAGTTATTTATAAACCTAAAAACTCAATAGCATGATAAACTCATTGAAATGGATATTAAATATATTGACCAATGTATTCAGGAAAGGTTAATAATCTTGAAGTCAAGGAGCAATTTTTGCAGTATAAAATTTTGCATCTAATTTAGATTTCCATAACCACTTGTTTGGAAAGAAGTCAAATTACTTTTTACAGCATTTACAACTACCTACTGTAGTTGAAAAGTTTTCCAGTAAAGTAGTGCATTTATGAGAAAAGCAAGAAAACCAACTTAAAATACCAACAGCAATCTGCTCTGCTATAACTTGTGTTCTCTAAATGTGCATTGTCTTATATCAAGTGGACCACTACAGGGAATGATGACAGTATACCAAGGAAGTGATGTTCGTTTATGCATATGTTTTACAATTAATTTCCCACAATTAAAGAAAAAATTTAGCAAAATATGAAGACTTAAGAGCTGCAGAGCTTTCCTTTGGTGTAAATAGTGGCTGATTTAGTGGCTTCAAGAATTGGAAACCTTTTCATTGGCTAAAGCTGCAGGCATAAAATATGTTACTGAGACATTTTCCATGTTGCTATAAAACTTGTGGAGGAAGTTAACACTGTGAATTAGTCTTGTTTTCATGAAACCGCTCTCTATTAGAAGCAAAAGCCCTTAAGTTCAAAGAAAGAGACAAGAGCCCCAGAACATAAAGTCACAAATATTTGTTTAAGTGGGATGCTGGAGGGCAATGCTAAAAGGAGGCCTTTGGGTTTCTGTTGGTTACTAGGATTATGGTTCTTTCTGTTATTGCTTTGGTTAAACTCCCAAACATCTGGAGAAGTCTATTTCCCCCTTAAGCCTTATTATTTTCACTGTGCAATTTTGTAGGACTTCAAAAATGTGTATATTATGGCCACTAAAAAACAAAAACTGAGTGTTGGTGAGAGTGCAGAGAAATTGGACCCTTTGTATACTGTTGGTGGGGATGCAAAATGATTCAGTCACTATGGAAAACAGTATGGAGGTTCCTCATAAAACTAAAAACAGAATTACCTTATTTTCCAGCATCCCACTTCTGGATATATAGCCAAAAGAGTTGAAAGCATCTGCACACCCATGTTCATTGCAGCATTATTCAAAATAGCCTAGAGCTGGAAGTAACCCAAATGTTTATTGATAGATGAATAAAGAAAAGGTACATATATGCAATGAAATATTATTCAGCCTTTAAAAAGGAGGAAATCCTGTCACATGCTACAACATGGATGAGTCTTGGGGACATTATGCTAAGTGAAATGAGCTAGTTACAAAAAGACAAATACCATATAATCGCATATGATTTATCTAAAGCAGTCAAACTCATACAAACAGAAAGTAGAATTGTGGTTGTCAGGGGTAAGGATAAGGAGAAAAGGGGAGCTGTTGTTCAAGAGGTATAGAATTTCAGTTTTGCAAGATGAAAATCTTCTAGAGATCTGTTGCACATGAGTGTACTTAACACTACTGTACTCTATACTTATAAATGGTTAAGATGGTAAAGTCTATGTTAAGTGATTTTTTACCACAATTTAAAAAAATCCATATATTTTATTATGGATTATAGCTGAAATATATTAAAATCCATATATTATATTATGGTATTATAATTATATTATATTATGGTATTATAGCAGAAACTCCTGTATTATTAAATTATCTGAGACACTTGGAACACAGTAATGTTGAATTATATTGATAAGTGTCACTTTCTTATTTATTTATTTATTTTTGGCTCTGTTGCGTCTCCGTTGCTCTGCACAGGCTTTCTTTAGTTGCGGTGAGTGAGGGCTACTCTCTGTTGCGGTGAGTGGGCTTCTCCTTGTCGTGGTTTCTTTTGTTGTGGAGTATGGGTTCTAGGCATGCAGGCTTCAGTAGTTGTGGCACATGGGCTCAGTAGTTGTGGCTTGAAGGCTCTAGAGCTCAGGCTCAGTAGTTGTGGCACACGAGTTAGTTGCTCCGTGGCCTGTGGGATCTTTCCCAGCCAGGGCTCGAACCCGTGACCCTTGCATTGGCAGGCAGATTCTTAACCACTGCGCCACCAGGGAAGCCCCATAAATGTCACTTTCAAACACTTTTTAGAATTGGCATCTTGTGTGTATGTACATTTTTAGATAGAATTACATGACTGTGTCTTGTGAAAATTACATATTGATTTAAGAAAAATTTTAGTTACTGGTTAGTTATTAATCTTTCTAGTCATTAGAGATCTACCATATCTTCTCTGCATTGTCTTATTTCTTTTTTCCAATCCATCTTCTATTCCCCATTGTTTAGCAAAGATATGATCTCCAAAAGTTTTTAAGAACTTCATACTGAATATATACTTCCATATGATAAGACTTCCATATGATAGCTATGTTTTCTATACTCTTTCTTTACCCCATTCTATTTTATAATATAGGAAACTATTTTGATACTAATAAACACACAGTGCATATGTGGGAATATCATTTCCTCTTCATTGTTATTGTAATGCTTAGAAATAGGCTATTATTCAAGGGGTTACTCTGAAACTTATTAATAGCACTGCTAAAATGACATTCACTGATTTGGGGAAATTTCTCTAAGATCTTTGATGGTTAAGTGTTGACACTGGATAAAGCATCCAGTACTACTTTTCTAAATTTAGTATGCCCTCATCCCATTGCCAGCCTCACTCAGTGCTCCCTGTGTTTGTGCAAGCAATAGGTTTGGCAAAGAAAATACTTTTTCTCATAAAATAACTTTAAAAACTCTCAATGTTGACGACTTTTTGTATCCATTGTCAGTAACATTAAAATAACATTTCCTCCCAGGCTTTTCCAATTCTTATGAATATTACATGAGTGAACAGGAAAACATCCTTTTATGATCCTTTTATCCTCCTGTGGTGATCATTATTTTGATTTTTTATATCTCCTTCATCTCACTGACTATTCTCAAAACCATATTATAATTTAATGGAATAGAATAAATTAATTCATTTGAGGTTCTTTCCATCATAGCACTAATAACTTCTAGTACAGAGGATAATGTTAATTTTTTCTTCTTTATTGTTGGCTTATTACATTTTGAAATAATTTGTGTAATTCTTTGGCAAAATGAGTTTTTCCTTATATTTTTAAACATTTCAATGACAGGAGTACACTGTTTAAATTTTCCCTTTAAATTTCAGAAATATGAAATATCTGCCAATATTATCTGCATGTTGATTTGTAAATAATTCCATTAATTTTGACATTTTCAGTGCTATAATAAAAAAATATCATTGGCACTTTAGGCTAACACTGGAAACTCTCAATTGTGAGCAAAGCTATTAAACCCTGTCTCAAATATTCCATTGAGTATTATCAACCTTTTTCTTCATTTTGGACGTTTTGAACCTGCCCTCTGTAAAACTTGCTGCTAGATACTCCTTTGGATTTCCTGCAAGCATCTTAGTCTCTGATATCCAAAAGAAACTCATGATCTTGTTCCCAAAACAAATTCAATCTTTCATCCAACAAATATTTATTGAGGTCTTTTTATGTGACAGGCATTGTGTTAAATGTGGAGGGTGAACAAGATTAAACAGACCTTTCTCTCAAGGAGTTGGCAGTCAAGTAGGGAAGACACACAAATCAAATAAACACAATAAGTAATTACAAATTGACATAAGTTATGTGAAGAAAGGAACATAGCTCTTTGTTGAAAAGGAATTTTTTCTACTTTCAGAAATTATGACTTCCTGAGGAAGTCAAGCTTGAAATAAGATTTGACGGATGGACTGGAATTAATCTATTAAATGCAGGACATACCACGTGCAAAGACTCAGTGAGTAGCTGAACAAAAGCTGATCTGCATGGAGGCCTGGTCACAGAGAGCTGAGCCGCAAAGCCCTTGGTCTTTGGCCAGAGAACCATGGAAATCCTCTGAACTGTTCTAAGCAGAAGTTGACTGAAATAAATTTTCATTTGGAAAACAGTTTGGAGAAGTGATGTGAATGGAGAAGAAGAAACCAGAATGTGAATACAGCAGAAGCACATGTCAGAGAGCTGATGGTGGGTAGTGGCAGTAGAGATGGAGGAAGGTTGAGAGATGTGAGGAATTTGGTGCAAGATCTGACATAATACCTGAGGGAGAAGAAGGTGTAAGAGATGACTTCTAGGCTTTGGCTTTTGTCTCCTTCCTATCCTGACACTACATCCATCCAACTAACTCACAAGAGATCCCTGTGATCCTTCATCTCCTTTACTTCAACATCCCAATCATCCTTTTAAAGAGGCCCTTATAGTTTTCTCTCCATTTTCAAGATTGCTGCCCTACTTCATGCCCTTAAAACATCTCACCTGGCTTATTCCCATAGCCTCCCTGGAGTTTTCCTGTGTACAATATCTGCTTCAATCCATTCTCCATAGCACCACCAGAGTAATTTGTCATTACTGTACTTAGAAACTTTTGTTGGCTTCACCATGGTGCATCAAAGCTCAAACTTCTTAACTTAGCACATGAAGTTTGTTATGATCTGGCCCCTGATTTATAACTCATTATTCCCCCTGATTTATAACTCGTTATTCTGTCTGGAATTCTCTTTTGCCTTCTCCTTCCTATTTTCATTCTTCACTGCTACCTCTACCAATTGAAACTCAAGCATCATCCCTCAGAGAAAAAAAAAGCGAGAACAACCTTTATTTTTCTCTTTACCTGAGATAAAGGTAGATCAAATCCAGCCTAAGACTTTTAACCAAATTAAAGAAAGCTTCTACTTAACCCACTCATCAAATTCCTTCAAACTGCATCTTATTTAACTGCATGTATAGATACATCTCTCCTGGTAACATTGTTTCAATAGGATGTTTTCAAGGGCTGGGAAAGGAACCCCAGCTCAGATATTTTATCAATAAGAATATTTATCATCTCACATAGTGGGACTCCCAGGTTTTGGTAGATCTGAAGTCAGCCTGCTCTGACATTCATATCACTATAATCATTCCAAAGCTGGATTCCTTTGTGCTTATAGATGGCTTTCAGTAGAAGTTGGAGCTACATGCTTACTAAATTGCTGCAGAGGGAGTGTGCAGTCAGCTTCTCCAGTCATGGTATAGTAGTCCTTCTCCTCAACAGACCCAGGAACTAGATCAGGAGTCCTTAGTTAGACTAATAGCCTTCCCCACGGAACTGCTGATTTTGATTGGTCTAAACCAGTTTCCTGAGCAAATGGGAATAGAATCAACTTACACCAGTGATTTTCAAAAAGTGTGCCCTTCACCAGCAGCAATATCACCTTTGAACTTGTTAGAAATGTAATTTTTTTTGAACCAGTAATCTGGGGGTGCGATCAGGTAATCTGTGCCATAACAATCCCTCCAGATGATTCTGACTGACACATGCTAAAGGAAAAGCCCTGGTTTAAAATTCAGGGTTTCCCTGAATCACATAGACTATGCAAATGTAGAATGAACTCCTGATTTAGAGCTTAAGAAAAATGTAATATGTATGCATCTTAGAGTCTGCCCAATTTGAGACTACTCCTCTTCAAGGTTGGCTGTACTTTAATTGTTTTTATTGTAATAAGACAAACATTTCAGAACACTAAGAGAGACCAACTAAACGATTTTCATGTGCCCATTATTCCATACCAAATGCAATGCACAACAATTTTTAGATATTACACTTTTTCTATCTGAAGGTGGGAGTCTTTAATTATTCAAAAGAATTGCCAAGATATTATTGCTCATACAGTGATGGGGCAGTTGGCCATTTCTTACCCCCCCCCCACCCTATATTTAGTCTCTGCAGGGACTACCAGAACTTGTTCCAATAAACAGCAGTGTTCCTGGTCTATGAAGTGTGTTTCTTAAGGCAAAAATGATGGGCTGAAGGAGAAATCCAACTACAACTTTTGGCTAATTTGGGACACAAAAGGACAAGATTTCCTACTTATGGAAAACCGAATATCAAATATAGCAACTAAGCAACAATACTAAATAAAGTTGCTTTAAGCAAGGGATTGCAGAGGCATTTATTCTCAATGCAAGTAACTAGTCATCTAGCAAAGGACAGTGATCTTGGCATGCCTTGCTTAAGGAAAATAGTCAAAACATATTAATAATTCTTGAGATAGAAAAATGTTTATTAAGGAAGAACCTATAATCTCAGATCCTTTCTGGAGATTTTTCTGTGAGTCTCTCACAGGAATATGAAATAGATAAGGCTACTTTAATTCAGGAAGATGTTTAAAGTGAACATATCAGAAAAATGAAAATGACCTATATTCATTTGTTCTCTGTTGCTGACATTTGTGTCACTTCCAGGGAGTGGAAACTCAGTTTCCAACAGATCTTCATCCTTTGTCTTAACCATTGATCCAGTTTATACATAGAGGTTCTTAGCTGCAAATAACTGCAACCTACTCTGCTAGTTCAAACAAACAAAAAAAATTTACCAGAGGTAATTAGGATGTGCACAACATCCAGAGGGGCCAGAAAATGAGGTTAGGAGGCTATATAACCAGGAACAATGTCCAGAGTCATCCTCACAACTGGTTATTTCTTTCTTTCTTTTTTTTTATATTTGTTTCTACAGCAGGTTCTTATTAGTTATCCATTTTATACATATTAGTGTATATATGTCAATCTCAATCTCCCAATTCATCACACCACTACCACCTCCCCCCCCACCACTTTCCCCCCTTGGGGTCCATACGTTTGTTCTCTACATCTGTGTCTCAATTTCTGCCCTGCAAACCGTTTCATCTGTACCATTTTTCTAGGTTCCACATATATGCGTTAATATATGATATTTGTTTTTGCTTTTCTGACTTACTTCACTCTGTATGACAGTCTCTAGATTCATCCACTTATACAGATGACCCAATTTCATTCCTTTTTATGGCTGAGTAATATTCCATTGTATATATGTACCACTACTTCTTTATCCATTCGTCTGTTGATGGGCATTTAGGTTGCTTTCATGACCTGCCTATTGTAAATAGTGCTGCATTGAACATTGGGGCGCATGTGTCTTTTTGAATTATGGTTTTCTCTGGGTATATGCCCAGTGGTAGGATTGGTGGGTCATATGGTAATTCTATTTTTAGTTTTTAAGGAACCTCCATACTGTTCTCCATAGTGGATGTATCAATTTACATTCCCACCAACAGTGCAAGAGGGTACCCTTTTTTCCACACCCTCTCCAGTATTTGTTTTTTGTAGATTTTTTGATGATGCCCATTCTAACTGTGTGAGGTGATACCACATTGGAGTTTTGATTTGCATTTCTCTAATAATTAGTGATGTTGAGCAGCTTTTCATGTGCTTCTTGCCCATCTGTATGTCTTTTTTGGAGAAATGTCTATTTAGTTCTTCTGCCCATTTTTGGATTGGGTTGTTTGTTTTTCTGATATTGAGCTGCATGAGCAGTTTATATATTTTGGAGGTTAATCCTTTGTCTATTTTTCATTTGCAAATATTTTCTCCCATTCTGAGGATTGTCTTTTCATCTTGTTTATGGTTTCCTTTGCTGTGCAAAAGCTTTTAAGTTTCATTAGGTCCCATTTGTTTAGTTTTGTTTTTATTTCCATTACTCTAAGAGGTGGATCAAAAAAGATCTTGCGGTGATTTATGTCAAAGTGTGTTCTTCCTATGTTTTCCTCTAAGAGTTTTATAGTGTTCAGTCTTACATTTAGGTCTGTAATCCACTTTGAGTTTATTTTTGTGTATGGTGTTAGGCAGTGTTCTAATTTCATTCTTTTACATGTACCTGTCCAGTTTTCCCAGCACCACTTATTGAAGAGATTGTCTTTTCCCCATTGTATATCCTTGCCTCCTTTGTCATAGATTAGCTGACCATAGGTGTGTGGGTTTATCTCTGGCCTTTCTATCCTGTTCCATTGATCTATATTTCTGTTTTTGTGCCAGTACCATACTGTCTTGATTACTGTAGCTTTGTAGTATAGTCTGAAGTCAGGGAGTCTAATTCCTGAGCTCCGTTTTTTTCCCCTCAATCCTGCTTTGGGTATTCTGGGTCTTTTGTGACTCCATACAAATTTTAAGATTTTTTGTTCTAGTTCTGTAAAGAATGTCATTGGTAATTTGATAGGGATTTCATTGAATCTTTAGATTGCTTTGGGTAGTATAGTCATTTTCACAATATTGATTCTTCCAGTCCAAGAACATGGTATATCTCACCATCTGTTTGTGTCACCTTTAATTTCTTTCATCAGTGTCTTATAGTTTTCTGCATACAGGTCTTTTGTCTCCCTAGGTAGATTTATTCCTAGATATTTTATTCTTTTTGTTGCAATGGTAAATGGGAGTGTTTCCTTAGTTTCTCTTTCAGGTTTTTCATCATTACTGTATAGAAAGGCAAGAAATTTCTGTGTATTAATTTTGTATCCTGCAACTTTACCAAATTCATTGATTAGCTCTTGTAGTTTTCTGGTGGCATCTTTACGATTCTCTATGTATAGTATCATGTCATCTGCAAACAGCAACAGTTTTACTTCTTCTTTTCCAATTTGTATTCCTTTTATTTCTTTTCCTTCTCTGATTGCCATGGCTAGGACTTCCAAAACTGTGTTGAATAATAGTGGTAAGAGTGGACATCTTTGTTTTCTTCCTGATCTTAGAGGAAATGCTTTCAGTTTCTCACCATTGAGAATGATGTTTGCTATGGGTTTCTTATATATGGCTTTTATTATGTTTAGGAAGATTCCTTCTATTCCCACTTTCCGGAGAGTTTTTATCATAAATGGGTGTTGAATTTTGTCAAAAGCTTTTTCTGCATCTATTGAGATGATCATAGTGTTTTTCTTCTTCAATTTGTTAATATGGTGTATCACATTGATTGATTTGCGTATATTGAAGAATCCTTGCATCCCTGGGATAAATCCCATTTGATCATGGTGTATGATCCTTTTAATGTGTTCTTGAAATCTGTTTGCAAGTATTTTGTTGAGGATTTTTGCATCTATATTCATCAGTGATATTGGTCTGTAATTTTCTTTTTTTGTAGTATCTTTGTCTGGTTTTGATATCAGGGTGATGGCGGCCTCATAGAATGAGTTTGGGAGTGTTCCTTCCTCTGCAATTTTTTGGAAGAGTTTGAGATGGATGGCTGTTAGCTCTCCTCTAAATGTTTGATAGAGCTCACCTGTTAAGCCATCTGGTCCTGGACTTTTGTTTGTTAGAAGATTTTTAATCACAGTTTCAATTTCATTACTTGTGATTGGTCTGTACATATTTTCTATTTCTTCCTTGTTCAGTCTTGGAAGGTTATGCCTCTCTATGAATTTGTCCATTTCTTCCAGGTTGTCCATTTTATTGGCATAGAGTTGCTTGTAGTAGTCTTTTAGGGTGCTTTGTATTTCTGCAGTGTCTGTTGTAACTTCTCCTTTTTCATTTCTAATTTTATTGATTTGAGTCCTCTCCCTCTTTTTCTTGATGAGTCTGGCTAATGATTTATCAATTTTGTTTATCTTCTCCAAGAACAAGCTTTTAGATGTATTGATCTTTGTTGTTGTTTTCTTTGTTTCCATTTCATTGATTTCTGCTCTGATCTTTATGATTTCTTTCCTTCTGCTAACTTTGGGTTTTGTTTGTTCTTCTTTCTCTAGTTCCTTTAGGTGTAAGGTTAGATTGTTCATTTGAGATTTTTCTTGTGTCTTGAGGTAGGCTTGTATTGCTATAATCTTCCCTCTTAGAACTGCTTTATCTGCATCCCATAGATTTTGGATCATTGTGATTTTATTGTCATTTGTCTCAACGTATTTTATGATTTCCTCTTTATTTCTTCAGTGATCTCTTGGTTATTTAGTAACGTATTATTTAACCTCCATGTGTTTTTGTTTTTTACTTTTTTTCCCTGTATTTGATTTCTAATCTCATAGTGTTTTGGTCAGAAAAGATGCTTGATATGATTTCAGTTTTCTTAAATTTACTGAGGTTTGATTTTTGACCCAAGATGTGATCTATCCTGCAGAATGTTCCGTGTGCACTTGAGAAGAAAGTGTAATCTGCTGTTTTTGTATGGAATGTCCTATAAATGTCAATTAAATCTATCTGGTCTATTGTGTCATTTAAAGCTTGTGTTTCCTTATTAATTTTCTGTTTGGATGATCTGGCCACTGGTGTAAGGGAGGTGCTAAAGTCCCCCACTATTATTGTGTTACTGTCGATTTCCTCTTTTATAGCTGTTAGCAGTAGCCTTATGTATTGAGGTGCTCCCATGTTCGGTGCATATATATGTATAAATGTTATATCTTCTTCATGGATTGATCCCTTGATCATTATGTAGTGTCCTTCCTTGTCTCTTGTAACATTGTTTATTTTAAAGTCTATTTTATCTCATACGAGTATTGTTACTCCAGCTTTCTTTTGATTTCTCTTTGCATGGAATATCTTTTTCCATCCCCTCACTTTCAGTCTGTATGTCTTTAGGTCTGAAGTGGGTCTCTTGTAGACAGCATATATATGGGCCTTGCTTTTGCAAGCCAGTGCCTTTTGATTGGAGCATTTAATCCATTCATGTTTAAGGTAATTCTTGATATGTAAGTTCCTATTACCATTTTCTTAATTGTTTTGGATTTGTTTTTGTAGATTATTTTTTCCTCTTGTGTTTCCCACTTAGAAAAGTTCCTTTAGCATTTGTTTTACAGCTGCTTTTGTGGTGCTGAATCTCTTAGCTTTTGCTTCTCTGTAAAGCTTTTGATTTCTCCATCGAATTTGAATGAGATCCTTGTCGGGTAGAGTAATCTTGGTTGTAGGTTCTTCCCTTTCATCACTTTAAATATGTCGTGGCACTCCCTTATGGCTGTAGAGTTTCTGCTGAGAAATCAGTTGTTAAACTTATGGGAGTTCCCTGTATGTTATTTGTCGTTTTCCCCTTGCTGCTCTCAATAATTTTTCTTTGTCTTTAATTTTTCTCAATTTGATTACTATGTGTCTCAGTGTGTTTCTCCTTGGGTTTATCCTGTATGGGACTCTCTGTGCTTCCTGGACTTGGGTGGCTATATCCTTTCCCATGTTAGGGAAGTTTTCAACTATAATCTCTTCAAATATTTTCTCAGGTCCTTTCACTCTCTCTTCTCCTTCTGGGATCCCTATAATGTGAATGATCTTGTGTTTAATGTTGTCCCAGAGGTCTCTTAGGCTGTCTTCATTTCTTTTCATTCTTTTTTTTTTATTCTGTTCCTCAGCAGTGAATCCCACCATTCTGTCTTCCAGGTCACTTATCCATTCTTCTACCTCAGTTATTCTGCTATATTCCTTCTAGTGTATTTTTTCATTTCATTTATTGTATTGTTCACCTCTGTTTGTTTGTTCTTTAATTCTTCTAAGTCTTTTTTAAACGTTTCTTGCATCTTCTCGAGCTTTGCCTCCATTCTTTTTCCAAGGTCCTGGATCATCTTCACTATCATTATTCTGAATTCTTTTTCTGGAAAGTTGCTTATCTCCATTTCATTTAGTTGGTTTTCAGGGGTTTTATCTTGTTCCTTCATCTGGTACATAGCTCTTTGCCTTTTCATCTTGACTATCTGTGAATGTGGTTTTTGTTCCACAGGCTTCAGGATTATAGTTCTTCTTGTTTCTCCTGTCTGCCCTCTCACAACCAGTTACTTCTTCTCTACTAGGCACAGGCTCCACAGTTTGCACCATTGATACTGACACTCAAACTTCTGTCATTGCTTTCATGGAAAATGACATTAGCTCCCACTTCCTTCATCATGGGATTCAGTGGTATGCCAACATTTTGTATCACTAGTTTCCAATTCAAAGTCTGCTGTCAGTGGCTCTAATAAGCCAAGTCTATGCCACATGCCACCCTGGCCACAGGATGAAGTGGGGAAAATGAATCAATGCTTCTCACCTATAGTGAGAAACAATAAGGTGGGAATACCCTTAGCATAGACAATTGTTCAAAGAAAGGAATCCAAAAGTGTGGCAAATAGGAGAGTGATCAAGATGACAGTGTAGGAAGACACTGAGCTCACTCCTCCCATGCGCACATCAAAATTACAACTATTTACAGAGCAACTCTTGATGAGAAAGACCAGAAGACTAGCAGAAAAGATCTACAACTAAAGATATGAAGGAAGGAACCAAAATGAGACAGGTGAGAGGGGCAGAGATGTGGTATAGACAAGACCCATTCCCCTGTGCTGGTGACCTACAAACAGGGGGATAATTACAATTGCAGAGGTTCTTCCCAAAGAGTGAGGGGTCTGAGCCTCACTTCGGTCTCCCCAGCCTGGGGGTCTTGAATCAGAAAGAAGAGTCCCCAGAACATTTGGCTTTGAAGGCCAGCAGGGTATACTTTCAGGAGGGCCAGAGGACTCTTACAGGACACACAAAATCTAACACACTCCAGGGCCCAGGGCAGAAGCAGTAAGTTGAAAGGAGCTTGTGTCAGACCCACCTGCTGATATTGAAGAGCCTCCCAGAGAGGCAGGAGACAACTGGAGATCACCAAGGGTCAAAGACACAGGTGGCAGCCATTTGGGAGAGCTTGTTCTACCATATGGATGCTGGTACTGGTAAGCACCATTTTGGAATCCTCTCTCTAACTTATTAGTGCTGGTATCCAGCCCTGCCCATCAGTCTCTTGGCACTAGTACTTAAAGGCCTCAGGCCAAGCAGGCAGGGACACAGTTCCACCCACCAACAGGGCAGCTGTGTTAAGACCTCCTATGCTCACAGCCACCCAGGGACCTAGCCCAGTTCACCAGAGGATTCAGGACCTGGCCCCACCCACCAACAGGCTGAAACCAACTTCAGAACCCACAGGGACCTGCATCAAGACCCCAGGACATGGCTTTACCTACTAGTGAGTCAGAAATAGCCACTAGATCAGCTTTAGCCACCATTGGGAAGGCACCAGCCCTGGGACCCCTTGGGTGCTGGCCCTGCCCACCAGAGGCAAACACCAGCCTCAAGACCACAGCAGCCCTGCACCTGCCATGTCAGAATCCATCCCACCCACCACCAAACAAACACCAGCTCTTGGACCCCCAGGGCCCTGCATCCAGCGCCCTCAGGATCTGGCTCTGCCCACCAGGGGGTCAACACCAACCCCCAATACCATCCAGGCCTTGGCCTGACCCACCAGCAGGCCAACACCAGCTATGAAACACCTTGGACCATTCAGCAGGTGCCCAAGGATCCAGCCCCACTCACCAGCAAGCCAAAACCAGCATTGGGATACCCCAGACCCTATAGCCAGCAGGTGAGAAATTGGTCTCACTCACAAGCAGGCTGACACTAGACCCAGGACATCCAGTCCTGCAGTCACCCACCCCAGAACATGTCTCTGGCCACCAGTGGGCCGATGCTAGTCCTGGGACACACTGGGGCTCTGCAAAAAGCCACCTTATAACCAAGCCTTGCCAACCAGTGGCCAGGAGCCTTGGTACAAAGCAGGGCCTGGCAATCAACCAGACTGGAGGCAAGAAACACTTACCAGAAGGCCAACAGTAGTTAGCCCGCCACAACAGAAGGACATATGCAGCCTACACAAGGGCACCTCTAGCACATATATTTCTGGTGACCAGAGGAGAATATGTTGCTGGGACACATAGAAAGTCTCCTACTCCTAAAAAAGGCCACTTCTCCAAGGTCAGGAAACACAAATAACCAACCAAATACATAGAAATAAAAACAGGAAATTAGGCAAATTGTGTAAAGAGAAAAGTAGTTTCCAAATGAAGGAACAAAATAAAACCCCAGAGTAACTAAGTGAAGGGGAGATAAGCGATCTACCCAATAAAGTGTTCAAGGTAATAATCATAGATGTTCAAAGAACTCAAGAAAAGATTAGATGAACAGAGTGATAAGTTAGAAGTTTATAACAAAGAGTTAGAAAATATAAAGAAGAACCAAACAGAGCTGAAGAATACAATAAATGAAATAAAAAATATACTAGAAGGAGTCAAAGTACATTAGATGATACAGAGGAATGGATCACCGAGCTGGAAGAAATAGTGGAAATCACACAAGCTGAACAGAAAAAGGAATAAAAAGAAATGAGGGCAGTTTAAGAGACCTGTGGGACGACATCAAGTATACTAACAACCATATTATAGGGATCCAGAAAAAGAAGACAGAGAGAAAGGGACAGAGAACATAGTTGAAGATGAATAATAGCTGAACACTTTCCTAAACTGGGAAAGAAAACAGAAATCCATGTCCAGGAATCACAGAGAGTCCCAAACAAGATAAACCTAAAGAGGAGCACACAAAAGCACACTGTAATTAAAATGGAAAAACATTAAGTACACAGAGAGAATCTTAACTGCAGCAAAGGAAAAGCAACAAGTTACATAAAAGGAAACTCCCATAAGGCTATCAGCTGAATTTTCAGTAGAAAGTCTGCAGAACAGAAGAGTTGTACTGTATGATACATTTAATGTACTGTATGATACATTTAAATGATGTAAGGGAAAAATGTACAACCAAGAATATTCTACATGGCAAGGCTTTCATTAAGATTTGATGGGGAGATCAAAAGTTTTACAGACAAACAAAAGCTAAAAGAGTTCAGCACCACAAAACCAGCTTTACAACAAATGTTAAAGGGATTTCTCTAAGCCAAAAATAAAGCTCACTACTATAAATATGAAAATTATGAAAGGAAAAATTTCATTGGTAAAGGAAAATATACAATAAAGGTAGTAAATCAAACATATATAAAGCTAGTAGGTAGATTAAAAGACAAAAGTAATAAAATTGTCTATATCTACAATAAGTAGTTGAGAGATACACAAAACAAAAGACATAAAATATGATGTCAAAAACAGTGACTGTTGCGGGGGAGTACAAATGAAAGACTGTTAAAATTCATTTGAACTTAAGAGGTCAACAACTTAAAGAAATATATATATACATACACACCTCATGGTAACCACAAACCAAAAATCTATAATAGATTATAGGACATGCACAAAAATGAGAAAGGAATCCAAACATAATACTAAAAACAGTCATCAAATCACAAGTAAAGAGAGCAAAAGAAGAAAGAAAGAAAGAAAAAGAAATACAAAAACAACCCCAAAACAATTAACAAAATGGCAGTATCTACTTAATAATTACTTTAAATGTAAATGGACAAAATGCTCCAATAAAAAGACATAGAGTGGCTGAAATGATACAAAGAGAAGACTCATGCATATGCTGCCTACAGGAGACTCACTTCAGGCTTGAAGACACACAAGAGACAAAGTGAGGGGATGAAAAAAGTTATTTCATGCAAATGGAAATGAAAAGAAAGCCAGACTTAGACAAAATAAACTTTAAAATACAGACTGTAACAAGAAACAAAGAAGGCCATAACATAAATAAAGATCAAGGGATATATCCAAGAAAAAGAACAATTGTAAATATATAAGCACCCAACATAGGAGCACCTAAATACATAAAGCAAATATTAACAGATATAAAGGGAGAACTTGTCAGTAACACAATAGTAATAGGGGACTTTAACACCTCACTTACATCAATGGAGAAATCATCCAGATAGAAAATCAATAAGGAAACACTGGCCTTAAAGACCAAGTAGACTTAATAGATATATACAAAATATTTCACCAAAAACAGAGGAATACACATTCTTTTCAAGTAAACATGGAACATTCTCCAGGCTAAGTCTAGGATAAGTCATATGCTAGGCCACAAAACAAGTCTCAGTAAATTTATGAAAATTGTAATCATATCATGCATCTTTTCCCACCACAATACAAAAAGATAGAAATCAACCACACACACACAAAAAAGAACAAATACAACAAAAAACCAAAGCCCATGGAGGCTAAACAATATGCTATTAAACACCCAGTGGGTTACTGAAGAATACAAAGAAGAAATTAAAAAATACCTGGAGACAAATGAAAACAAAAATAACTACCCAGAATCTATGGGAAGCAACAAAAGCAGTTCTAAGTGGGAATTTTTATAGTGATATAAACTTACATCGGGAAGCAAGAGAAATCTCAAATAAGAATCAAACCTCACAGCTAAATAAATTGGAATAAGAAGAACGAGCAGAAATATATGAAATAGGTACTAAGAAACAATAGAAAAGATCAATGAAACTAAGAGCTGGTTCTTTGAAAGATCAACAAAATTGATAAACTTTTAGCCAGACTCATCAAGAGAGAAAGAGAGAGGGGCCAAATGAATAAAATCATAACTGAAAAAAGGAGATATTATAACCAACACATTGGATACAAAGGATCATAAGAGATCATAAGAGATTGCTCTGAACAATTATACTCCAAAAAAATGGACAAAATAGAGGATATGGAAAAATTCCTAGAAATGTACACTCTCCCAATACTAAGCTAGGAAGAAACAGAAAATGTGAACAGATCAATTATCAATAGATAAAATTGAATCACTTAATAAAACAACTCCCAACAAACTAAAGGCAATGACCAGATAGATTCACAACTGAGTTCTAGCAAACATTCAGAAAGCAGTTAATACCTCCCTTTCCCAAACTACTCCACAAAATTGCAGAGGGATGAATGTTTCCAAACTCATTTTACAAAGCCAGCATCACCCTGATACAAAAACCAGACAAAGATATCACAAAAAAGAAAATTACAGGGCTTCCCTGGTGGTGCAGTTGTTGAGAGTCCACCTGCCGATGCAAGGGGATGTGGGTTTGTGCCCCAGTCCAGGAAGATCCCACATGCCACAGAGTGGCTAGGCCCATGAGCCATGGCTGCTGAGCCTGCACGTCCGGAGCCTGTGCTCCACAACGGGAGAGGCCACAACAGTGAGAGGCCCGTGTACCACAAAAAAAAAAAAAAAAAAAAAAAGAAAGAAAGAAAATTACAGGTCAATATCACTGACGAACATAGATGCAAAAAAAATCCTCAACAAAATATTAGCAAACTGAATTCAAGAATACATTGAAAGGATCACACACTCTGATCGAGTAAGATTTATCTCCAGGGATGCAAGAATGTTTCAAATGTCTACATATTATTTAATGTGATACACTGCATTAACAAATCAAAGAATAAGAGCCATATGCTCATGTTGATACATGCAGAAAAAGCTTTTGACAAAATTCAACATACATTTATGATTTAAAACTCCTCACAAAGTGGGTATAGAGGAAACACATGACAACATAATAAGAGCTATATAAGACAAGCCTACAGTGAATATAGTCAACAGTGAAAAGCTGAAAGTATTTCCTCTAAGTTCAGGAACAAGGCAAGGACACACATTCTCACCACTTTCATTCAACATAGTATTGAAAGTTCTAACCAAAGCAATTAGACAAGGAAAAGAAATAAAAGGAATCCAAATTGGAAAGGAAGAAGAAAAACAGTTTTCAGATGACATGGTACTATACACAGAAAATCCTAAAGGTGCTACCAAAAAACTACTTGACCTTAATAAATTTGGTAATCTTTCAGGATACAAAATTTATATACAGAAATATGCTGCATTTCTATACACTAACAACAAAATACCAGAAAGAAATTAAGAACACAATCCCATTCACAATCATATCAAAAAGAATAAAATACCTGGGAATAACTCTAAGGAGGTAAAAGACCTGTACTTGGAAAGGTATGAAAAAAATTGAAGGTGACACAAACAGATGGAAAGACATATTGTGTTCATCAATTGGAAAATTAATATTGTTAAAACGACCATACTACCCAAGGTGAGATACAGATTCAATACAATCCCTATCAAAATAGACATAGCATTTTTCACAGGATTAAAACAAGTAATTCTAAACTTTGCATAGAAACACAATGGACCAAAATAGCCAAAACGATCTTGAGAAAGAACAAAGTTGGAGGATAACACTCCATGAATTCAAACTATACTGCAAAGCTACAGAAATCAAAACAATATGGTACTGGCAGAAAAACAGACACATAGATCAATGGAAGAGAATTGAGAACACTGAAATGAACCCACACTCTATAGGCAATTTATATATGACAAAGTGGGCAAGAATATGCAATGGGGAAAAGTCCGTGAGCCATGCCACTGAGCCTGTGTGTCTGGAGCCTGTACTCTGCAACGGGAGAGGCCACAACAATGAGAGGTCCGCGTACTGAAAAAAAAAAAAAATTTGAGGCATAATTTATAAATGTATATTTTAAATTATATATATAATTATTTATATCTTTATCTATAATTTATATATTATTAAATAAATATATATTTATAAATTATATATTTATAAATAATAGGTAAAAAGAGATGTTATAAAATTTTAAATATTATAATAAATATACAAATATATTTATACATACTTAAGAATATATTTATTATATTTATATAATATTATTTTATGTTATAATATAATTATATATTATATATTGATTTATATAGTATATATTGCTAACATACATTAATAGTATACTAATTTTAATATACCATTAAAGTATATATATTTTAATTTATATAATTATAATTTACATAAATATTTTAGTATATAATTTTTAAATTACATTAATATGATATAGATTAATATATAATTATTTTTAGATATTAATACTCTATATTATTATAATGAAATAAATTATATATAATAATATAGGTTATTAATGTATATCATTATAATTAATGTTATTGATTATATATTAATAATACATATTATATATGAATATATAATGTTACTATATGATATATAAATATATTAATATATATCAATATATTATATATGTAACATATTAACTATATATTATATATCATATGTAAAATTTATATTATAATTAATTATGTAATTAATATATTATAATATTATATCATATTCTTGTATTCTTAATATTTTTATTATTAATATAATTAATATATTATATATAATTTATATGAATATATTATTTATAATTTATATGTATTATATATAATGTAATATGATACAAAATTAAGTATATATTATATATAATTATTAACGACATATTAATATATATATTTATTATAGTATATATTTTAATATATAATAATATAATTTATGAATATGAATTATATTCAAATATCATATACACATTATATATTATATATACTATACAGATTATATATTAAAATATGTATTTAATTTATATATTTATATAATATAAATATATATTATTTCATATATTATATATATTATATATTTATTGTATATAATCTATATACTATATAGTTTTATGCTATAATTTATAGTATACTATATATCATATTTATTATAAAAATCAGAATGTAATTGTATATATTAATGAATTATAACTATATATAATTATGTATATAAAATATAATATTAGATTAGATTATAATTATATATTTTCATTATTATATATAATAATAATATTTATATATAACTATATATAATATAACTATATATAATAAAAATTTATATATAACTATATATAATATAACTATATTTATAATATTTATAAATATTTAAATATTGTTTATAAATATTTATTAGATGTATGTACCTTTACATTATATATACTCTATAATCATAGAGTATCTAATTATATTATGTATATTATTTTATTTATAATATATTATATATAATTATATAATTTTCTTATGTATATATTATATTTATATAATATTTTATTTTTATAAATACATAAAACATACAAATAATATAAAATATAAATATATTTATAAATGTAAATATACAGAAATATATATGATGTATGTTATATATAAATTAAATATATATAAATTCATATATATTTATGTAAATATATAATATATTGTTATTTATTTATATATATAATTATATATTATATATATTATTTTGTGTATATATGATTGAATATGACTCAGCCATAAAAGAAGAATGAAATCTTGCCATTTGCAAGAACATGGGTGGAGCTAGAATGTATTATGCTATGAGAAACAAATCAGACAGAGGAAGCAAACACTGCATGATTTTGCTTATATGTGATACATATAAAAGAACAAAAATGAACAAGCAAAACAAATCAGAAACAGAGTTACAGATACCGAGGTGAAACAGGTGGTGTTCAGAGGGGAGGTGGATCGGGGGAAAAGAAATAGGTGATGGAGATTAAGAAGTACAATCTTCCAGTTGCAAAGTAATGCTTATGAAATATACAGTGTGGGGAATATAGTCAATAATTATGTAATATCTTTGTATGATGACCGACTGAACTTTCAAAATGGTGACCATTTTGAAAGTATAGAAATATCAAATCTCTATGTTATGTAACAGGATTTATTATAGTGTTGTAGGTCAATAATACTTCAAAATCAAAAACACAGAAAATTTATAGAAGAGAGATCAGTTTTGTGGTTACCAGAGGTGGGGTGTTGGGGGAGGAGGAATTGGATGAAAGCCATCAAAATGTACAAACTTCCAGTTATAAGAAAAATAAGAACTAGGAGTGTAATGTACAATATGATAAATATTTAACACTGCTGTATGTTACGTATGAAAATTATTAAGATAGCAAAGCCTAAGAGTTCTCATCACAAGGAAAAAGATTTTTCACATTCATTTAATTTTGTATCTATATGAGATGACGGATGCTCACTAAACTTATTTTCATAACCACTTCATTATATATAAAACAATTATGCTGTACACCAAAAACTTATACAGAGCTCTATGTCAATTATATCTCAATTAAATTGGGAGAATAAAAAAAGAGTGATAACTATCTACTAGATCCAGACTTAGGATCTTTTATGCGTTTACACTCAGCTTTCATTTTCCTTTTTGCCCTCGGGTATGTATGGAGGAGACAAACAAGTACAGAAGTTACACATTGTCCAAGGGCACATTTGTGGACTTTTTAGCATCTTAGTGGAGATGATAGAAAGCAAGTGCCATCAATGTTCATTGCAGCTTCATTTACAATAGCCAGGACATGGAAGCAACCTAAGTGTCCATCAACAGATGAACGGATAAAGAAATGAAATTGATTTATTTGTAGTGAGGTGGCTGAACCTACAGTCTGTCATACAGAGTGAAGTAGATCAGAAAGAGAAAAACAAATATCATATGCTAACACATATATATGGAATCTAAAAAAAATAACAAAAAGGTCATAAAGAACCTAGGGGCAGGACAGGAATAAAGATGCTGGCATAGAGAATGGACATGAGGACACTGGGAGGGGGAAGGGTAAGCTGGGACAAAGTGAGAGAGTGGCATGGACATATATACAATACCAAATATAAAACCGATAGCTAGTGGGAAGCAGCCACATAGCACAGGGAGATCAGCTCTGTGCTTTGTGACCACCTAGAGGGGTGGGATAGGGAGCGTGGGAGGGAGATGCAAGAGGGAAGAGATATGGGGATATGTGTATATGTATAGCTGATTCACTTTGTTATAAAGCAGAAACTAACACACCATTGTAAAGCAATTATACTCCAATAAAGATGTTAAAAAAAGAAAGCAAGTGCCTTAAGAATGCCCTGCCCAATGGCTGCCATGTTACCCCATGGGATCCAGAGACAACATAAGAGAATCTGTATTAAATAAAATTCTTTGCAAAAATTTCAGTTATTCACAGAATAATTGGTTATTAGTTGTAGATGAACTATTAATATGCCATCTATTCAAATCTTTCCATTTAAATAGCTATTTTTATCACATTATTTTTTAAAAAGCATGTGAAAGAAAATACTGTGATTCTTAAATTTTTAGTAAAAATTACATGAAGCCAGAGTTTCCTGAGCAAGCAATACTTTTTAAGGAAAGAAATTCATTATTTTGTAACTGATCTTACATAACAAGGAATGGAGATCAATGATCACTAGTCCATCCATAGGCACACTTGTTCAAATTAGAAAAAAATGCCTTTCTGAATAGACATTTTTTCCATATGTTGAAATTATCATTATATTCTTTTATTTTTAAGAACAAAATGACTTACTACCATCCATACTAATTATTTTTTTTAATTGGGGTATAGCTGCTTTATTATGTTGTGTTAGTTTCTGCTGTACAATGAAATTAATCAGCTATATATATACTCTCTCCTTCTTGGACCTCCCTCTCCTCCCCCACATCCCACCCATCTTGGTCACCACAGAGTACCGTGCTGAGCTCCCTGTGACATATAGCATGTTTCCACTAACCGTCTGTTTTACACATGGTAGTGTATATATGTCAATCCCAACCTCCAAATTCATCCTACCCCTCTTCCTCCACCCCATGTCCATACATCCATTCTTTACATCTTCATCTCTATTCCTGCCCTGCAAATAAATTCATCAGCACCATTTTTCTAGATTCCACATACATGCATTAATATACGATAATTGTTTTCCTCTTTCTGACTTGCTTCACTCTGTATGACAGCCTCCAGGTCCATCATGTCTCTACAAATGACCTAATTTCGTTTCTTTTTATGGCTAATATTCCATTGTATATATTTACTACATCTGCTTTATCCGTTCCTCTGTCGATGGGCATTTAGGTTGCTTCTGTGTCCTGGTTATGGTAAATAGTGCTGCAATGAACATTGGGGTGCATGTGCCTTTCTGAATTATGGTTTTCTCAAGGTATATGCCCAGTAGTGAGATTGCTGGGTCATATGGTAATTCTATTTCTGGTTTTTTAAGGAATCTCCATACTGTTCTCCATAGTGGCTGTATCAATTTACATTCCCATCAACAGTGCAAGAGGGTTCCCTTTTCTCCACAACCTCTCCAGCATTTACTGTTTGTAGATTTTTTGACGATGGCCATTCTGACTGGTGTGAGCTGATACCTCATTATAGTTTTGATCTGTAGTTTTGATTTCTCTAATAATTAGTGATGTTGAGCATCTTTTAATGTGCCTCTTGGCCATCTGTATGTCTTCTTTGGAGAAATGTCTATTTAGGTCTTCCCCCCATTTTTTGATTGGGTTGTTTTTTTGATATTGAGCTGCATGAGCTGTTTGTATATTTTGGAGATAAATCCCTTGTCAATTGCTTCATTTGCAAATATTTTCTCCCATTCTGAGGGTTGTCTTTGTCTCATTTATGGTTTTCTTTGCTGTGAAAAAGCTTTTAGGTTCAATTAGGTCCCATTTGTTTATTTTCATTACTCTAGGAGGTGGGTCAAAAAAAGATCTTGCTGTGATTTGTGTCAAAGAGTGTTCTGCCTATGTTTTCCTCTAGGAGTTTAGTGTCTGGGATGAAGTCAGGGAGCCTGATTCCTCCAGCTCCATTTTTCTTTCTCAAGATTGCTTTGGCTATTCAGGGTCTTTTGTGTTTCCATATAAGTTGCAAAATATTTGTTCTCATTCTGTGAAAAATGCCATTGGTAATTTGATGGGGATTGCATTGAATCTGTAGATTGCTTTGGGTAGTACACTCATTTTCACAAAATTGATTCTTCCAATACAGGAACATGGTATATCTTTCCATCTGTTTGTTTCATTTTTGATTTCTTTCATCAGTGTCTTATAGTTTTCTGAGTACAGGTTTTTACCTCCTTACGTAGGTTTATTCCCAGGTATTTTATTCTTTTTGCTGCAATGGTAAATGGGAGTGCTTCCTTAATTTCTCTTACTGATATTTTGTTGTGAGTGTATAGGAATGCAAGAGATTTCTCTGTGTTAATTTTGTACCCTGCAACTTTACCAAATTCATTGATTAGCTCTAGTAGTTTTCTGGTGGCATCTTTAGGGTTTTCTATGTATAGTATCATGTCATCTGCAAACAGTGACAGTTTTACTTCTTTTTTCCAATTTGGATTATTTTATTTCTTTTTCTTCTCTGATTGCCATGGTTAGGACTTCCAAAACTATGTTGAATAATAGTGGTGAGACTGGACATCCTTGTATTTTTCCTGATCTTAGAGGAAATACTTTCAGTTTTTCACCATTGAGAATGATGTTTGCTGTGGGTTTGTCATATATGACCATTATTATGTTGAGGTAGTTTCCCTTTATGCCCACTTTCTGGAGAGATTTTTATCATAAATCGGTGCTGAATTTTGTCAAAAGCTTTTTCTTTATCTATTGAGATGATCATATGGTTTTTATTTTTTAATTTATTAATATGGTGTATCACACTGGTTGATTTGTATATATTGAAGAATCCTTGCATCCCTGGGATAAATCCCACTTGATTGTGTTTTATTTTTTAATGTGTTGTCGAAATCTGTTTCCTAGTATTTTGTTGAGGATTTTTGTGTCTATGTTCATCTGGGATACTGGTCTGTAATTTTCTTTTTTTGTGATATCTTTATCTGGTTTTGGTATCAGGGTGATGGTGGCTTTGTAGAATGAGCTTGGGAGTGTTCCTTCCTCTGCAATTTTTTGAAAGAGTTTGAGAAGGATGGGTGTTAGCTCTTCTCTAAATGTTTAATAGAATTCACCTGTGAAACTATCTGTCTTCATCTGTATGTTCACGTTTGGCTCATCACCACAGTTTCCACATCTTAGTTAGTGCAAAGGGTACAGTTAAAGTAAATGTCAAGGACTTCTTTTTTAAAAGTAAGACCAGAGGTTGCACACATCACTTTCCCTTAAACTGTATGGCCAGAACCATGGCATATTGCCATGGCGAACTGCAAGTTAAGGTGGGAAATGTAATCTCTGTCTGGGCAGCCATGTGCTCAGCAAAAATCCTTAGACTTCCATTACTAAAAGTAAGTGAGGTAGTAACTGGTAGTGGTAACTGGTAACTGCTCCAAGTACTACACAAAATTCTCCTGATTTTCTCAGTGGGTGTTTAGTTGTTTCAAACAATTAAAATCTCTCATCCTTCGCCCACCCCACATGTAAGGATAATTTTCATGAAGTGTTTTTCCTCTGTGGGCATTCCTGTCAACAGCCAAAAGAGCTTTTAATAAAGCAAGTAAAAAGCTAAGAGAAGAGGGAGTAAGGAAAAGGAAGTGGGAACAGGGAACAGGATGGGGTAAGACAAGAAGGGAGGTATTTTAGGATCCTTTACTTAATGGCCAAAGTAGCTGAAAATGACATAACTAATGTCCTTGGCCACTTAATGTCTTTCCTGAGGAGGCTTGTGGAAAGCACTCCTTGTTGCCTACCTTATAAAAACTGTATAATAGTCTAACCAGAGGGTAATAAACACTAGACAGTTTTCTGGTTCATGCAGGTGAATCCAGTCCTAACTGATATTGGGCTTCTCATCATCCTGTTTTTAATTTTTGGATATTTTTCAGTGACGGTGTTAAATAGTTTCAGTGGGTAAGGAAGCATGAAACTGTATCTCTGATACTGTCTGCTTCAGCTGTTGAATAAAACACCACACAGTTCTGAAAGCCTGAAGAGTCTGTCTGTCTAATAGGGTTGTCAGAGACATTAGGAAAGAAGACAGAGGAAGAGCAGCACCTCTGAATGCCTGTCATCCTGGGAGACATGCAAAATCTTCCAGGCCCAGTAGAGCTGTGAGACAGCTGCACATATGGCAGAAGGCTAACACCTGCAGATTGGGAGGCAGAGAGAGCAGAGGGGATAACCCAGGGCTCCAAGAGAGGACTGATATCTGCTGCAAATTGAAGGCCTACTAGAGCAGAGTGCTGTGTCCCCACCACCAGACTCTCCTGACCACCCAGGGTCAACAGAATCATGAGTGGGCAAAGAAAACTAAGAGCAACTATACCTAAGGGGGACTAAGCAACTGGAGAATGGAAGACAAACAGAATAACTGGTGGGGTCTCCTAGCAGAACAGAACTGCCAGATGGGAGAAAAGAGGACTAAAAGACTAAAAGGGGACATAAAAAGACTCTGGGCAACTAAAAGTATTGTTTTCAAAAATTAAGTAGCTTAAAAACAATTAAATAGGTTAATGAGAAAAGAGTATAGTCATTCTTGAGAGCTGAATTAGTGTCCAGAAAAAAATAATGGAAGAAATACAGTATCTTAAGACACAGGTCATAAAGAAGTGTATCTTTTAGTTCGATTGCAAATACAGAAAACATTTTATCTGATTTAAGCAGAAAGGAATTTCATAGAGGGCAACGGGTGCTTACAAAATTGTAAGTAGGTGTTAGGTTAACCCCCAGAACTAGCCCACCAAGTTATCATTTCCACCACAATTAGGAAGATAGGTGATGGAGTGAGGGAACCACGGCCCTGACTGCAGACTTCAGGACTACTGCCTCAGCTGGGTGCCAACAGAAAGTGTGCCCTATGCCCTGTCTCTCAACATCCATACCTTGTGCCAAAAGCTGGGGTCCTGGCATTGCTTCCACTGGAGAAACAAAGGCCTTTCCAACTTGCTGCAGAGGCACTGATTCCACTCAGTTCACTTTGTGCCTGGGTTCATGTGCGTGGTGGAAGCCAGGTTAAATGTAGAACCCATGTGGAAAGTCTGAGAAATGTAGTCTTCCCTTTTCCTAAATCTAACATAGACAAAAAACATATTAGAAGGGGTTTGAAATCATATTATCTGCTATACATGACGTAGTGGACATTTGTCACTATTTTTATCTGTTTGGCAGAATCCCCTATAATGCTATACTTCATCAATTCTAGGATATATTTCACCAACACTGGATTTCACCAATTCTAGGATGTGCATTGTTTTTTCACAGTTAAACATCTCTGAAATCAGGTGTTCCTGACCCTTAAGGCACCTTAGATTCCCCCCATTTCAGGGATGCACAAACAAAGGGGAAAATAAATGCTCAGTAAGTGTTGGCTATTACAATTATTAACTTCATCTCAAAAAAAAAAAAAAGGGGGAAATTAATGGCAGCTGTAACATTTTAAAGTTAGTTGAGCATTTCATTATGGTTAGAAACTAGATGGATAGATAACTTATTTTTGTGATGCTCATATAGAGCTATCTGTACATTTTATGTCTGTAATTTGCAAATACAAAATCCCAACTATCAACATCTGCGTGATAGTTGGTAAATCAAATCCTCAACAACATAGCAAGAACACAGTCTATTCTGAGGCTGAAAACAGAATTCTGAGTTATAGTATAGGCAATGCTTAGGAAAAAATTACAAACAGCAGCATGGAACACTTGTTACCTGCTGATTATGTTAATTTACATTTTTATAAAAGACCCCACAGCAGCTGGGAATTAAATAAATAAATGTGGACATAATTAATATGCAAAACTTTGCTGTTACTCTTTAATTAAAATGCAGAAATTTTGATTTGAAAGAAGAAATAGTATCTTCCAAAGAAACATGCTATTCTGGGAGAACAAGGCATATATTTAATACAGTGAGGAATAAATCATACTTAATCATAGTTAAGTTTTAGTTAACTCTTAACTATTTTAAGAGTTATTGTTAACAATTCTGGATGGGATCTTTAGGGGTTAACACTATCTTTTGTTGGTTCATGAACCAGCCCCTGTACATGGAGGGCAAGAAGAGACTGAAGAAAGAGGCAGACTACTCCAGATAGGTATGTGGCAGGTTTAATAAGCAAGGGAATTTGCAAACAAGGCTAAACCTGGTGGCCACAAGATGAGATCTCCACCCCTGCCCACCAGAATTTTAAAAGTATATATAGAGGTCTTAACTGTGTTCAGTTACATATACCGTACAGATGGTCTCAAATAACACATTGCTTTCTCAAGGCTGCATCCTTGAAACAGCTCTGGCTATGGGAATGGTTAGTGGAAGGTACATGAGTGGAATATACATTAGAAGGACAGGGAAGCGGGTGAGAAACCTCTAATTGCCTAGGTCCAGATTGAGAATCAATCGGCGGCCATGTCCTCTTGATGAACTCCTCCAACATTTTTCAAAATGTAAATCTTTAAGAGAACTGCTTCGTTTACATATTCATTTAAATTACTTGAATCAGATTAACTCTATCTGAGCCTCCAGCATTTTAAAAGGTAAAATAGACACTGGGCTTTGTGTTCTGCATAAGCAAACACAGTGCTCAGGACCACATAAAAGACTAATTGAACTCACAATCAGGATCGAATGCCTTTAATAGGTATTGAGCACCTGGATTTTCCTTATCAGAGCACTTACTAAGCTGTTGTGTAATTATCATCTCTCTCCACCCAGAGGGCAAGCATCATCTCAGTTTTGTTATTTTTTCCATCTCCAGTACCTGGCCCAGTATATGCTCAATAAACTTTTATTGAATAAATTGTCCAGAAAATGAATTGTTAAGCAATAGTCCCATGAAAAGAAACATCCCAAGAGTATTTAAATTCAAAGTAGTCCGGACAATCACTCTCAAGTCTTGGCATAGTATCTTCCTCCAGGGAAGGAGGCAAAATTACAAATTACAAAATTACAAAGTAGCTGAGTTTCTCTTTATAGGAAAATCCCTTCTTTAAGTTTATATATATATATATATATATAAAACTTATAAAGAAGGGATATATATATATATATCAACTGTGAAATACAGCATACGTATATAAAATAGGAAAGAAATATATTACAGTTTAATATGAATATGTCACTTAGGACTCAGGTCACGAAATAGAACATATCTAGGACCTCCATAACCCTCTACACTCCCAACTCACCTCCTGCAACACCTGCCAGTCACCATGCCTTCCATTTCCTCTCCAAGTAACCAAGGTCATTATTGTCCTAACTGCTATGGGAATATTTTTCACTTGTTCAACCATCTATGTTCAAATCCCTAAACTATATGGTTTGATTTAATTCCTTTAAATAGCGAGTTTCCTTGGTTCCTCAAGATTAAGTTATGGTTTATATTTTTCAAGTATATTTCATGTCTAGTGAGCAAAAAAAGGAATGCTTATGTAGCATTGGATAACAAGAAAATGTCTTTCCTTATATCACACAGATAAAATAAAGTTTTACAAACACTGGCCATTTTCATATTAGGAAAAGAACAAGAGAATAAAAATAATTCACAGCGACATGTTTATTTAAGCCTTAGCTAAGCTTTCATTTACAAACAAATAGTTTTGGGGAAAAAGATCACAAGACAATATTTTCAAGTGTCATACCATCCACATAAAAATTAAACTTGCTGAATTTACAAATTAATATTCTGAGCAGACAGATAAATTATACATCCTTTTGCAAAATCCAATCTACAATATTTAAAAATTCATAGTTACAACATAAGACATTCTCTCTTTACAATCTACCTATTTACATAGCTTTCCTCACTGCAGGTGATATAGTTCTCATCATAGCTACCAAGGTTTGCAAACATAGTACATTTAAAATGTATTTAGCAGCACATAAAAAATTAGATAAAAAGGGAAAGAAATATTACTATTAAATAAAAATGAAATTAAAGGGTGATAATAGAAACAACTCCATAGGAAAATAGATCAAAATATATTTCTGTTAGGACATCAAAAATGTTTCCCATCACAGAATGTACGCACAGCACTAATAAAACAATTTAACAGCATTTTAGTCCTGAGCACAGAATATAGCACAGCTGCAAAACTTTGGTCAATACAAGTAAATGTCGACCTCTAACACAATCTGTTTAACCTTCTTTGTTAGCAGATTAAAGTTAGTTCCATTTTATGAAAAATCACCATCAGTAATATTCTCATATCTTTTTTCCATTACATTAAAAGAGCTTTTAAATTTGGGAGCCCTCTGTAGACTGATATAAATACCAGACAAACCAGTGTTTGATTAACATTCCCAATATGTTTCAAATATGTAAATCATCTGAACAGGCTATATGAATGAGTTAACAATGGGTTGCTTTGTATTCCAAGTGTATTTTCTGACTGTCACAAAAGCAGACATGTTGTACTTCAAATAATTTGAAGATGTTCTTTATAGCCAGGCATAAAAATCCAGCCACTATATAAGTGCAAATCAAGCAGCATATCAATTATAGGTTATATATGCATTGGTAGATATTAAAATTAAGCACATAGGATAGTACACAATTTTATTAGAATACCATTTATATTCAGCAGTTGGATTCAGATATATTTTCCAGTTAATCCCATTCACAAGTTTTTGCCTAATAAATGCAGGACAACATTTTCCATAAAGAACATAGAGTATAATCACAGTATTCAGTTTATGACTATCTTCATTCATGTTTAATTACTGGCAATATCTTCCACTGGATCTCCTGTGTCAAAGAGCTGACCATCTTGCAAATTTCGAGTCTTCCAAATTCTCACAGTTCGATCACTACACAATAATAAATTAAAAATGAACATGTGAAAAGAGGTGGAAAGATAAAGAAGTAGTTCGTAGAAATACTTATCATGGAAACATTTTCTGAAAAGATCTGTAATAGATGTAAGTAAAAATATACATTGTCCCATAGGTATACCAAACAGGTACCCATAATAATGAAATTAAAAATAGTTCATATTATCAAGGGCCTACTATATGCCAGGTATTGTTACTATGTTCCCCTCACATACATTAATGCATTTAATTCTCTTTACATATCATAAGATATAGATAATGCTATTCTCCCCTATTTATTGATGAGCAAATTGAGGTCCAAAGAAGTTAATTAATTTGCTCAAGATCGAGCTTCCCTGGTGGTCCAGTGGTTGACTCCACCCTTCCACTTCAGGGAGCGTAGGTTTGATCCCTGGTCAGGGAAGTTCCGCATGTCTCAAGGTGCGGCCAAAAAAAAAAAAAATTGCCCAAGATCACAAAGTAAGCGATAGTGCCAAGATTTGAAACCAGGCAGTCTGGCTCCATCTCTTAAAGACTTTACTAATATGACATGGTCAGAGGTCTTCAGGCATAAGAGCCCACAATAAGATCACAGTGAGGGGGCCAGGGCAGGAATTCCAGGGAGTTGGTGAATATGTTGATATTCAGGAAGAATTATGTTCAGGTAAGCCCACAGAAAAAGCAGGAGGCTACTAAGAAGTAGTCTAACATTCTGCCTATCGTAGAACATAGACAATTCAAAGCTTTTCTGAGAAAACTTATTTTTATTCACTTAACATGTGGGTTCTGGGGACTAGTCATTAGACAATCACATTTCTTACCATGTCTCTTGTGGCTCTAAAAAGAGAGTGTTGCTTTTCTCCCATTTCCTAACAAACCCAAAGCCAAAAAGAACGAGTTACCATAGAATTGTATAGTTAAAAAGTATTTCAAAGATTATGTAGTCCAATTCGAGGATAAAGAAAGTTTAGTGACTTGTTCAATGTAACATAGTAGAGTACAGAGCTGAGCCTAGAATCCAGGCTTTCTAATTTTTAATCAACAACCTTCTCATCCCTAAGAGTTCTTACCACAAGGTAAAAAAAATCACTTTTTTTTCTTTTCCTTTTTTTTTTGTATCTACATAAGACGATGGATGCTAACTAAGCTTATTGTGATAATCATTTCATTATATATTTAAGTCAAATCATTATGCTGTATACCTTAAACTTACACAGTGCTGTATGTCAATTATATCTCAATAAAACTGGAGGGAAATAATAATCTCTCCCTATCCCACACAGCACATGTAACTGAAAACAGAAGGGGATATGTTCACACATCCACCCATTTATCCATTCATTTATACAACCATCCATTCAACAAATGTTTCTTGGGAACTTGCAGTGTTCTAGGCATTATTCTAGGTGCTCGGGATCAATTAAAAATAAACAAATAAATAAAAAACACAATCCTAGGCCTTTGTAGATCATATATTCTAGCAAAAGGAGACAGACAATAAAACTTTATAAATAATTAAATTATAAAGTTTATTAGAAAGTAATAAATGTTATAGAGAAATTAAAGAGTATGGCAAAGGGGATCAGGATCAGGAGTGGTAGTTGATAAGAGAGATCACAATTTTAAATAAAATGGCAAGGTTATTCTTATCGAGAAAGAAAGACATTAGAAGAAGATCAAGATCTCTGAAGGCACTTTGGGCAAATGTCCTAAGGTTGGAGTGAGCCTGATATGTTCAAGAACCAGCAAAGATGTTATTGGTGTTTTAAGAGAAGGAGTACGCCAGAGGGTACTAGAAGGTAAGGTGAGAGATAAATGCTCAAAGGGTCGGATCAAGTAACAGCCTCTACTTTAGATAAAATGGATGATCAATGCAAGGTTTTGAGCAGAGAAGGAACAAGATCTGACTTGTATTTTAAAAAAATTACTCTGGTGTCTGTGTTGAGAATAGACTACATATGGGCAATGGACCTTGTTTAGGAGGCTACTGTAGTAATCCAAGAGCTGAAGGTGACTAGGGTCAGTGAGGCAGCAAAAGGCATGGTGAGAAGTGGTCAGATTCTAGATATAATTTAAAGGTAGAACACCAACAGAGTTTGCTGATGAATTGGATATGGAGTGTGAGACAAAGAGAGGAATGATGGTTTCTAAACTAAGCAACAGAGAAGACAGACAAGCCATCAGCTGAGATGGAGAAGGCTTTAGGATGAGCAGGTTTCTTAGGAAGGTCGGGAGTTCAGTTTTGGACATATGAAGTCTAAGATGAACAAACTTACACTACTAGTCATGACAGAGGAACCTGTGTCAGGTTAGCGCTCCTGTTGTAAACAAAGTGAAAACTTGACAGAACATATGGAACAACTATTTTCAGAAACTGGGCAATGGGTAGTTCAGGCCTGTAATCCCTGAGAAAAGGGAAACAGAGAAGGTGAGCTCTGTGATGGCCCTGGCTCTCAGTCTGGCAGCACTTTCCAGACTACACCAATGTGGGAAACCAAGCAGAAAAATCACAGAATCAGAGTTGAAGAGATAGTAATAAAAATCTGGTAAGTGTGAAATAGTTGGAATTTGTAGAACCAGATAGAGAAGAGGAGAGAGCTATGCAAAAAGAACTGTGGAGCTATAGGAAAAGAATTCCATCAATCTACATAGGGGTCCCCTAATGCTTTTGACTGAAGGCTAAGTTGCACATGACTAGAATCAGACTATAAGGCCACACCAAAAAACTACTAGTGAGTGTAAGTCAAACAAATCCCAGAGTTCACAAAGCGCTGTGAGATGTTCAGGTTCTGACCAGTGGAGAACAGCATCAAACATTCAAGACATTCAGTAGAAATCCAAGAAGAGTTAAAAACAAGTCTCAAAAATAAGAGCTGAACCACAAGTAACTTATGTGCCTGACAAACAAAGCCCAATACTCTTTAAAGGAATACAACAAAATCCAGATACTCAAAACACAATACTATAATTAATGTTCAACATTCAATAAAATGTTACTTGACATAAAAGCAGAAAAAATAAGACCCATAATCATAAGAAAAATCAATCAGTGACAACAGATCCAGAAATCAGATATGATAGAATTACTTATACAAGGACTTTGAATCATGAAGTCCCACCTATAAAATAGGGATTATAATAATACTCACCTTCTAAAGTTCTTATGAAGACTAAATGAGTAAAAGCCTGAAAACACTCAGGACAATGCCTGGTAGATATACTAAGCCCTATACAAACACTTGATAGATAACAAATAAGTAACACTAATTTGAAAATAGGCCTTCTGATTTTATTGGCGATTTTCCTGATTTTATGTTACATGGTAAATACATCTGCATCTGATGCTCCATGGGTAAACTGAGAAAAATTTCAATTCTTCAAAAATAAAACTGTATCATGGAAGAAAAGTATTATATCATACCTCATTGACCAGACCTCAGTGATACATAATACTTTTATAGTCTTATCTTGTGTGTCCCACAGCTTTGAGGGATATTAATTTATTTCCCATAAATTGTCAAGGACAAAACAAATTTCCAAGGGAACAAATAAAAGTGATGACTCTTAAGAAAGTAATGCATCTTGGAAATAGCATCAATGAAGCACCAAAGGTAAACACTTAGAAAAACACAAAAGAAATTGGCTTTGATGTACTTTAGAGATGAGAGAAAGTAAATCTAAATTAGAAGAGGGATTCAATGGAAACAGCACAAATAATAAGAGACACCAGAGAAATATAGCAGAGGTTTCAAAATAAAATCAGGGTAATCGTGCATTTAGGACAGACAAATCAAGCAGTCGGTCAAATTAAGTAAGATAATTGGTACACAAATGACATAGGGAGATTTTCAAGATATTCATGAGAAATTACATTTTATTTGATTGAGATGAACACCTCACATTACAGTTAGTATATACGCTTTCCTTTTTAAGGTACTTATATACATATTATGTCATTTTTATGGTCACATCTCTACACCTCCTTCAAACATCTTCTTAAATGTCACTTTTTCAGTAAGGCCTTCACTGATCACTCTATTGTGTAACCCCTGCCCCCCAGTGATGCTCTCATCCCCCTTCCCTGCTTTATTTTTCTCCATAGCACCTCTCACCATGTAACATATTTTACTTATTTATTTTCTTTTCTCCTCCTTAGAATGAAACTACGGTTTGTATCTATTTTGTTCACTTCTCTATTCCCAAGGGTCTGGAACAGTGCCTGGCACATAGGAGATTCATCATGAATAAGCAAATGAGCAAATAAATTAATCAATCCAGCCATCTTAAGAGGGAAGTAGATATTATTACTATGTACTTAAACTTTAAAGGAGGTAGAAGATGCACAAAGTTTTTTTTTTAAATGAAATGGTCTAAATGTGAAGAATGACAAGTTTGTTGCCTTTCTGGAAAAAAACTTTTAGAAACTAGTCACTTATGAATGATTTTTTAAAAATTAAAATCACCAGGGGAAGATCTGGCAGAAGACTTCTTAGTCTAACCAGAGAGCCGATACAGGAGTAACACTATTACCATGTAACCAGGGGAGCCCAAACTCAGTGCCCACAGTGTTTTTCAGAAAATATAAATGAGACATCATAAATAGACATTAGAATAACTGTAATAAAAGGATTCATATATTCTACATTTCCAGATATTTACAACTTACAGGATTTATTAAATCTGAATACAAGTAAACAATATAGAGAAAGATCACATAGCAGAAACTTACTCAGCTGCAGTAAAAATGTGGGTGGAATTAACACATATGGCATTGATAGGACTCTCATGACCTTTCATCTCTCCAACTGGCACAAAGGTATCTATGTTCCAGAGTTTCAGAATGCCCCCTCTGCAGCCACTGAGCAAAATTGGGTGGCCTGGCATCACTCCAAGGGCACAGACCCAATCCTTATGTGCATTTGGAACTTGCTGAGAAAAAAAAGAAAAATCAGCAGTTTAAGGGAAGTAGTCCAAACTGACATTTTCATACCAAAATAAGTTACAAAAGTTTTTATTGACGAAATTCAAAATTTGGAACACTGAATTGGCCTGGAAACCATAAAAATCATTTTCTATAAAGTCACTCTTCATGATTTAAAGAAATAAATCTGTAATTTGCTCCTAAATTTGCCTCACTAGTTATCATCAGTGTTATCAGTATTAAAGGCCTAGAATGTTAAAAAAGAAAAATCTATAGAATCTAAAATACCTGGAAAGTATACAGAATTTTTCAAACATCACTTTCTCTTCAAAGGAGTAACTATTTCACCTTTCTCCAAAATGTATCTCACGCAACTAGTTTGAAAACTACAACCTGGTGTGTAGACTATAAGGATTGTCTCATAAAATCACTGCCTTAAATTTTGGAAGAGAACATAGATGCCTAAAGCTTTTTGTTGAAGGCTGGAGCTAACCTATATATTTCACAATGAGTAAACAATCATTATAAGCTCAGACTATATAGCATATTTTATGCATAAATATATTTATATACATAACATAAAAGTCACATCCAAGAATGTATATCTATAAAAGAAAAGCTTTTGAGTGCAATATATGCATCTGTTGCCAGGTTTTTTTTATTAACGTTCATGCTACTTGTTCATTTTGTTTTCATCTGGTAGTAAGCAGGAAAGTAGGAGTAATTGCAATACATACACACGCATACATTTATAAGGAAAAGCCTGAAATTGAGTACAATTTTATCTGTTAACTAACTTCTTCCTCTCGGAATTAGGAAAAGCCACCAATGTTTGATTGTATTGACAGAACACTTCAATCCAACTATCATTCTATAGGAAATGAGAGAACCACCACTGTTGAATGTATGAAAATGAGATGAGGAATCATTTAGACTGCTTTGACCTTAGTGAAACTTGGTACTCTTTGGAATATGTGTACATAAAACAAAAAAACAAAAACAAAATGAGAAACTGACTGCTTTACTCCAAGACTGATTTCATTTAGTAAACACAAGCATGGTGCAATCCTAGATCTTCCAACACTTATCAGAGTCTATTCCCCTTTTATTTAGGAGATATCATTAAATGTTGAATGCTGCCCTTTTCATAATTAGTAACTCTGGTGGGTGATGATGAAACACTCTTTAGGAGGAAGCCCTGTTTGATACCATCCCTAAACAATGAAAATCTACATAGAGGCTCTTCGCGTTCTTATATAGAATACTGGTGACTTTGAAATACCCACTCCATCCCATGAAAAGGTTTTGCATTACCTGTAGAAGGTCTTTTTGAGCTAAATCCCATTTCTTGATTCCATTATCTCTGGAACCACTAAATAGGTTATCCCCTTGTATGGTTAATGCTTCAATGCCATCATAATGAGGGGGCTCGAAATTGTGGGTGGGACTCACAGCTCCAAGAGCTCCTTCAGTTACATCAAACATCTAAATAAAAGCAGAAAGGAAGCAGTCATCCTATTTATCTTACAAATAAGCACCTATATGCATTCATTCATAGAAACACACACACGTATATTAACCAGATATGATTTGTTTTATTTTACTAAGGTAACTAAAATAACCTGCTATGAATGACTCAAGATGAACCTGAGCCCTATCTTCACACTACTCTTGCTTACATGTCACATGTTTAAATGTCTGTAAGCTCTTAAGAAAGGCAACCAATGTTCTCATGTGTGAGTGTACAAATGATATGTTAAATAATAAAAATGCTACATATCAATCCAGTTGAAATTCAAATAAATGATATAATTGTTATTTAAACACTATTAGGTAGCTCTGCAATCTTGGTGGTCATCTTAAATTCTCCAAAGCTGCTATTCAAAACCTTTCACTCCCCTCAGTTGCTCTCATCTCTCTTAACTGTTGAACTAGTGATTTCCTAAAAAGGTTAGTATGACCAAAAATAAACTTTCTGGACCATCCTCCCAGTTACAAAAGTTTTCTTTTATTCTCAAACATTCTCTTACCCTTCCCTTCTTTTCAGATGCTAAAGTGTACCTACTTTTTCCCAAGGTTGACATCTTTGATCTGATTCACCAATTGCTACCACTTCACTCTTCACACTTTCCCTCTCCACTGAGCCCATTTCCTGAGCATATAAACATGCTCAAGTCTACCAAATATAAAATCCTCTCACCTTAACCATTCTATTGTCAAGTCACTAACCGATTTCTCATCTCTTAATCAAAGTTTCTAAAAAATAGTACTTATACTCTTCCTATCTCTCTTTATTACTGTTTCCTCTTTTTTATTCCCATTGGTTCTTATAGGATTCCCCAAGGCTGAGTCATGTCAACCCTTCTCCTTTGGCCATGTCAACTACTCTAACTCCTTAACCATCTGCTTCTATTTGAACAGCTCCAAAACATACATGTCTAGTCATAACTTATCTTGAGCTCTGGACTTGCCTTTCAAATGGCCTACTGGACTACATGAGAAGGTTCTCTATTAGCATCTCAAATTTAACATCTCCAGAATCAAACTATGCTTCTCTCCTCATCTTATCTGCTACTTGCATAAAATATGAAGACCATAACATGTTCAGCATTAAAGGTGGTGATGATGAGACTTAAGTATTAGTTGGATGACTGAGCCAAAAAAATCTTTAAAATCCCTCCCAACCTATCTTCTATGAAAAGTGAGAATACATGTTTAAATAATAAGACAACACAACCAGTGAGGAAAAGATCAGGAAGAAAAAGCAAAGGTTAGAAATGAGAAAAAAGAAAACTGATTTAGAGAAAAGGGTCCCAGGTGCATCTCAATACTTCTAATCTATCATTTAATAGGAGAATGTAATTAAACAACTTTATTATACACACTTTGATATAATGATCCTTGGAGCCAGTGATGATTAAATCTTGTCCACTAGAAATCTGATCTACAGTAAGACACATAACAGGGCCTAGGTGTCCCGTTAACTTTCCTGTGGACTGAAACCTTTAAAAAGAGAGAAAAATAATTTTGTTTGAAAATATTTCTTAGCATGTTGAGCCTAAGCCTCAGCAAAAATAATCAACAGTCTTTGCTAAAACTGTTCTTTTTGATTTAACTCCACCTCTATGCAACTCTGTTCAAATTAAGAGTAAAAATAATGGCCAAAGTAATCAATTCTCTGATGGAAGTGTGAGAAGTCCTAAATAAGTTATTGCAAAGCAATTAATATCATTCAGGTAGTTAAAAAAAAAAAAAATCAAAACTCCAAAAACTTGCTATAGGCTAATTTTAACTCTAACCTAAGTCCAGGTAAACCTTAATCTGTTAAATTCTCAACATGATATAGACATATGATTGATGTTATTAGGCCCAATTTGAAATTTGATTAAAACAACTATGTCACTGATATAACTAGAAAATAACAATATGAAGAAAGTAAAATTATTTTACTACACTAACATATATTCTCACATATACACATATATGTACACCCATCATATATACACATACATGTATACACACATGTGTATATACACGTATGTGAGAAAATAGGTAGTCCATTTCATCAATTATTACAAAGACATGAAAATGACCAGGAATATATCTGACTGGTAGAAAAACATGTGATGCCCATTGTCAGGGGGTGACAATGAACCTTTGTTTCATAGTCCTACCTCAAATCAAGCTGCTGGAATACAGAGATGTATTTGCCCTCTAGAATATTATTATTTCTTGTAACTCTTTTCTTAGTTACTTTGTTAAGATGAATCTGTATTTAATCATGTTGCTGAAATCAAGCAGCTTGAAAAAGGATCTAACTTTTCAGCAGAAAAGAATGTAAAGATTTTCAAAAGCTGGTATCTTTTCTGCCTCATGTCATGACTTTGAGTATCTTCCTTCATGGTACTACAACTACAAATGAAGTTTAATATCTTCAAGAATAAACCCAGTCCTCATCTCGTTCCTAATTTTCTTAAACAAGCACTGTTTTCAATTTTCTACTTCTTTTTTCTAAAACAGTTCTCAGGACTGTGTTTCTTATTTCTCTTTCTCTCTCATTTATTTATCTATAAATTATGCTTATAATACTTTCTCAGTCATGCATTAAAATGTTACAAGTTATAACCAATTTTCCTCAGAATTTCTAAAATAAATTTCCCTTTGATTTACTACTGACAAAGCCCTTCTAGATGGGATTATTAACTGAATTACCTATATTACCTGAATTACAACTTTACTCAGAATCTTGTAATTGCCTTTTAATGGCCTTTATCCTCCATTACAAGATGAGTTCTAAGAAGATGGACACCAAATTTGTCTTGCTTAGTCTTTATCCCCAGTACCTACCACAAGTGTTGGTATAGTGCTTGCCATAATTGATATTGAATAAACATCTATTAACTAATAAATAAATATTCCCTTGCTGCCAAATTTTTAAGAACTAGAAAAGAAGCTAAAATAAACACTCAAATGAAGGATAAAAGCTCATACTTCACGGCAAAAAGAAATCAAATCAAAGATGTAATGCCTTATATTTCAATTTATCATTTTTCTCTTTGTACTCACTTCATCTTCTTAATACTTCATCATATATATGTGTATATATATATATATATACAATTCTATATTTATAAAAATCCTGTGAAGATTTACGCTTAAAGTAATATGGTTTGTAAACTGAAAATTTTGAGATAATGATGCATAAGTGATGTTACAAAAAATAATTCTTTCAAAGGTACTGATGCAACTAGCATGAGAATCTTGTTCTCTTCCTGGTAAACACCACAACTTATAGACAAATATTAAGAAAGGCTATTTTCCTTCATATATTTTTTTCCCAGCAATGGAGATTAAAAGAAAGGAAAATTGTGAGTTTGCTAACGAGGACATAGATGTTCAGCGGTGCTGAATCAAACAGAAAAGTCTAGGTTTTTATATTAACTTCTGGGGTTATACAAATTAGATTTCACACACACTAATGCTATTGATGTGTGAAAATTGCATTTGCCATATACAGGAAGTACATTTTCTTTAAAATTCTACCTTTTAAGATCCCACATTCTGACAGCATTTCCAGAAGCTGCATAGAGGAAGGTGCCAGTTGGGTTCAGTGCAATTTGATTGACTTGGTTTTCCCCAGAAGGAATAGTAACTGTCCGGCTGGTGGTGGCAGAACAAGCATCTCCAAGAGTAACTTGACCTGAAGACCTTAACAGAGACAAAGTAAAGCAAAATAAGTCACATTTCTGGACAAGAGTTAGTCTTAGAATTCCTTATATTCCTAGGAAACTGGCTGTAGACAACAAGAAGATCTGTGTTCTTTGGTCATTGTATGCACTGTGCCTAGCACAGCACCTCATACACACTAATAAATAAACATTTTGATAGATAAATGAATGAAGAAAACAAGATGACATGGCTTAAAACTCATAATTTGCAAGTTATTATAACACTAGGAATTCTGGGCCCTGTTAGGGATGACTTAAATATGATTCAGAAAAGATTAGATGACAAAGACAAAAACTCAACAAATGATACGGTGTCACAAAATTAATTCATTTTCCTGCAGTTTCCAGAAGTTCCCTGAGGAACAAGCCTACCAGTATTCTTTTCATATATAAGATTTGCCCTTATGAATTAAAGACACTAAGGACTTTTTATTTTCAGTTTTTGTTTATTTTAACCCAATCATATAAGGATTACTTACTATATGCGAAAGACTTAAATATGATTTATTTCTATTTCCTCAGCTAAATTCTAAATGGTAAGTATATTTTTAAATTTTGAAACATTTTATTAGCAAACTTCTAAAATACCAAGTTATAATCAATCTTTTCAAATTTGATTTTGATTTTAATGAGTCAACTGGATTGGTAAATTTCTAACATAAGATACAGTGTTTTTTTTCTACAAAATTTTCCACAAGAGACCTGTATTCAGTACAGTAAATAATTAGTAATTCTCAAAATATAGAATAGCACTTAAATATTAATAATCCTCACTCTACAAATTAGTAAAAATTAACCATTCCTATGCTCCCTTCTCTTATTTAAACCAACAGAGTTCACCTTAATTTTAATTATGTAAAACAGTTCATCAATCTTATGGCAAAAAGGATCACTATTTGCTCTATATTTTAAAGACATACATATAACAGACGTAGAAAACAAATTCATCCTCCAATTGTCCAACATAACCTACAGTTATGAAATATAGGCTAGCACCAAAGCAGTGTAAGTCTTAAAAAAACTCCTCAATTAATTAGCATGTATCATTCAATACATGCTAATTAAATTTTGCAGGTACTTCTTAACAGTCTATAATGGTGATTTCAGCCATTTTCTAAATAGTGGTACTCATTTGAAGCAAGTAATGTAAATCATTTAACTACATCAATTAACGAATACTATGAAAATTTAATTCCTTAGTTATTTGGGAGGGAGGAAATATGAAATGTGTATTTAGTCACAGATCAAATATGACTTCTCCTTTCCTGTTTAATATTGAGCTATTGTATTTTATTTTCTCAATAGTTTTTTTTTCACCTTATTTTATCTGTGTTATTATAAACACTTTCATAATCTCTGCAAGTGGATAGGTATAAATAAACAAAAATGCATAAATAGGTCTATCTTTTCTTACATTTTGTAAACAAGAACTATTTGCCCCTTATGCTGTTTGTCTTTAAGTTACTTACGTTAGCGTTCGAATGCACTTTGCTGAATCTCTGATATCCCACACCTTAATATAAGATGTTGACACAGTGAAGACCAAACTTGTATAATTACAGTATTTTACAGATACTACATTGTTGTGATGACCTCCCAGTGACATTATCTCCTGCCCAGTCACCAGATTCCATACTTTACAAGTACGATCTAAAAACAAACAAATAAAAAAGAGGAAATACTGTCAATATGAGCTAAATTAGATTCTCTTAACAATAACAATTTCTCTTCTATGAGAAAAAAAATGAGATAAGAAAACAGTAATTATTTAATTAACTTGCAGCAGGCATCCTAACTCTATCCTTGACACTTTTCAGCAGGTTGAAGGGCAAAGTAGGTATAAAGGAGTAGATGAAAGCCTGGATATCTGGTGTATGCATTATGTGGTATTAAAAAATAATTATACAAAATTTTGAAATACACATATCAAGAGAATCTTGTTTCAAATTGCTCCTGAATTTAAAATGGCAATCCCAAATCAGCCTCTTTGAGACATTTTGCTTTGATCACTCTTTTACGTACTCACCACACTCCACATGTAGGAATACACACACCTTTCTTTTCCAGGAGTCACTGATTGATTTCATTTTTGACCCAAAAACATAATCATAAAACTATTCTATTTTTTTTACATGCTAAATATCTAATTATCCTGGACTAATAAATTTAATTTGAATCATTAGAAAATTCTTTTACAGAGCAAATTTTTTAAATTGGGGAATTACTTGCCATTATTCACAATTCACAAGTTCTAGCTAGACTTTCCCCTCACCTTGTAACATCCCTAAATGCTAAAAAGCTTTGACTAGCTTCCCAAATTCCTGTACATGCTTCCTTCTCACTTTTCTAACCTCACTGTCCACCACTGCCCCTAAATATACTCTACTTTTCAATCCAACTGAATTTAGTTTCCAAACCCACTTCTACCTCCAAGTCTCTGCTTACACTGTTCTCTAATCTTGGTTGTCCGTTCTTACCTGTCAAATCCAAACAATCCTGTAAGGTTCATCCTAAATGCCTCCTTATCAAAGCCTTCCTTATTTTTCACAATTTAGCATAATCTCTCCCTTTTCTGAAACCCCGAAACTCTTTGTCTATAACTCTTCAAATCATTTACAGTTAATTTCTAGTTGCCTGCAATTTCACCAAAGGGGTTAAGAGTGCAGGTCTGGAGATGAGTAGACCTAGGTTTCTAATCCTGGCTCTTTCACTTACTAGTTAAGTTTATCTGGGAAAATTATTTAATTTCTTGAATCTTCAGCTTCTTCATCTGTAAAATTAGGATGCAACATGTATTTCATTGGGTTTATTGTGAGAATTAAATGAGATAAAATTTGCATAGTCTCTGACATAGAGTAAGTGCTCAAGAAATGGTGGTTGCTACCCATCTTATTCTCTTTACCACACTGTACACTGTAATGGCCTTTTGTAGATTTTTATATAGCCTGCATTACTAAGCTCAGTGCTTTGTATGTATTAGGTGCTCAATTACCAAAAGGAGATGTATTCCCTCACCATTCTATTCATATAACATCAACACAAGTTTTACTTTCTTCCCAACTATGCAATGGTTTTATATTTTATGTAATTCAGGAGTTGAATGAGATTATCTCTCAGATTCTTATGTGTCTTAAGCAGTTTGACATTTTTAAAAACTGTTAAAATGTAATCATTAAAAAAAATATGTTAAATATCCACATGGCACAACTACTAGCACCTTTTGATCCAGTGAAGAGAAGATCATCAGTAGAATCCACACAGAGCACAGCTTTTGTATGCCCTTCAGCTATGTGAATACACTGAAGTGGAGAAGCTCTGATTCCTTTCAAAGCTGGAAATGGGTTGATTATGCCCCTGAGGTGGGGGAAAAAAATAAGATTTACTTTAGTAGCTATATCATGAAACTACTTTTTATTTTTTTCTTTGGCTTTAAGAAGTCTTTCTAAATAATTAGTATTGTAATAAAATCCAGATTGCTCCCTTGCCTCTTTTTTAAGCAAAACGACAGAGACAAAGTGTGAAATTATAATAGTAGTGTTGGAGTGCATCAACTAATTAGGCATCAGCTAGCAGGTGCATTCTGCAAACAGCAAAGTCATGATAAATTGGATTTTTTTATTAACAATTTCATCTCTTCAAAATTTAATGAAGTAATATTGGGAGTTCTTCAAATATAGTGAATTATGAAAAATGAGAAAGCATAAATGATGGATAACTGGAAGATGTGACTATCAACCTGGAATGAGACTCTATGTCAAAAAAGACATTCTAGAGAAAGTATAATACATACCACCTAAAATACTAAGGAAGCAAATTTCAAACAAATTTGAATAAATACAAGAATGATTGCATAGCCTGAAATTCTAAAGGGAGAATGGCTCAAAAATAACAAAAACTTTTAAAACTCTAACAATCTCAAAGACGATTTTTAAAAAAGAGTAAGATTTTTAAAAATATTGATGCTCTTTTGGGAGATTTCTCATAATTTTAATATTTCTGGAATTTCTGCTTTATGCCACTGGACTATGAACTATGAAAATATAAAATTTATCAAAACACTGTCCCTATCCCAAAGGAGGTTAAGACAGGATCTGAACTGAAATAATTGTATTGGGAAGACTAAAAATGAGAGTGAATTAAGAAATGATAAATATATAAGTTGGATGTATCTTTTCTCAGAGCAGGAAGAAAAATTATGTTGAAATATGTCCATTATATAAGACAGATGGCATAATGTTAGGACAGATTCAGCAATAAAACAAAGCTGTCTGTTTCCATCTTCCTGATGAAGGAGAACAACCTTTAAGATATGAGGGACAGAAATAATTAAGAAGAAATGTAAGCCCAAGATACATTAGATCTGACAATGAAGAGTTATTCAGTGAGTTCAAGTATTTCTGTTTTTAAATCATTAGATCACAGGGTTGTGAAAGTATATACCATTGCAGAGGCAAAATCATTGTTGGTATACTAAGAGGATCAATAAAGGGGATAAAACATGTAGACCCAATTTTCCAGAAAGGAGGAAAAAAAGTGGATTTCAGAAATTACAGATGAGTAAAACTTCTTGTTGAGTCTCATAGAGGAAAATATTAAACAAATCATTACAAACACTTAAATGCTCATCAGTAAGAGATAACATCTCACAGGGGAAGGTCCTTGTAGAATTAATAGGCAGGAAATTAGGGGAATGTCATATTCACAATATATGTTGATTCCAATAAGGTCCATACAAAAAGCTTTTCAAATGATATCCCTATGGACATGGTGGGTAAGTATGAAACTGTTGTAGTAAGGTAGTTCCAACAGTGGCTGAAGAGTCACCCCTAAAGAGTCAATGTTCCTCTCAGTCTGGAAAAAGATCTTCAATATCTAGTCAGTCTTTCCCCAGAACTCAAGACAGATATGGCATGTTTATTAAATTGATATATTAAAGAGCTGTATTGTCTAGAAAAATTACCGAAAAAAATCCATTTAAGTAAGTACTTAGCACTAAAATATTCATTGGATAAAATTTAAGCATAAAATTTAAGTTGAAGATAGAACAGAATGCTCCAAGTAGGAAAGGAGCTTAATTAGATTTTAAAAGCTAAAGAAATTTGTTTATTGAATACAAGATCAATGGATCAACAATTTATGATTCTTCTACCAACACTTTCAATGACTTGTGCAAGTAAGTATTTCAGGAGAAAGAAAGCAATAGAGCTACTATATTCTGCCAAGGCCACATCTGGAATGAGGCTGAGTTCCAGTTGCCACATTTTAAAAACAGCTTTGAAAAATCAGAGATTTTCCAAAACAGTGGAAGCAGAAAGAAGGATCTGCAGACTATATCATATTAGGAACAGATGAATCTAAAACTATTGAGCTGATAAGAGAACCTTCATCGGAGAGAGCATACAAAAGCACAGTTAAATAGCTGAATATTTAAAGAGCTGGCACATACACACAAAAAAGGTATACTGGATTAAATCTAGCATAGCTCAAGAGGGCTGATGACAGACCAATGAATAAAAATTTAAAGGAGGTAAATTAGGCTTAGGATTTAAAAAAATAAACTTTATTTTTGGGGTTTAGTTATAATGATTTCAAAAAGTGAAGGGAGTTCCCCATTACCAGAAATAAGACCAGGAATTGTTACCACATGGGTGTATAATTACAAAATCCAAAGTATTATTTGCATTCACACATCAATTTGAGATTCTTGAAATTAATGCTCAGTAACTTGTTGGCAATGTAAGAACTTAACCAGATTAAAACTGAAATGGTAGCAAAACCTCCTCAAAAGTCTAAAACTGTCATTTTGAAATCCTATCAATATTATGTGGGGTTTATAGCTATGAACTGAAGCCATCAAATTATAACTATTGCTTCAAATGTTGAAAAGTTATGACCTAATGCATAGTCAATTGTTGCTCTTCTAAAACATTAAATATATATGTATGTATATTCTAACAAGCTGATTATAAAGAAAAGAATTAATGTTAATAACCTAAGAGCTGTTTTGATCTGCATTTAATGACACAAATCATCCTAAGAAAAAAGCTAAACAGTACCCTTGGTTATTTAGCACTTGGTTATTTAGCACTATGTCTCCAAAAGAGTTCCTTCCTTCAGATTACTATCTTTATCCTAAGAATCTATTAATGTTTCCTGATGATATAATGTGCAACACAATTCTGTCATGTCAAAGGTTGTAATATTACAAAAGTGAATATTTGCCTCCAGTAACTTATGTATGGCATAGCCCTAGAGACCAGGATGTCTCTTTTTCATTCTTATGTGTTTTATTTATTCAGATTTCTGAAGAAAAATAATTTCAACATTAAATATAGCATCATATTTATTAGATACTGAAAGATACTCTCAAATATTCAGAATGTTAGAGTTAATATTTTATAGAGATTACCTTATACAAAAGGTAATAGAAAAAGTACAGAAATTGGAAACATAAACCCATGGTATTTCTTTCTCTATTAAAATTAATCTATCCACATTCTGAAGTATATAAATCAACTTTAAAATAGTTTAAGTTAAGTTTAAATATTGCAAACTTATACAACAGATCTGATGTGAAGGGGAAAAATGCTTATTTCTGATCCATGCAAAAACCAGTAAAGTCTTGTAATACTGTGAATAAGATTAATTTCCTCTCCCTTCCCCTGCCTACCTTCTGGAGGATCTACTGATGATCAGGAAAATGGCCACATGGGAAAGAAGTGCAAAGAGAGAGGAGACAAACTGATTAGTGGGAAGAGGAAATGAAAGGAAAAAAGAGAAATTAGGGGTCCAAAAAACCCATAAACATGAAAAAAATGCCACATTGTTATTTGAAAAACAGCATCTACCAGTTAAGACGATTTATTATGTTTTAAAAATTCTTTTACTTTCTGTATCTTTCTATATTTTAGGTACCATAGCATCCTTTTTTTCCCCTAGTATACCTTTTTTTAAAATCACAAATCCTGCCATAAACTTTTTATTTAAAATCGATAAATCAACATGAAAAAACACCTTATTCACTTCCCATGCCTTGAGGTGGAAAAACCCATTAAGGAGCAAACCTTTACATTAATTTTCAAAGAACTTAAGTTCTTTAAAGAAAAGTTTTAGGTTATAGACAGAATACAAATAGCACAAATTTTAATGCTATCATATAAAAAAGTTTACCACTACTTTGAAAGGTATGGTCACAAAAATATATTAAAATTAGTGTTTAAAAACATCAGTGCATTTATATGGTTTACAAGTTATGAATGCAACAAAAATGAGATTTGTTTAAAGTTTCTAGGAAGGCATTTTAGAACATCAATGAAATGCCAGAACGTAGGAAAGAGAGAAAGTACCTGTGTACCTCCGACAGAGAGGAATCACTTTCATCAGACCTACAGTGAAAGAGTTAGAATTATGAGGGAAAAGAATACAGATGTCAAAAGGTAAAGACACTGAGATTGAACTGACTCAACAGTATGAATACCAGAAATACAGCAAACATTTCCTTTACAGTGCCCTGCTTTTCTATTTGCACTGGATATCAGCAAACTCAGTGACAGCTAAATTAGTTAAAATTTTGTGCTTATGTTTCCTACCAAGATTTTGGGGGAAAAACTTTCTATTACTGATCCACAGAACCCATCTATCCTCACTTTCTAAAATGTAGGCCCTGAAGAGGAACAACATCAAGCAAGTGAAATACATCACTCCAAGACTCTATTTAATTTGACTAGTACTAGAAAAAACTTTCAGTTTCAGTAGTCATTAATGAACTTTATTCCTCTTGATAATTACTTTAGATTTAGACTCTCATGTGGAAGTTGCACAAATACATTATATGTTTGCATGGAAAGCAAATCATTCAAAATTTAATAACCTTTGTGTTGTTTTTTTTTTCTTTGGGTCACGCGGGCCTCTCACCGCCACGGCCTCTCCCATTGCGGAGCACAGGCTCCGGATGCACAGGCTCAGTGGTCGTGGCTCACGGGCCCAGCCGCTCTGCGGCATGTGGGATCTTCCCAGACTGGGGCACGAACCCGTGTCCCCTGAATCGGCAGGTGGACTCTCAACCACTGCGCCACCAGGGAAGCCCCAACCTGTGATTTTAATTCATCTCAAAAACATGGAGTTCTTCTGATTAGGCAGTCCCTCAGTAATAGTTGGGAGGTTTTACTGGGATTTTAAATACAGGTGAGCCACTCCTGTCAGCCTTAACCTGAAACCTCCAGGACTGACAATAAGTCTGGTTATCGTGAAAATCTATTTAGCTTGTATTATACAATATCCTTGGGAAGAATGAGGATAGAGTGAGTGCTGGCATATTATGTAATCAGAAATAATGTGTGGGACCTACTTCTAGCTGGTGAAATATGCTAGACTCAAAAAGGAGCCCAAAGAAAGTCATTAAAAAGGTAGGTGAGGGGCTTCCCTGGTGGCGCAGTGGTTGAGAGTCCGCCTGCCAATGCAGGGGACACGGGTTCATGCCCCGGGTCCGGGAAGATCCCACATGCCGCGGAGCGGCTGGGCCCGTGAGCCATGGCCGCTGAGCCTGCGCGTCCGGAGTCTGTGCTCCGCAACGGGAGAGGCCGCAACAGTAAGAGGCCCGCGTACCGAAAAAAAAAAAAAAAAAAAGGTAGGTGAGTTTTTTGAAAGTGTAGTCAGTTATTCTAAGTTTTAGTTTATAGAGACTACAACAGAGTCAAATGATTGGTAGGTAGCTCATAAACTATTTCAGTAAAAAATATGGAACTATAATTAGATTGTCAAGATTATCAAAAGACCAACAGAAAAATTTTATGACTGTGAATGCAAGGGAGACAAAATTTAGTAATTCTTCATCATCGCTAGTGAAAATGGACTTCCTAAAGACATTCTTAATGTTCTTCTACTCTTTCTCAATTAAATGAGAGGTATGATTTAACAATGTTCAAGAGTCTTTTTTTAAATATATTTAAAAAAAAACCTATCTAGATCATTTGAAAGGACATGTCATCTGATTAAACTATATTAAAACCTAATTTTAATATAGTTTAATCTAACTGATTAAACTATATTAAAATCTAATCAAAAATGTTATCCATAAATTAAGTAGATTAAAGAATCTTTCAATATGATGGCGTGTCTCTCTAAGTCTATAGAGCCATTTAGCATGATCTAAACATGCCAGACAGATCTTAAACAATACCCTGTAAATTTCAGAAATTGTTGATATATACAGGGAGATTATAGCGTAGAAAACAAAGAACTGGTGTGGGATACTGAATATCAAGTACATATACTATCCAAAATGCTATCATTCAAAATCAAAGCAGAAAGTCAGTTAATAAACACCTTATGGCAACACTGTTAGTATGAAATTCTTGCAAGAGAGATTCTGGCTCAGTGTGGGAATATTTTTTCACTTCAAATTTAATGAAAATTATATTTTCCATACCCCTCCAACTTCTCTTCCCCAACAACCCACCCTGAGTTCTACCCCCTCCACCCATAAAGGTACTCTTCTATCCCAAGAATACAGTTACTCAAGTTTTGTGGTGGATTTGTAGAACAACCAAATGATAACAACATGTTACACATAAGGCAATGCTTTTGTAAGCTGTTATATCCACCAAAGGTAAAATAATTTGCCTCTTTTCAATGCAGGCTGTCTGGATTAGAGGCTTTTATGGGCTCAATGAAGCTGAAAAATCCCAAGAAATTTAACTTCAAGTGGTCTCAAAGATTTTTCAATTCCAATTTACTTGTAGAAGAAAAGGTAAGACAAGTGCTCAGTATAGCAATGCAAATCTATAGCAGGGAATAATGTTCAGCAGGAAAATTAATTTCTCTAATTTTGTCTATATGGTTCATTTCCCATTGGAAAAACACATGAAATATGGCAAGAGTTCACAAGTCAGACTCCATCTCCCACACAGAGAGAAGGCTAAATGTTTTCTACAGACTGTATTGAAAGGTTCAGAATATTATAATGAATAATTGGGGCTCTTTTACATAATGACTTACTTATCCTGCTGAACTGATGTGTTTCCCTGAGAAACAGTAAGACGATTAAAAACATTCAGTTCATTACGGGGCCGGCTTGGTGGGGAAGAAGGAGGTGAAAGACTAGCCTCTGAGGTTCCAGAATCTGAGCTACAAGAAAAAAAGAACATTAAATAGGTGGCTTTAATTGGCTTTGATTTGTTAGAAATGTTGTAAGAAACATTTTTTTAATAAAAGCTTTTCATTATACAATTCCTTCCTTTCTTCCTCTGTTCCTTTTTTATAAGATAAAATGCACTCTGAACAATTTAATTAAAAATTTTTTTCCACTGAATCTTGTTACATTGGCCACAAGATGGCACTAAAGAAAAAGTTCTGTCTGCTAAAATCTAGTCAGTATAAATAAAGCAAGCCAAATTTAAAATGATACAATTTTAGAGTTGAGAGCAAGTTGTTCACTTTACAGATGAGGAAAGAGACCCTGAGAGTTTAAGAGGAATTTGCCTATTCAGTTGATTCATTCATTTATTTTTAAATTACTTATTTGCTCCATCCCCTATCTCCTACTTATTCTTAAGACATTCGATTCAGTAGAAACAGGTAAATTACATCTTTAAATACAGGAAACAAGGATGATTAGAAGAGCAACTTCCATGACATTCACATCAGCTAAACCAGTGGTCAAAGTAGAGAGTGTGCATGTTGGTACAAGGGAGGAGGATGGTATAAGATCATCCACTTGGGTACAGAAAATATATGAAAACTTCTTTCATAATTATTTTTATGTTAAAGAAATTGTCTTTACCAATACTTAAATATAGATTAGCATTGATATTCCTACTCAAGAACATGTCAGAGATCTACCTGCTATATGCAGCTCCTTAGGAGACCTGAGGGAGATCTCAGTGTGCCACAGGGTAGAAAGGTAACAGTGGCTCTAACCCATTTATAACTTTCTGTGTGTTGTGGTGTTGCAATTTACAAATGTCCACGTAAGTGGACCATTAGATTATATTGTGTACTATTAAGTAAACTAACCCTCACAAAACACACAAATAGCTTTTAAAATATTTCAACAAAAAAACCAATTAAGGATAATACCAATTTAAACATAAAAGAACAGCAAGAAAATGGCACAAGTCACACGTCTTCTAACACTAGATTTTTGTTAACCACTTTAAAGAGGTGAAATCAATGTCAGTTTTATCAGATGACAGTCAAAGTTAATTTCAAAACTTTCTAGAAGACTATTGGAATTGTAGTTTTAATAAACTTCTCCTGAAAGGTATATTAACTCCAAAATGATATGCACAAATAATTGAAAAATAAATCAGACTATATGAATGGGGACAAGTGCTCAAATTTATTTACAAGTATGTGTTACCAAGAAAGACTACTTATACAAGCCAACAGCACACTTGATTGTCTTGATTGGTCAAATCAGTCACAATCCCAGAGTCAGTCTGAATATGGAAAATAATTTCACTCTTGTGCTTTAGCATCTAAGTGCATCAGACATTTTATACAATCTAGTAGATAAAAAGCATGGGTAACTTACTGTTTTTGTTCCTTGGCCTTTGATTTTTCCCCTTTCTCATATGCCTTTCTCCTTGTTAGAGGGGAAGGCTCTGGTAACTTTTTTTCTGATACAGATGACTGTCTGGAACTAAGAGAGAGAAAGGTTCTATAATCATCTAATTTTAAATATATACATATAACTTTGGCAGATACTCAACCTAAATATTTAATAGATTAATAACTGGAACTTGAGAAAGATTATTTGGAAAAAAGAAATAGAACTAGGACAGGAAAATATCACATGAGTTATTTTAATTAATGGGAGCTTGATAACTATATATTTAATTTTTAAATTGGCAATTTTGTCAAATACATACATGCCCATTATCTTTGAATGTAAACATCAATGCTATACTGCCAAATAGCTAAAATAATTTTTTAATTTTAAACATTAAGTGTTTAAGTTTGATTAGAATTGCTTCAGTTGAAGAAAAATTGTCTTTATAGTTTTGCAAGAACAAAAATATTAGAATATCAGAATATGAGAAACAATGAGATTTAATGAATTAATATTTACACAGTCACAAAAGAATACTACAGGTAATCACAAAAAACTACAATTATTTTACTTAACTAGTATTTAAGTATTAGTTAGCTATATCTATTTTAGTACTAAAAATATTTTTGTTTTATTATAGACTTTAAATGTTCAATAGTGGCTATGTAATTAATAATTTAAGACTATGATTGTTGTGTACAGTGGTAATGAATTTTAATTGAAAAAACTGAATTTTTTGCTATACTTGACTAGTTTTATTAATAAGGAAAAAAACCACTAAGGAATTAGCAAGCAGGATCCCCAGAATGGGCTTACAGTGATTTCTATTTGAAAGTGAAAACTAAATATAATTAAACTTCACGTGCCTGATTTTTCTAATAAGAGGAAATCACATTTTAGAAGTTCTGCATCATTTAAATCATAAGGCCCACTTGAGTAAATTCTTTTACTTTATGCAATGGAAATCATGTAGTAATGGGATATAAGAGTTACTGCACCAAGCACATGACCAACTTTTAAATTTGTACAGAATTACACAAGCATCTTAATTTATGAAAACTTGGATAATAAGTCATGTGAAGAGACAGTGTCTAAAAGACATTTTCTACAACCTGTCATGAATGATACATTTTTAAAATGAAAAACAAAAGGGCAAAAGGAAGGTATTACCTGAATTCTGGATTCCAGGTCATAGATTTAGTCTTGAAGTTCCAAAAGTCTCTATTCATCTGATAGACTAAATGCTGAACACATAGGAGTCTCTAAAATCTGTTCTCAGTTCTATATCACTACCTTCACCAAAAGCAATTCTTCCAGTTATCTTACAAAAAAAGCACTGAAGCCATAAGCTATACTGGTTAGCAATCTCTAAGAGCAAATCTAATAGTTAATTACATAAGTCACCTCAAGCACATGCAAGATAGTTCTGTCATTAAAACTAATTTTGGAACTAAAGGTAGCAGATGGGCTTACTGAATGGAAGACAGTGAAAATATCTTTATAAGATGAAAAAAGTTATGGGAAACAGATGTTCAAATTAGGGTGGGGAGTATGACATACAGAGTCATATAGTATGAACCATTTTTTTGGCAATATTTCCCAATGCAATGATGTGTTCATTCAATAGATCATCTGCTAGATCACATGTGAGAGTTAGTTTGGAAAAAAGCCATTAAAAATCTTTACCAGTGAATGACTGATGTAATTTTAATATAACTAACAACACACACACACACACACACACACACACACACACTGGCCTGTGTAGGGAAATCTTTGTTCTCAAGATAATAATGAAAAAATTTTAAATAAGATTTGTTTTGAATGGAACATTTTTTGTTAAGATTATCATAGAGAGGAGAGGTAGTATTTCCTCCTTCAAATCTTTAATAATACAATATTTATACCTTGTGTGTACACTCATCCCAGACATGCAATGTGCTTCAAGGCAAAGAATTAGGAAAATTCAAAATGTATTATTTGTAACTGACATTTGTATTTTTCTTTAAAAGTGTCAGCAAAGGTTTACTATCTTGACCAGGCTCTTAGAACTAGGATATAATGTAATTTAGAGTAAATTTAAGAATCTTTAAAGCTTCTGTTTTATATAATGGTTTTATAGGTATAACTTTAATCTAGTTTAGGTGTTTCTAAATAAATTTTTTCTGTAATTCACAACTCAGCCTTTATAAAAATTATAATCTTTAAGAAAGACCCTAAAACTTAGAAATAAGACAAAGCAATTCAACAAAGAACATCTCATTTAAATTATTTTGAATGTCTAAAAATTAGGAGACACAACACCTAACAGAAATTACTTTGAAAACTAGAGATCTTATTTACATAAATTTTAAAAAATAGAAATAAGAAATTAGCAACATGCATTTTTTAAAAAAAAAAAAAGAAAGCCAAAAGAAAGGAAGTTAGTGTAGCTGGGCCAGACTTACATGCTGCCTATCTTAGAAGGGAAGCCAGATGGGGGAGGGAGCTCTTTTTCCCTAGCAGAAGTACTTGTCTCTGTATTCATTCCAATCTCTTGCCCTTCTGCAACAGGTGTAAGAGGGCCAGGCAAGGAGGCATCTCCTGTACTAGTGTCTGAAGCTAGTTCACTGCTATCTGCATACAGCAATTCCATTTGAGTGGTGGTTCTCCTTCGGGCCTAGTCAGAGAATGGAAGGAAAAACAATCATGTGCAAATTTTCGCAGGGAAGATGATTAGGCGATATTTAATATTAGTTTAAAATAGGTAAAACATTTAGCATGTCTTTTCCTAGCAAGTGTGTCAAACATAACATGTAAGATAGTGACAAGCCAGAGCTACAGCCAGATAAGACCTTTAGAGGCCATAATAATAGCCAACATTTCTGTTGGGTGCCAGAAATTGTTATAAATACTTTACTATATTAGTATATACTATCATTATCCCAATTCACAAATGAGAGAACTGAGGCACAGAGAAGCTAAAAGTCCAAAGTCACACAGCTAGTAAGTGGCAAAGCCAGATTCAAAACCAGGCAATCTGCCTCCAATATTATTGTGCTATACTGCCATTCATCGCCAGCTCCCTCAACATATCATTAAAAAAAAAAAAAGAAAGAAAGAAAGAAGAAAGAAATTAAACCAAAAGATACTTGCAGGGATATTCAACTAAATTCTGATGTTTCCCAGGCTTAGATGATTTATTTAATATAAATTTTAATTTCATTTTACTATCAATTTTTACATCTGTTTCTCCTTTTTTATGACCCTGCCCCCCTGATGCTTTAACTGGGTGTTTAATCTGCCTGCTGGATATCTACCACCAGTCCATACCACCTTTTGTCAGCATGGTGAGGCAGGTGAAGGTTATTTTCCTAGAATCTAAATTTACCATAAGCATTCCCTTCCATACTCCTGAAAAACCACTGGGACTACCTTGTTGTTAACGCTTAGAGTTGGCTGCTATCGCTAATGTATTAACAGATAATCAAGGTGTTTACCAGATTAGAAACTCTAAAGGGCAGACAACCTGTTTTATTCAACTTTGTATCCCCTGCATTTAACATAGTGCTGGTAAATATCTATTTAAAATATATACTCAACTTCACTTTTTCAATGAGTGAAAAATAAATAATATGAGAACCTTTTAGGCATCTTTGCAGTTCAAAAGGAGTGGTAGATAATACCTGAAAACTTTTGGAAAGAGAAAGCCCTGCAGGTCAACCTTTTACCCTGTCAGTTCTCCCTACTGCAAATTGAGTCATTTTCTTGGGAATTCCGAACCACGGTGGGTTTTTTTAGGAGATGACCTTTAGGCTACCACTTCACATTTCTCTCTGGCTTTCACAAGGCCTGAAAGACCAAGTTACCTTAGGAGATTCTCTCCGCCACTTAAGACTGGATCCAAACTATACTCGAATCCTCTCTTTGAGTTTGGGTAACTTCTACTTAGTCACTTAGAATAATAAGACACAAACCACATGTCACCAAGCCAGTACCTCAAGGACCATACATAAAGACTGGAGATGTTTTTCAGTTGGCTAGCCCAGTATTTTAAAGATAAGGAAATTCTCCATTAAAATCCATATTTAAAGCTTCTCTTTAAAAAGTTGAGGATCTGGTAGCCTTAGGCCCATATTCCATCATGGCAAAAATAAGCAGTAGTTGAGTGGTGGCTATTTGCTTTAGATGCAGCATGTCCACTTCAGGTAATCATAATAATCCCTAATCCCTATTAATTACCTTACATCCAGCCAAATTACTCATTTATATTACCTGGCTAACCACTGTGGGCCTTAAATCCATCCTGTCCATTAGCACAGTACTATTCTTTTGAGTCCTGATTTCATCCATTCATTCAACAAATATTTACTAAGCACTACAAGAATTCTTTGTTTTCAAACATCTTAAGATAGTTAATTCATCTAGTACCAATGTTACCAACACTCAATCTGAAATAGACCATGTGTTTCTTACACATTTAACAGTATGTATCCTTTATTTTTTTAAGCTTCACAAATGTACATTATAGCATCAATTTTCAATACAAAATGATGATTAAGAGTTGGCCTATTCAAACCACCTCAAGACACAGTTAAACAAAATAAATAAGGAATACTTGAGGACATACTAGAATGTTAAAATTTCAAAAATCTCCTGTCAATCTAAATTATTTTTAAGGATTGTTTTCCATAATCATATCTTATCTAGTAGAAAAAGTACAAGAATATAGTAAATCACAAGTTTCACAAAGGAGCAATTTTTCAATATAAATTTTTTTCAAGGGGGAATATGATAAAGAACTAAATTTCTTACACATGAAATCTTTGGTAAAAGCATGCTTACTTGCTGACCTATTAAGAGTCAAACCTGAGGCCTATGTGATTAATAGTGACAATAAAGAACAGCAGAAAAAATGTTTACCTGGTATTTTCAATTCTCCTTACCTTGTTTTTAGGTTTCACTTCACCACAAAGCTTCATAAGGTCTGAAGAGAGTGAGCTATGTGGAAATAAGTAATTAACCACATGATTAAAAGTGAACTTATAGAAAACTGTATGTCCTTTAATGAGTACAAGTATGGAAAAAAATTTATATGCCTACAGAAAACACAGAAAGACAATATTTAAAATCAAAATAAACTAATTAAAATAGTCCATTTTCCTTCCTTAAATATCCCAGTATTTTTATTTTAAAGTTTTTGATGGTTAAACATTACTTAGTTGGGCTTCCATATTACTGTTTCTAGTTCTCTTCACTTAGCCATAAAATCCAAAATTATTTGTTTTATGGTAATTCTTTGATGCACAGGATAAAAGTATTAAAAATATTACAGAAATAAGTCAAATCTATTAAGTTTCTAAAGCCTCTCTTACCTTCCTTCTGATCCTGGGCTGTTTAAAGGTACATCCTCATCAGTGCTGTCCTCTACATTTTCTAAAAAAATGTCCAAAATGTAAGTATTATCCACATGTCACAATTTGAATGATGACTGTAATCCCTATTCTATAATAAGCAACAGCCCAAGTTCTCTCAATATGGGCACTTTGGTTTTAGTAACTGAATCAAATTAGAAATGTAAAAAAATATTTCTAAGAAACTCCTTTGATTATATGTCCTGGGATGAGAAAAATATGTTCAAAATAGGAAAGCTATGAGTTGAATGATAAAACAAAGAACAGCATTCACAGGATGGAAATGAGATCATGTATTTATCAGAGTATGTATAATTATTTATATATTTTTCAGAGTATGTATTTATCCCGCACCATCCATTTATCCCATGTATGAAAAACCACTGAGTAAAACACAAGATTAAAGTAAATGCTGCATGCGCTCCCTTTAATGTACTGAGCCAACTTCAAAAACTACATAGGTATAAACATAGTTGTACTTTATCAGTATTCCAACTTATATATTTTCCTTTATTTTTGTTTTCAAGTAGAGAGAGAGCATGTGTGTGTGTCAAGGTATTCAGGAGTTACATACCAGCATGCAGCTCATTCACATGTACATAAAGGACTAAAACTACGGGTTTCCATGCAACAGTTTTGTAGATAAATACAAACAAACCACTGCTATTTCAGAACAACTGTAGCACACTAATAAAAAGAGAGGAAAAAGCAAACATATAAAACTAGTAGGAAGTCAGTAAATAAAACAGCCACTGAAATTAAATTATTTAAAATGTCAGTGAGCCCCTAACACAGGTGCAAGTTTTCAAAACTTATACATTTTATTATAAAGCCATTCCACAAAGCTAAAGGCAATATTATCAACAATATATAGTTGGGGACTTCCCTCGTGGTCCAGTGGTAAAAAATCCACTTCCAATCCAGGGGATGTGGGTTCGATCCCTGTTCAGGCAACTAAGATCCCACATGCCGCAGGGCAACTAAGCCCTTGCGCCACAACTACCAAGCTCGCACGCCTCAACAAGAGAGCCCGCCTGCCGCAAACTATAGAGCTCATGTGCTCTGGAACCCATGCACCACAACTACAGAGCCCATGTGCCCTAGAGCCCGTGTGCCACAACTAGAGAGAAAAAGCCCATACACCACAACTAGAAAAGCCCAGGCACCGCAACTAGAGAGAAGCCCGAGCAGACCGTGCACCATAATGAAAAGATCACTTGTGCCTCAACAAAGATCCTGTGTGCTGCAACTAAGACCTGATGCAGCCAAAAAATTAAGGAAAATAAATAAATAAAATATTTAAAAATAATTATATATATGTCAGTGAAAAATATACAGTATTCATCTCCCTTTAACTTTTACATTTATATCATACAGGCGGATTATGCTCATAAGTCAACTAATTCCTTTCTCAGATGCTCCCGTTCTTCCTCACTGTTTAGCAGACACTTCGATAGAAATTCAGTAATACTTGATAGCATTATCTAAAATGGAGCCCATCTAGGACCCACACAAAGGGAGTTTACTTTCCGAAATGAGCAAAATGGTGGTCTTGAAGGCAATGTGTATCTCAAAGCCCACGCTTGCAGGCTGGAGGATGTGCTTCAAAGAAAGGATAATTGAGTGCTAAGGTGACTGAATTAGTCAATAACATAGAAAATGTAAAGAAATGACAAATCTAGTCTTTATTTTTCCATGTATAAAAGCAGGCTAAGATTGACTAGTAATTTTCTTGTAGGGAGTGATGAAACAAGTTAGTATATTAAACACCATATGAGTGCTCAGTAAAAGCTACTTAGCTCCTGCATATGCATATATGCCTTATTTAGAGATAATTACAGTTTGACATAACCAACCTAGCCAGAGGATACAACCCTCCACCCAGACATTCACCAAATTAGACACCTCTTCAGGACTGAGCTTTGTCTGTAGCACTACAGCCATCTGGGCAGCAGGACATGCCATCACCTCACTGCTCTACTCTCAACTCTAAGAACATAATTCCAGGCCAACACCAGCTTCTCTTCTCATCACTGAGCATTAAAGCTAAAAGCAGAGACTTAAAACTGCAAAATGCTTTAAAGTTCATACATATTGGTACACAGCTGCATAATCTCACATCACTAGAAGTTAACCAAACAGTTACTATTAAAGTCTTTTTTAAAGTTTATATAGGTATATGGATATGTATATATGTATGTATATGTGTGTGTGTGTCTGTATATATATATATATATATATATGTAGTATATGGAAAAGAGTTAACATAGCAGCCCAGAGACTACTATCCTTAGAAAGGCCTCCTTGCAAGGTTGGACTTTGTCTGTCATCTGAAACTTGGCTCTCAAGAGTATCCCTAGTCATCAGTTAACTAGTTAGGAAGTTCATTATACCTAGAACATTTGTGCAAACAATATGGCTTATGCTGAGAACTCCTGCTTTCCTTCTGGAGTCTAAAATTCTCGTATATACTAGACAAAGCGTGCCTATGTGACTAGTTCCCAGTAAAAACCTCAGGTGCTGAGTGTCTAATGGACTTCCTTGGGTGTAAACTATGCACACATGTTGTTGCATTTTCATTCCAGGGGGAAAAGTGCATTCTGTGTGATGTTTCCTGGGATGTTTCCTGGGAGGGAGAGAGCATAAGGCAGCCTGGACATGGATTCCTCCTGACTCCATCTGAGTCTTTTTCCTTTACAATCTTGTTGTGTATCCTTCCTCTCATGAATCTTTGCCATGAATACAACTATATGCTGAGCCCCCTGAGTCTTCTAGCAAATCCCCAAACATAGGAAAAGATCTTAGGAACACCAACATAGGTAGGGAAAAAAGAAGGGGAAAATAAAGATGTTCTTCAAAGGCTACAACAATACAAGCCTATTAGCATGGAGTACCAGCCCTTGCTCCCCCTCTAGCCTTATATTCATCATCCTACACCACATACTTGTTGCTCCAGAGCACCAACCTGCTTGAAGTCCTCATTCATACAATATGTTGGCTAAATGTCCAACTTTTAACTTACTCCCTGCTCAGAGTGACTCTTCTGCCCAGCTCCTTTCCACCTTGTCTCTTGCCTGGCTAAGTCTTTTTCTTCATTTATGTTTCAGCTCAAATTTCACCCCCTCCAGAAGGCCTTCATCAACTCCTCCATTCTTGCTGGGTAGCCCCATTCTGTGTTCCCATAATTCCCTGTACATATCTCAATCTCTGCCCTGTCTGCAATGTATCATAATCTGTTCATGGTCTGTCACCCTCAGCAAGGTATCAAGTCCATGAGGGCAAGATTCTGTGTCTTATTTATCTTTGAATCCCAGCACCCAGCCCAAAGTTGAGATAAATTGAAACTAAATAAATATTTTTTAAAGCAATGAATAGAATATGACCGTCTAGTTTCTGTGTATTTAACTTCCATGTTTTTCTCCTTCCGTGCTTTTCTTCTAAGCACCTCTGGTCTAGATTATGGCCTTAGGGAAAATTTATGCCATGAGTCACAGGTTATATCTGCTGAAGTGTTTCCCCTCTCTGTTTTTCACCCTCCTTTAAGCTACAGATAATTAAAAGCTGTTTGAAAGCTGTGAAAAAGTAACAATACACATCAAATAGCAGTTTAATATTTTCTGCACAAAAGGACATCAAAGAGGGCATTGCATTTTTCTTCCAAGTTAAAAGAGATAATGGACTTAAATAAGAATTTACTTATTACTATAAATTGAGCCACTAAGATGAAGAAGAACAAAGAAAAGTCGGAGGAGGAGGAGGGGGAGAAGAATAAGAGGAAGGAGGAGGAAGAGGAAGAGGAAAAGAAACATGCTTAATAACACATGGAATGGCAAAAATTCTGATTATAATTCAGAAATTTGGGTAGCCTAACATGGTTCCTTAATATAACCAATCCTTTTTCTACCTGTCTTTGTTATAGCTTGAGCAGGATAAAAGTTGTAGCCTGTTCATATCTGTATTATGGAATTGATCTCAAGGAAATACTATTTTGAGATTTAACACACAGGGTAAACGCCTAAAAAAATCAAACAGGGCTTCCCTGGTGGCGCAGTGGTTGAGAGTCCGCCTGCCAATGCAGGGGACATAGGTTCGTGCCCTGGTATGGGAAGATCCCACATGCCGCAAAGTGGCTAGGCCCGTGAGCCATGACCGCTGAGCCTGCGTGTCCGGAGCCTGTGCTCCACAACGGGAGAGGCCACAACAGTGAGAGGCCCGCGTACTGGGAAAAAAAAAAAAAATCAAATAGCTCATGTATTTTATTTGCATCGTTTAAAATAAATTCAGATTCATAGGTTATGTTTATTTTAATAACCCAGAGAGGAAATTACATTTAATCTTTCAGTTACATTCCTCTCCATCAAGTATTAGAAAATTTTGACAGCTGCGTGATTAGAAAAAAGTTAAGATCAGATTTTGAAATAATTTTAAATAAAAACTGGTCCAAAATAATCATTCACAAAAATTGCAAGTAATAAAATTACACTGATGCTTCTGATCCTTCATGTATATAACCACTATACACCACTATATATAACCACTATACACCACTCATGAGTGGGTGTAGTTCACATGAATGTTGTATTGGCAAGGGAAAATGTCAAAAATCTCAATACTCAGTGATATCTAAAGCTCTAACTTGAAAATATTATAAATAATGTTTTAATCTGTTCATTAAAATCCTTTGGATAGTTTTATTCAAGTTACAATATTAAAATATACATGGCTTAAGTTTATAAAACTTAAGAACAACTGAGAATCTAGCAAATATAAACCAAAGACAAATATATATAAAAGATAAATAACACAGAAAGTTATTTATGAGAGTAAAACAACAGATTCAAGTTAACAGATAGATTTAAAAATTAAAAAGGAATATATGTTCCATTTTTTCCTACAAGAAAGAGGGGCTTATGAAACTGGAACCAAATCTGGAGTTCAAATAATAAAATAGAAAAATAAACATACTTCTTTAAACATCTAAGAACTTAAAAATCAGGAAATGTGTAAGAAAGACAAAAGACTTAGTATGTTTGTGGTCACAGATACATTTCATAAAAGATCATGCAAAAACCAGCTTGCTGCCAATAAAAATTTTTAAATAAGATGTACCACAATTAGTGTACATGAACAATTAGTAATTCATGCAGCTGTAGGGTACACAGAAAGCTAAACATACTTACCTAATGGTATGCTATCTAGATCTGTGTAAATAACAGCAAAAAGGAAACAAAAAGCAATACTCCAATCAAAACAAATCCAATGTTAAGAACTCTCATATAAAACAAGATTATGTATCATTTATAAGATATGTAGAATAGATGCCATAGCAAACACTTATAAATTTATTTTTTAAGGCAGTTAGATATGTAAAGTAATGAAACTTGGTTAATACTTTAAATAATTTAAACAACCAATTCAGAAGCATGGTTGATCTTATTTATTCATAAAAACTAATTACTTAATAATGCTAAGTAAGCCTTTTTAAGTTGCTAATCATTTCTTGCAATGACAATAATTACATCCCCCAAAATTTATACATGCAAATTAAAGTAGGGATAATTATCAAAAGCATAAGTAAATATAGCATCTATTCAGTCAAGCTATAGGGAAAAAAGGTAGCGTATAGCATACTCAAAGAGCAAAGTTACCATGCAATTTATTTAACTAAAATTTAATCCAAATTACCTTGTAAAGCATGACCTAGTAAAGCATCTAGCTCAGGATTTAATTCTGCTTTCTCTTTCAACATATGAAATAAGAGCTGGTTTTGTGTAGCACTGGTTATTTCAGTTTGTTTAAGCCGACCTTCAAGTACTTTAATTTGAGCCTCTTTCTGGGCAGCCTGAAGACCCTATAACAACACCCCCCCACAAAAAAAATTTATCTTAGATCATACAAAACAGAATCTACCACACAAAGATCTGTATCAAATAACAAATGCATATGATGTATGGACTTTGACATTAAATAGATCTCGATTCATCCCAGCTTCTGCACTTGCAAGCTCGTTGACCCTAAGCAAGTTACCTTATCTTCCCGATTCTCAGTTTCCAAATATTCAAATGATATGAATGATTCTTACTTCCTTCCACATTGTGAGGATTAAGTGAGAGAACAAACCATTAAAGGTCTAGCACAGTCTCAACGTGGGAAAAAAGGTGAGTCAGAAATTATCACCTTTAACATTTAGGCAGAAGTTTCTGAAGATAAGGAGAGTGCAGCTGCATTTTTTCCTTTCTGATTTTTTTTGAGCACCCTAAGAGATTTTTCTTTTAACTTTTCCTTTGTTAAAGTGAAAAAGAAATTATTCTTTAAGTTGTTTACCTGTTCTAATACACAAGCACAATAGATGAGAAGCTAATGGAATTGATGTAAATACTGCTGAGTTTTCTTAACTCTAAGGAAAAGAACATTCCTCCTTATTACAAAGGAAAGGGTCAATAGAGAAAGATAAGCAAAATTGCAATGAATTAACCAAAGCTTAGGTTTTCAATAATAGTGTAGTTAGAACTTACCTTATTGATGCCCATTGACAGGAAGTGATCTAGCAGGTATCTGGCTTCTGTAAGTGTACAAGCATTAATGACTGCAGTGACATCCAACGTTTCTCCTTCTTCCTACATCAAACCAACATATGATGTATCATTACCTTGACCTGAATGTATTTAACAGAAGACAAAGCCATTGTTTCATGCATTTATTTGATATCATTGGATTAGCTAATGTGACTCCACAGAAAAGTATAAAATATGATCCCTACTCCAAGAAACATATGGTCTAGTTTAAAAGACAAGACAGTTGAGCAGTTAAGAACTCAAGGTTGATTAATACATTATATATGCCTTGTGTAAACAATAATAATATCACAAAATAGGCACAGAAATGGAAAGCAGGCAGGGAGTGGTATACATGCAAAACCTAAGAATCACATTAAATCATAGACAGAAAATCCCTTCATATAAAAATTCAAAGTGTTTTTAATGACAAAAACTACAAAAATACTTATTAAGTCATTAAACATCTTTTTAGTTACAAACCTTTGCTTCTTCCATCTGCATGATGTTGGCTTGACAATCAGAAATACTGTCATTGATATAATCTATATTAGCAGTTAATGACTCCATCTCCTCATTGATGGTAACCACATTTTTATCTCCCTCTCCATTTTCCTTGACTATCTTTTCCCTTCTTTTTGAAAGCTTCTCTCGTCTTTTTGTGAGTTCTTCCCTTTGCTATTGAGAAAACAGATTTGATTTTAAGAAATTATTTTCATCTAGGACCTTGAGAACATTATGCCAAATGAAATGAGTTAACAGAAGGGCAAATACTGCAGGATTCCACTTATATGAGGCAACTAAAATAGTCACACTTGTAGAAGCAGTAAATAGAATGGTGGCTACCAAGGGATGGGGGGAGGAGGAAATGGGGATCTGCTGTTTAGTGGATATAAAGTTTCAGTTATGCAAGAGGAATAAGTTATAGAACTCTTCTTTACAACATTGTGCTTATAGCTAACAACACTGTGCTGTACATTTAAAAATGTGTTAAGAGGGTAGCTCTCATGGTACCTGATCTTACCACAATTAAAAAAAAAGAAATGGAGATAGCTTCAACCACCAGAGGGCAGACAGCAGAAGCAACAAGAACTACAATCCTGCAGCCTGTGGAACAAAAATCACATTCACAGAAAGATAGAGAAGATGAAAAGCAGAGGGCTATGTACCAGATGAAGGAACAAGATAAAACCGCAGAAAAACAACTAAATGAAGTGGAGATAGGCAACCTTCCACAAAAAGAATTCAGAATGATAGTGAAGATGATGCAGGACCTCTGAAAAAGAATGGAGGCAAAGATTGAGAAGATGCAAGAAATGTTTAACAAAGACCTAGAAGAATTAAAGAACAAACAAACAGATGAACAATACAATAACTGGAATGAAAATTAAACTAGAAGGAATCAATAGCAGAATAATTGAAGCAGAAGAACAGATAAGTGACCTGGAAGACAGAATGGTGGAATTCACTGCTGAGGAACAGAATAAAGAAAAAGAATGAAAAGAAATGAAGACAGCCTAAGAGACCTCTGGGACAACATTAAACGCAAGAACATTCGCATTATAGGGATCCCAGAAGAAGAAGAGAGAGCAAAAGGACCCGAGAAAATATTTGAAGAGATTATAGTAGAAAACTTCCCTAACATGGGAAAGGAAATAGCTACCCAAGTCCAGGTGCACAGAGAGTCCCATACAGGATAAACCCAAGGATAAACACGCTGAGACACATAGTAATCAAATTGGCAAAAATTGAAGACAAAGAAAAAGTATTGAAAGGCAGCAAGGGAAAACCAACCAATAACATACAAGGGAACTCCCATAAGGTTAACAGCTGACTTCTTAGCAGAAACTGCAAGCAAGAAGGGGGTGGCATGATATACTTAAAGTGATGAAAGGGAAGAACCTACAACCAAGATTACTCTACCACAAGGATCTCATTCAGATTCGATGGAGAAATCAAAAGCTTTACAGAGAAGCAAAAGCCAGGAGAATTCAGCACCACAAAACCAGCTCTACCACAAATGAAAAAGGAACTTCTCTAAGTGGGAAAGACAAGACAAGAAAAGGACCTACAAAAACAAACCCAAAACAATTAAGAAAATGGGAATAGAAACATACATATCGATAATTACCTTAAACGTGAATGGATTAAATGCTCCAACCAAAAGACACAGCCTTGCTGAATGGATACAAAAACAAGACCTATATGTATGCTGTCTACAAGAGACCCACTTCAGATCTAGGGACACATACAGACTGAAAGTGAGGGGATGGAAAAAGATATTCCAAGCAAATGGAAATAAAAAGAAAGCTGGAGTAGCAATATTCATATCAGATAAAATAGACTTTAAAATAAACAATGTTACAAGAGACAAGGAAGGACACTACATAATGATCAAGGGATCAATCCAAGAAGAAGATATAACAATTATAAACATATATGCACCCAACATAGGAGCACCAGAATACATAAGGCAACTGCTAAGAGCTATAAAAGAGGAAATCGACAGTAACACAGTAATAGTGGGGGACTTTAACACCTCACTTCCACCAATGGACAGATCATCCAAAATGAAAACAAATAAGGAAACAGAAGCTTTAAATTACACAATAGACCAGATAGATTTAATTGATATTTATAGGACATTCCATACAAAAACAGCAGATTACACTTTCTTCTCAAGTGCGCACAGAACATTCTCCAGGATTGATCACATCTTGGGTCACAAATCAAGCCTCAGTAAATTTAAGAAAATTGAAATCATATCAAGCATCTTTTCTGACCACAACACTATAAGACTAGAAATGAATTACAGGGAAAAAAAAGTAAAAAACACAAACACATGGAGGCTAAACAATACATTACTAAATAACCAAGAGATCACTGAAGAAATCAAAGAGGAAATCAAAAAATACCTAGAGACAAATGACAATGAACACACAACAATCCAAAACTGATGGGATGCAGCAAAAGCAGTTCTAAGAGGGAAGTTTATAGCTATAGAAAGCCTACCTCAAGAAACAAGAAAAATCTCAAGTAAGCAATCTAACCTTACACATAAAGGAACTAGAGCAAAAAGAACAAACAAAACACAAAGTTAGCAGAAGGAAAGAAATCATAAAGATCAGAGCAGAAATCAATGAAATAGAAACAAAGAAAACAATAGCAAAGATCAATAAAACTAAAAGCTGGTTCTTTGAGAAGATAAACAAAATTGATAAACCATTAGCCAGACTCATCAAGAAAAAGAGGGAGATGACTCAAATCAATAAAATTAGAAATGAAAAAGGAGAAGTTACAACAGACACCACAGAAATACAAAGCATCATAAGAGACTACTACAAGCAACTCTATGCCAATAAAATGGACAACCTGGAAAAAATGGACAAATTCTTAGAAAGGTATAACCTTCCAAGACTGAACCAGGAAGAAATAGAAAATATGAACAGACCAATCACAACTAATGAAATTGAAACTGTGATTAAAAACCTTCCAACAGACAAAAGTCCAGGACAGATGGCTTCACAGGTGAATTCTATCAAACATTTAGAGAAGAGCTAACACCCATCCTTCTAAACTCTTCCAAAAAATTGCAGAGGAAGGAACACTCCCAAACTCATTCTATGAGGCCACCATCACCCTGATACCAAAACCAAACAAAGATACTACAAAAAAAGAAAATTACAGACCAATATCACTGATGAATATAGATGCAAAAATCCTCAAGAAAATACTTGCAAACAGAATCCAACAACACATTAAAAGGATCATACACCATGATCAAGTGGGATTTATCCCAGGGATGCAAGGATTCTTCAGTATACGCAAATCAATCAATGTGATACACCATATTAACAAATTGAAGAAGAAAAACCATATGATCATCTCAATAGATGCAGAAAAAAGCTTTTGACAAAATTCAACACCCATTTATGATAAAAACTCTTCAGAAAGTGGGCATAGAGGGAACCTATCTCAACATAATAAAGGCCATATACGAGAAACCAACAGCAAATATCATTCTCAATGGTGAAAAACTGAAAGCATTTCCTCTAAGATCAGGAACATGACAAGGATGTCCACTCTCACCACTATTATTCAACATAGTTTTGCAAGTCCTAGCCACAGCAATCGGAGAAAAGAAATAAAAGGAATACAAATTGGAAAAGAAGAAGTAAAACTGTCACTGTTTGCAGATGACAAGATACTATACATACAGAATCCTAAAAATGCCACCAGAAAACTCCTAGAGCTAATCAATGAATTTGGTAAAGTTGTAGGATACAAAATTAATGCACAGAAATCTCTTCCATTCCTAAACACTAATGATGAAAAATCTGAAAGAGAAATTAAGGAAACAATCCCATTTACCACTGCAACAAAAAGAATGAAATACCTAGGAATATACCTCCCTAGGGAGACAAGAGACCTGTATGCAGAAAACTATAAGACACTGATGAAAGAAATTAAAGATGATACCAACAGATGGAGAGATATACCATGTTCTTGGATTGGAAGAATCAATATTGTGAAAATGACTATACTACCCAAAGCAATCTATAGATTCAATGCAATCCCTATCAAATTACCACTGGCATTTTTTACAGAACTAGAACAAAAAATCTTAAAACTTGTATGGAGACACAAAAGACCCCGAAGAGCCAAAGCAGTCTTGAGGGGAAAATAACGGAGCGGGAAGAATCAGACTCCCTGACTTCAGACTATACTACAAAGCTACAGTGATCAAGACAAAATGGTAGTGGCACAAAAACAGAAACATAGATCAATGGAACAAGAGAGAAAGCCCAGAGACAAACCCACGAACCCATGGTCAACCAATCTATGACAAAGGAGGCAAGGATATAAAATGGAGAAAAGACAGTCTCTTCAATAAGTGGCACTGGGAAATCTGGACAGCTACATGTAAAAGAGTGAAATTAGAACACTCCCTCACACCATACACAAAAATAAACTCAAAGTGGATTTGAGACCTAAACGTAAGACTGAACACTATAAAACTCTTAGAGGAAAACATAGGAAAGAACACTCTTTGACATAAATCACAGCAACAACTTTTTTGATCCACCTCCTAGAGTAAAGGAAATAAAAACAAAAATAAACAAATGGGACCTAATGAAACTTAAAAGCTTTTGCACAGGGCTTCCCTGGTGGCGCAGTGGTTGTGAGTACGCCTACCAATGCAGGGGACACAGGTTCATGCCCCGGTCCGGGAAGATACCACATGCCGTGGAGCAGCTGGGCCCGTGAGCCATGGCTGCTGAGCCTGTGCATCCAGAGCCTGTGCTGTGCAACAGGAGAGGCCACAACAGTGAGAGGCCCGTGTAGCAAAAAAAAAAAAAAAAAAATAGGTTTTGCACAGCAAAGGAAACCATAAACAAGACGAAAAGACAACCCTTGGAATGGGAGAAAATATTTGCAAACAAATCAACAAAGGATTAATCTCCAAAATATATAAAGTGCTCATGCAGCTCAATATTAAAGAAACAAACAACCTAATCCAAAAATGGGCAGAAGACCTAAATAAACATTTCTCCAAAGAAGACATACAGATGGCCAAGAAGCACATGAAAAGCTGCTCAACATCACTAATTATTAGAGAAATGCAAATCAAAAGTACAATGAGGTATCACCTCACACCAGTTAGAATGGGCATCATCAGAAAATCTACAAACAACCAACGCTGGAGAGGGTGTGGAGAAAAGGGAATCCTCTTGCACTGTTGGTGTGAATGTAAATTGATACAGCCACTATGGAGAACAGTATGGAGGTTCCTTAAAAAACCAAAAATAGAATTACCATATGATCCAGCAATCCCACTACTGGGCATATACCCACAGAAAACCTTAATTCAAAAAGACACATGCACCCCAATGTTCATTGCAGCACTATTTACAATAGCCAGGTCATGGAAGCAACCTACATGCCCATCAACAGACGAATGGATAAAGAAGATGTGGTACATATATACAATGGAATATTACTCAGCCATAAAAAGTAACGAAATTGGGTCATTTGTTGAGACGTGGATGGATCTAGAGACTGTCATACAGAGTGAAGTAAGTCAGAAAGAGAAAAACAAATATCGTATATTAACACATGTATGTGGAACCCAGAAAAATGGTACAGATGAACCAGTTTGCAGGGCAGAAGCTGAGACACAGATGTAGAGAACAAACACATGGACACCAGCGGGGGAAAGCCAGAGGGTGGTTGGGGATGGTGGTGTGATGAATTGGGCGATTGTAGTTGACATGTATACACTGATATGTATAAAACTGATGACTAATAAGAACCTGCTCTATAAAAAAATAAATTAAAATAAAGAAAGAAATGGTATTCATCTATTCATATACAATGCAACCACCTCCCCCCACACACACACACAAAAACTTGGCAAGCATTCAATTTACCCAGGGAACAAATTTAGAAAACTAAAATTAACAGCTAAGGGAGAGCATATCTACTTTCTATTTTCCACACCTTGAGGAGCCTATTCATATCAGCCTCCATATTGGAAATAGTCATTTTCTGCATGATGATGTCTGTGACCCTGCGTTCAAGAAGCTGCCACTTCATGCGAGCTGTCTTAGAAGTAAACACTCTGCCTGTCAATCCTTTCCTCTGATATTTTTTTCTAGAATCATAAAAAGACAAACATAGTTACTTATGTGCTTATTTGATTATGTACTGCCAAATAATGAGCTGTTTTTCATTTAAGTCTAACATTCAGTAATGCAAAGATTATGTCAGGAGGAACAGAAGAATCATGTTGACCTGGTTCCATTTGTCGTGGGTGTTGGTAAAGCCTGGACTCTTGCCACAGGAATTCTCATTTTCTGCTGGGCTCCAGCCCTTGATGCATCTGTTTCTATGGTAGTTGCACTGGAACCTGTGTCCTGAACAGGGGTATCAGTTGAGCTCAGCTTCCGAGTGACTTTCCCAGCCACTTTATCTGACATGGGCCTTACTTGCCGACGAAGAGCTGTAACCTGAAAGAGCAATAGAGATTGACTCATGCTGTTAGTCTATAGAAATACAACATTTATCTCAAAGCCAGAATGTTTCCTCCAAATGGTCAACTTGCCTCTTCTGTTTTGCGACGAAGAACCACTTCTTGGTTTCTTTTTTGGGCTTCTAGAAGTCTAAGTTGATGCTATAAAATAATATTGAATAAGTTAAAATAGGAAACTGAAAGATATAATACTTCCTACTCCTGCATTAACATGTTTCCCCATTCCACTGGGAACTGTAAGGGTTCTTAGCAGTATCTGAGCTAACACTCAGCTTGTATCCATTACCACAGATATAGATATTTTATTTCAATAAACACAAGGGCATACTTATATAGTCATTTCTCTCTGAAAATAAAAACTTATCTCTGTGACACATACTTTTATTTAACAAACACTAATATAGGGCTTACTATATACAAATACTTTTCTAAACGCTTTACAAATATTGTCTCATTTCATTTTTGCCGGACATTTTGTTTTGGTTGCTGGCTAAGGCGTGATCAGGAAGAAACACAGCTAAGAATATTTTCAACAGAGGCATCTTACAATATATACAGTAGCTATAAACTATTTTAAACATAGGGAGAATGTATATTAATTGTATTAGCACTTTATAGTAACTTTGGAAATGTTATTTCCAAATAACATTGGAAATAAATGTTTTATTGTTGGACAATAAAACAAACTGGCTACCAATTTGTTTTTTAGGTAGTCTATATGATAAAGACAATTAATTATTAATTATTTTAAGCCACTTTCTAGTGATATAATTTAGGAAATAATCTTGATCACAACAGTCTTGATCACAGATAGCCTTGATCACAAATGTCTCTTCTAGGACTTTAATTCTGTGATGTAACAAATAACTCTCCATGTCCTGTATCCCAAATTCAAAGAGATGATACATCTCAAGTTTATACACACTCTTATGTTATCAGATGGGAATTCTTTGAGAAAAAGAATCTATCTTATCACTGACATATCTTAATTGCCTACACAATAATAGACATAGAAGCAAAGTTAATAAACCTTTTTTAAATGAATGAACTATCAAAAACTAAAATTAACTATAGTTTTAAGCTTCTTACTACATTTAATTTCTTCATATTAAAAATGAAATCTCAAGCTCATTCATATTTTTTTGTATGATGTACATATTTGGTTCTCTAAGCGTTCAAAGTTGAATATTACAAGAAACAATATAGACAGGAGTTGAATATGCACACAAAGCAACAAATTAAAGGTAGGAGAACATCTGAAATGGTAGCTTTGTATGTGATTAGCCAGCCTCAGATCTTTATAATAGAAGAGAGACATCATATGTTGTGGATAAGATTCAAAAGTTCAATCCCAGGAGTTAACTGTTCAATATTGATCTCTCTATACATCATATGAATTAGTAATAAAGAAATAGGTAGCATACATTGTAAGGAAATTATTCCTGTTACCCAAAAGTTTTCATTAAAAACAAAATAAATAGGCCAATAGGCCAAAAGTCAAAACAACCTAAATGCCAGCCAATCGAGGAATGGATTAGGAAAATGTGCTCTATACATACAGCCATAAAAAGGAATGAACTACTGGGCTTCCCTGGTGGCGCAGTGGTTGAGAGTCCACCTGCCGATACAGGGGACGCAGGTTTGTGCCCCGGTCCGGGAAAATCCCACATGCCGCGGAGCGGCTGGGCCCGTGAGCCATGGCCGCTGAGCCTGCGCTCCGCAACGGGAGAGGCCACAACAGTGAGAGGCCCGCGTACCACAAAAAAAAAAAAAAAAAAAAAAAAAGGGAATGAACTACTGATACATGCTATAACATGGATGAACCTTGAAAACATGCTAAAATGAAAGAAGCCAGACACAAAAGGCTACATATTATATGATTCCATTTATATAAAATGTCTAGAATAAGCAAATCCATAGACAGAAAGTAGATTAGGAGCCAGGAAGGAATGGAGAGTGATTGCTAATGGGTATGGGGTTTCTTTTTGGAGCGATGAAAATGTTCTGGAATTAGAGTGGTGACTGTTGCACAAATTTGTGAATATACTAAAATCATGAATTTTATAGTTTAAAACAGTGAACTTTATGGCATATAAATTTTCTCAGTTTTTTTTAAAAAAGCAGATAAAAAGACTAGACAATATGTTAAAATGTGCTTCTACTCGATTTCAGTAGGAACGTATTGGTATAAACAGGATCTAAAATGCCCAGGAATTGAAAGTGATAAAATAGACTGATTATTAAAATACATTAATATCCTGGGAAAATAAATAAATACAGTCATAAATATGGGAGTCATCTGGCTAAAATATCTACTTTTCTATCTCATTGCTCACTCTTCTCTATTCCCTTAATTTCCTCTTTACCCCCCAAAGTAGATTTCTATTTTCTAAAATATCCTGTATGTTTATGTTTTCTTCAGGGAGAATTTAGAAAAAGTTGGTGAGAAAAAAAGAACAAGGGCTGAAACCTAACTGATATTGTGGAAAGGAAGGTGATGGCTTCTTTTTTTAAGAAAAAAATGTCATAAGAAATAACTATATTGCCAAAACTTTGGAAAGAAAAAAATCCAAACAACTATAACCTATAACCCTAATACAATCACATTTAGCATATTGATATGTATCCTTCAAATTTTTCCCTCATTGTAAACAAGCACGCATATATAAAATGTTACTTTACACTTAATGTGAAGTCATAGTCATTTTTCATTTTATTATGCAGTTTCCAAACCCTAATTTTTAATGGATGAATAACCACCTTTTAAATGGGATGAACCATAATTTATTTAACTGTTACCCTTACTGACACACATCTTAGTTGATTTTACAGCTTTCATTACTACAAATAACCCTAAAGTGAAGATTTTAACACACTGTAAAGTAATTTGTCTTAGTTTAAATTATTTACTTAGTCTGAGTTCATGGAAGCAGAATTCTTGGGTCAAAGAATATGAAAATTTTTATAGCCCTTAGTAAAGCCTCTTCTAGTGAAGCCTGGTTATTATTCCAGGAACATTAATAAAAATCTCTAGTGGAAGCTGCCTTTGGAATCATCTTAAAATTACTATCTTATATAATACTGCAACTATTTCCTTGGTCTCCCTAGAAATAACCAGTCATTATTTGCCATTTTCTTCTATCTGATCATCTAGGAAATACGCCTCCAATAAAATTTATAATAATATTATAGTGTTTTTCATAAACTTTTATATGGAATTACTATAATCCACATACTATAATAAATGTCAAATTATAAAATGCTTATTTACTGTCCTTAACCTGTATTTAATAAAGTTATCAAAATATTTCTTTCATTTATTGAACAATCTTTTTGATATACAATATTCTTACATAACTGAGAGTTAAAGTCCACTCACATCTCTTTTACGTTGATCCTTTTTCAATTGAGCAATCTCTCTGTTTCTTCTAGACTCTGTCAATCTGGCTTTTTCTTGTTCTTCTTTCATTTGTTTCATTAAGCGAACCTAAAATATTAGGTAAATACATCTATTGTGATTACCCTATCGCAATATTCATTAAATAAATCACATGTATGGAAAAATGTTCTTAGGATTCTGAATATTTAACAAGAAAAAAATGTGGAGTTTTGCTACACATTAAATGGTCAATTCTTATTTTTGTAAGATTAATATATTTATATTTCTAATACATTTCTAACATACTTCTATCAAACTGCTTAGTGTTCTATGCTTTTTATATTCAATGTCCAGCTGTTCTATAACTTGAATGATTTTTTGGTATCTAACTTATTATCAGTAGCTGTGTGACCTTTAACAAGTTACTTAACAACTCTAGACTGGTTTTCTCATCTATAAAATGGGGGTAATAGTTCTATGGGATTGGATTCCTCTGAGAATTCAATGAGTTAATACCTGCACTATGCTTATAACAGTGCCTGGCACATAGTAAGCACCTAGCTATTTTAGCTATTTTTGCTGTCATCAGCAACTACACAACATAATAATCTACTTCTTAAATCAATTCCACATTTCCTATTTTAAGGAAACAACATTGATTTTCATGCCAAAAGTTAAGAATAATCCGTTCCACCACAAAAACAGTAACAGATTAGAATTCACATACTCTCTCTGGTCAAGGGAAAAAAACTTGTACTTTTCTATGCATGGGAATGATAACCACCAAATTCAAGATAGTTGTTACCTCTCAGGGAAAAGAGAATATGATCAGGAAGAGATATATAGGAAGCTTTGTGCATATCGGCAATGCTTAATACCTTAAACTAGACAGTGGATATATTGTTCATTATGTTATTATCTGTGCTTTCTTGCATGTTTGAAATATTTTATACTTTTATTAAGTTTGTATAAGAGTTTTGTTTTGTTTTGTTTTTAAAGTCAGAGAAGCCCTGCTGACCACATGATTTTCAGCTACTCCAAAGAAAGACTTTGACTATGGATGACTATAGGAAACAACTTTTAACTGCCAAAAGGAAGTGCATCATTTCTACGACTGGTTACCTTTTATTGAATACAGGAAGAACCACAATAATTTTTTTTTGGTCCCAAAAGACACAAGCACCACCAACATCTACCGTTAATGGAAAATATAATCAATACCTTTGTTTTTTTCATTTCCATCACATCCTGCTGTAATTTCTTCAATTGCTTTTCATATTGGGACTGATTTTTAAGCAACCTTGCATGCTCTTTTTGAGCTGTCTGAAGTCTCTGCAGTTCTTTATTCATGGCTTGCAGTTTCTTTTCATATTCAGACCTAACTTTTTTTGCTTTTTCTTCTGAGTAAGATTCCACTGAGCCTAAATGACCAAAAAATATTTGTATTTGTTTGTGTGAGACACATATTTTTATTTCACAGATTTACAACTCATGACCTTAGACAAGAACTACCTCCTAAATACAAACCTCAGGAGGCCAGGATGCCTTTCAATCACTCTGCCTTTTAATATCTACTCTTATTTAACAATTATTGAAGTTTTTATCATTTTAATTTAAAAAAAGTACCCAGCATAAATCAAGGCATTAAAACAATTAGCCACAACTTTGGAAAAAAAATTATTAAATAGCCTAGACAGGTACCAGCATGAAAAAACAAAATAAACAGTAATATTTAACATAATGGGACAAATTAACATTTAATGTGACTTTTAATATTATTTTTTTCTTGTAAAGGAAGACAGGATAAAAATCTATTTTGACAATTTAGTTTGAACTTTAATTTGAATTAAATATAATTCTTACCTAAGTTTTGAAGCACCTGGTCTCTTTCAAGCTGAGTGTCCCGAATTTTATGTTGCAGCATCATTAGCTTCTCTTCATACTGCTTTTTCAGCGTCTGCAGTCTTTTCTGGCTGTTTTCTAGTTCATCAATCAGCTTTTGCTTGATTGCAATTTCACAAGTAATGTTTGCTAAGTCTGCCTGATAATTGGCTATTATAAAAGAGGAAAATAAAAATTTTGGGATAGGCCATAATAAGAGCATGAAAACCATCATCTGTATCCAAGTATTCACTTGGCAGCTGTAAGGAAAATATCCTGAATATACCAAAAATTAAAAAAGGGCAAAAAGATAGAGTGTTCACTTTGGTCAAGGACAAGAGATACTATTTGTAGCAAATAAGAATGGAAGTTACACAATGACTAAATCCAATAAGAGAAGAACATGAGCCTTGGAGGGCATATATAGGCCAGCAATTATAAAAGGTGCTTTCAAATGGAGAAGGTTAAGAGTTTTCTGCCATGTTTTAAACAAGTGCCCAAAATAAATTTTTGTCCTTGTACCAAAGGACAAGTACCTTTTTCATCTGACTCGGAATCTGATTCATCAGAGCTTTCACCCCCTTCAACATCATCTTCTTCCTCCTCCTCTTCCTCTTCCTCATCTTCATGATCACTCACTTCTTGACTTTCTTCCTAAAATGTGATTTGTGTCCATTAATAGCACAATATTGGCAAGGCAAACTGATTACCTCATTAAGGGAGACTGTGTGACAGAATTAGAACAAAAATTTTTACATTTTGTGTGGAAACAGAAAAGATCCCAAATAGCAAAAGCAATCTTGAGAAAGAAGAACGGAGCTGGAGGAAACAGGCTCCTGAACTTCAGACTACACTGCAAAGCTACAGTCATCAAAACAGTATGGTACTGGCACAAAAACAAAAATATAGATCAGTGGAACAGGATAGAAAGTCCAGAAATAAACCCACACACCTATGGCCACCTAATCTATGACAAAGGAGGCAAGAATATATGATGGAGAAAAGACAATCTCTTCAATAAGTGGTGCTGGGAAAACTGGACAGCTACATGTAAAAGAATGAAATTAGAACACTCCCTAACACCACGCACAAAAATAAACTCAAAATCGATTAAAGACCTAAATGTAAGGCCAGGTACTATAAAACTCTTAAGCAAAAATATAGGCAGAACACTCTTTGACATAAATCACAGCAAGCTCGCTTTTGATCTACCACCTAGGGTAATGAAAATAAAAACAAATATAAACAAACTTAAAAGCTTTTGCACGGCAAAGGAAACCATAAACAAAACAACAAGATAACCCTCAGAATGGGAGAAAATATTTGCAAATGAAGAAACTGACAAGGGATTAATCTCCAAAATATACAAACAGCTCATGCAGCTAAATATCAAAAATACAAACAATCCAATCAAAAAATGGGTGGAAGACCTAAATAGACATTTCACCAAAGAAGACATACAGATGGCAAACAAACATATGAAAAGATGTTCAACATCACTAATTATTAGAGAAAAGCAAGTCACCTCACACTGGTCAGAATGGCCATCATCAAAAAATCTACAAACAATAAATGCTGGAGAGGGTGTGGAGAAAAGGGAACCCTCCTACACTGTTGGTGGGAATATAAATTGATACAGCCACTACGGAGAACAGTATGGAGGTTCCTTAAAAAACTAAAACTAAAGCTACCACATGACCCAGCAATCCCACTCCTAGGCATCTTTCCATAGAAGACCAAAATTTGAAAGGATGCATGCACCCCAATGTCCATTTCAGTGCTATTTACAATAGCCAGGACATGGAAACAACCATAGAGTGAAGTAAGTCAGAAAGAGAAAAACAAATATCATATAATATCGTTTATATGTGGAATCTAGAAAAATGGTGCAGATGAACTTATTTGCAAAGCAGAAATAGTCACAGATGTAGAGAACAAACTTATGGTTACCAAGGAGGAAAGGGGCGAGGTGGGATGAATTGGGAGATTGGGATTAACATATATACACTTATGTATAAAATAGATAACTAATGAGAACCTACTGTATAGCACAGGGAACTCTACCAATGATCTATGTTGACCTAAATGGAAAGGAAATCTAAAAAAGAGTGGATGTATATGTATACATATAACTGATTCACTTTGCTGTACAGCAGAAACTAACACAACATTGTAAAGCAACTATACTCATTTAAAAAATAAACAATAAAAAACAAAGAACCAGAATCAGAGTTAGAATTTTTCTTCCTCCCTCAATATTATGAAGTGTGCCTAGCCATATGAATTAATTTTGCCCCAGCTTCTATTATGGTGCTTTATATTTAATATGCACAATATAGTCTCAATGAATAAATACAAAAAAAAAAGAGAGACTGTGAGTATAAAGTACAAGAGCACAAAAATTTCACTTTTCATAAGTTAAAAATATTAATCCACAATTTTAAGGTTATTTTACAATAATTCTGTCTTAAATCAAAGAGTACTTCATCTCTCTTAGTATTCTATCACCCCATACACAATGCTTTCACAGTGCACAAGACTGTGAGTTGCTAATATTTAATAGCTCACATTTCTGAAGAAAAGAAGTCCTCAAGGACACAATTTAAAATGGATGTATGATAACTGATTCTCTTTTCTACATATAAGTTAGTACAGTTATCAGCAACCAAGAACAACCTAATCCAGGGACTCAAAATTACAAGTTTATTCTCTCATACTTACAACTTCTAATTCATTGCTTTCTCTTTCTGAAATACCCTTTTCTTCTTTCTTCTCTTGGTCAGTGTCTGTATTATCCTCTTTACCAGCCACACTAAAAAAAAAAAGAAGCAAAAGTGTATGATGCTAAAGTAGAGAGGAAAATTGTTCACTTTTTTTCTCCCAGATTTTTAAAAACCATCAATTATTTTTGAAAACAAACTAGAAGAGTTCATCATTTAACTCAGCAAAGTTATCATGTCTGATGCTTCAGAGGAAAATTGAAACTGCCATTCAACTCATAGTACAGTGATTTATATCAATGGAGAAAATCTTATTTTCTAGAAACACTGAGGAATAGATTATACCCTGAAGCATGACACCTGATGAGACAGCTAAGAACTAGTCACCATAACATTCAATCAACTAGAATGTAGGCAAATTAAATTTTATGGAAGTAAAAAATATTTTTGTTTTCTCATCTAAATATATAAATTTTTCTCATCTTAATACAAAGATATAGAAACTGCATTTTTTATTAATGTCCTAATACATTTAAGAATAAATTTAAAGATCAGAATACATCTGCCCACAGTAAGTTTGTCTATACCAGCTGCATCCACCACAGTGTTCAGGTCTCCCCTGGTAATAGAATAGTACAGGTTCTTTTCTCCTAGGTCATACCTGTAGCACAGGGCTATTTCTCATAATGTTCTCACAGAAATAGGTCTCTGCACATCAGAACTGTCTGAAGTTCTGCCTGACCCCTGATTGAATAGGAAAGTCCAGGATCTGCCACAAGATTCACCATACAAATAAAAGCTTCCTCTTCAGGTATCAGTAAAGCAGCCCTAACTATTAATATATACTAATGTCACATAATGTTATAGCTAAACTAATTGCTTCAGCCCTTGTGGCCATGAGAAAAAGAAGACTCTATAGTGAGCAAAGTTTTTACATAGTTAAATCACTCTGACCCTTCAGGGTTTGGCAACCACCATCAATTATGCACAGAAGTTACACTTCTGTTCATTAGACTCCTACATTTTATCCTAAATAATATTAAGAAAGTGAATTTTAAATGAATTTACATATGAAAATTTTCTTCTTGTGCTATAGTTAACTTTTTAAATCATTAAGAATACTTGAATAAAGCAATATTATCCAAATAAAATTCTTCTAGAAAGAGCTTAAAATTTTTATCAGAATAACTTTATAACAGTTATCATTTCTTTCAGATATTCTGCTACATTAAATAATTGCCCTAATACATGGACTTATTTTTAGCTTCTAGGCTAAAAAATTAATCTCATTTAGGTACTGGTATTATTATTAAACTCTAATGTTTAACTGTAGGTCCCAATTCTCAAAGACATTTTTGAACTCAGAAGAAGATGAACACAAATACTTTTCCTTTGTAAGCACTTTTCAGAGTTCTTAATTTATGTTTATTTAGGTAGTTAGTTCTGTAATTTCTGTCTTCCCCACTAGACTGTAAGTCTCATGAAGGAAGGGATCATGTCTGTCTGGCTCAGCATTACATGCCCAGTACCCAAGGGATGTGCATAATAAATGTGCATGAAGTATTTGCTAAATATATTAATCTCTATGATTGTGCATGAGCACCTCTGTTTGGAACCTCTGCCTATGTGTCTCACACACTAATTATGTTGGAGTAGAATAGTACAAATTGAAAGATGCATAAAGATGCATGGAAGACAGCATATCTCTAGAGTGAGAAGAAACTACCAGTAGGAATATCAATAAAATCCTCTTAACTGGAGAGGAATCAAGTAAACTATAACAAGGCTCCATGAGTTTGTTAAATCACTTGTTAGAGAAAAATGTTGAATATACTGAATGCCTATCTTACATCACTTGTATTATAATAGGACTGTTCATTTTCCATCATCACACATTTCAAGATGAAAATCTAGAAAGAAACTCCCCCTTCATCCAATCATCTGATTTAAAGGCCAGCACCATGTACTCAAGTAGTGCTATACTTGAAACAGGCCTAAGGCTTAAGACTAGGAAAGGAGCATGTGTTAGGAAAGATATTTCCCATCAGCATTTCTCATCCCCTCCCCTATGCAGTCTCCCTTCCTCACCTGCAACTCTTGCAGCACACAATTTTTGTTATTGTCAGTTCCTTCATTACTTCAAGCTCCAACACAAATTCCCTTTTATTCAGGTTTATAGCCATACAACCACCTTGTTTCAAATACTTGACCTAACACACCCTCCTACACCCTCCAAGTCACCAGAATCCAGCTTAACAAATGTTATTTTCACTTATAATATGAAGTTAATTCATGTATTATAAGCTGTTTGTGCCAATTCTGATGCAGAAAAATCAGCAGTTGTTAACTTTATATTATTAATTTACCTTTATAAATCATGTAAGGCTTAAGCTTTTAAAGTAAACAATATGATACTTTATGATTATTGTACAGCAAACATTCAAGTTTTCTTCAATAAATTGGGGAAATTTTATATCTAAAATAACTATCTAAGCAGCAATGAAAAATATGTAAGTTTGCAGTTTACATAGAATCAGAATCTTGGAGCTGGAAGGAACACTAATGATCAAGTAATTTAAACCCTTTGACATTTAACAAGCAATGTCAACATTTTTGTTGACAACCAAAAAAGAAACTGTGGCCTGGTGAAGCTTATCAGCTCAAGGGGACTTAAAACCAGGTGTCATGACTCCAAAGCCAGTATTCTGGAATATTGCCTCAAAGTTCAGTTCACAGACAGAGAAGCATCAGCATCACCCAGGAGCTTGTCAGATATGTAGAATCTCAGGCTCCATGTCAGTCCTACTGAGTGAGAATCTTCATTTTATCAACACCCCAGGTTATCTATATGCACATTCATATTTAAGAAGCCCTGTCCTAGAACACCAAACAATTCTGCTTTTGTTATCTATTAGGCGTCATATAAAAATTGGAGGCAAATGCTATTCATTAAGTATATTTAAAGGACTTAACTATTTTAAGGTGGGAAAATGTTTCCATTACACTACTTTAACTATGCATTTTATTTTGACCTTTCAAAAGAGAAAAATTTTCACATTTTAATGCTCTAATTTAATTCCAATGATAAACATAATGTCCTAAATATAAACTAATCAGGTGAGTCCTAAGATGACCTACAGATAGAATTATATTTTAATTATAGAATTATATTTTAATTTAACTATATAATTAAAATACAATTCTAGAATAAATTATAGAAACTTTAGAATACTATGTAATATGTAGGGTATAATTGTGGAATGTAAATTATTAAATAACTTAAAGAAAATATAATTTACGGTTTCAGCTATTTAAAGTAAGAGATTAGTTTAATTGTTGCACAGTAAAAGTTCTCAAGGCTTATTTTTTGTTTGTTTGTTTGGTTGGTTATTTTTGCGGTACACGGGCCTCTCACAGGCACAGGCTCTGGACGCGCAGGCCCAGCGGTCACGGCTCACGGGCCCAGCCGCTCTGGGGCACGTGGGATCCTCCCGGACTGGGGCACAAACCCGCGCCCTCTGCATCAGCAGGCGGACTCCCAACCACTGCGCCACCAGGGAAGCCCCAAGGCTTATTTTTAGTAAGAAATAAAATTATAAAGTGGTGCTTCTAAAATAGTTAATATTATTTTGAAACCAGTTTATTTTCTTAATCATTTTGATATTGTAATCATGAGACGTTTAGAAAAATCTATAAAGAGAAGTTCTAATAAGAAGTAAAATACTACTTGATACTTGGTTAAATAATCATAATATTGAATGAGTAAAATGCAAATTTTTATTATATTGGGAGTTCAGAAGCAGTGCTTCTAAATTTTGCTCAAATTTCAAATGGAAAAAAAAAAGAGAAGATCCTGGGGGTTTTTTTTTTTTGTTTTTCTTTTGCGGTACGCGGGCCTCACTGCTGTGGCCTCCCCCATTGCGGAGCACAGGCTCCGGACGTGTAGGCTCAGCGGCCATGGCTCACGGGCCCAGCCGCTCCGCGGCATGTGGGATCTTCCCGGACCAGGGCTCGAACCCGTGTCCCCTGCATCGGCAGGTGGACTCTCAACCACTGCGCCACCAAGGAAGCCCAAGAAGATCCTGTTTTTGATGCTGACTTCAGGTACATTTTAAAAGCAAAACTTGTTTTTCTAATTCCACCTTAAATATGCCTTATAAATCTTATCTGTAGTAAGGCCACAGTTTCCTTTTACTTTGTTGCCATTTTAACGTTGTTTTCCTAACAAAGCTTACACAAAATAAGGAAGAGATGAGAATGAACCCACCCATGACTTAGCATGTGCTGCAACAAAATGCGAATTCCCACCAAATTAATAATTCCCTGTCTGTTCACAAGTTTCTGAAAGGTATATTCTGAAAGTTAAAGGGTGGGGTTCTTGGGCCATTTTTAGCCATCAAAATTATGATAATCTATTCTAAATTCACATGAAATTCCTGAATTTTAATTCATATAACCGCTGGCTTTTATTCTTAAAAAGTATTTTTTTATATTTTCAGTGTTTTTGTTAATTTTATAAAATCATCATTATTTTTAGGAGCACCAAGCTAATCTAGTCTGAAACAATCTATAATTCTACAGCATATATCCTTCTGAATGGCAACTAAGTATTTAAATGACATTTTAATAAAAAACCTGGGAAATATTCCAACCTTCTTTCTTCTCGATTGCTTTCCTCAAGTTTCTGTAGCCTTCAAAATCACGAGGCACAGTATTGGAAGGCCAAGCCAATGAAGGACAAACCAGACAGTAAAAAGCGAAAGTGATAAGAAGGTAAAAATGATACATGAGCTTGAAGACTTTAAAATAAAATTTAAAAGATATCATCAAAGGACAATACACAGTAAAAAGGCAATACATTTTGTATGAATAAAAAGTAAGAAAAACAAGCAGCATTATATCTAAGAAGAGTATATATAGACTATCAGTTGAAATTATTCAGCAGTAAAATGTACAGTCTCAATTTATAAAGTTGATAAACAGTAAGAGTATTTGGATGCCATTGCTTTTTTTAACCTGAAATGGATCAATTTTCTCAGATTCCAAAAAAAAACCTACTGCCAATGATATCCTCTCTTCCTTGTAAACCTTTACAAAATACCTTTTTATGGCATCATTAAAAGAACTTCAAAAAGTAATGCCTTTATACCATAATATGAAAATACCATTAATACTACATACTAGGATACTAATTTTTAAACTTGTTTTCTATTTCAAATTACTACATGTGAACATCACTAAATCTAAAAAAAATTCTATTTCAAAATTATACATGAAATGGTATTATGGTCAAATGAATATGACTGTTATGATATCAGTGGAAAACTGTAATTTTATTAACTGAAAATTAATATCACTGTACTAATTACTAGACTACCAAAAGGATATATCTAAGGCAAAGGTAGCAATAAAATGGGAAATGTAGTACATTCCATTAGTAAGGTTATTTTTCAACCAGCAAAGTATGAGAAAAACTATAAATATGTATTTAAAAGCTTTGACATTTAAAGAATATTCAATACACAGAATTGGGAATCTTTACTCAGTGGAATGTACTGAATACCAGTATCTCTCATGTAGACAAAAAGATAGATGTGCTAGCCTCTGATTAAGCATATAGCAATCTTGATATAGTACACTTCTGCCTGGATTCCAAAAAAAAATATTTTTTCAGAATCATCAGTATTTTAAAATGAAGAGATTGAGTCTCAGTTATGAATTATTTCATCAAGGCAGTTCTCATTTTAATTTTATAACATGATTTTTATTTGCTGGCCTGTGATTGTTTTTCACAATCAACTTATATACTGCTATTGCAAGAAGAGACTAGCAATCTTTCCGAGAAAAAAATTCTGCAGAGTGATATTCACCAGAGATCAAAATGTCCAGTGTAATATCTAGAAAAGGGTAAGAAAAGCCATCGTCTAAGAAATCTCTGTGTTTATAGAGTTTCAACCTGACACCACTAAATACAAATATAATGCAGTCTGATGAATGAGTGAATTTTTTATAATGCAAGTCATTTAAAGCTAGATATTCAAAAATATGGGGATCAATGTATGAATGGTAAATTTTCTTTATCCATATACACCAAAAAAAGTAAAAAAAAAAAAAGTCTAATCTAGGCTTATACTGATGATAATGAGCTATAATGACTCAAAGGATATGGTTCCCTAGCAAAAAACCCAAATTTTCTATTTTCAGCATGAAATTCTGTTTACCTTACACTAGAGAGCTATATTAAAATATATGGATAATGTGAGCTAATAAGTAGATAAACTTTAGATGCCTTCCCAATTGTCTCTTTAAAAAAACACTACAATCAATAGTTCCAAATGACAGTAGAGGGGCAGAGATATAAACTAATAATCTGATCCTTCTCCATAATTTAAAGGAGTTCAGTCTTTATTTCATTTAGTTCCATTTATAATACCTCTTCCACAGTTAAATGGGGGGGGATGACAAATCTTGCTAACCATTCTAACATTTGTGTAACTAAAGAAAATAGTCAATGTAGTCTATTCGATTATTCTTCCTTATTTTCTTACTACCTACACTTATGGATTATTTTACATCTCAACAGAAAATAAGCACAGGAAGAAGAGCCAACCTTTAAACCACACATCTTAGCAATTGGTTGTAGTTTAGATAAAGACTTTGACAAGAGGGTGAAAATCTCATGTAAAACAGGATTTATGGCATCCTCCTTGAACACAAATGTAGCTTCTGACATAAAAATGATACAGTTGCCACTCCACCAACCAACACTTAGTGTCAGAGGCCCTGTAGTCACTACAACCAAAGGCTAACAGCACAAAAACAAAGTAAATTAAAAGACATGGAGCTTCTAAAGAATTTGTGGATTCAGTGGGAGAAACAGAAGTAGCTATGAGAACTGGGACAGCTGAGCAAAGCAGAACCCAAAGGCCAAACCCCAGATAGGTTTTGGAAACTGTCAACCAAAAGGGGTAACAAAAACCTTCCCTACACTATTTAATTTTTTTTCTTAATGAGGTTACTGCCCAAATTTTCAATAGTTGGATTAATGCTTCCTCTTTCAAAATTACAAATATCCCTAGAGGAATTTTATTAGCTATAAGTCATTTCCACTGGAATGAGTTCCTTTCTCTAGTCAGATGGCTTTGTTTCCAACTTTGAATTTGAGGAGAGGAGAGAAGAAAGTAGATGATTTTGAAACTGGGAGTACTTCGGGCTAGGGAAGAATTACATGAGAACTGACCTCATAAGGGAGGAATGGATCAAGGTAGCATGGGGACACAGAAGGTCAGTAGGTAGGAATAAGAGAGAATGGCTAAGGCGGAAATTCATATTTTCCCCCAAAGGTTGGTCTACATTCATGGAAGGGAAACAAAGTTTCTTTCCCCTATTTTCCTTTTCCTATTCCCTTTTGAATTGCTCTTACCACACTATAGAATGAGTAAATATCATTTCATGTGAGTGAGTTGGGAAACCTGGACATTATGTACTTGTAACACTTTCTAGAGAAAAATTAGTTCCAAGTTCCAAACGATTTTAAATTAACTTACTTACTATATATGCAAGGTTGAGGTAGAACCAAATTTTGCAATGTTCTATTTGATAAATAAAATAAGTAAATATGAGGCATGTAATACAACTTAACCAGAATCAATATATCCAAACAGAAGCTACTCCCTCCAGAGTTCCTGTAGAAGACTAATCACTAACTTCAGTAAAGCTGCTGTCATTCTAAACACTTTATTATGTTTTGTTTCAACAACAACTCTATTATTTTTTGTTTCAACTGTAGCAAACCCTTTGGCTAAAATGAGAGCTTACCAATATTTTTAAGAAAGGAATTTACATTACATGCAGCTAAAAGTTATTGGTGATAAATGAAATGCTTTATCAAGCTGAGTAAAATAGAACTATTTATCAGTCAAAAACCTTACAACCCTGCATTGTCACAGAAATAACCTGCATCAGAGGTATAAATTTAGGGTACCTATGATCACTATAAAAACGTCAAAAGTGCCCAGCTTTCTATTGGGATCCCTACCTGTTTTTTATTACTCATACCCAACAGGTGCTTATGGTAACATCTCTAAATTTAGCTCAAAAGGAAAGAGCAGAATCAGTTCATGACCTTAAGAAATATACCCTTGCTTATCCTTACTTATTATTCATGAACACAAACCACCTACACCGTTAAAAACAAGTCATACCATTTCACATTTTGACCAACTACACAACTGAATTTTACAAATAAATGATAAGTCATGTGCTGAAGTCTCATTTTCATTTCCACAGTATGTTGGATCAAACCAGTTTTGATAATTCTGTGAACACTGTTACAGTTTTAATTGCCCTGCATAAGAACTAATCATTATATATTTCTTAATGCTGCCATAATCAGCCATCCACGAGCAACATCTTTTAAGACATTAGTATCTTAAGAATCCAATTTCAATTGCAATGCCTCCTAACCATAGATGTGCAACTCCTTGTTTTAATTATTCTAATCAGTCCTTTTTAACTCAAGGACAAACAGCAGAATTAATTTGGAGAGTTTAAACCTCTAATAACTTTGGTCAACTGACTATTCAAAGAAGAAATGCTTGGTTGTCAAAATAAATTTCTAAATAAACTGAGCAAAGCAGCAGCTAGACTAAATGTCAATAGTAATTCTAAAAAGTACACCTCCATAACAAGCTATTTGACAAATAAGATATCTTTTCCCCCTTTGGAATATCTAGCCAAAAATGCTTAAAATTAATTTGACTGGCATGTTCAAAATATATTCTATGTAAGTAATTTGACTGCACCATAGAATCAATATGTAAACATGTAAACAATTTATGAGGTTTTAACCACTCATAGATTACAAGTGGTCATATTTTAATTTTCCTCCTCTTCTTTGCATCCAGTTGATTTCAGAGGGAGATATTACCAGGATGCAAGGAAAAGGAAGCCTAGAACAGTGGTGAAAAGCTGAGTAACTCATTGTTGGAAGAGTCAGGAAGCCTGAAATAACATAAATAACTTTCACATAATCAAATTAGAGCCCGCAGAAAATACTTAAGAGACCAAATGATATTAAATGACAGTCTGATGAATTAGTTTAGCCTTTACTTAAACTAATCTAGACAGGAAGCAGAATATATCAATGAGACTATTTAATTGTATTAGAAAATGGAAAAAAAATGAAAATATTGAGTAATGGTAGAACAAGCTTTGCAGAAAAGATGAATGGAATGCAAAAGCAGCTATTTGAAAAAATAATAAAATAATTTCTAATAGTAATTTTACCTTATAGTCTAAATAAAATTCACTACAATATTATTATAAATAAATTAATTTTTTTACATACAAGTAGAGATAAATCTTTAAAAGTATATAATTATAATTGTCACCTATGTTAAATGACATTTTATTTATTAATATACTTATGAGGCTATGTATACTCATTGCAATTGCAAATTAAAATAGCCTGAAAAGTAATTAGCAGTATAGCAGTGATTTTATAGCACTACCTTTTTTTCTTCTTCTTTTCTTTCCTTTTCAGCTTCTCTAAATCCTTCTTAGCTAGATCTATAATCTCAATGGTCTCTTTGTCTGAGGATACTATAGTAGGAGAGAAAGCTGATGATCCACTGAAATACGGTGATCTTGCTGTGGCTCTTGTCAAGTTTTTTCGAAGGTTCTCATTCATTGCTTCACTTTCTAATAATTTTGCCCTAATGAATAAAAATACACTTAAGTTGGAAACATTTTATTATTGTGATAAATAATACTTAACATAAAATTTACCTCCCTAACCATCTCTAAGTGTACAGTTCTACAGCACAAAGTACACCCACACTGTTGTGCAACCATTGCCACCATCTACCTTCAGAACTTTTTCATCTTCTCCAGTTAAAACTCTGTACCCATTAAACACTAACTCCTCGTTCCCCTCTCCTCCCAGTCCCTAGCAACCACCATTCTACCTTCCATCTCTGCAAACTTGACAACTCTAAGAATAAACAGGGAACATTTTAAATGAGTTGTTTTGCAAGCTAAAAAGTTTCCCAAAATGTATTTCAACATTGCTACAAGGTACGGCTTTTTTAACATATGTGTTCACAAACATTAGTGTTTAAGATATTTTAAAAATTTCCTGATCAAATAACTGTAAATTTGAAGTAAAACTCTTAGTGCTCAAAAGTGCCAGTGATAATTAGATTACTTGCATTCTGGTCAATAGGCACTAGTTATCCTTGCTTTGTAAACTCATCTTTGAAACTTAAAATGTGCAAGCAGCATGGTTCCCTTCCTTCCTGTTCCTCATTCATCATGCTATAATAACATTTCCAAATCTTTGTAAGGAATAGTTAGTCAAACTTGCCTCTAACTGGCTGAAAGATATCTGGCTCCTGAATATGGCATGGGAAAAGATGAAATCTCCAAGGAAACCCGAGTTTGATAATTAAAAACATTCTTTTGTTTGCTCAAGCAGTCCTCATAATGACAGGAAAATAATGTATGTGCTGTCAGTAATAACACTGAATGATAAGATCCTAAAAGAGCCTGGATTCTTGAGACTACAAGGGATTCAGAGAGTCCTCTGGGCCAGTTCCTTTAGTCCATTTGATTTAAACCATAAAAGAACACAATTATCTACTTCAGTATAATAAATTTCCCAGGTCAATTTGGCACAAGGGTGATTGAGACAAGGTTATAAGGAGAAAATACTACCTACTATCTCTGTCTCAAAACTACATTACTAAGCACTTTTGCCATATGTTCAAATGTTTCAGAGGAAGGTGCTAGATTATTTGCAACTACTGAGCTCTAGAAGGCACAGTCAGCTGTGTTTTTACACTGCCTACCAAAATTATTCATGACACTGTTGAAATCAACTAGAGACAGAATATACACAAATCAGTGAATATGTTACAAATAAGTGTCCTATATATTCTTTAATGAAATTGTTTTACTTTATATTTGGTGTTGCAACAGTTACAATGTTTTAAAATCGTTAAATAGCTGTGTACAAACTATTAAATTAAATGATTTCAAAATTATTTTAAAGAAAATTCTGAATATAATGCTGTCATTTTTTAATAAGAGGACAACCTAAGTATAAAAATGCAGCTTAATGATAAAAACTCAGTAAAAATTTACACTTTTCTATATTTTCAATATCTAGCACAAAGCCTGGGTACATAATAATGCATGTTAATAATGAATGAAGGGGACTTCCCTGGTGGCACAGTGGTTAGGAATCTGCCTGCCAATGCAGGGGACACGGGTTTGATCCCTGGTCCGGGAAGATCCCACATGCTGTGGAGCAACTAAGCCCATGAGCCACAACTACGGAGCCTGAGCTCTAGAGCCCGCACACCACAACTACTGAAGCCCACGTGCCTAGAGCCCGTGCTCCGCAGCAAGAGAAGCCACTGCAATGAGCAGCCCGCGCACCGCAATGAAGAGTAGCCCCGCTCGCCACAACTAGAGAAAATCCTGCACGCAGCAACGAAAACCCAACGCAGCCAAAAATACAAATAATAAATAAATTAATTAATTTTTTTAAAAAGACCCTTTTAAAAAAATGAATGAAAATATAAATTAGCTATCAATTAATGACCTGTTTTTAATTGGCTCATTTATATAATAATCAGACAATTTGTGTTTGATTATTACCTGATTTTAAAAATCTGCATTTGGTAGGGGCATATTTTTAATGCTTCTTCCGTCCTGGTGCTAATAAAGGCTGAAACCTTTAGGGCTCACCTCCAACTCCACCAACCCCACACCACATTAGTAGATCCTGCTTTTTGTATGGGCTGTAGAGATAACATCTCTCTCTTTGCCTCTCCTTCTCTTCCTACTCACCCAATCACACACTTGTTGCTGTCTGCATTTCATTTAATAGGAGACCAAGCAGTGAGGCATGAGGGGAAGTACACAGACTTCCTTGGGAAGGAATAAACTGAGGCTTGCATCTCAGCCTTTTCACTTACTGAATATCATCTCAGCTTTTTCACTCACAGAATCTCTAAATCCTTCATTAAATGGAGATGAAAATATATACTTCCCTAGGACGGTTATGAGGATGATGATACAATGAATTTAAAACTCACCTAATAATGTTTTTAACAAATAATAACTATTCTTATCAAAAAGTTGGAAATAATATAATTATCTAACAGTAGGGGATTAGATAAATAAATCAATTACAACCCATGAGACAGTACTCATGGAGCCATGCAAAAACCATGTTAGAAAAATATTTAATAACATTAAAAAATGATCCTAATATCTTGTCACATTTCAAAGAATAGATAGTAAAGCAATACATACACCCCGATACAAATTTTGCTAAAGTATGCATTGAAAAATTATTGAAGAGATACACCAAAATGTTAACATCAGTTCTTGGAATGGTGAGAATATGGGTGATTTTAACTTTTTAAAACTTTCCTATATTTTCAGAAATTTCTACAAAAATTTTGAACTCCAGAAAACTAAGATTAATTAGTGACTATTATCATTTCACAACAAATAATGTGATGTGTAAATTTATTAAAAGGTAACTAGTATTATTTTATAATTAAAATGATAAGACTTAAAATATAAACATTCCCATGTAGCAATACATTTACATAATTTACATTAAGTTTAAGTAGCTGTGAATGAATGTCTTCCTAAGAGAAAGTAGTGATTAAAATATGGATTGGAGTAGAATTTTGTAGATGAAACAGAATGTGAGAACTTGCCTAAATAATAATGTTAGACCTTTACAGTATTTTTCAATTTAATAGTTTTTACATCCTGTTTTTTTATTTGAGCCCCATAATAACTCTTTGAGACTAGCAGGTATTACCTCATTCTTACAGATAAACACTAAAGATCAAAGAGTTAGGTAATTTGCCCAAGGTCGTATACTTAATAAACAGAAGCTTAAAAATTTCAATGCAGGTAATTCAGTTTAAATTCAAAGATCATTTATGTTTATCCCATATGTAAATTATCTTTATATTATAAATTAAAGTCCCGAGAACTGAGAAGACTACACTTTATGAATGGGACAAACTGAATAAAAGAGCCAAAAAGCTATTAACCTATACCACGAAAGATTTGATCACTGACTGAACTCAAGGCCTAAGAGTCATCATTGTTCTCTAGATGGCTTAAAGAATAGTCTTAACTCAAGAACTTGAAGAAGAAAGGTATTAGATGCTCCTTTTAGCTACTAAAAGGAATGGAAATGATTCAGTCAGTTTTCTAGGAAATAATGACACTAGTCAAGCCATTCACCAAATAATGAGATCAAGCTTAGATATGGTCTTAGAATAACATGATGGAAGAGAGGAAATCAAGCCCAAGAACCAGAGTATGGAATCAGCCTTAACAATTGACCAGTGCCAAGAAAATAAAAAAAGATAAAAAGAAGCAGACTAGGAGCAGGAAAAGAATCTTTAGGAACTAAAAGACAGATATGAGTTTTGTCTGAAGGAATGGTAAAGATGGGGTCTACAGAGTCAGGAAACACAGGAGACTGGTCAGAGGACAAGTTTTTGGCAGTAGGCAGGAAAGAGCACTGCCAACACAAGATGGAAACTGCAAGTCCAGTTTGGCAGCTGACCAGAACTACAACCTAAGGTCCCAAAGGTCTCCATCAAAAAGGTAAAGTTTGGAAATATATAAACAGAATAAAAGTAATAGTTATTTGAGTAACTTTATCTATTGATACATCAGATGTTTTCTCACTGGTTTTTACTTTTTGAAGCTTTTAAGGGACCTGGTGTGCCTTAAGGAGGCAGAAACAGTAGAAACACTACTCATCTCTGTTTAAGAATCTCTAGAATAGCCAGAGGAAGAGAGAGGGAAATAGAACACAAATACAAGACAGAGAATTGTTAGGGTAGCTGTGAAAGATAATCTGTCACTTGGTTATTTTCTGCAAATGGATAACAGAAGTGAGATCTGAGCTATTTAGATGCTCCCAATGGAGCTGACTGTAGTTCTACTTAAAGAGAAAGCAGCTCAGCCATCAGGGCAAACCATGGAACCTGAAAATATTATAGAAATGATTAGTGTCCTTGATCTACTTTCTGACCCAATTCTTCCAGTCTGTGCTCAGTGGTCCCCTCCACATTCCCACACCTGGCATGGGTGTCCTATTTACTGACTTCTGTCATTCCATTTACTACATGTGACTATTTATGTAAGTTGACCCACCTAGACTGTGAACTCTTTGTTTATGTCATACTTGTTCAGTCCATGGCATGATGCTTGGCATACAGTGAGTATTTGCAATATGTGTATGAAATGTGGGTGATGAATGAGCCTTTGTATATACCACAGAGGCAGGCAAATTGGTAGGGATGCAATGACTCACACATATAGAATAGCTGAAGAAGTATAAGGGAACAGGAGTAATGGGAAATTTTAAAAATTAGAGATGACTTATTGATGTTGACCATTCCCAAATGGTGGGTGAAGAGGCACAGGGAGGTAACTTCATCGACACCAATTATGCCTGTTGTTATATGAGGTTAGGTAAGCTTCCAATTAAGGGTATAACAACAAGAGCAGGAGGATAACCCAGGAAGATAATGTGGGAAGAGGAAAGTAGTTTGTGACATTATGTTCCCATATGTTCCGTTATAGGCAAGTACCTATTCCCCTAAAGTTAACCTGACCAAAGGGCTGAAATATCACTGTGAATAGTTACTACAAAATAAGCCCAAAAAATAGCAATAATACTTCACTGCAAAACCCAAAATACGTGCATTATATATTACAGAACGTGAACTGTACCTGAGATCTTCAATTTCTTTAATATAATTGTGAATCATATTACTAATCTCTTCATTCCCTTCACCTGCAAGATAAAATAAGGAAAGGGGGAGAGGGATAAATTGGGAGATTGGGATTGACACACACACACTACTATATATAAAAACAGATAACTACTAAGAACCCACTGTATAGCACAGGGAACTCTACTCAATACTCTGTAATGACCTATATGGGACAAGAACCTAAAAAAGAGTGAATATATGTGTATGTATAACTGATTCACTTTGCTGTACAGCAGAAAGTAACATTGTAAATCAACTATACTCCAATAAAAATTAATTAAAAAAAGAATTTCCTTTAAAATTCAACAGAACAGAATGAGAGAAAAAACAAAGTTATAGAAACGAACAATAATGCTTTGAAACATAATTTAAACAGCAAATTTCCTGCCCTTAATTACATGAGCAGAAAGTAAGATAATATGATGAAGCATAGGGCATATTTTGTTTCTGTAAGAATGTATTATTTACAAATTAAGTATTAACTTAAAAATCACAGATTGTATACACAGAGATTGACTTTTTCACTTCAAATATTCCACAAAGTTAACAAACATGAAGAGTATTTCCTGCTCTCCAAAAGTAATCCCTCATTCATCCCACCCTACACACATACCTGCTCTGGCAAGAACTTGGTTGGCCTGATCACTAACAAGCTGTGTGATTCTGGTCCTCAATACATCAACCGTCTCTTGCATGGCTTTAATTCTTACACGCAGGTTGTTATTTTCAGTCTGTAGCATAGCATTCTCATGAAACATATCATTGATACTTTCCACACCCTCCTCGTCGATTATTCTTTTACCCTAGAAAAGAAAAATATTTCCCTGTTGATTGAGAAGTTTTAAATACACAAGAGTTTTGTTAAAGGATACTGCAGGATTATGCAATTCTACAACCAAGAGCACTTTTGTCTTAACAGCCTCAAGGCAAGAGATCCTTTTCCCTCTACTACATCTCTCCTTTGAGCATTTGTCACTAAAGAATCTGACTGGGAAGGAAGTATTTTGAAACAAGAGGCTGGTCAGGTTGTCAGACTGAACATTATTAAAGGCTACCCACACATAAAACTAGAGAATTCTACCTCCAAAAGGAAAGATGCCACCACTATGACAAAGAGACTCCAGAGACATATATGTGCAAGCCATCACAAAAAGGTATCACTGTGTACACAAAATGTATCACAAAATGCAAAGTCAAAACCATTAGCTTACTGTTTTGTACTCCATAAGCTCCATCTGAAGTCGTGTGATCTCACTACGGAGAGCATTGATCTGCTGACTAGCTCTGTCCTGATTGACCATCACCTTGTTCTTGATATTTCTAGCTCGATTGGCATATTTCAGGGTATTTAAAGTTTCCATAAAGTCTCTGTCTGAAGGGCTGACACATGCTATCATGATTGTTTGGCTGAAAGTTACAAAAAATAATTAGGTTTACAGATAAAAGCAAATAAAACACTGAAATAATCATTTTAAAATTCCCGCCTTTTGAATAATATCTCTCCTTCGAGATACCAAAAGATTGACATTACTAACTTAAAAATAAAAGCAAATTTATAAGCCCCAATGCTTTAAGACTATCTTAAGGAAAAAGATTTTGTTTGCTTGGCTAAAATTGGGGAAAATTAATTTATATTATCCTTTTTTGACTCATAATACCATATACTCATAATACAAGTGCATATATTTCTCACCTCTTTAAAAATTTTTTTGAAGCAATATACACAGAATAATTCTAAAATTTAATCTATATATAATATGACATGTTGAAATTCAAAAATCATTGTTTTCATTATCTATTTAATATTTCAGGATTTTTTTTTTAATTTTTATTTATTTTTGGCTGCTTTGGTTCTTCGTTGCTGTGCACGGGCTTTCTCTAGTTGTGGCAAGCCGGGGGCTACTCTTCCACTCGTGCACAGGCTTCTCATTGCAGTGGCTTCTCTTGTTGCAGAGCACGGGCTCTAGGCATAAGGGCTTCCGTAGTTGCAGCACGCAGGCTCAGTAGTTGTGGCATGAGGGCTCTAGAGCGCAGGCTCAGTAGTTGTGGCACATGGGTAGTTGCTCCACAGCATGTGGGATCTTCCCGGACAAGGGCTTTAACCTGTGTCCCCTGCACTGGCAGGCGGATTCTTAACCACTGTGCCCCCAGGGAAGTTCCTATTTTAGGATTTAAATTTTTTCTTTTAATTTAATCACTTGCATCCTGATTTTTTATTTCAGCAAAAAGTTTTACACAAAATCCTATCACCTGATCAAGAAAAGTATTTAGTATATCCATATGTTTCACAATATGAAACATCATTTGTGATTGAGTGGTCAAAGTTCCAGAGTTTCTGGCTAGATTACATAGGAAAACTGGGAAACATTATTTTATCATCATGATGAATTGCTTTACCAACCAAAGAACAGGATAATAAAACGATTATTATGCCTAAGCTATTTCTGTCAATGAAAAAGATGTGGAGAGTCTAATGGGCACTTGCACACTAACAGTTAAGGAGCTAATTTACCCACCCTGGTAGGAAATTTATACCTATCAATTCTAACCTATAGCCTCCTAGCTTCCTGCTTCCACTCCTGCCTTCTCCCAATAATCTCAACACAGCACTCATAGTAACACTTTTATTTTCTTCGTATTTTTTTTTTTTAGTATTGTCAAGCTTTATTTTTACTCATTTTAGATGTGTAGTAATGTCTCATTTTTTTTAATTTTTAAAATTTACACAATTTTTAAAGGTTACTTCCCATTTACAGTTATTACAAAATATTGGGTATATTCCTCATGTTGTACAATATATCCTTGAGCCTATCTTACATCCAACGGTTTGTACCTCCCACTCCCCCACCTCTATATTGCCCCTCCCCGCCACTGGTAACCACTAGTTTGTTCTCTATACCTGTGAGTCTGCTTCTTTTTTGTTATATTCACAGTTTGTTGTATTTTTTAGATTCCACATATAAGTGATATCATACAGTATTTGTCTTTCTCTGTCTAACTTATTTCACTTAGCATAATGCCCTTCATAGCAACCCTTTTAAAACGGGTCCCATTCCACCTACCTTTATTCCTTTGTGAACTCTTGCTCATCCTTATTTACCCTTACTTTTACTATTATTACTATTCAACTCAGAGATCATCTAGTCCAAGAATCCAACCCTGAGTTTGGCTGTACTCCTTTCTCTCTGCTTCCTCATACCCTTTGCATACCTCTTTTTTGTTGATTATGATTATATTGAAATTTTATAGATCCAAACTCTTAGATACTAAAATCCTAGAGGACAAGGATCATCAAATATTTTTTATTCATCAGACTACTTTGTACAACACAGTATTTGGAACATATTAGGTCATTACTATTTGTTTGTGTTACTTGGAATATATTAGATCCCTAATAATTGTTTGTATGTCATGCGTATATTATATTTATTTATTTGAAGTCAGAAGTTAAGATAATTCATGCATCTCTGTTGATGAAGAAGATAAGGTAATCCAGTGAGAGTGATGATTATGGATACTGATTAGAGGATAGGACTACTCAAAATGTTATCCCCAGTCCAGTGCCAGTCTGGCAGATTCATGACAAGTATAGAAATTGACAGTAAGCATTTTGGCAACTTTTACAACATTTGAGCTTGCTGTAATCAATGAACTCATTTCACTGAATACAGTATAGACCAGTTCAAGTATTTTCAAACTCACATAATGGGACAAGCTGAGTATAGTCATGTTCAATATCAAGCCACTACAACTGGGAAGTGGGAAGGAGGAGAACTCTCCCTTATTAAAAATATTTTGAGAAGTATTGGGATCAAGTGCTTAAGAAGAATAGTGAAATCAGGAATGAGAGGAGCTAAGACCTACTGTATAGGAAAAAGGTCACATATTAAAACCCAAATGATACGAATTTCAAGAATAGTTATGGGGCTTCCCTGGTGGTGCAGTGGTTGAAAGTCTGCCTGCCGATGCAGCGGACATGGGTTCGAGCCCTGGTCCGGGAAGATCCCGCATGCCGCACAGCGGCTGGGCCCGTGAGCCACGGCTACTGAGCCTGCGCATCTGGAGCCTGTGCTGCGCAGCAAGAGAGGCCGCGACAGTGAGAGCCCCGCGCACCGCGATGAAGAGTGGCCCCCGCTTGCCACAACTAGAGAAAGCCCTCGCACAGAAACGAAGACCCAACACAGCCAAAAATAAATTTATTTTTTAAAAAAAGAATAGATATGTTTATGAAAAAAAAATTTTTAATGCAAGTTGTTTATTTTTATATAAAACCATAACTCTATCTTAAAGGAAACCATATAATTTAAATATATTAGGGAGTTCCCTGGTGGTCTAACAGTTAGGATTCAGCACTTTCACTGCTGTGGCCCGGGTTCAGTCCCTGGTTGGGGAACTGAGATCCCACAAGCAATGCGGTATGGCCAAAATAAACAAACAAATAAATAAAGTTATTTATCTTATATATTGTTATATCATATTATATTACACATTAGGGAGGAAATACATCACAATGTTAACAATAGTTACTTACAAGTAATAGAAATACAGTTGATTTTTATCATGTTTTATATTTTCTGTATTTTTCCATATTTTTGCTATAAACTTTTTAAAATGTTACATTAAACATTATAAATGTATAAAAGCCAGTTCTGTTTTTTAAAAAATCACCAAACTGTACACATAAATATATGCAGCTTGTTTCCACAAATACTTTTGATTTAATTTTTCTTTTAACAGAAATTTGTACAAACATCACAACATGAAGGAATTTTGTTTTCCAATGTTTATACAAAGTTTAATGCTTTTGAACTAGGCGTTCAATCTCACAATTTTAAGCAGGAATTGAGGGTCACTGAGAATAAGAGGCGTTACCACTAGATAGGAAATGGGTGAGGAACATCTGAGACTCTTTAGCTATAGCTTAGATAAAACTCAAGAGGAATTCAAAACCCACAGTGCAAATATCTTAGATTGTTACAGGGCAAGCAAACTCTCAGAAGTACTGAAGTATTCAAAAGTATTGACACTTGTAAAGGGAAGATGTTTACTATCTCTGCTTTGTTTATAAGACAAAGCTGTATTATAAAGCTAAGAAATAAACACAGGAAAAGGCTACAATTTAGCAAACTTTAAAAATTTATATTTGGCTTAAAAAACAAAACTTTTTGTCCTGTTATAATAAGACCCAGATTGATATTGAAGGTCAGAATGAAAATATAGACCAGAAGTAAGAAATATGTAACAGTGGAAGCAATACAAAGGATATGCTAGAAGACAGCTGAGTTAAGACAATGGCAATATTATATGAAAAGAAGGAATATAAAAATGATACTCTTGAATTCTATAAAACAAAACTTTATTTCTAAATCCATCCAACTTCAGACCTAAATAAACTTAACATTATCAAAATTCTTTGAATAATAGTTGTTCAAAAAGAAAGTTTGCAAGTTTAATTTTACAGCATCTAATGATCATTTTACAGCACCTAATGATCATTTTATAGCATCAGTAAACATGATGTTAGACCGTTGAAAACACTGTAAAATAGATTCACTGTAGTTGTGTGTAACTTGTTGAACTGTGCTATGATTGAATTTAAATGCCGAAAAAGTTACCATTTTTAAAGCCAACATTCTGATGCTTATAAAAAGGAATGCATTACCAAAAGAATACATTTAGCTGATGAAACATATCAGGATGATGCAAAGTACAGAAAAGGAGGAATATCAGTGATTCTGGCAAAGTTAATAACCAGCAATCACCCTATATTTCATTCAATTAACATTTTTAAATTTTTTCTCAAATGTCAAAAAATGTTTAATTTTTAGGAGACTTTGTAAAGAAAATGAATAATATTTAAATTACTTTTTAATTACTTAGAAGACAGCATTTACTTTTCAACAAAATTTTATTAGGCATCAACTATGTGCCAAGCACTTAAAACTGAAACAATGGTATAGAGAAAGCACATGCCAAGGATTGCATTTATAAGCTAAGTGACTGAATAAATTACTTAACCTCTCTGGATTTCAATTTCCTTATCTATAAAATAGGAATAATAACACCTACCTCAAGAGGTGTTATAAGAAATATGTGAAATAACAACATGCAAAAGCACTCACACATTTGAGGCACTTAATAATTATTAGTTCCTCATCCTATTAATGTGCTTTACAGTAAAAACAGTTCTTATAAATCACTTTACAAACTTATTTTAAAAATAATGAATAACTGAAATTCAGGAATATGGAGGATAAACACTTATGCATACCTATTACCCCCAAGAGAATCCTGTAGTAGTCTTGTCAGCTTAGAATCTCTATAGGGAACATGCGTGGCCCTCTTGCTCTTGTCTCCCAATGCACTTATTACATTGCCAAGTGCCAACTAAAAGAAAGAGAGAGAAAAAAATTATAAAAATGTACTAATTATAACACTTTTAAATAATGAAACCTTATAGAAAATAATATGAAGCCATGGCAGAATTGAGAACATTTGTGTTTGGTTTTGTTTTACATTTGTATTTTCAAATATAAAGTAAACTTGGAGCTTTCCACATAACTACTAAAAACTGACACCACTCAAAATTTAATGCCATATATATACCCATAATTCACAAATACTTAAACTTCTATGCAGAGATTTTCTTTAGAAATAGAAATGTTATAAGATTGATGACTTCTGACCATTCCTAGTATTACCAGAGCATCATGTTGTACACCCCACAAAACTGCCAATTCATGTTGCAAATTCTTCTACTCAATTCATTGAAGAAACAAATTGTTCGCTAGTTGAACAGTTGCATAAACTTTCTTGTTGTACTATAGCTTCCTCATGGGAAAACAAAATTTCCTTTAACCACAATAAAAATATCAGTATGATATCTCTGAACATGGCATTCCTAATGCAAGTATAGCCGCACTTAGAAATTCAATGAATCTATGTGCTAAGCATCCAATATTTTAAAAAACTAAGTCAAATTACGGAACTATTTAGTCACTCCTCCTGCCACCCCCTACTGCTTTTCCTACTGTCACTGAACCAGCACCTACAGCATAAGCATTTTCCTAAATGCTGGTTGCACTCGCCTTCAGTAATGCAAAACCATGTCTTTGTTAGAGCCAATGGATCCTGCAGCGAGTGCATCAGCATCACACTGTGTCTTATCCCCCTTTTCCAGAGCCTGCAGTTTTAACCACTGGCCACACTGAATGAACCTCTACCACGTGCCTGAACATGCTTCAATAGCCTGAACTGGAAAACAGAGCAATGGCTTTTGTCTTTTCCGGACAGCACAAATGTAAATACCACCATGATTTTATCTCCTAAGAAACTCAAAACAATACACAAAGTCGAGGATCCTGGTCGCTCACTCCTTTCAACACATGTTCAACTGTATGGTGGGAGCATCAAGATGGGTAGTTGGGAAGGCTGGCTCTCTCTAATCAGTCTCAGTTGATAATTCCCCCACAGAAGGGTCGCAATCATATAAAAGTAAATATTGGGCAATAAACAAAAAAATGACCATATGCTTGGAGCCCCTGCTCTAGGAAGAAAGGGAGGGAAGCAAAGCAGAAAACACCTGTCCTGATGCTGTCAGCATCACAGAAATTTAGGATGCCATTACTTTTAAGCAGGAACAAAGAACCAACTTTTTAATGAAATCAATAGGAAGAAAAGATTAATTACATAAAAATTTGGTTCTAAAACGTTTTCTTCCATATAATAGAAGCTTTAGGCTAACTCAAACACAAGGTGTTTTCCAATCAAAAACACCACTAGATGGCATGGTATTAAAGTTAATTCCTAATACAATCTAGAAATGTTCTCATTTTGAAACAATCATTACTAAAAAACATTTGATTGTAATTTCCAAAATAAAGTCTATCACATAATGTTAGCAAAAAAGCTACTTTGAAAGTCATCCCATAAAATGTTTAATATTAAAACAGTAAGTTTGTGAGAAGAATTTTAAAATCATTTCTATTATATATATGCATAGATTATTTTATGCACACATCATAAAATTTAATCCAACTAAAATTTTACACATGAAGAAAATTTGCAATGTGAAAAGGAGAAAAATGCTGACAGTCTGAGGAGATCAAAATTCAATGCATTACTCCTAAATTTACAGCAACTTTCATTTCTCAGCTCAGTGCATGAAGGATTTCCACTTGGGTATTATGTATTACAAAAGGGAAAAGGACAATAAAATAGTCCTGTTATATTCTCAGCACAAAGCCTTAGTCTTAGTCTTACAAGTCCACAGTTGATGGAAATGCCTTCTTTTGCCCTCTCGCCTGTAGCTCCAGTACGCTTCAGTCTTTCTGATCCTGCCAGATCAACAAAATGGAACTTTGCAGTCAGAGTTTCAAATTCATTCATCTGTGATGATTCAGAAATCACCTTATTATCAGTTGCACTTTCCTGCAATTGAGGAAGATAATTGAAAATATTTTATTAATATGACACTAAATATCCTTCAATCCCACCTTGCCCTCAGTATACATATAGCCAAGTATAGGCATGTGGCCAAATAAATATAAGTACAAAAATGCCTGCTGCAATTAGAAGTTTAGACAAAGTTAGGTCAAAGAAGGTCAAAACCTAACTTATCAACTGAAGCTTTGCCTGTGTTGAAGAGAAACTTGTAGCATATAGCCCTCAAAAGCAAAGGGTCCCAAGTAATGACATCCATTACCATATGGCCACAACATACTTTCTGGCTATTGCAGACATATATGTTCAATTTTTAATTTTACATGGTTGGCCAGCTTTAGCTTAAACAAGATCAGGGACATCTCAATTGGAAAAGGAATGATTAAACAAACTAAACTTGGCATAAATGTTCTCTTTGAATATTTTCATGGATTTTACAGAAATGAAACATGAAATCTTAAAAAATTAGAACCAATAACTCACAGCATCTATTTGGGGACACATTCTGGTTTGACACAAGTGAATGGTAAAAATGGCATGTGAACGAGAGCTCTGAACATTCATTTGGGTACTAGCAGTGGTCCGGGATAAAGCACCCAGCTTCAAACACTGCATCATCTAGAAAAGGGAAAGAAAGAGGGGTTTTACTTGAACGATACTTAGACTAGGTCCATATAATCAGAAATCTGAGCTACTGGTTAAAATCCACCATATTAAAGGATGTGAAAGATAGATTTTCTTCTTCTTCTTCTTATTTTTTTGCGGTACACAGGCCTCTCACTGTTGTGGCCTCTCCCGTTGCGGAGCACAGGCTCCAGACGCGCAGGCTCAGCGGCCATGGCTCACGGGCCTAGCCGCTCCACAGCACGTGGGATCTTCCTGGACCGGGGCATGAACCTGTGTCCCCTGCATCAGCAGGCGGACTCTCAACCACTGAGCCACCAGGGAAGCCCTCTTATTATTTTATTTACTGGCACTTTTTGAGCTGAATTTCTCAGTATAACAGCTTTTTTTGTTGTTGTTGTTGTTTTAATAGGAGAAAATACTGAGATTCAACCGTTTGCCATTCGCTGACATTTGCAGTTTCTATTTCAAAACTATTACAGTAGAACACTTCGGAACAAACTAAGCAATAACTGGAATTACTCAGGCTCTTCTGTATCTTATTTTTTGTAACTTTTTTTGTTTTGTTTTGTTTTGCGGTACGCGGGCCTCTTACTGCTGTGGCCCCTCCCGCTGCAGGGCACAGGCTCCGGACGCGCAGGCCCAGCGGCCATGGCTCACGGGCCCAGCCGCTCCACGACACATGGGATCCTCCCGAACCAGGGAACGAACCCGCGCCCCCTGCATCGGCAGGCGGACCCTCAACCACTGTGCCACCGGGGAAGCCCTGTAACTTTTTTTTTTTTTGGCCACTCCACGTGGCTTGCAGATCTCTGTTCCCTGACCAGGGATTGAACCCACCGCCATGGCAGTGAAAGTGTGGAGGCCTAACCACTGGCCTCACAGGGAACTCCCCATTGTAACTTTTCTTAAGTCTCTCTTTAGGAGCCATGATACAGGCCTACGTATGTTACAGCAAAAAGTACAAAAGGGCTGTGGCCTCATCCTTCACTTAAAATTATCTAACCCTCTTTTTCTAGGTGTGAAAGAAAACTGTACATACAATGCCTTAAATTCTTTTGATGTTACAATAAATGCACTGACTTTATCATAACTGTTACATTTTTAATAATAAAATCCTGGTAAAAAATGAAGAAGATTTTAACTCCATGTTACACTCAAGGATACAAATTTCATATGATGAGCAGCAGAGCTGACTATTAAATAAAGCCAAACACGCTCTATTTTTTTTCCTGTGGCTGTGCCGTGCAGCTTGCGGGATCTTAGTTCCCCAACAAGGGATGGAACCCATGCCCTCTGCAGTGCAAGTGTGGAGCCCTAACCCCTGGACCACTAGGGAATTTCCCAAACACGCTCTATTTTAACTACAACATAAATGTCACCTCGGATTCTGTAATCACTGTACGTGTTGTGACGCCCACGGTATAAATTCCTCCAGCTGAATCTTCATGAATCCTTATATTTGATTTTTTATTTTTTGCATCAATATCACGAGTGGTATCAAATAAGTCAAGAACCTCTTCGTTATACAGCTAACAAAAAGAAATATTATAAGTTTAATGTTAGCAGAAATTGCCTCATGGATGTAATAACACATATTGCATGTTATCTTTCAAACATATCTTAAAAGTTCTGCCAAATACATATATTTCTTCAAAATAAAACATAAAATGATCACAAATACAAACAAATACCAGATTTCTTTACAAGAGTAAGAACAGTAAAAGACCTAATCATGACTAATGAGTTAAAGACTAGCTAAAATCATCCACTAATCCTTTGCAAGAGATATATAGATATAAATACAAGCAAATACTAAAAAAATATGTATCAAATGTAAACAAATCCTAAGCTTAGGGAAGTTCTTAATAATTTTTACTACTTGAACTAAAAATATATTTTCTTTTGCCCTACAACCCTTCTTAGTGTACCTAAAAATAAATAGTATTTTTGCAAGGTCAGCAATGTAGTTTCTGTATCAATAGAGGCTGACAAAATTGTGCTACCACTTTAGAAGAGGATACATACAACTATTTTTCTATCAATATGCTTAAAGTCACAATGCCTAATAACATTTGGAGGGAGAAGGGGAAGACTGAAGACACCGTTTCTTTCCTTTTTCCATCACTAGTTACCTTTCTTTTGGTAGAAACACATAATTATATTCTTGGTTTTTACTAAATTGGAATGTCCATTAAAACCAGCAGTAAGATAACTGATGTTAATTTGAATTAAGTTTTCTATTTTGTGCTATATAATGCTGAATAAAATGTTTCACCGATTATCAAAATGATTAGCTCTGGTGATCGAGATTACAATTAGACTAGAACACTCTTTGGACCAAGTATACAGAATTATAATGGCACTGTCCACCCAAGTGTAACATTGCCCAAATCCTAGATGTCCTCTTGCTGGTATGTCCCTCCCACCAGCCTAGACTGCCCTAAACCCAACCTTTGCACATTGCATCAAAACATCTGCCTATCCTTGTAGGAATACCAGCTTCTGCCACCAGATTAGTGCTACAGCATCAATCCTATTATTCCTCACAATCTCCCCCTCCCTTTTGGTCTCAGTCACTGTGTTCCCAGTACTTTGTGAGCCTGCCTACATTACCACAGTAATTCTCAGATAAAAAATCTGAAATAAACAATATTAATTGTTTTACTCTGTGGACACTGGTCAAATGTTTATAATCTTAAATGCCAACAAGTAAGGAATACTAATAACCTATTATCTCTTGTTGCTATCACCTATAACCTAACGCTAATTTAGTCAACATTTACTGAACACTATATGCCAAGCACTAAAATGGAAGCGGGAGTATAAAATCATAGGGCTATGGTCTTAAGAATAAGCTTTAAAGGAAACTATGACACAATTAGACTATTACCTCTAAGAATTGGGCATTCACTTTAAAATCTGGAGGAGGAAGTCCATTTTTAATGGAAGTGTGTTTTTTTTCTTCGATACTCTTGAAAAGGTGTTTAACAGCACGAGAAATAATACCCTGTTCTTCCTCAATGATGTTAACATCAAATCCTGTTCCCATTGTGTATGTTTTGCCAGCTCCAGTCTGAATAAAAGAACAGAGAAAAATGAATGCTTGATCTTAATAACATAATCTCAAGTGACAGAAGTGAAAGTGCAATTGAATTGACACTTCTGTAAAGTTACAGCTTCTATGAAAATAATTTGGTACTTACTTGTCCATAAGCAAAAACTGTAGCATTATATCCTTCAAAACAACCTTCAATTAGTTTTTCTATACACTGAGTGTAGATCTGCTCTTGCTGGGAGTCAATGTCAAACACATAATCAAAAGTGAAAGCTTTATCTTTGCCTAGGAAGACCTGAGGTTCTCCCGGTGTGACAGATGTACAAATATGGCAACCTTCAATCCTTTCTTTGGCAAGCTGTGGCCTTATTCTGTGAGAAAAAAATCAGGAAAAAATAAAATAAAATAAGACAAAATAAATGGAAAAAAACTGAAGAAGTAGGATTTTGAAATTCTTAGCAAATCTTTTAAAATCACTAATGAAATCTAGTACTTACTCCTTGAGTTGAAAAGTTTAAATAAGTTAAATTATACTGTCAATTTCAATATGAGTTACTTAATCCCCCCAAAAAAATCATGAACAAGAGTAAAATTAATCTTAAAATTAAATATTTTTGTGGGTGAATACCTTTCCTCAACTCTATAAAAGACTCAGTTAAATAAATTAAACTACCAAAATGCTATTTGTTGTTATCTTTATTTTAGATTTCTTCTCTTTATTTCCAGACAGGATGATATCCAAAAATGAGAAATTAAGTACATGGTATTTATCTTGATATCCTTGACTCACCTTTTTTGCAAACTCTTCACTAATGGTTCCCAAACTTACTTGACCATAACCTTCTGTTAGCTTAACATGTGTAAGCATAATCACACAACATACAATATGAATGAATATATATATATTCATTTGTAAATATATGCATGTACTATATTGATTTGTCATATATTATGACATACACAAAAGCAGAATTGTGAAAATAAAGAAATTAAAAATAAAAACAGGGGTTTCCCTGGTGGCGCAGTGGTTGAGAATCTGCCTGCTAATGCAGGGGACACGGGTTCAAGCCCTGGTCTCGGAGGATCCCACATGCCGCGGAGCAACTAGGCTGGTGAACCACAACTACTGAGCCTGTGCGTCTGGAGCCTGTGCTCCGCAACAAGAGAGGCCACGATAGTGAGAGGCCCATGCACTGCGATGAAGAGTGGCCCCCGCTTGCCACACTAGAGAAAGCCCTCGCACAGAAACGAAGACTCAACACAGCAAAAATAAATAAATTAATTAATAAACTCCTACCCCCAACATCTGCTTAAAAAAAAACATTAAAAAAAATAAAAACAAATAAAACTTCTAATATTTTCTCTCCAAAACCACTGAATCATCATTTACATCTCCTAGGGTGTCCTTTGTCCACTTGGAAGACCACAGCACTATACCTGCCCTACACCCAACCCTCATCTACTTCAGATTCTAGGACCTTCCTCTTTTGCCTTATCTTCCTGATTTCAAGGCCTGTTTTTCAAAGAAGGAAAGTAAATATGGTGATATGTTACTAACAGAACAAAGCAAAATCTGGCCCTATTCTACTCACTCCATAAGCAGGACCATCCTAGACCTACACGTCACTGACTTAACGGTACTTAGGTTTTTTAGAGGTTTCTATTTGCCATGGAGAAGGAGAAGCAGTTTAGGGAAGAAAGTAAAGACAACCAGTAATGGAAAATATAAAATGATACAGAGAGAAAATAGAAAGGATTTTAAAGGGATCTTATTTTCTGAGATACAGAAACAGAGATCTATAGAAGTGGAACAAGTTCATCTATTTGTTAGAGATAAAGCTAAGCCTAAGTTCAGATCACCCGAGTTTTAACCCTTGCCAGTTCTTCAGGGTGGAAGGTCAATGGAAGGATAGGAAAGGCAATACTGAGAAGTGACTGAATTTCTGTAACCCTGGTTACCTTAAACAGCATTCTGTACTAGCAAAGAAGTGTTAAGTAAAGAATATATTTATTTATGCAATTTTCCCTTCTTCTGTGATAATGATGTTTTTCTTCCACAAAGTCTTCAACTTCATTTATTTGTTTTAATGGAATGCAATAATCAATGTGGAGCTGGCTAGGTACTACACTACGGAAAGAGTGATGAAGTGGCCTTTAGGAGACTTGGATTCTACTACTTCTCTCACTCCACAGATATCATGTGGCCTTCTCTCAGAGCTCCAATTTCCTCACCTATTGACAGAAACTATCATTTCCAAGGTTCCTTTCAGATCTAACGCTGAGAGAAGAACACTATATTACAAAATGGGAAGAGAAAAATAATATTTATATACTGTTATAAAGATAAAATTATAACAAGTAAAACAAATGGGTTTCTTACAAGAAGCTACATCCATGGACTATAAAAACAGCCCCATGGTAGTAAGCACCTTTGGCTTTCTGGCTCCACATTTTCTTGATGAGTGGTCTTTCTCAAAGTTAATATTCCCTTCTTTCCAATCTTCCCTTCTCCTGTCTCACTTCATCCATTCATGGGGATAAAAATCATAAATCCATCCTCCTCAGGAGAGTCATGGGGAGAAAACCAAATCCACCATCCTCCTTGGAAGAATCACCATCCTGTCTGTTGGCAAGCTAGAAACAAGAGAGTCAACCTCAGTTATTCCCTCTCCCTATTCCATCCACCTAACCTATCTCTAAGAACTATTAATTATCTTGGAAATAGCTCATCATTTTCCTTCTTTCCTCATCAATAACATACTAATCAAGCCACCATTATCTCTTACTTGGATTATTGTAAAAGTCTCATCATCAGTCAACCTGCATCAAATCTTGCCCCCACCAATCTGTTCCACAGATTGCAATATCAGTGATACTTGTAAAATATGAAGTTGATCACTACCTTGCCTAAAACCCTTTAGTATATCCTTAAATTGCTCTACAATCTCCTCTTGCCATGCTCCATCTTTGCATCAAAGGACTTTAGTTAGTGATGGTGGTGGTGGTGATGGTTTATTTTTAACAAGTTTCACTAACAAAGTGTGCTCTCTCTAGCCTCTATGCCTTCAAATACGCTTTCTCTTCTCCTGGACACTCTTCCTTCTCAATTCGCAACTCCTTTTCCAGCCTGAACATCTCATGTTTTCGACCTCTGTTTAGATTTCACTCCTTTCAGAAGCTCTCACCTAACCCTTTGCATTCCACCATAAAGTCATATCTGAGCCCAGGCTGTTCTGTCTCCTGAAAGCTACCTCATTTACACCAGGATTCTGCTCTCTCCCTGATTTACAGCTGCACTGTGAAGTTTAATAAATTCCATGTAATAATAAAGAAAAACATAAAAACAACTATCTAAATGAAAATGACAACTGTTTGAAATCAGTGCCTCACTAATTTTAAGTAAATGATTATAACCATGGGCTATTAAAATACTAAGCTAATTTATTTGGCTATTAAAATACTTCTAATTTAATTTCTACATAGAGAATAAGTACTATTTGAATTGCAGATGTGACAGTCAATTTTAGAATGCCAATGTCACTCAGAACTTAATCTCCTAACTTCTAAGGAGGAGTGCATTTGAAAGACAGGTGATATGCAATCACACCATCTGCATGGGTGGGGAGACAAACTGGCTTTAAAAACCAACAAGATGGGTGGAACCCTTTTCTACTGGATGCAGGCAAGGGCAATTTCCCAGCAGGACTAAGAAATTCCCACCTAGGAGGGGATGGTCTCTGGCACATGCAGATAACTGGAAGCTGACTACACTTCGAAGTTTAGAGACATATTCACAGTCTCAATTCCCCTTCAAAAATTCAGATTTTAAACTCTCCAAATCCTTAAATTTATACTAAAATCAAGAATTCTCAGATGAAGTCTTAACCCAAGCCAATTAACCTGCTTTAATGATGTAAAGAGTTTGAAATTTACATAGTTACAAACTTCAATTTATAAACTATAATTTGATGTTATATATAGACAAAATATAACAACCTCCAGGGAAAAAGAAGACTAAAACTAAAATCTGACATTTATTACTTTAAAAATTTAGAAATATCTTCTTAGTATTTTTATATAAAAATAAGACCATTAAACATACTCATCTAATCCCAACACTAAGAAATAATGAGGTTAACATTTCAGTTAACACTAAGATATAGTAACAGGCTTTTAAAAATGTGTAATCATACAACTAGATATATTTGAAAGTACTTCTTAAAGAAAAAGAATTATGCATAAAACTTATGTCGTAAATATTTAGGATAAGATATTCTAATATTACACAGCAGTATTATATTATAAAAGCCAATAACAATGTGGGTTCTATCTACAATAGTAATTTGCTAATGGAGATGGGTTTTTTAAAAATGTTACAATGGAAGTGAATGTAGGTAGGATGAGGCTGTTATGGAAAATAGTGACAGTTCCACTAGATAATGTGATTTTTTCCTTAGCATAAGGTATGTAACCTTTTATCCTTTGTGGGCCATTGACCAATAGGGTGGGATCTGAAAGGGAAAACCCATGAAGGGTCATACAGAAATAAATGTAATTTGTTATAACTAGTTTGAGAAGGTTGAAGGTTTGAAACAGAATATGATACAAACTGTCAATTATTCAGATTTAAGATAAAAGGATATGAACAAATGTTGTATCCATTTGCTGAATCTTTCCATCAGCAGAAAGCAGCCATTTTACTTCTGTTCTCACACTCTACTGAAACTGCTTAGACAGAAGGCACCAATGACCTTTTTATTTCCAAATACAATGGACCCTTTTCAGTCTTCATCCTACCTGACACATTTGATCCTATTTACAACTTGTAGGGGAGGAAAAAACTTCTTCCCTCTATCCTTCTAGATTCTCCTGTTTGGGACCTTGTTAATTAGATTGACAAGGCAGATTAACAAAATAAAAACAAACAAGTTTATTAACGTGCATACCAGGCATACACATGGGAATATTCAGTGATGAGTAAATGAAAGAGTGGTTACAACTTGGATTTATATAGCATCTTAACAAAAAGAAGAAGGACTTTGAGTTTCTAGGACAGCAAATTGTGGGAATATAAATATATGTAGGAACTAATGGAAGATAGGGGCTAATTAAGTAAGGTTTGTTGTGTAGGATACTTTCATGCAGTCTCTGGTAATTAACTTCTGTCCTTCCTGGTAGAGAACAGAGGCAGAATACCTTTACAAAAGCTATGGGCCTTTAGGCAAATATCTGCTTCTTTTAATTGCCTTCAGCTCAAAACAATCCTTACATCAAATTGGCATATTATGGGGTGGCATTTTCTGCTACCCTTCAAATACTGTATTTCTCAGCAGTTGGCTTTTGTGACATTCCTTTTTTCTTCTTTTTAACTGATTCTGATTTCTGAACTCACCTTTTCCTCTTATACCTCATATACCAAGTTGCCTTAAAATGTCAGTGTTTCCCCCCAAAAATGTCCAGAGTATTTAGCATGGTATCTAAGATTTTCCTAATTTGGATTCTGCCTGCAATTCCACTCTCAAATCTAGTTACACTCAGCTACATCAAACCACTGATCATTTCCTGATCAACTTATATACTTTCATTCACCATGCCAATGTACGTGGTTCTCTCTCTGCTTGGAATGCTGGACTTCCACTTCTCGCATAGAAACTTCATTGTAATTCTTCAAGACCTAGCTCAAATATCTGTACATTTATAAAGCTGTCCCTTCCCCCCCACCAACTTGAATTAATCTATGCAATTTGTACAAGATTTTAGAATAATAGATATCAAATCGAATTCTTATTGAACACTAGTATATGAATTATTTGAGGACTGAGAATATATCTTATTCAATCATAAAAGTAATTCAACAAATGTTACTGACTGACTCCTATAGACTGCTCTAGTTAAAGGGGAGTAACAATCCAATACTGGGTGTGTGATTATCACAATAATCTAACTTTTGCCCCATCACCTTACTTTGTTACTAGAAACTTGATCCTGAGCAACCATTTAACAATTTTATGTCTTAATTTTCTACTCTATAAAATAAATATAGGAGCCTGGATTTAATATTCCTTAAGTTCTTTCGAACCTCAAACTCTATTTTAATTATTCCCTTAGGAAAAGCAAAACCCTGACTTAAAAGAGGTATTAATAAACAACCTTTTTCTTCTGTCACACCTTATATCCACCATTAATTACACCACTCATCCACATTTCCTTATAGTTCCTATTATTCTCTCCAGTTTTTATAGCCAATGTTACTGTGGCCATAGGGACAAGGAACTTCCTTTATGAAAACATTATTATGGCTCTTTGCAGTGCCAGTATCTAGTGAAGACTAGAGGAGAGTCTGAGACTAAGACCAGTAAGTTTCCTTAAACTGGGCCCTGTTATCTATTCTCTGCCTTCATAATAACTATAACTGGATTTAGTAACTGAGTATATCAAATAAGCTACGAGGACTAGTTGCAAGATGTCCTGGAGAAGACAGAAAAATAAGATAAGTATATCTGGGGGAAAAGGGCTTCCTTTTCAGCTAGAATTTAAGTCTGATACAGTAAAACTATATTTAAGGTCTAATTCTGCCACATATTATTGGAAGAAGCATCCCACCATGAGACCTGAGCATCCCTGTACATCCTTGCTGAGTATGCCAAGAATGCAAAACCCCGACTACTCTTTTCATGGATCACTTCTCAAGGTTGCATTTGCAGCAAGCAACCTTTAGGGATAGTGTCTTCCACCTGACCAAGAGCTGGCTTGCTTCAGCAAAGCAATGGAAACAGTGAATAAACAATAAAAACAATGAATCCCCAAGTCCAGTGTTTCTTTTTTTTTCTTACAGTTTCATTGAGATATAAATGCCATACAGCACTGTATAGAAGTTTAAGTTGTACAGTATAATGATTTGACTTACATACATCATGAAATGATAACCACAATAGTTCAGTGAACTTCCATCATCTCATATAGATACTAAAGATATATCAATAGATATTAAATAAAAAATATATTTTTTTCCATGTGATGAGAAGGTTGGTGTTTCTTGATATGTCACTGCTTGCACAGCAACCATGTAATAGTTCTACCTGCATTGCCTACTTTGGATTAAGGGGGCGGGGATGGGGAAGCAGTTCAAATCAACATGAGACTCATGATGCTTACTGTACTGTGAGTAATAAAAGTCCTTTGCCTCCAACTCAGGAGTCCTGTGTCTTCTGCCACTACACATGAAACAGTGAAAGACTAGCTTGTTAACTTGTAAATAGGGTAAAATCTCAGACTCTGCACAGGTCTTAACACATACTGTGACCTTTGGCAAGTCACTCTTTTAGCCTGTTTCCTTATCTATCAAATGGTAACAGTCACTACATCCACATCACAGAATCTTGAATAAATCAGATAATGTGTGGCAATGAAAGCCAATATAGGTATAAAGTGTTGTCGTTGTTGTTGCCGTTGCTGTTATACCACCACTTGAAAATTCTCCAAGTCAGTTCCTTCATAAGGCACATTAATATCTTAAATCCTTCTGGGCCTTCCAGCATGTTAAATAATCATGATTTACCCTTTGTCTTTCCAAACTATTGTCATATCTTTCAAAATACCCTTTGGGCATGCTGAGTTTTTTTTTTTTTTTTTTTTTTTAACATCTTTATTGGGGTATAATTGCTTTACAATGGTGTGTTAGTTTCTGATTTATAACAAAGTGAATCAGCTATACATATACATATGCTCCCATGTGTCTTCCCTCCTGCATCTCCCTCCCTCCCACTCTCCCCCTCCCACCCCTCCAGGCTGTCCCAAAGCCCCGAGCTAATATCCCTGTGCCTTGCGGCTGCTTCCCCCCACATGCTGAGTTTTTAGAACAATTAAATGTAAAACTGTTATGTCAGAAATAGAAGTATAATACAACACTGAACATTACCTAGATATATGTGTACATACAAATATATATACACATTGCTATGCAGAGATAATCAAGCTGAATAATGTTGTACCTCCATTTGCAATGAAAAGTCATAATCCCAAAGTTAACCCTTTTATAGTAATAAATAATCAAGCCTCATTACCCTGCTATTCCTATCAGCACAGAATACAATAGAAGCCAAAATGGGAATTTTTATTCTTTCAACAATTTTATCATTTTTACTATCTCCAAATAGCCAGTAAGGAAATTTCATTCAGAATGGAAAAGAACTGAGTTAACAGGTTCTTTTAAAAAGCAGAATTAGGGGCTTCCCTGGTGGCGCAGTGGTTGAGAGTCCGCCTGCCGATGCAGGGGACACGGGTTCGTGCCCCGGTCTGGGAAGATCCCACATGCCGCGGAGCGGCTGGGCCCGTGAGCCATGGCCGCTGAGCCTGCGCGTCCGGAGCCTGTCCTCCGCAACGGGAGAGGCCACAACAGTGAGAGGCCCGCGTAACGCATAAAAAAAAAAAAAAAAAAAAAAAAAAAAAAAAGCAGAATTAAATTGTTATGGCATATTTTGTCCTCATACTATACTAAATTTGATTAAATGCTAGTGACGAGAATTTTGACTAATAACTAATCAATGACTTGTAGTTACTGAAGTGATGTTGCTTTAAGGAAAATAAACAAATGCATATAAATACAATTTATAACCTCCCAGGACTTGTGCAGACACCCATAATTTTTTTAATTAGAAAAGTAGCACTAATATCATTCATTAACCTAAGTACAAAGATTCATGCAATCCAACCTATATTTCTAAATTAAACACATGCAGTTTTGTTTGTTTTACCAGACTTTTTCATATACCCTCATCTCTCCTATCTCTCTGTTTCCTGTTTTATTAAAAGCATCACAAGACATAGCCTTTCTTTTGCTAGGGGATTGGTCAAGTTATTTTTATTTTTCCCTACAAACAAAAAAAGAATAAGACACAAAATATCTTCCTTTTTGCAGTTGGTCATTGCTAATCTCTTGCCCTTTTAGACATCGCTGTCCTTAATCTACAATTTCATAAACATGACAAAATTTTCCATTACCTAAATGTCTTTGTAAACTGTCTCTTCTTTTTTTGCTTGAGTTATTCTGATCTCATCCCCACATGATTGTGGTAGTTTTCTAGTTTACTCAATAATCTGACCTGATTCCCACTTTGTGTGGCTCTTTCACCTACAGCTATCTGTAACTAGCACACTTGGCACCTTGTTAACACCTTTGTTCTTCTTACAGGACACCAATAAATCTGTTCCCTGAACAGATCTTTTGCCTTTCTTTATCTCATTTGTCAGTAGATGACCATTATACTGGACAATACATATTAGTATTCAACTTCATCTTAAAGTTAATTATATCATACTAATTTCCTCCCTTCCATTTCTTAAAAGTTAGGGCACTTTGTCACCATAAATAAGTGGCTGAAATTTCTATCCCTTGTTTGATTCTCTCCTAGTTCATTCCAGTTAGTAGACACACATTAAGAATCTGCACTACTTTAATCCTCTACCTTCTATTCTAGAAGAGAAATCCTGACATGCTAGAGGAACTTGCTAGACCATTTGTGGCCTTGCTGAATTATTTTCCTAAAAGATCAGGCACTGCATAAATAATATGTAACACAAGTCCACAAAAAGAAATTCCCCCAAGTGGATCTTTAATTACAATGATGGTTGATGGGAAGAAACATATTTCTTCAAAACATTCAAGAAAGAAACACAACTAGCTGCTGGACAATCATCAACAGGAAGACACTGGAACTCACCAAAAACGATACCCCACATCCAAAAACAAAGGAGAAGCCACAATGAGATGGTAGGAGGGGCGCAATCACAGTAAAATCAAATCCCGTAACTGCTGGGTGGGTGACTAACAGACTGGAGAACACTTATACCACAGTAGTCCACCCACTGGAGTGAAGGTTCTGAGCCCCATGTCAGGCTTCCCAACCAGGGGGTCCAGCAACAGGAGGAGGAATTCCTAGAGAATCAGACTTTGAAGGCTAGTGGGATTTGATTCCAGGACTTCGACAGGACTGGGGAAAACAGAGACTCCACTCTTGGAGGGCACACACAAAGTAGTGTGTGCATCGGGACCTAGGGGAAGGAGCAGTGACCCCAGGGGAGACTGAACCAGACCTACCTGCTAGTGTTGGAGGGTATCCTGCGGGGGGCGGGGGGGGGCGGCGGCTGTGGCTCACCATGGGGGAAAGGACACTGTCAGCAGAAGTTCTGGGAAGTACTCTTTGGCGTGAGCCCTCCCAGAGTCTGCCATTACTCTCACCAAAGAGCCCAAGTAGGCTCCAGTGTTGGGTCTCCTCAGGCCAAACAACCAACAGGGAGGGAACTCAGCCCCACCCATCAGCAGTCAAGCAGATTGAAGTTTTACTGAGCTCTGCCCACGAGAGCAATAGTCAGTTCTACCCACCATCAGACCCTCCCACCAGGAAACTTGCACAAGCCTCTTAGAAAGCCTCATCCACCAGACGGCAGAGAGCAGAAGTAAGAACTACAATCCTGCAGCCTGTGGGAAAAAAAAAAAAACATATTCACAGAAAGATAAACAAGATGAAAAGGCAGAGGGCTATGTACCAGATGAAGGAACAAGGTAAAACTCCAGAAAACAACTAAATGAAGTGGAGATAGGCAACCTTCCAGAAAAAGAATTCAGAATAATGATAGTGAAGATGATCCAGGACTTCGGAAAAACAAGGGAGGCAAGGATCGAGAAGATCCAAGAAATGTTTAACAAAGACCTAGAAGAATTAAAGGACAAACAAACAGAGATGAACAATATTATAACTGAAATGAAAACTACACTAGAAGGAAACAATAGCAGAATAACTGAAGCAGAAGAACGGATAAGTGACCTGGAAAACAGAATGGTGGAATTCACTGCTGTGGAACAAAATAAAGAAAAAAGAACGAAAAGAAATGAAGACAGCCTAGGAGACCTCTGGGACAACATTAAAGGCAACAACATTTGCTTTATACGGGTCCCAGAAGGAGAAGAGAGAGAAAGGTTCCGAGAAAAGATTTGAAGAGATTATAGTCGAAAACTTCCCTAACGTGGGAAAGGAAATAGCCACCCAAGTCCAGGAAGCGGAGAGAGCCCAATACAGGATAAACCCAAGGAGAAACATGCCGAAACACATAGTAATCAAATTGGCAAAAATCAAAGACAAAGAAAAAGTATTAAAAGCAGCAATGGAGGGCTTCCCTGGTGGCGCAGTGGTTGAGAGTCTGCCTGCCGATGCAGGGGACACGGGTTCGTGCCCCGGTCTGGGAAGATCCCACATGCCGTGGAGCGGCTGGGCCCATGAGCCATGGCCGCTGAGCCTGCACGTCCGGAGCCTGTGCTCCGCAACGGAAGAGGCCACAACAGTGAGAGGCCCGTGTACTGCAAAAAAAAAAAAAAAAGCAGCAATGGAAAAATGACAAAAAACATACAAGAGAACTCCCATAAGGTTAATAGCTGATTTCTCAGCAAAAACTCTACAAGCCAGAAGGGACTGGCATGATATACTTAAAGTGAGGAAAGGGAAGAACCTACAACCAAGATTACTCTACCCGACATCTCATTCAGATTTGATGGAGAAAGCAAAAGCTTTACCGACAAGCAAAAGCTAAGAGAAGTCACCACCACCAAACCAGCTCTACAACAAATGCTAAAGGAACTGCTCTAAGTGGGAAACACAAGAGAAGAAACAAACCTACAAAAACAAACCCAAAACAATTTAGAAAATGGTCATAGGAACATACATATACAAATTACCTTAAATGTGAATGGATTAAATGCTCCAACCAAAAGACACAGCCTTGCTGAAAGGATACAAAAATAAGACCCATATACATGCTGTCTACAAGAGACCAACTTCAGACCTAGGGACACATACAGACTGAAGGTGAGGGCATGGGAAAAGATATTCCATGCAAAAGGAAATCAAAAGAAAGCTGGAGTAGTAATATTCATATCAGATAAAATAAGACTTTAAAATAAACAATGTTATAAGAGACAAGGAAGGACACTACATAATGATCAAGGGATCAATCCAAGAAGAAGATATAACAATTATAAATATATATGCACCCAACATAGGAGCACCTCAATACATAAGACAACTGCTAACAGGTATAAAAGAGGAAATCGACAGTAACAAAAATAGTGGGGGACTTTAGCATCTCCCTTACACCAAAGGACAGATCATTCAAACAGAAAATTAATAAGGAAACACAAGCTTTAAATGACACAATAGACCAGATAGATTTAATTGATATTTATAGGACATTCCACACCAAAACAGCAGATTACACTTTCTTCTCAAGTGCTCATGGAACATTCTCCAGGATAGATCACTACTTGGGTCACAAATCAAGCCTCACGAAATTTAATAAAATTGAAATCATATCAAGCATCTTTTCTGACCACAACGCTATGAAATTAGAAATCAATTACAGTGAGAAAAAACATAAAAAACACAAACACATGGAGGCTAAACAATATGTTACTATATAACCAAGAGATCACTGAAGAAATCCAAGAGGAAATCAAAAAATACCTAGAGACAAATGACAATGAAAACACGATGATTCAAAACCTATGGGATGCAGGAAAAGCAGTTCTAAGAGGGAAGTTTATAGCTATACAAGCCTACCTAAGAAAGAAGAAAAATCTCAAATAAACAATCTAACCCTACACCTAAAGGAACTAGAGAAAGAAGAACAAACAAAACACAACGTTAGCAGAAGGAAAGAAATCATAAAGATCAGAGCAGAAATCAATGAAATAGAAACAAAGAAAACAATAGCAAAGATCAATAAAACTAAAAGCTGGTTCTTTGAGAAGGTAACCACAATTGATAAACCATTAGCCAGACTCATCAAGAAAAAGAGGGAGATGACTCAAATCAATAAAATTAGAAATGAAAAAGGAGAAGTTACAATGGACACCACAGAAATACAAAGCATCATAAGAGACTACTACAGGCAACTCTATGCCAATAAAATGGACAACCTGGAAGAAATGGACAAATTCTTAGAAAGGTATAACTTTCCAAGACTGAGCCAGGAGAAATAGAAAATATGAAGAAACCAATCACAAGTAATGAAATTGAAACTGTGATTAAAAATCTTCCAACAAACAAAAGTCCAGGACAGATGGCTTCACAGGTGAATTCTATCAAACATTTAGAGTAAGAGCTAACACCCATCCTTCTCAAACTCTTCCAAAAAATTGCAGAGGAAGGAACACTCCCAAACTCATTCTATGAGGCCGCCATCACCCTGATACCAAAACCAGACAAAGATACGACAAAAAAAGAAAATTACAGACCAATATCCCTGATGAATATAGATGCAAAAATTCTCAACAAAATACTAGCAAACAGAATCCAACAGCACATTAAAAGGATCATACACCGTGATCAAGTGGGATTTATCCCAGGGATGCAAGGATTCTTCAGTATACTCAAATCAATCAATGTGATATACCATATTAACAAATTGAAGAATGAAAACCATATGATCATCTCAATAGATGCAGAAAAAGCTTTTGACAAAGTTCGACACCCATTTATGATAAAAAACTCTCCAGAAAGTGGGTATAGACGGAACCTATCTCAGCATAATAAAGGCCATATATGACAAACCCACAGCAAACATCTTCTCAATGGTTAAAAACTTAAAGCATTTCCACTAAGATCAGGACCATGACAAGGATGTCCACTCTCACCACTATTATTCAACACAGTTTTGGAAGTCCTAGCCATGGCAATCAGAGAAGAAAAAGAAATAAAAGAAATACAAATTGAAAAAGAAGTAAAACTGTCACTCTTTGCAGATGACATGATACTATACATAGAGAATCCTAAAGATGCCACCAGAAAACTACTAGAGCTAATCAATGAATCTGGTAAAGTTGCATGATACAAAGTTAATGCACAGAAATCTCTTGCATTCCTATACACTAATGATGAATAATCTGAAAGAGAAATTAAGGAAACATTCCCATTTACCATTGCAACAAAAAGAATAAAATACCTAGGAATAAACTCAGACTACACTACAAAACTACAGTAATCAAGACAATACGGTAGTGGCACAAAAACAGTAACATAGATCAATGGAAAAAGATAGAAAGCCCAGAGATAAACCCACGCACCTATGATCGACTAATCTATGACAAAGGAGGCAAGGATATACAATGGAGAAAAGACAGTCTCTTCAATAAGTGGTGCTGGGAAAACCGGACAGCTACGTGTAAAAGAATGAAATTACAACACTCCGCAACACCATACACAAAAATAAACTCAAAATGGCTTAGAGACCTAAATGTAAGACTGGACACTATAAAACTCTTAGAGGAAAACAGAGGAAGAACACTCTTTGACATAAATCACAGAAATATCTTTTTTGATCCACCTCCTAGAGTAATGGAAATAAAAACAAAAATAAACAAATGGGACCTAATCAAACTTAAAAGCTTTTGCACAGCAAAGGAAAACATAAACAAGATGAAAATACAACCCTCAGAATGGGAGAAGATATTTGCAAACGAATCAACAGACAAGGATTAATCTCCAAAATATATAAACAGCTCATGCAGCTCAATATTAAAAAACAAACAACCCAATCCAAAAATGGGAAGAAGACCTAAATAGACATTTCTCCAAATAAGACATACAGATGGCCAAGAAGCACATGAAAAGCTGATCAACATCACTAATTATTAGGGAAATGCAAATCAAAACTACAAAGAGGTATCACCTCACACCAGTTAGAATGGGCATCATCAGAAAATCTACAAACAACCAACGCTGGAGAGGGTGTGGAGAATAAAGGAACCCTCTTGCACTGTTGGTGGGAAGGTAAATTGATACAGCCACTATGGAGAACAGCATGCAGGTTCCTTAAAAAACCAAAAATAGAATTACCATATGATCCAGCAATCCCACTACTGGGCATATACCCACAGAAAACCTTAATTCAAAAAGACACATGCACCCCAATGCTCATTGCAGCACTATTTACAATAGCCAGGTCGTGGAAGCAACCTACATGCCCATCAACAGACGAATGGATAAAGAAGATGTGGTACATATATACAATGGAATATTACTCAGCCATAAAAAGGGACGAAATTGGGTCATTTGTTGAGACGTGGATGGATCTAGAGACTGTCATACAGAGTGAAGTAAGTCAGAAAGTGGAAAACAAATATTGTATATTAACACATGTATGTGGAACCTAGAAAAGTGGTACAGATGAACCGGTTTGCAGGGCAGAAGATGAGACACAGATGTAGAGAACAAACACATGGACACCAAGGGGGAAAGCTGCGGGGGTGGTGGGGATGGTGGTGTGATAAATTGGGCAATTATGATTGACATGTATACACTGATGTGTATAAAATTGAAGACTAATAAGAACCTGCTGTATTAAAAAAGAAAGAAAGAAAGAAACACACCTCAGTAATTCTACTAAAGAGAGTAAGTATGTAAAAAGCTTAAGAACAATAAAGAACAGCAGTGTGTACAAGGGACCAGTAAGTATACACTTTTGTGAATAATAGAGATGGTGAGAAGAACTTTACTTTTTAATCCATTAATGATAAATCAGTTTTTTAAATTACTCAGAAATCTTATCCTCACCTGTGTAATTAGCTATGTGTCCTACTGCCTCATCTCTCTGTGGTCCACCTTACTCAAGATTTTTTCTTATACAGGAAGAGCAAAAGATATGCTTAGACACATTTATTTTCAATTAAAATGCTTAAAGCACATTGCATATAGTTAATATTTGAGACTGTGATTCTTAAACTAAGCTACTCAGTCTCTGGAGTGCAAACCAGTTGGAAGAGCAAAGATTTATTTCCCTCAAGTGCAGTTCTGCATTGGCTAATTAGGGAGAAAAAGTGGAGGGAAATAGGATGATGAGACATTGTGTCATCTTCCTCTGAATTTCACTCCCAAGTATCATACATTTTTATCCCCATGTTTCAACTAAGGATACTGCACGTTGAGAGAAGCTCTCTCTTAAGTGACAAAACTAGTATCTTTCACGGGGTTTGAGTATCAGATGTTCAGAGAACTACATTGAAATAGTGCACATCAGCTAACAATATAAAGGAAAAAGTAGCCGATTTCTGGATTTAGAGAAAGGTCTAATCCTCTGGATCCTATAATTAATCCTTTTAGAAACTCTGGGCCTTTCTTCTTTGGCAGCTCTCCCAGAAATATAAAATCTTCTACTCCAAAAAGCTAAGGGAATAAGGAAAGGGGATACTTTAAATGATGACATGTTCCACCTGCCTAATGTCCAAAGTGCTCATAAAATTTCTGTTGTTGCTGGTGACTGTATGTGGTAGCATATCTATAATCTTAGGCCATCAGAAAACTTCACTGAGTCAACAAATCCTTGTGGAGTACCTACTATATGTCAAATAGTGTATAAAGCAAGGACTTTAAAGACATAAACAAAAAACTTGAAGAGGGTAGCCAAGGGAGAGGGGAAAAAAAGCAAAGAGCTAGAAGAAAATTAAATATGTGCTCAATTGAATATTATATACAAAGGAGAAATGGAATAAAGATTAGCCAGAGGATAATGCATAGGTACAGGAAAAGCTTCAACAGGAAATTATATTTGACCTAGGTTTTGAACGGCGATTAGAAGTTTCCAGGCTGAGAAGGGAGAAAAGGTCAGTCCAGGCAAAACAAAGACAAAGATACTTAAAGTATATTTGTTCCTTGTTGTAACACAGTCTTTTGGAGTAGAAGCACGAGGATAATGACTTACTAGAATTTAGGAATATTTTATTAATGTTATGATACCACCTAAGTAGGCCTCCCAACTAAGACATTATCCTCTAAATGAACACCCTAGTCTTGCAGGATGAAAGATGTCACAAGCCATTTTAGAGATCTCTGCCAAACACTTTTTAGTTTTCCCCTCCAGATGTATTCTTCACTCATCTTCACCTACCCTGTGCCCTAGGAGACTAACCGTCATGAGCTACGACAATGGGTTTCCTTGCTCTCAGCTTCCAGTAGGACTCACGAGTAGGACATGGTAGGGTAGGAGAGGAATGAGGTCAGGATATTAATTCTCCTGGTTCCTTCCCTGCCAGGTCCTGGTATGGGCTGCATCCCTCTAACAAAGGCCACACCTCTGATCAGGACACCACAACAATAGGTGTCCCCCTACTATTGCTAACATCAGAGTACTGCCTCATCCTTTGTAGCTTCCCTTCATGCTGCCCATCCTCTACAACACTCTCCCCAATCATCTTGTCTGAATGTATCATCTGTTTCCTGCCAATATCCCAACCAAATCAGGATTAATCTCAGAAAAGGGCAACAACCCTTTTTTAGCACTACCACTGTCACCAATTCCTTTCACTCCAATTCCTGATATAAATATTGACCTAAAACAGAGAGCTTCCAAGGTCCCTACAATTCTCCAGCCCTTCACAAGCAAGTCATTAACCCATTCTCTTTCCTGAGAAGAGCTGGAGTTTGGGATATAAGTAATGGATGTTACTGTTAACTGTGTAATAGGTAATAGCAAAGTTTAAAAAGCGTCATCTCTCTTGGTCAATAGAATTAGTATTTTTAATACTTACAATTTAAAAGATTTAATTAACACTTCAGTTTTGTTTTTAAAACTTGAAGGAATGGTGGAAGAAGAAGCAAGAGGGGAAGAGTAAGGAGAGAAAAATCATCTCAGAATGAGAGTATTGTGATAACTAGATGATATTTCAACTCTGAGATCAATATGTTTCTAACACCATCTATTATTCTTATTATACTCCATCCTAGTTATATACAGAATTTTCAAAAATATTCCTATAAAGTTTTTTCAAGATGAAACTATTTGTGTTCTTGAGGAAAAGGGGAGGTCTCTTTCTATGCTTAATAATTACTATACGTTTATTAAACTATCTCATCATGAGAAAAACTGGTATTATGACTTTATATAATGACAGTAGTACATCCTTTATCCCAAGTGTATATTACTTGTGTTTATAATCATTCTTTGGAAGGGAAAAAGACTTGTCATTTCAGCTCTGCTTCTTAGAAGTGGAAATAATATTTTATAAGTATGATATTGTGTAGATGAAGATTCTGATTATAAACAAACAAACATACATTACTGATAACCAAATTTTACCATGAAGAAAAAATAATTATCTACCATAAACACTAAAATAAGTCATAATTCTGTCATCTCTCAAGAAATCCAAAGTAAAGGTCAAAACCAAGGTAAGGAACACCTATTTTTCTAAAGAACGTGTGGTATAGAGTTTTAAGATGATCTGCAATGATCCACACCCATATTTAATTTTTGCCCCTTAACTGTGATAGAACCTGTAAATATGATGGGATATCACTTCCAATTCTGTTACTAACCAGTTGATTTGGAGTTAACCAAAGAGAAATCACCCTGGGTGGCCCCGACCTAATCAGGCAGGTGCACCTTTAAAAGAAGATGAAGCATCAGAGAGACAAGCTCCTGCTGGATTGTAAGAAAAGGGCTAATAATCATGTCTCGAACGGCCTAAAGAAATGGTTGTCTTTAGGAGATGAAAGCAATCCCCTAACAATAGTTAGCAAGAAGTGGAGACCTCAGTCACAAAATCACAAGGATCTGAACTCTGCCACCAACCTGAATGAGCTTAGCGGAAACCAGTGAAGAACTACGTGTGAAGTATAGCCCTGACTGACACCTTGATTACAACCTTGTGAGATCTGAGCAGATAATTCAGCTAAGCTGTGCCTGGACTCTTGATCCATAGAAACTGAGATATAATAAATGTGTGCTATTAAAGTCACTAAATCTCTGATAATTTTTTATAAAGCAATAGAAAACTAATACAGGAGGATACCTTATTACTCTTTATTACACTGAATCCTACTATTTTAAGATCATAACGATTAAAACTACTGTTTACGCTAATTCTGAACACAGAATAGTCAGACAGGTGACATGTGTAATACTGCAATGACAGTAGTAAGTAAGTCAAAGAAGCTCAATGTAACAATAGGTTGTACCTTACAGCAGGCTGAATAATGGTCCCAAATTCCTGGAATCTTACATGGTAAAAGAGACTCTACAGATATGATTAAATTAAGAATTTTGAGATTATCTCGGATTGTCCAGGTGGCCCAATGTCATCACCAGTGTCCTTATAAGAGGCAGGAAGAGGGAGATTTGCTATAGCAGAGGAATGTCAAAATGATACAGTATGAGAAAGTCATTGCTGGCTTTGAATATGGAATAAAGGGCCAAAAGCCAAAGACTGCAAGCAACTTCTAGAAGCTAGGAAAGTCAAAGAAAGGGATTCTCCCATAGAACTTCCCGAAGGAATGTAGTCCTACCAAACCATTTTAGGACTTCTGACCTCCAGAACTATATACTTCATTTGTGGGTTATTTTAAGCCACTAAATTTATAGTTAATTTGTTACAGCAGCAACATGAAACTAATTAACTTCATATTAACAATCTGTTCCTAAAAACATAGGTCAGTTAGAACGACCATAAAATTTTACTGTCCAAACCAGGATACTTTTGAAAGGGAAAGTAGTACTATTAACCACCATACTAGGACAACAGTCATAAATTAGGACAGTCCTAGGAAAACTGAGACGTATAATCAGCCTACTCAAGGTACACTCATAGCAGAGAATTCAGTCAAATTATAGAGGTGTACATTTCAGCTTAAAATAAGGAAAAAGCTTTTTAAAAATTAATCCATCAATAAACAGATGGATTGCCTTAGGAGGTAAGGAGGTATACACATTAGCTACTGACAACAGATAGGTAGTACAAGTCCTCAAACCTGGCTGCATGGGAGAATCACCTGATATGTTTCAGTGGGTTTATTTCTTTTGTTTTGTTATATTGTTAATTCATATTGCCAGGTCCCACCCCAGACCTATTGAATCAGAATTTCCAGATGTGGGGCCCAGAACTTAAATTTTTAATTAGTTCTCCAAGTGATTCTAACACAGTGTCAGCCCAGCACCAAACTTTGGAAGCAGTGGTGAGCAATGATATTTTTACTTTATTTTAGTAATGGACCCTCCTACTCTAGGGTCCTCATACACACACACAGTCAATACTTCTACTACCTGCTTTCCTCCCAAACACAATCTTAGTCCTGAAGCCCAATATGCAAAAAATATAAAAACAAAATCATTCCTACTGGAGGTATCCCAGGGATTCCTTGCCACTAGGCTCTCCACACACAGCAGCCCCTAAGGCTTCTCCATGAAATCCAGGGCTCCTCTGAGAACAGGCCTATAAAAACCAAGTGTCCATATTATTAGAGACAGGCACCTTCAAGATGTCCATAGTCTGTTGTAAATACTCAGAGATGCAGCTGTCTTTTAAAATTATGTATTTGGAGTTTGTCTCTAATATATTAAGTTTGGGCTTTGTCATTCAATTTTGGAATAAATTACCTTTCTTTGGTTTTCAGCTCCTCTGCCTGAGGGTACTTCAAATTGGGGTGTGGTGGAGGGTGAAGAACATATTTTTCATCACTCTCTTTAAAGCATGGCAGATTCAGCTTCTTATTTATTTGTATGATTTTATTTTAGAAAATGGATTTTGAGGTTCATAAAAGAAGTTTGAAAACCATTGTTGTAGAGGAAATTCCTGTATATGGTGAGAGATGAACTAGATGATCTTAAAGTTCCCTTCAGTGTCAGCTCTAAAATTCTAAAAACTTCATATTGTGATAATTCTAAGAACAATTATAGGTAATCTGGTTGCCAATAAAATAAAAGCATTAATCATGTTTGTGAGGGCAAGGCTGCCCATATCTCTTAACTTCCAAGGACACTCTGTATTTAATAAAATAGATTGCACTCCAATGGGGCATTTTTAACAGATTCAGCAGCCTTGGATTTTTAAAATTATTTTCATACTATATCAATGAATTGAAAGTATCTTCCCAAAACTCATATGTTGAAGCCCTAATCCACAGTGTGATGGTATTTGGAGGTGGGGCCTTTGGAAAGGTAATTATATTTTGACAAGGTCATTACTCTGGGGCTCCTGTCATGGGATTAATGACCTTAATAAGAAGAGGAAAAGAGACGAGACCTTTCCCTCTCTTACTCTCCCCACCATGTGAACACAGAGAGAAGATGGCCATTTGCAAGCCAGGAAGTGGATCCTCACCATGAACTGAATCTGCCAGTACCCTGATCTTGGACTACCCAGCCTCCAAAACTGAGTAATTTGTACTACAGCCACCCAGTCTACCATATTTTGTTATAACAGCCTAAGCTGACTAACACACTGGACTCCCTCAGTGACACAATTCTAATATCTCATACTATCATGTTTGCTAAATGCTATGAGGCAGGACTGACCATGAAAGAGTCTCACTCAAATAGAATTTTTAAACTAATTTTAGAAGCCCCCTCCCAAAACAAATAGGTAACAAATACTTTTCTAAACACAAACACACACATAGTCACACGCACAGACAGACACACCCCATACAATACCATGTAGAATGAAATTACCTCTCAATAAAATTGATGTTGGTGTGCCCGAGGGAGGAGATGAGCTCAGGGTCTTCCTACTCCTCCATCTTGATCCACCTCCTCCAAAGCACATGTTTCTTTGGTTGATTCATTTATACATTTAATTTCAATTAAATCAATAAAATTAATCTTCCAATAGTTAAATTCCTTCACTTTTTACAGATTGTTTTTTAGAAAGCCAGCTGACTATCATTTATGGATATCATTTTATTTCATGAAGTATCAGGAATGGAACATGCAAATAGCATTTCCCAAACAATTCTCACCAGTTTTATTTGGTCTATTACCAATTTTTTTTCCAATGGAAAAAAATTTGAGAGTACATAAAATAAGATAAGAAGAAATTGAAAATACCCCTGTCAAGAGGTGGGCAAGAGGAGGTATCTAAGGAAGCTGGCTGTCTTGCAGACATTTTAGTCCATGAATGTAATAGATAAATATCAGAGAACAAAGTATCTTTGATAAATGCATAAAATGCACTTTCTCCTCTTCTTGAATTGAAGGTCAGAGAAAATAGATAAATCTCACACATTAGCTAATAGAGACACGGCGTAAAGAGTGTTAAGGAATCACACAGAATAAAGTCAAATCTTAATTAAGCTTAAGTAATCTCATACATTAGCATGGATACCAAAAGAGTTAGTACAATCTACATGTGCACATTCTGAAAAAACAATCTGAGTGTTAGGAATTGAATAAAAATGTCATTAGAGATTTGCGAACCACAGTGAACTCTCTAATCCATTAGCTTTCCCTTTCTGGCAGAAGTCTAACTGTAAGTAGATTAAGAAAGTTCCTGCTTTATCAACAAAATGATGTCCCAAGTATCAGATATTTTAAGCTAACTATAAGAATTAGAGGTTTCCAGAGAATAGAAATAAATTGTCCTAGAGTTGAGTCAACTTAACAAATAACATATTGTGTAGGTTACTTTTGATACCTCTATATGTAAGACACCATGCTAGGCACTGAAGGAGAAATAAAATGAATAAATGTCTAGTTTCCAACACCTAGGAATTTTTTATTTAAATGAAGAAAATGAGGCAAATACAAAAATAAGTATAATTCAACATAATATATTATACTATTAAATAGTGTAAAAGAGGCTTAGAGAAAAACTTCTCAAACTTTAATGTATATATGAATTACATGGGGGGTTTATAAAAATACAGATTCTGATGTTTAGTGTGGGTGACAGCTGTGAATCTGCATTTCTAATAAGCTATACATCATGCTGATGCAGCACTCTTGAGTCAAAGCTTTATGATAAAACAGGTGAAAGGTATCACCCCAAGTTAGAAAAGGCAAAAAAGTATAATCATGACAGGAAGGGAGGAGATGACATTTCATAGGATTCTTGAGTAGCTAGGATTTTGAGGAAAAAGAAATTAAATGTATAAATGAATCACAGCTACTTAGAGAGCAACTATCTCTGAGAATGACCTTAACACTAGCAGAAAAAATGATGTTCCACAGTTAAAGGTATAAAGAGGGAGCCACAAGAAGGGTAGGAGGAGCAAATGCACAGTTAAGTCAAAGCCCACATTCCCAGTTCAGTGATCCACAAGCAGGAGAAATGTCACAACTGTGAAGGTCCTCCCTGGGTAGCAAGAGGTCCAAGATCCACATCAGTCTCCCCAGCCCATGTATACTGCACTAGGAAGATGGGTCCCCAGAAATTCTGACTTTAAAAACCTGAAGGAGAGCCAGGAAGGCTGTAGGAAACTGAGACTCCACTCTTAAAGGGTGTGTACAAAATCTCACACACTCCAAGTCCCAACACTGGGGCAGCAGTTTGAAAGGTGTCTGGGTCAGACCCACGTGCCTATCTTGGAGGGCCTCCCAGAGAGTCAGGAGGCAACTGGGACTCCCCTGAGGGAATGAAACACTGGTGGCAACCATTTTTATGAACTCATTCTACTGTGCTGACATCAGAGCTGACAAGCACCATTTTAGATTCCTCCCTCAGGCCTACTACCACCAGCCTGTCTGCCCCACACACCAGCACACACTCACCAGTTGCATGATGCTAGGGCTTACAATCAGCTGTGCCAGGGGCCTATCCCACCTACCAGTGGGCTCACAGCAATCACATGACACCAGGTCTCACAGCCAGCCATGCCAGGGGCCTACCCCAACCATCAGGATGACCTCATCACACTCAAGCAGCCAGGCCTCCGTCAGCCACACCAGGGGCCTGCCCTGCCCAACAGCACATCCATAGCAGTAGAAGAGCACTGGGTGTTCTACTCACAGCAAGCTGCCCAGGAGGCCTGATTCAGCCACTAGTGCACATGCAGAAACTGCATGAGGCAGGGACTCACAGCCAAACAGACTAGCGCCCAGACCCGCCTACTAGGAATCCACAGTAGTTGAGCCTACCACAACCAAAGGGTGCATGCTGCTCACACAGAAGACACCCCTGGAGCACCAACCTCTGGTGGTGAGAAGGGAGCATGCTGCTGGGCCGCATAAGACATCTCATGTATAAGGCCACTTCTCCTAGCTCAGGAAACATAACCAACCTACCTAATACATAGAAAAAAACCCACAGAGATTAGAAAAAAATGAGAAATGAGAAGGCTAAGGAATATGTTACAAATGAAGGAGCAAGACAATACCTCAGAAAAAGAACTAAACAAAATGGAGATAAGCAAGTTCAAGATAATGATCATAAAGATGATCACTGAACTATGGAGAAGAATAGATGAACAAAGTGAAAACTTCAACAAAGAATTAGAAAATATTTTTAAAAAAAGCAATCAGAGCTGAAGAATACAATAACTGAAATGAAAAACGGGAAACAACAGTAGATTACATGACCCTGGCATACCAAATGGCTTCCAAATTGGTCAACTTATTTAAATTCTTTGCCTGTTTCCGAGAAAATCACTGGATCAAGAATGTCATTAAGTGTGGTTATACTAGAGTTCCTTACTAAATCTGTTATGTTGCACATTGAAAATAAGACTTAATGTAGGGAAAGAAAAGTCTCCCATTTGCTTCTTAAAAAAAAAAAAAAAGAACAGACCAGCAATCTGGAAGACAAAGTAGTGGAAATCAGCCAAGCTGAAAGGGAAAAAAGGTGATTTTTTAAAAATGAGGACCTCTGTGGCAATATCAAGCATACCAACATTCGCATTATAAGGGTCCCAGAAGGAGAAGAAAGAGAAAAGGGCAGAGAACCTATTTGAAGAAATAATAGGTGAAATAATAGGTGAAAACTTCCCTGACTTGGAGAAGGAAACAAACATCCAAGTACAGGAAGCAGAGTTCCAAACAAGAAGAACCCAAAGAGGTCCACATCAAGATACATAGTAAGTAAATGGTAAAAGTTAAAGAGACTATCTTAAAAGCAACAAGAGAAAAGCGACTAGTTACCGACAAGGAAACTCCTATAAGAGAGTTAGCTGAATTTTCAGCAGAAATTTTTCAGGCCAGAAGAGAATGGCACAATATATTCAAAGTGATGAAAGGAAAAAATGTACAACCAACATTCTAAGGATATTCTAGCCAGCAAGGTTATCATTCAGAATTGATGGAGATAAAGCTTTTACAGACAAGCAAAAACTTAAGAGTTTATCACCAATAAACTGGCCTTATAAGAAATGTTAAAGAAACTTCTCTAAGTGGAAAAGAAGGCCACGACTAGAAATACGTAAATTATGAAAGGAAAAATCTAATGGTAAAGGCAAACATATTGTAATCAACCACTTATAAAGCTAGTAGGAAGGTTAGAAGACAAAAGAAGTAAAAGTACTACTTCTAAAAGTAAAATCATTGATACCCACAATCTGTAGTTAAAGGATTCACGAAACAAAACGATATAAAATATGATGTCAAAAACATACAATGTTGGGATGGGTGGGGATAGTAAAGATGAAGAGCTGTTATAATGCATTCAAACTAAGAGATTATCAACTTAAAATAGACATCTATATACATAGGTTGTGGTAACCACAAATCAAAAACCTATAAAGATACACAAAAAATAAAGAGAAAAGAATCTAAATATAACTCTAAAGACAGTCATCAAATCACAAGGGAAAAGAGCAAGAGAAGAAGAAATGAACAGAGAAGAATTACAAAAACTATCAGAAAACAATTTAAAAAGTGGCAATAAGTACCTACCTATCAATATTTACTTTAAATGTAAGTGGACTAAATGCTCCAATCAAAAGAGATAGGATGGCTAAATTGATTTAAAAAAAAAAGACCTATCTATATGCTGCCTACAAGAGATTCACTTCAGATCTAAAGACATACACAGACTGAAAGTGAGGGGATAGAAAAAGGTATTCCATACAAATGGAAATCAAAAGAAAGTCAGGGTAGCAATACTTATATCAGACAAAATAGACTTTAAAACAAAGACTGTAACAAGAGACAAAGAAGGGTATTATAAAATAAAGGGATCAATCCAACTTAAAGATATAACAATTGTAAATATATACACACTCAACATAGGAGCATCAAAATACATACAGCAAATGTTAACAAGCATAAAGGGAGAAGTTGACAGTAACACAATAATAGTAGGGGACTTTAGCACCAATTACATCAATGGACAGATAATCCAGACAGAAAATCAATAAGGAAACACAGCCCTTAAATTACACATTAGAGCAGATGGAATTAATAGATATACAAAGAATATTTCATTCAAAAACAGCAGAATACACATTCTTTTCAAGAGCACATGGAACATTACCCAGGATAGATCTCACGCTAGGCCACAAAACAAGTCTCAGTAAATTTAAGAAGACTGAAATCATATCAAGCGTCTTTTCCAAACACAATGGTATGAGATTAGAAATCATCTAGAAAAAAAAAACTTAGCCATATGGGCTTCCCTGGTGGCGCAGTGGTGGAGAGTCCACCTGCTGATGCAGGGGATGTGGGTTCGTGCCCCGGTCCGGGAAGATCCCACATGCCGCGGAGCGGCTGGGCCCGTGAGCCGTGGCCAGTGAGCCTGCGCGTCCGGAGCCTGTGCTCCGCAACGGGAGAGGCTGCAGCAGTGAGAGGTCCGCGTACCGCAAAAAAAAAAAAAAAAAAAAAACTTAGCCATAAAAAAGAATGAACTCTTGCCATTTGCAACAACATGGGTGGATCTAGAGGGTATTATGCTAAGTGAAATAAATTAGACTGAGAAAGATAAATGCCATGTGATCTCACTTACATGAGGTATCTAAACAAACAGGCAAAACAAAATGAAAAGAGACTCATAGATACAGGGAACAAAGTGGCAGTTGTCAGAGAGGAAGCAGAATGAGTGATTGGGCAAAATAGATGAAGGGGATTAAGAGATACAAATTTACAGTTATAAAATAAATAAGTCACAAGGATGTAATATACAGCATAAAAATATAGGCAATAATACTGTAATAACTTTGTGTGAGGACAGACGGTTACTAGACTTATCATGGTGATCATTTTATAATGCATTCAAAAGTTGAATCAGTATGCTGTACAACCAAAACTAACATAATATTGTATGTCAACTTGTCAACTACACTTCACACACACAGAAAAACAAAGAAACATGATTTTTTACTAATGGAGTATTTTTCATTTAAAATAAAGCCTAATAGTGATTATTATTAGATCTTTATTTTACAGCAGCCTTATATTACCTGTAGAGATATAACAGAACTCTACTAAAGTGCTATTCCTAATAACTTGGGTTTCTAGTCATTGCAAAGTTAAGCTGCTTCACACTATAGTAGTATAATCAGTGTTTCACAGGATGAGCTCAGACAAGAAAGCTCAATGCAAGTTGACAGAAGTTGAAGTTTGTAAACCTTATTCTGGATTGCATTCCCCACTCCACTATCCTTCGACAAGGCTGCCCCAACTGTGGACAGATACAACTACGAGGAAGGAAAGTAGGATGTGGTATGTGGATTTTTTCCCCCTCAAGCAACATAGGATTCCTAATATCTAAATTCATTTTATTTTGCTGTATATTAAATTTCTACAAGCTTAGGGCCTAAGACAATACACATTTATTATCTCACAGTTTCTGTAGAAAAGAAATCCAGGCTGAGACCTCTGCTCAAAGTCTCACCAGGCTGATATCAAGCCATAAGCTGGGCAGCGTTCTCAGCTAGAGTTTCAGGATTCTGTTCCAAGCTCATACAAGTAAGTGGCAAAATTCAGTTGCTTGCAGTTGTAGGACTGAGGTTCTTTTTTCCTTGCTGGCAGATGAGGAGCTCTCAACTTCCTCATTCCACTGTCAGGTCCTACCTGTATGGCCCTCTGAAAACATGACAGCTTATTGCTTCAAAACTACCAAGAAAATTTCTTGCTCCAGTCTGCTAAAACTGAGTCTTAAGTAACATAACGCAGTCATGGAGTGACTTCCCATCACTCGTGCCAAGTTCTACTGATTAGAAGCAAGTCACAGATACTGCCCAAACTGAAGCAGAGGGGATTTCAGAAAGGCATGAACACCAGGATGCAAGGATCGTTGAATGTCACCTTAGAGTCTCTCTGCCATGGTCAAGGAAGTTATTTCTCAAAAATGTGACATTTGATTAGACACTTCAAGAATGAGGAATCAACCATGTGAAAGCAATGGGCTGAGGAAGCAACCACTGGGAATATAGGGAAGGGGAAATGGGATAAGGAAGGAGATAGACCTGAAAATGACTCCCAGCAGTAGCCATATCAGTTATCTTTTCATTTCATCACTGGTTGCTAATGAATGTAAATAAAGTATATAGTGTGAGTTTTATAAATCTACCCAAGTTCTCAATGATTTCATGCATACCCCAAGAGGTATGTATTAATGTAAGAGACACAGTATAAATGATGTATGTCTTCCTGGAGTACGAACTTTATATTTGGTAAAATAAGTAATGTAAATATTTTCATATTAAAAACAAACATATTTATAGAATGAGTATACAAAATGGAGTACAATACAAAATTTGTACTAATTTTTAAGATAAAACTTGAGGCCTCCCACCAAGAAATTTCCAACTTGAGAGTACAATACACATTTTCTCTCTCTGCAATTAGGGGAACTTTGGTGGAAATGCTTGACACACAATGTTATTATGCTTCTACTCTCTATTTCATACCTCATTAAGTATTAATGAGGAAAAAACACAACTCTCAAGTGAAGAAATAAATTTTTAAGCACATAATCTCAAATGTAATGCACATGAGCATATTCACTGCAGTCTCTGCAAGGCAAACTGCAGACTAAATTGTTATAAAGACAGTTAAATTTATATATCATGCAGTCATCCTAGCATTGAAGTCTTGGGTATTGTACTTCACAATTATCCTATCTAGTTTCAGTGTGATGATAAAGGCTTTTTGTTTGGTTATTGGTTGGTTTTGGTTTTGTTCTTGTTCTTAAAGATCCAAGTGTGTATCCTATGTTTGTGACATAAATTGTTAACAATAGTCCCAAATCTATTCTACACTTTGTCTTTTTTTTTTTTTTTTTTTTTTTTTACGGTATGCGGGCCTCTCACTGTTGTGGCCTCTCCCGTTGCAGAGCACAGGCTCCGGACGCGCAGGCTCAGCGGCCATGGCTCACGGGCCCAGCTGCTCCGCGGCATGTGGGATCTTCCCAGACCGGGGCACGAACCCGTGTCCCCTGCATCGGCAGGCGGACTCTCAACCACTGCGCCACCAGGGAAGCCCTACACTTTGTCTTTAATAACACTTTTACTATTAACAAAATTTTTATCTGAATACCCTGTATATTTCAAGCCTCTTGTAGCTAGATATAGCCATGTGGTTAAGTTCAGGTTAATGTGAACAGTACAGAGCCTTAAAGGGAAGGGATGGGCCTTCCCTTTTTTTTTTTTTTTTCTCTTCTCACTGGCTGAAATGCAGAACTGGTGGTGGTGCACCATCCTGGAACATGTAGACAGGAGTAACACTCAAAGGATGGTGGAGCAACAAAACAGAAGGATCCTGGATCCCCAACATAATGGAACTTAGCTCTGGGCTGTGTATGCCTGGGCTGTAAGGTGGAAGAGAGGTAAATCTCTATTTTGATTAAGCCCTTGTAATTTAGGGTCATTGTTACAGTGGCTGAACCCACGTCCTAACTAACATAGAATTTGATAGCTGCCCTATCAGAACCTATATAATATGTGGTACTGACTTGGAGACTGAGCATAGGTGATGATGAATGGAGAGCAAGATGAAACGTTGCTGACTCCTGCTATGCCACAGCAAAATGTTTATTAAAACTGTCACTTTGAAAGTTAGTATTTTAAAAGAACTAACCAAGCCTCTAGCTTGAGAAAAAGTAAGAATGTTAGTATGCACTGGTCACTTCTTGATGCTTCCAACAATATCTTTCAAGAGACATAAACTCAGCCTAAATAAAGAATTCTCAAGCAGATATGGAAGAGAACTCAGCTCTACTAAAGAAAACTCACCCCACCTATAGCTTGAAACCTAAATTGACTGAATGTCTGGTGAAGTATGGCTTCATTGGGTTTTAAACCTAATTCTTCTATATTCTAATCACACATAGTTAAAACAAGAGGTTCACAAGGCACTGCTTAAGCTGATATAAGCCTGAGACTCCACGAGTTCAACAGCCAGACAATGGGATCCAGCCCAGCAATCAGGAAGATATTAAGGGCACTTCCTTCTCACCTAAGCCTCAAGGTAACTGACCTTGATTTAGAAACTGGGAGATTTGCTGAGCACAAAGGCCAACAATTAAAATTCAGTTATTTATCTAGGGAAAAAATTATGTCTTGATTAATATTTGGCTATGGTTACTTGCACTTGAAACTAATCAGAACAAATAGGCAGAAAACCCAGTAAGTTTTTGAGGGGTTTTACACACACACACACTTGGACTATAAAAGCCTATAATTGTTCAACCCAAAGACAACCCCTAGGCTCTCTTACCTGCACTAGCAGGAAGCCAACTTTGAAAGCTATCTAACGCCTACAAAGAGTATGCTTTTTTAATGCCCACTTTAGATCTGCACATGGAGAGTAATAGACAATAAAGAATCTCCCAAAGGACAAAGCCAGGAGCCACAGAGAACAAGGGCAAGGGGACAGGCTTGCCAGGAGGGCTAACAAAGAAACTTTTCTACTACCAGGATAAAAATCTTCATGATTCCTACACACAGGATTTGACCATTGCGGAGTGACTATTGGGTTTCTGATCTTCCCTTTTCCAAATGAGAGTATCTTATCCTGCTTCTCCTCTACCACTGTCTTTTGTATATGTTAACCTGCCTTGCATTTACCATTGTATATTGGATGTGCATTTGGGGGGAGGGGTGAGCAGATGGAAGATAAATTGGCTTTCAGATCAGATGTGCCAGCCATAAGAAGTAATATCAGGGCTTGAGAGAAAGAATAGACTTCGCATCACACAGATATAATAAACTATGAGATGAATGAGACCTAGAGAGGGAGTAGATAAGTTTCAAGGCTGGGAGATAAGAGTGCAAATAGCAGAAACTGTTAGATGTCTCCCCAAACCCATGTTCTCTTTCCTTTATAGTAACAGGAATTTTAGCTAGGTATACAGCATCTTACATTTCCTAGCTTCCTTTGCTGCTATATATGGTGGTATGACTGAATTCTGACTAGTAAGATGCAAGAAAAGTGATGTGTGCTACTTCCAGGTTAATCCCTGAAGAAGAAAGGAGCGTGTCCTCTCTTTTCAGTTTCTTGCTGGGAGGCAAACATAGTGGTCTCCATCCATAAACAAAATCAACATCCAAGGGACAGCAAAGTGAAAACATAGAAGGTGATTGGTTCATCTACACTGTGCAGATTCCTTGCTAACCCTGGACTAGCATAATAATTTCTGTCTTATCTAAGCAACAGATGTTTTGGATCTCTGTTATGGCAGTCAAGCCTATATTCTAACTTACACATGCTTATAAAACTATACCAAGGAACTTTTCAACCTAATGTATAGATATGAGTAGAGACACAGAGAATAGCCTTAAAAGCCTGTTCCAACTAAACTGTTGGGTAATTTAGATCATGACTCACTACGGTAATTCTATGTTTTATAAAACCATTTGCTACAAGATAATAATAGTATTTAAAATACAGTGATAAATTACCACTTACTTTAAAAATTTAAGAAAATTTTTAATTAAGAAATTAAGAAAACTCTAAACATTCTGAAATCTCACTGAAATGAAATGCATTCTGCAATAGAAATTTGTAAACAAAATAAGAATGCCCTGAATTATAAAATTTAGACACTAATTTGTCAAGGTGTCATTTCTTAATATATAATTTTTGTATTAGCACATACGTGTTTTAGAGTTTATTAGAACTGAAATTTTTCATCAGCTCATCTCAATTTAAAAAAATAACTTCAAGTGAAAGAAATCTGTCATACAAATTAATATTTACTTAATATGTATTCAATAAAAGCTTATATACATATTGACATTGCCTAAAAGTCCAAGAACAAAGAAAAATAGTTAGGAAAATAACATATGTGTTTAACGTGTCACAGTTCACATAATGCTTTTCACGTATCTTTTACATACAGAAATTTGCTTTGTTCATTTGAACGTTAGATAATAATAAAATATATCATCTATAATAGTTTCAAAAGAGCAACATGTGATATAAACTGATAGACACTATGTTTCATGGTGCACTAGCTGGCTGCCCTAATTGGCAACTAAAATACAGGCTCCACACAGATATATTTTCCCTGGGTCTGATTGACTTAGCCACCAATGAAGAACACTTATAAGCCAAATAATAAGCCAGTAAGAATTTAAACCATGAAAGAATTTTAGGGCAGACACATTTACCATAATTGGGTGTCTTCCATTAGCCTTCAGGGCATGCCAAGATTCTGGGGGTATTAGGAAAATAACCAACCTCTTGCTAGGAGCAAATCACTACTGGCACATCCTCACCCATTATTTTCTTGTAGAGCAAGGCACTTTTTCTGAGGTATCTACTTTTATAAAGGTAAAAAGCCTTTAAATTTTACATTCTCAGAAGTTTAAATAATTCAATTCCATTCTCATTGATGACTACATGTTGTAAACATTTATAAGTGGTTTCCACCATGCAGCCTATCCCTCTGTCCCTAGATCTGGTGAGATGTCATGCAATTTGCGATTTAAAGGCTTAACACCTTCTTCTTCTCCCCTTACACCATCCACCCCCACTACACACCTTACCTTCACATGGTACATCTGTCTCTCTCGCACGCACATTTCCACCCAAACTGTGCTTTAGGGGATGGTAAAAACTGTAAAAATATCTCTGATTCATCTAGTTGTATCTCTTCTCCAATTTAGAACTATGCTTTCCACCTTGTAAGTTCTTAGAGGGGTGGGAGAGGGAAGACTATGGAAACAATTCAAATGGCAAATAATGAGCTCTCTTTCCAGCTGTGCAATCTACCCATGGTACAACCTTTACACAGTATGGGTATTCAGATCATTCCTCCCACATTTTCATGGAAGTTATTCAATAAATAGCTGACTGTTTGCTTTAAAGAAGGGGAAAACATAATTTGTAAGGACTGAATGTGATGATTAATAATATTGATGGTGATAACAATAATATTTGTCATCCATCAAGTGTCAACTACATATGCCAGTCACTTTACATATAATATTTTGTGCCTGCAGCCACAGCATGACTCTACCATCATTTCTCCAGCTCCTGTTCATACAACTGCTAGCCAGTCCTCTCAGGTTACAGTGATGAGCACTGATACCTTTTGTTGTGTATAAAGAAGGTAACCCTAGGTTTGCTCAGCATTTCCTTGAATTATCTCACTGAAAACTTGCATTACAATCCAACGGTTATTCCTTTGTTTCTTTGTGAAAAACCCAGCACTTGTACACTTTTTATCAATCATTTAGTTTGCCAGAAAGTGAAATAAATGGCAGTAGAGAGGCCAAAGTAAAGTGCGTGACACTTGGCACAGCTCCCTCAGCTCAAGGAGGCAGTTGGCGCTCTCATTAGCTGACAGCACTTGCAGCACAGTGCTTCACATTCAAGAAACAACGCACCACCGTCTGCTGACTTGGCTCTCACTGGTAAACAGCATAAAATAAAATTCAGATCATGAGAAAAATATATACTATAAGGAAACTATACTGGATGTTACATATGCAAGGATTATCATTTTAAAAGAAAATGTCTCAGAAACAAATAGCATTATAAAGAACCTGCTGTGCATTGAACCCAGTTTTTGATCTCTGCAGATGTTTCAGCCCCACTAGCATCTCCTAACACTTTCAGCTATCTCAGGCTTACCTGGAGAGAGGGCTGGGCTCCTGGTGCTGCCCTGGAACTGCAACAGTTTGGCACCAAACTTGCTCTGACTAAACTCACAGAGGCCCTGGCACCTGCCACTGCTTATAGACTCAGAGGCAAACACTGACCAATAAATGACAAGAGACAGGAAGAAGACACAGATAAATTGTTCTACTTTCCTCCCTCCCAAAGACTGTTGTGAAATGAGTGTTTCCACATGGCTTATCCAGAGACATTCCTGACAACATGGCTATGTTTACAACTCAATATGTGTACTTTGTATTTACTATCCCATTTTCAACGGCTTGCTTAATTTTTCCCTCACTTTTGCTACCCTGGGACTGTACTCCTGGCAAAGCATTAGCATGCTCCTAGGCTTTGCCTCAGCTCTGTTTTCTAGGAAACTCAGGGTAAAATAAGCAGCATTAAACTAACTGAGGCGTCTTTTTGATACTTTCCCCAAATGAACAAGAGAGAGAAATAGCATTTTAACTATTGTTGTGCTTGCAGTGGAGTAAGGAGAAAGGGAATTAATATGGGTTGAGCATTTACAATGTACCTGGCACTATACTGGATTTTCACGTTATTTCATTAATCTCATTTAATCCTCACAATACACCATCTAACATTATCATTGAAAAACAAGGAAATAAAAGAAAAGTGGTTAAGTTTTTAACTTGTATAACACTAAGTTCAGCACAGCAGTACAGGCATCACAGCTTGGATTCATTATACTAGTGAGCCAGATGGGTCCAGGTATATTCCAGAAATTGAGAATCTATAATGCTAAACCAAACTGCAGGAAATCCTTTAGCCCTCTTTTCCCCCTCATTCTGAATGCTTGGTTTCATCTTTTTCATTTCACTATTCAGATGATAATCAAAGCTCAGTGGCAGCCAAAAGGCACTTTTCCTAAATGAATTCTTCTGTAAATTTGGCAAAGCATGCAACACAGATGTCATCTTCATGTCAAATGTCACAGTCTTTGTCTATCTGCCTTTTTTAAGGACAAAATCTGTTGAACTTCAGCTACTTCAACTTCATTTTCTTTAACAGCGTCTTTAAAGAAACAACTTGTGTTTCTATCAAAGCAATCTCCATGACTGTTTTTGGCAAACCTATTTACAAACAATTAGGTATAAATAAAACATTAGCTTGCAATTTTTCACAGCAGCAGACAGAAAGACAAATGAAGAAAAATGAAAGCAACATACAAGATCTATGGATTAATATAAAACATCCCAATATATACATAAGATGGGTTCCAAAAGAGAGGAAAGAGAGAAGGAGACCAAAATGTATTTGAAGAAATTATACCTGAAAACTTCCCAAACCTAAAGAAGGAAACAGATCCAGGTACAGAAAGCACAGAGGGTTTTAAGAAAGATAAACCCAATCAAACTCAGACCAAGACCTATCATAATTAAACTGGCAAAAGTTAAAGATGAAGAGAGGATTCTAAAGGCAGAAAAACAAAGAACCATTTACAAGGAAACCCCTATAAGGCTATCAGTAGATTTCTCTGCAGAAACTTTTCAGTCCAGAGGGGAGTGGCATGATATGTTCAAAATCCTGAAAAGGAAAAACCTGCAGAATTATTCTAGGATATTCTACCCAGCAGAATTATCATTTAGAAGAAGAGAGATAATTTCTCAGACAAGCAAAAACTAAAAGAATTCAGCAATACTAAACATACCCCAAAATAAATGTTTAAGGGTCTTCTCTAAATGGAAAAGAAGCAAGAATAAATAAAAAAGAGAAAATCTCATTAAGAAAGACAAATATATAGTAAGGATTGAAGACCACTTAAATAAGTCAGTATGTAGATTGGAAAACAAACAAAAAATTGTAAAAGTGATTTTAACTACAATAGACAGCAAAAGGATAGGCATGAAGATGTAAATTAAGACATCAAAATCACAAAATGTGATGTGGGGGGTAAAAATGTAGATCTTTTAGAATGTGTTTGAACTTGAATGACTATCAGTTTAAAGCAAGTACATATAGTTATGGGTCAACATACATGAACCCCATGGTAACCATAAATAAAACCTACAACAGATTCACAAAAACCAAAAAGGAAGGAACTCAAACATACTACAAAATAAAATTGTCAAACCACAAAAGGAAAAACAAAAAGAAAGGAACAAAGAAGAGCTACAAAATCAACTGGAAAACAAGGAATAAAATGGCAATAAGTACATACCTATCAATAATTAATTTAAATGTCAATGCACTAAATGCTCTGATAAAGACATAAGGTGAAAAAGGATCTTGCTGTAATTATATCATAGAGTGTTCTGCCTATGTTTTCCACTAAGAGTTTTATACTGTCTGGCCTTACATTTAGGTCTTTAATGCATTTTATTTTTGTGTATGGTGTTAGGGAGTGTTCTAATTTCATCCTTTAACATGTAGCTTTCCAGTTTTCCCAGCACCACTTATTGAAAAGGCTGGCCTTTCTCCACTGTACATTCCTGCCCCCTTTATCAAAGATAAGGTGACCATATGTCCGTGGGTTTACTTCTGGGCTTTCTATCCTGTTCCATTGATCTATATTTCTGTTTTTGTGCCAGTACCATACTGTCTTGATTACTGTAGCTTTGTAGTATAGTCTGAAGTCACAGAGCCTGATTCATCCAGCTCTGTTTTTCTTTCTCAAGATTACTTTGGCTATTTGGGGTCTTCTGTGTTCCGCACACCACAACTACAGATCCTATGCATTCTGGAGCCCCCACACCACAACTAGAGAGAAGCCCATGCACTGCAATGAAGGGCCTGCACGCTGTGAAGAAAAATCCCAGTGCCACAACTAAGACCTGTTGCAGCCATAAATAAATAAATAATTTTAAAAATAAAAAATGGGTCAACAATGAAATAAAGAAGAAATCAGAAAACACCTTGAGACAAACAAAAATGAAAGCACAGCTTTATGAAATGTATGGGAATGCAGCAAAAGGAGTTCCAAAAGGAAACTTCATAGCAATACAGGCCTACTTCAAAAAAAAATAAGAAAAATCTCAAATAAACAACTGAACCTACCAGCAAGAAGAATTATAAAAAGACAACAAACAAAGCCCAAAGTCAGCAGAAGACAGGAAATAATAAAGATCAAAGAGGAAATAAATAAAATAGAGATTAAAAAATCAATATAAAAGATCAAATAAACCGAGAGATGGTTTTTTGAAAAGATAAACAAAATTGATAAACCTATAGCCAGGCTCACCAAGAAGAAAAGAAAGAGGACCCAAATAAAATAAGAAATGAAAGAGGAGAAATAAGAACCAACACCAGAGGGCTTCCCTGGTGGCGCAGTGGTTGGGAGTCCGCCTGCCAATGCAGGGGACACGGGTTCGTGCCCCGGTCCGGGAGGATCCCACGTGCCGCGGAGTGGCTGGGCCCGTGAGCCATGGCCGCTGGGCCTGCGCGTCCGGAGCCTGTGCTCTGCAACGGGAGAGGCCACAGCAGTGAGAGGCCCGTGTACCGCAAAAAAAAAAAAAAAAAAAAAAAAGAACCAACACCAGAGAAATACATAAGAGAATACTTTGAATAGGTATATGCAAACAAATTGGACAATTTAGAACAAATGGACAAATTTCTAGAAATGGATTACCTGCCACAACTGAGTCAAGAAAAACAAACAATTCGAACAGACCAATCACTGTATTATACAAATATAAACTGTAACTTAAAAACTCTCTGCAAACAGAAGTCCAAGACTGGACAGCTTCACTGGGGAATTCTACCAAAGATATAAAGAACTTACAGCTATTTTTTTCTCAAACTATTCCAGAAGATTGAAAGAAGGGAACACTCCCAAGTTCATCTGATGAGGCCTCCATTATCGTGATATAAAAACCAGACCAAGACACTACAAAGGAGAATATTACAGCCCAATATCGTTGATGAATATACACAAAAATCCTCAACAAAATATTAGCAGACGTGGGTTTTGTAAAGAAAATGGACTCTGGTGTTCAATTAAATGATCAGGATTTGAATCCTGGCTCTGTAATCCATAGTTCCACGCACATGGGCAAGTAACTGAATCTCCCTATGCCTCAGTTTCCTTGTCTCCAAAATAAGGATATAGTTACCTACCTCCTTTAGTTGTTAAGAGGATTGGTTATATCTGCATATTCAGTATTAAGCAGGCTTGGATTCAGGGTCCTGGATCAGGAGCAGCCTACCCAACATACAAAGCAGCAGAGGAAAATAAGGAATGATGAAACCTTCTACTGCAAAGGCAGCCAGGCTCAGTCCTAATTCAGACTCCATAGGAGGATTCCAGGGGAGCTTAGCAGTTATAGGATGACTTAATCCTAACCTGTCCTGGACAAGATGGGAATGGGACAAGTTATAGAAGCAGACTTGGAGGCATCCCTGAAGTCAAATGAGAGGGAAATCAATCTAAGCTAGGAAAAGAAGGCAGACCCTTTAAGAGCCTGAGCTGGGTGCCCCAATTCACTGATGAGGACACTGAACCTCTGAGAGATTTATCCCAACTAATTTATCCCAAACCACATGGCTAGCAAGAATTTCATCTGTGATATGGAAATATACTTCATGAAAAGTACAATAACTTCAGCAATAAAAACTCAAATTTTCCATTAGGACAGAATTAGGCTGATGCTTGATGTCTAAAATGCAAGGGGAATCATACTGTTTTCTCAACAACCACCTATCAGACATTAACTGGCCTTTCTGAAAAGATGGATTTCACATACCTGACAACCAAAGGTAAAAAGCATTTATTCAGTAAAAGTTAAAGGAATTTAAACATATTCTTATGTGATCCCTCCCCAATTAATTTATTCTTAATCTTACTGGAATCAAAGGTGAAGAATAGGGATTATCATCATTTTTCACTATTTATTTATTGCATTTACCATTTGTGCTTCCCATGTACAGTAGTGACATAAGGCTCTTTTGCTAATTAGTGAAAACAGTAACATAGAAACAAAGAAGAGTTGATGTGATACAAAGTGCTCTTCCTAGTTACAGTGAAAATCCCCAGTCCCAAGGCTATAAAGTTATTTTTCTCTGTTCACCACTGTCTTTACCCATAGCTGAATGCTCAGCACTTACTTTAGGTAATGGAGAAGGAAAATAAAGTCCAGGATCTTTTAAACACTAGAACAGGAGGGTCTTCAACTGCTGCTACTTTCTTGCTAACTACAGCTGATTGCTAACAGTGTCAAATACTATCACTGGGTACAGCAATAGAGAAAGGATGGTTTAGAATGAAACTCTGTTCTTCTGGGAGTTTACCTTATTCCTCCATCTGAAACATATTCCTTTGCCATCTTATTTTGTCTAAATTTCCATTTGTATTTTGAGGATAGTTACATTTCTCAACCTTGGAGAAGTGGCCCTCTGTAGGTGATGTCCTGTGTGTCCCAGCAGTGCACTTCCCTCTCATCACCCAAGGTCCAGGGGCCAGCTGGTTCCAGGGTAGTGTCTGGCATGCAGGACCGTAGGTTTCTTGCTTTTGGTGGCTGTCCCCTGGTGGGTGAGGCTGGTCTAGAGGCTGCACAGGCTTCCTGGTGGGAGGGGCTGGTGCCTGCCCCCTGGTCCATGGAGCTGGATCCTGGCCCTCTGGTGGGCAGGGCCATGGATAGGGGTGTGTCTAGAGGCAGCTGTGGGCTCAGAAAGTCTTTAGGCAGCCTGTGTGCTGATGGGTGGGGCTGTGTTCCAGCCTGCTTAGTTGTTTGGCCTGAGGCATCCCAGCACTGGATGTCCCCTGCATTGGCAGGCAGATTCTTAACCACCCCGGGTGGGGCCCGGTCTTGGTGTTAATGACCCAAGCAAGATGTCTACCTCCAGGAGAGTTCATGCAGATGAATACTCCCTGATATGTCTACCACCAGCTTTTATGACCCCAGATTGAACCACAGGCACCTCCTCATCCCCGGCCTCCCCAGGAGACCCTCCAAGATCAGTATGTAGGTCTGGCCCAGGCTCCTATGAAGTTACTGCTTTTGCCCTTGGTCTCAGTGCACATGAGATATTGTGTGCACCTTTTAAGAGTGAAGTCTCTGTTTTCCCCAAACCTGTGGAGCTCCTTCAATTAAGTCCCACTAGCCTTCAAAGCCAAATGCTCTGGGGGCTCCTCTTCCCAATGCCAGACCTCTGGGCTGGGGAGCCTGACATGGGGCTCAGAATTCTCACTCCTGTGGGAGAGGCTCTGCAATATAATTATTCTCCAAAACTCTGAAGACTATCTTATCTCTAAAGGAAAACAAAAGAGAAATGTACCACCAAAGATATGTACAAAGATGACACATTAGAAATCAGGACCAAAAAATCTAAAGCAGAAAATGGCTAATTATACCAAAGGAGCAAAACATCTTCTGTATAAGTTTTATAAAGGTTCCTGAGGACAAGTGGCTTTATAGAATTATATTAATGGAAACCAGACTAAAAGATTAATTTAAACCAAGAGAATAAATATTTATTGAGCATCCACTTTTTGAAAAGTCCTGTTTGGCACTGGTGAGAAATAAAGGTAAGACAAGAGTTTACCCTCACAGAGCATGCATTTCAGAGAACAAAGACACAGTCCTTAAAAAAGAATAAGATAAAATGATAAATACTAAAAAGGAAAATCAAAAAATGTTCTACGAATCCAAGGGGAATTACTGTCAAAAGGAAAACAGGAGCCAATATTTTATAACAACTTTAAATGAAGTATAATCCATATTTTTTTTTTTTTTTTTGCGGTATGCGGGCCTTTCACTGTTGTGGCCTCTCCCATTGCGGAGCACAGGCTCCGGACACGCAGGCTCAGAGGCCATGGCTCACGGGCCTAGCCGTTCCGCGGCATGTGGGATCTTCCCGGACCAGAGCACGAAGCTGTGTCCCCTGCATCGGCAGGCGGACTCTCAACCACTGTGCCACCAAGGAAGCCCTATAAAATTTTTGAATCACTATGTTGTACAGCAGAAACTAATATAATATTGTAAAACAACTATATCTCAAGAAAAATACATAAATAAAAATAATTTTTAAAAACCTAAATTAAAAAAAAAAATTTATTTATTCGTCTGCGCTGGGTCTTAGTTGCAGCACATGGGATCTTCATTGTGGCATGTGGGATTTTTAGTTGCAGCATGTGGGATCCAGTTCCCTGAACAGGGATTGAACTTGGACCCCCTGCATTGGGAGCATGGTGTCTTAGCCACTGGATCACCAGGGAAGTCCCAAAAACTAAATTTTCTAAACTATAAAAGTGGGAGGTTGGACATCTCTGGTGGCGCAGTGGTTAAGAATCTGCCTGCCAATGCAGGGGACACAAGTTCGATCCCTGGGCCAGGAAGATCCCACGTGCCCCGGAGCAACTAATCCCATGTGCCACAGCTACTGAAGCCCACGTGCCTAAATAAAGCCCATGCTCTGCAACAAGAAAAGCCACCGCAATGAGAAGCCCACACAACTCAATGAACAGTAGCCCCCACTTGCCGCGACCAGAGAAAGCCTGTGCGCAGCAATGAAGATCCAATAATGCCAAAAATAATTAATTAAATTTTTTAAAAGTGTGAGAGAAAAGGAAACCAAGAAAAGGTCAGAGACCATAGTACAAAAGGAAAAATGGAACATTTGTTAAGAATATTTGCTACAGTAAGGAAGCTGTAGCTTTCAGAAGAGCTAAAAGATTTGAGAATAATATGGGAAAATGAACTTGTTTCTAGGTGGAAAGAAACAAGAATAACAGGTGGGAAAGTACAGTGTTTAAAAAAACAAATTTTACAAGGTAAATTCTTTGCCCAGTTGCCCTATTTATAAAGATAAGTTTTGAAAAACATTTATTATACTGTAAAAAATGCTTTAGATGAAAGTTTAATATGCCAAGGATCAAAAGGTGTTCATAATGAAATGTTATCAACAACAGTAACAGCCAAGTTCCCATGATTCTACAGATACTTACTAAAGCAACTCAAAGAACTTGAGAATGCATGAGAGGAACACTTGCCTAAGCCCCAGACACTAAATCAAAACCAGTGACCAGGATACCAATCAAAAGCAAAAGAGGGCTTCCCTGGTGGTGCAGTGGTTGAGAGTGTTCGTGTCCCAGTCCAGGAAGATCCCACATGCCACGGAGCGGCTGGGCCCGTGAGCCATGGCCGCTGAGCCTGCTCGTCCAGAGCCTGTGCTCCGCAACAGGAGAGGCCACAACAGTGAGAGGCTCGCATACCGCAAAAAAAAAAAAGCAAAAGTGTGTAAAGTGTTTCCTCTTCTTAAATTCTTCTCAATTTTCTTCAAGAAAAGGTATTTTGGTAGACATTTACCTTTTGAAATGGGATTTCAGGATTAGTAATGAATGTACTTATCAATTATATGTAATATAAAAAAGGAGAACTGTACAAATACATGAAAACTACAGTTGATCCAGAACATCTTCTGAACCAATGATTCAGTATACTTTCTTGCCAAGCTAGTTACGAATTGCAAATACACAAATGTGCACAGACATATGCAGTATATTTGATTCATTCATTCTTCCTACTCCTGCTATGAAAAGAAAATTATATGTATATTGGTAAAACAAAAACAAAATCAAACAAAACTAGTGGCCCACAAAAACTGTGTATTTGGAGATTCTGAATAATTGGCATAAGGAATAATCTGGTTCTAGGAAAAGAAAGGTGATTATGTCTCTTAGGAGACTTTATACACTTAGGAAGGAACACTGGATACATTTTATTTTATATAACACAAAAGAATCTCTAGTAGACATATATGAGAATATTGGAAATCTTCCTGAACTACTGAAACCATCTGGGTAGAGCAGGAGGTTGGTCAATCTCTTTCCAGAAAGATAGGCAACTAGAGAGTTATAATGGTAATTTAAAGGTTTGTTAGGTTTAAAAACATTGTCTTTAGATGTTCTCTCAGAGGTTCTGAGACTTCTAAAATAAAAGGAGTCCCTTTCACCTCAAATGAAAATTTAGTTCTACTGTGGTAACACACATTACATTACTAAAAAATGTGTGCCTATGACTTGAAAACTATAAAATACTCTATGATTAATTACAAAAAAAAAATACTACTATCATATGATTGTTGTGCTTCATGAAGCACTACTTGACATCTGCTTGTGAGAACTGGCTTTATATATGTATTCAGGATTCAAGAATGTGTGTCATCCCAAATTAAAAATCAAGAGCCCAACAGTGAGCCATTCCCATTTTAAGACAAGAATATACACCAAAATCCGGGCTTCCCTGGTGGTGCAGTGGTTGAGAGTCCACCTGCCGATGCAGGGGACACAGGTTCGTGCCCTGGTCTGGGAAGATCCCACATGCCATGGAGCAGCTGGGCCTGTGAGCCATGGCTGCTGAGCCTGTGTGTCTGGAGCCTGTGCTCCGCAAAGGGAGAGGCCACAACAGTGAGAGGCCCGCGTACCGCAAAAAACAAACAAAACAAACAAACAAACAAAAAGGAATATACACCAAAATCCTTCAAACACTCCCTCTTGACACAAACACCTAAATGTCTTTCATTTATCCAACCATTCATTCATCAAACATTTGTTGAACACCTGGATTCTCTCTGCAAATGAATAAGGTATCCTGCTACTTCACCAAATTCACTGATTAGTCCTAATAGTTTTCTGGTAGCATATTCAGGATTCTCTATGTATAGTATCATGTCATCTGCAAACAGTCACAGTTTTACTTATTTTCCGATTTGGATTCCTTTTATTTCTTTTTCATCTCTGATAGCTGTGGCTAAAACTACCAAAACTATGTTGATTAATAGTGGTGAGAGTGGGCAACCTTGTCTTGTTCCTGATCTTAGTGGAAATGGTTCCAGTTTTTCACCATTGAGAATGATGCTGGCTGTGGGTTTGTTATATATAGCCTTTATTATGTTGAGGTAAGTTCCCTCTATGCCTACTTTCTGGAGAGTTTTTATCATAAATGGGTGCTGAATTTTGTTGAAACCTTTTTCTGCATCTATTGAGATTATCATATGGTTTATATCCTTCAATTTGTTAATATGGTGTATCACACTGAATTTGGTAAAGTAGCAAGATACAAAATTAATGCACAGAACTCTCTTGCATTCCTATACACTAATGATGAAATATCTGAAAGAGAAATTAAGGAAACACTCCCATTTACCATTGCAACGAAGAGAATAAAATACCTAGGAATGAACCTACTTAAGGAGAAAAAGACCTGTATGCAGAAAACTGTAAGACACTGATGAAAGAAATTAAAGATGATACAAACAGATGAAGAGATATGCCATGTTCTTGGATTGGAAGAATCAACATTGTGAAAATGACTACACTACATAGAGCAATCTACAGATTCAATGCAATCCCTATCAAACTACCAATGGCATTTCTCACAGAACTAATACAAAAACTTTCACAACTTGTATGGAAACACAAAAGACCCCCAATAGCCAAAGCAATCTTAAGGAAGAAAAATGGAGCTGGAGGAATCAGGCACTCTGACTTCAGACTATACTACAAAGCTACAGTAATTAAGACAGTATGGGCCTGGCACAATAACAGAAATACAGATCAATGGAACAGGATAGAAAGCCATGAGATAAACCCACACACATATGGTCAACTTATCTTTGATAAAGGAGGCAAGAATATACAATGGAGAAAAGACAGCCTCTTCAGTAAGTGGTGCTGGGAAAACTGGACAGCTACATGTATAAGAATAAAATTGGAACACTCCCTAACACCATACACAAAAATAAATTCAAAATGGATCAAAGACCTAAATGTAAGGCCAGACACTATACAACTCTGAGAGGAAAACCTACGCAGAACACCCTATGACATAAATCACAGCAAGATACTTTTTGACCCACCTCCTAGAGAATAGAAATAAAAACAAAAATAAACAAATGGGACCTAATGAAACTTAAAGGCTTTTGCACAGCAAAGGAGACCATAAACATGATGAAAAGACAACCCTCAGAATGGGAGAAAATATTTGAAACAAATCAACTGACAAAGGATTAATCTCCAAAATTTACAAGCAGTTCATGCAGCTCAATACCAAAAAAACAAACAACACAATCCAACAATGGGCAGAAGACCTAAATAGACATTTCTTCAAAGAAGATATACAGATTGAGAACAAACAAGAAATGATGCTCAACATCACTAATCATTAGAGAAATGCAAATCAAAACTACAGTGAGGTATCACCTCACACTGGTCTGAATGACCATCATCAAAAAATCTACATACAATAAATGCTGGAGAGTGTGTGGAGAAAAGGGAACTCTCTTGAACTGTTGGTGGGAATGTAAATTGATACAGCCACTATGGAGAGCAGTATGGAGGTTCCTTAAAAAACTAAAAATAGAACTACCATGTGACCCAGCAATCCCACTACTGGGCATATACCCTGAGAAAACCATAATTCAAAAAGAGTCATGTACCACAATGTTCATTGCAGCTCTGTTTACAATAGCCAGGATATAGAAGCAACCTAAGGGTCCATTGACAGATGAATGGATAAAGAAGATGTGGCACATATATACAATGGAATATTACTCAGCCATAAAAGGAAACGAAACTGAGTTATTTGTAGTGAGGTGGATGGACCTAGAGTCTGTCATATAGAGTGAAGTAAGTCAGAAAGAGAAAAACAAATACTGTATGCTAACCCATATATATGGAATCTAAAAAAAAAAATTCAGAAGAACCTAGGAGCAGGACAGGGATAAAGATGCAGGTGTAGAGAATGGACTTGAGGACACAGGGAGGGGGAAGGGTAAGCTGGGACGAAGTGAGAGAGTGGCATGGACATATATACACTACCAAATGTAAAACAGATAGCTAGTGGGAAGCAGCCGCATAGCACAGGGAGATCAGCTCGGTGCTTTGTGACCACCTAGAGGGGGGGATAGGGAGGGTGGGAAGCATACGCAAGAGGGAGGGGATATGGGGATATATGTATACATATAGTTGGTTCACTTTGTTATACAGCAGCAACTAGCACAAGAATGTAAAGCATTTATACTCCAATAAAGATAGTAAAAATAAAAGTAAATTTTAAGTAAAAAAAAAAAAAATGAGTAAGGTAGGCAATTAGAATACAAAGACATAAAATACACAATCCATGCCCTTATACAGACCAGTCTAGAGTTTGTAAGATAAAGCATATTTACTGTCTAAAATCGTGGTAAAATCTAATCAGCATGTTAATTTTTCTAATTAGAGAACTTCAACCATGTCTGATGATGTAATGTATATGTATATACATAGTTGTGCAATAGGTATACAGGCATACCTCAGACATATTGCAGGTTTGGCTCCAGACCACCACAATAAAGCCAATAAAGCACATCATACAAATTTTTCTGTTTTCTAGTGCACATAAAAGTTATGTTTACACTATTCTATAGTCTGTTAAGTTTGCAATAGTATTATGTTTAAAAAAACAATGTAAGGGGCAGGGGGGTGGTGGGATGAACTGGGAGATTGGGATTGACATATATACACAAATATGTATGAAATATATAACAATTAATAAAAAAGAGATTAAAAAACAACAACAACAACAATGTAAGGGGACATCCCTGGTGGTCCAGTGGTAAAGAATCCACTTTCCAATGCAGGGGACGCGGGTTCGATCCCTGGTCAGGGAACTAAGGTCCGACATGTCATGGGGCAACTAAGCCCACTGCCATAAATACTGAGCCCACATGCCTCAACTAGAGAGCCCACGTGCTGCAAACTACAGAGCCCACGTGCTCTGTAGCTCATTCGTCACAACTAAAGAGAAGCCCGTGCACCGCAGCAAAGAGCCCATGCATCACAATGAAAGATCCCGCGTGCCTCAACTAAGACCTGATGTAGCCAAAAATGAAAAAAAAAGAATAATAAAACAAGTTTTAAAAAACAAGTTTTTAAAAAAACTTTTCATTAAAAAAATATAAATAAATAAATAAACAGTGTAAGGACTAACGTGGTGTTCCAGTGGCTAAGACTCTGCACTCCCAATGCAGGGGACCTGGGTTCAATCCCTGGTCAGGGAACTAGGTCCCACATGCCACAACTAAGAATTCACATGCCACAACTAAAGATCCGTATGCTGCAACTAAAGATCCCATGTGCCACAACTAAGACCTGACACAGCCAAATAAATATAAAAATGTTAATAAAAAAAATAAAACCCATGGACTTTTTTTTAAAAACAATGTAAATACATCAATTAAAAAATATTTTATTGCTAAAAAATGCTAACCATCATTTTAGTTTTCAGCCAGTTGTAGTAGTAACATAAAAGATCACTAATCACAGACCACCATTACAAATATAGTAATGCATAAGTTTGAAATATTGTGAAAATTACCAAAATGTGACAAAGGAACACGAAGTGAGCAAATGCTGTTGGAAAAATAGTGCTGATAGACTTGCTTGATGCAGTGTTACCACAGATCTTCAATTTATAAAAAACACAATATCTGTGAATACAATAAAGTAAATTGCAATAAAATGATATGCCTGTACACGTAAGTGTGTATACACACACACATATAAACACATATATATTTTTTTTAACTCTTCAATTCTATATAGCTTATATGGTGTGATATCATGGAAAGAGCCCTGGTCTAGGGGTCAAGACCTACATTCTAGTCAAGCTCAACTGTTTCTTAGTTACCTAGGGCAGGTCACTTAACTTTTACTAGCCTGTTTCCCAACACAAAAATTAATATAAAAATACCTGTTTTACCTACTTCACAGGCTTGTTATGAAGATTAAATGGCAAAAAGTGTAATAGTGTCTATTCAATTGTAGAACTCTATACGAATGCATAATGTATTGTAATCCATCACAATAAGTTCTTACAAAAGAAGTTTTGTTACAAAAAATAAGAACTTCTTATTTCAACTTCCAAAGCTTTTAAAATAGCTAAAATACCTTCTATCCATGTAAGGTTTTCAGGCAATCTCAGCTTAACAGCAAAGTCTTACTCCTTTGCAGACTAGTGTTGAAGATGTAATGAGAATTGAGTTAATGCTGCAGAACACCACCTGGCCAAAGTTTCTCAAAGAAGCAGATATATCCTAATCACTTAAGAGCATGTTAAACATACTGACTTGTAAATCTGATTTCTAGAGGGATGAGTTCAGGAATCTACGAATTCGTCAGGCACATGGGAGATTTTTACACACATTAAAATGTAAGAGCCACTAACCTATGGCAAAAGATCACCTTGTCCTTCTGACTTTACTAGCAAATAAGATTAGGAAAAAAAGGTGCTTTGATTAGAAAATAAAACATCACATAAAATAATAACTGCATTTTCCAGCTCCTTTAAAAATATTTTTTAATTAAGAAAGATAACCTGTTAAATAACATGCTTAATTAAAAAAGAAATTAGTTTCACAACTTATGTAGTGCTAAAAATAATCTTAGTTGTTACTCTTTATCATAACTAAAAACCACATCCAAAAGCAATTGGGAAATACGCAGTAAGCATTTTGGGCCATTAATATAAAAATCCTCTTTTCTGTTGAAAGAAAACAATTTAGCATAAATGCCACCAACTCCTTGCAATGTAATACTACCATCATGCTTCATGATACAGATAACAAGATAAAAATCTGTAGTCAATAGTTCTGCAAGTATGCTTTCTATAATTTCAATAATAAATGAGAATTCTTACATTTCTAAATTGAATTTTATATAAATACAATACAAAGAAAATAATGGAATTTTAAGAGTTCTTCTTGGCAAATTAAATATAAAATTACTAATACCAACATGCTATTTGAGCAAAATCTATACTATTCCAAATATCATATATTTCTTACTTAGTCAACACAAATTTCAAATGCACAGTGTTAAATTCTGCTTATGTAAACTAATGTTTCAAAAGGTTTTTTTAATTAAAAAATAGATAGTGGATGCTATTAAAATATATAATGGATAATTTAAAGCTATTTAGGTAATAAAATCATAGTTGAGAATTTACTTTTTAAATTGTCTTAATATTAAATGTTATTTTAAAAGATAAATTAGAAAAATATATAGAATTTATTGTCCAAAAAATATCTTTACCAAAATAATTACATTTTTAAGGATATCTGTATAAAACATACATTTGTTTATATAATAAAAATATCTAGGATCTTTTGTTAAATTGTAGCCATCTAGTAAAACTGAAATGCAAAAAAATTTAAATAGTCAAATAAAAGCACTACTGAAAAGCTTCATACAGTTCTTTAAATAGTCCTTACATTAACATTTAAGAAATAAAAACCTACACACACTTTTTCTTGCAGCTGCTTTATAAAAGTGTATATAAAGTTCCAAAACAAACTACTAAGAAAAGCCCCACATTATTGTTGCATGTCTGTTACTAACAGAAGTTTCTCTGTTTGAAACAGAAGGCCTCCTGTTCACTGAAATGACTGAAAACATGGAGTTGGTCATTCTTAACTAGGCCATAAGGAAAAAAAAACTGTGCAATAAGAAAAATAAGAAATTCACTCAAATAATGGATAAAATAGTAACAAGATAATTATAAATCTCTCATTATATTAATTATGTGACTAATTAATATTTTATTTTGTATACAAAAAACATTTTCTTTATTTCATATGTAAAGTATGTTTCTATATATTTCCTTCCTGGCCACCCTTCTTGTTCAAGTCAAAGAAAGCTTAGAATACTCAGAAAACACTCCTGTAAATTCTAACAGAAATCTGAAGTTACAGAACATAGCCTGTTAAAAAAAATTATTCCTTTACTCCCTAACATCACCCCCCAAAAAAAACCTCTAAAAAATAATATTTCCAAGTTTCAACAATTTTTCAAGCAATATATTTGGTACATAAAATGAAAATGAAGATAATTCAAGGTCATTACAGTATGATGATATTTCCTTTAAGGATGACTGTAATGTTGCATTATCTTCAGAAGGAAATGGACAAATCAGTTTATATCCACCCAACTACACAGGAAGTAGAATCCATAGATAAGGAATTCAAAGACTCTGGGTGAATAAAGCACAATACTAAAACCAAAGAGACGCTAAATGCTTGTGCTATTAGCATCTACACACACTTTAATGACCAAACAATGATCATTTCCCACTAAAGCTACCCATTGTTGCCTAAAGTGTTCGCTCTCTCCCTTGAAGGGACAAAGCCTGAGGTCTAGGTAATCTATCTGGCATTTATCTTTTGCTTATTTATGTGTTCTTTTTAGGTGTGGATCACTTAACTTGGTAGGTTGACTTTAAGCTTTTTAAGGGAAAAGACTGTCTTATTCCTTTCTTGGCTTCATCAGGTTAATTCGTCTTTTATTCCTTCTCAAAGATGTTGAGCTCCCTATCTCCCTTTTCTCTATAGTCTCCACAATTTCCACTTTAAATTTATGATCACAATCTTCAAATGAGCCCTTCAGCACTACCGAAGGGCTCATCTATACCCAAGTTAATTCACTCACCAGTCTCCAAAATAACTATTTCTTCTCCTCCAACATTTCCAACCATACTCTAAGCTGATCCCCTTGTTTCTTATTTCAGTGAGAAAGTACAAACTGTCAGAATAAATCTTAAATATTTTCCCACTCCCAAATCTAAACATATACTTTGCTGGTAAAATGAATGCACATTCCCTGTTTCTATCAAAGGTCAATTCCTCCACTTACAGCTGCATTCCATCATTTCTCACTTACTTGAAAACTTTATTCCTGGAAATATCCCTTCAAATCCTGCATTCTTCCCTCCCTACTAGATCATTTTCAACATACAAATATTTTATAATTTCATTCCTATCTTTATGCCTCAGACTCAATGGGAGTAAAAATAGTACCTACTTTACAGAGTTTCTGTGAAAATTATTATGATCATAATTATTATCATACCTTAAATCCATCCCTTACCTTCATATCTTCCTCTGCCTACCACATTTTTCTAATCCCCATTACAGCAATCTCAAAACAGTGGCCAATCCTTACTGTCTCTAATTCCTCATTCTCTTCTGAACCTCCTCTATTCAGGCATTTGTCACCATCATGCCCTGAAAACCCACTTGACAAATACACTAATGACTATCAGGTAACCAAATACACTAGTGACTACCATGTAACCAAATCCGATACTCTATCCTCAGTTCTCAAAGAACACATATCGAACACTTACTGTGCTGCCAGACATACTCATTTAACCCTCACAATAACTCTGTGGGATAGATACTGTAATTATCTCATTTTAAAGAGGAAACCAAAGCATCATTTGGTTTGAGTAAGTTGGTTTGAGTAAGTTGAGTAACTTACTCGAGGTCACGGTTTACTCAATCTCTCAGTTCTAGAGAAAATTCCACAATCTGGCTCTACTCAACTATTCATTTTAACAAATATTCCCTACCCAATTCCTTCACAAGGAATAGGCCAGTGTCCTTACGTCCCTACACTATACTATTCACAATGATTCTCAATCTTTCTTAAACCATGGCCCATTTCAAAAAAACAAACAAAAATCTTCTACTGGTCTTTTACACATTATATCTGGCATACAATCAATGATGTCAAGACATGAATAGAGGAAGGAAAATGTAACCATTAATCAAGAGAAAAAATGGATAATGGAAACAAATCAACAGATGATCAAGATGTTGTAGTTAGCTAGGAGGATCTTAAAATAACTATTACATATATATTAAAGAAAAGAAGAAAAGATAAACTAAATAGATTAAAAGAGAGAATTTCAAGAGAGAATCTGAATTTTAAAAAATAGATGAATAATCTATAATTGAAAAATACAATATCTGAAATCAGAAACTAATTAAATAGGTTTAATAGCAGCTTGGACAAAGAAGACATGTTTGGTTAGCTCAAAAACAGATCAATAGAAAATATCCATCTGAAGCACTGAAAGAAAAGAGAGTGAGAAGAGAACAGAGCGTAAAGGAGATATGGAACACTCTCAATATATAACATACATGTAATTGGAGTCCCAGAAGGGGAAGAGCAAGAAAATGAGACAATATGGAGAAGATAATCGCCAAGAAATTTCCAAAACTGTTAAAAGGCATAAGCTCAGAGATTTAAGGAACTCAGTGAACCCTAAGCAAATAAAGTAGAGTGTATGGCAAGAAACAGTTTTGAAAGATACAGAGGAATATTTCATAATGATTATAGGACTGTGATAGAACAATGCCCACGCCAAAATGTCCATTTCCTAATTTCTGGAACCTGTGAAAATGTTACCTTATGTGGCAAAAAGGGACTCTGCAAATGTGACTAAATTAAGGATCTTGAGACCAAAGATTTTCCAGGTACATTACCAGGTATCAGATGTCCTGCATTACATCATGTAGGCATAATCTAATCACAAGAGTCTTCAGAGAAAAGGCAATGTGAAGATGAAAACAGAGATAGAAGATGCTATTCTGCTGGTTTTGAAGATGGAGAAAGGGCAAGGAGCCAAAGAAAATAAGGATTGCAGCAGTAGAAGCTAGAAAAAGCAAGGAAAGGAATTCTCCTCTAGAGCTTCTGGAGCACCTTGGTTTCCACCCAGTGAAACCTATTTTGGACTTCTGACCCCCAGAAGAGTAAGAATATTAATTTGCATTGTTTTAAGCTGCTAAGTTTGTGGCAACTTGTTACAGCAGCAAAAAACTAATAAAAAGATCAATAAAACCAGAAAATATAATAATCCTGAATGTCTCCACCCAATAATATGGCTTTAAATATAAAAAGCAAAAATTGACAGAAAAGGAAAATCAATAAATTCATTATCATAGTTGGAGAATGTTAATTCACATCTCTTAGTAACTAACAGAACAAGCAGATTTTAAATAGCAAAGAATTAGAAGATTTAAGCAATACTGTTAGTTATCTTGACCTAGTTGATAATTATAAAACACTAAAGGCAAATATTGTAGAATAAACATTTGTTATGTGTGCATGTAACATTTACCAAAACAGACCATCTGCTGGGTCATAAAGCAAGTCTCTACAAATGTCAGAGAACTGTAATCATACTAAGTATATTCTCTGACCAGAGTGGAATTAAACTAGAAATAAACAACACATAACTTTAAAACTCCTGAATATTGGAAAATTAAACAAATTACAGAGCTCCCTCTCCTCCCTCCCCTCACACCAAATTCTCATACCTTAGAAGCTAGGGGGAGAGAGAAAAAGAGGAAAAATACTCCTCCCTGCTCTGAAAAGTCATGCCCTCATTCAGACTCATCTTCATCCGTAACACTGCTGTGTTCTATGTAAAGCCTTCCCTCTTGCCTTTACACCAATTCCTGTCTCCCTTCAAGTCCCAGCTTTTAACCTTGGCTTTACCATGGAGTAGTCCCTAATTAGATCTCAACTTCCCCTCAACTTGTAGACTAAATATTGTCCATGTCTCCTTTAGCTTTCAATCACCTCTTTTCTTGAAGTACTTTTTAAATATTTCACATGTGTAAACACTAATTTTTCAATAACAATGTCAGGTATTTAATGACATAATCTATACCTTCTGACTTGCTACTCATGCACCAGCAAAATGACTGTCAACTGGGGGAGCTTGTTAGAAATGCAGAGTCTCAGGCCTTGCGCCACTATTAAATTAAAATCTGCATTTTAACTGATCCTCAAGTGACTGGAATGCATACTGATATTTGAAATGTTATGCCTTACAGTGATTCTTTTTAATCCATCACAATAAATTGTATATAGAAGCAATTCAATAAATACCATTCAAAATGATCTAAAAACATATGCATGCTTTTACACTTTTAGCATACAAAAAGCACGCAATAAATTTAAGGTCAGGAAATCTTTTAGGAATGCTTCCTCTATTTTTCAGGGCAAACATCAATCTTGACCTCTCTGAACTTCTTAAAAAAATTAATATGGCACCTGAGAATAGACCATAAAGAATAAGTAAAATTTCATTCTCTTGACACAGTAGTATCTAAAAATCTTCATTTCTAGTTTAAACAGATAAATTAGTAGTTTATATTGCATGCCCAGTTTCTTACCCCAATTTTGGAAACAATTGGTTAATTCTTCCCTCCTGCTCCTGCCTATTCAGTGCTATTCCACTAAACAAAACATCAACATCTAATCCTTGAGTCCCTTTGAACAGGCAGGTTCTTCAGGGACAAGAAGAAAGTGTGTCCAAACAGATGCCTACTGTCATACCTCACTTCTTTGATCTAAGAGAACAAAATCAGTTCTAATGGATAATCATTTTGAAGTCCTACAAGGAATCACTAATTCAGATTACTTCAAAACTGGTGATAAAATAGGAATTGAAAAAAATCATATACATAACATAGGATACAAAAATATATTCAGGTCATGTCCTTTTTATTGTCATAATGATAAATAAGACCATTAAATGTGACATACAGAATTAAAGCTATATTAAAATGTAAATATCTCAGAATTATTTTCCCATAGGAAGATGTAAATTTGATAGTCCTCACAGATAAGATCAACAAAATGCCATACAACGAAAATAATAAACCTATTTGTTGAAGCTAATAAAACTATTGCATCAACACCCACAAATTGGACATAAACATATTATATGCTTGATTTCACAAAGGGTTCAGATGTACTCGAGTTTAACTAAATCTCTACTCTATAAGAACCTTAAAAGAAAACATGGTATACATAACAGATTGACTAAAATTTATAAGATTATCATTTTGGACCATCTTATATTAAAATCTGGCATCACTTTTGCGGCCTGGTTTGGATGGCTCAACCTTTAAAATAAAAATCATGGGGCTTCCCTGGTGGCGCAGTGGTTGAGAGTCCACCTGCCGATGCAGGGGACACGGGTTCATGCCCCGGTCCGGGAAGATCCCACATGCCGTGGAGCGGCTGGGCCCGTGAGCCATGGCCGCTGAGCCTGCGCGTCCGGAGCCTGTGCTCCGCAACGGGAGAGGCCACAACAGTGAGAGGCCCGCGTACCACAAAAAAATAATAATAAAATAAAATAAAATAATTACATTTTAAAAAAATAAAATAAAAATAAAAATCATGGAAATTTGAATTGATATTTTCTTTTTCTTTACATATTAGCAGAAACATTCTAAATCATTCTATAGACTTAATATATTTTACTTGAAGATTTAGACATAATTATTCTTCCTATTGCTGGGGATAGTAATATAAAGCTTATGCTTCACTCAACTGTCCTTTTTATTCTGTCTTCCCTCACAGTTTATTCAGTGAGAGAAGTGCAGCTGTGCAGTAAGCAGACCAAAAAAGATCACTAGGAAACTGCTAACTGCTATTACATCACTGTCTCTGGTACTTTATTGTCAAAAGATCTAGCTGGTATTTGGTTAACAACGATGTATTCCAAACACAGAAAATCATTTCTTAAGAAACAATTTAAAAAGCTTCTAAACAGCTCTTAAAGAATTCTACACAGGCTTGGTAAACATCTAATGCAGTTAAACATACGACCTAAAGACCAAATAGATACATGAGGACTTGATAATCAGGGGGTGTTGGCAGTACCACACAATAGGAAAAAATTCATGCATGTAGGCAAGTGATAATAGGTAGGCCTAGCAGGAGGCACAGAACAACAGCAAGAATATGAGGGCAAGCAACAGGCAGAAGTCTAAGCAGACATAGTCTGCTTATGTTGGCAGGTATCAGAGTCAATCACAAAGAGTTATTTTATAACAAAAGGTTATAGAGTCAGTCAATAAATAGTTATTGGAGTTCTCTCCTGAATTAATCACTGTTCTAGACACTGTTCCAGTTATGAATAAAACAAAAACAACTGCTTACAGGAGTCTGTGCTAAACATTCTGTGAATACAAGTGTTGCTTTTGTCATTGATATTAGCTCAAGAGACAGTTTAATGATGAACTAAGCAGTAAACAAAGGCAGTAACTAAGACACATGGATCAACAAGACAGAGTACAAACTACTGGAATAGTGATCAAGGCAGGGTTCAGTTCCTGGAATCAAGCTACTAAAAGCCTAGTAATAAAGGTTCCATTCATTCAGAAAAAAAAGTTTATGTCTGTACTAAATATTAGAAATGAAAAATTAAAAAGATACGACAAAACTGATCTTCTGAGCCGCCTGGTGTTTAAGAACAGGATCTGTCCTAGAGTCTGAGGTAATGATAATATGCAAGTGTTAAGCAGCCTAACTTCAAAGAGTAGAGACATAAACGTGTTCAAAGCAGTTCTTTAGGAAAGAATACTCTGATGGCAATGAAACAGATTAGAAAGGAACATAAATAAGGCAGAGGGCATAATAGAAAGAGCATGTGATTAGAAGTCAGAACACTTGGTTCTAGTCCCTGCTCTTTTACTTATTATTCTCTGACACAGAGTCTATGTTTTGTCATCTTTAAAATAGTAATAAGCTGATTGAAGGCTCCTAATGAGGATTTACTCCCAATCTGCAAAGAACCATACAAATGTTAGTTATTACCACCATTAGAGAAAAAACTATAGCAAAAGGTCAGTCATTAAATAGTAAAGACCATGTAAATAGTAAAGAACTAGAGTAAAGACAATGTGAATTACTAGGGGCGTGTGAGGAAAAAAGTACAATATAAGAGACGTCAGTGAGAAAGAAGCAGCAGGATTTGGCAACAACCAGGGGTAGGTGAAAAGAAGAGAAATTTTAAAAACATAAGTACCAGAAGACACTGTGTTAAGGGGCAGAGTAATGAAAAAATATTACAGTATTAAATTGTGGAAAAAATATTAAGCATGTATATAACATCTAATAATACTAAAACCATGTAAAGATTGCACAAAATTCTCAAGTGGATACAATTTTATTCAGTTATGACTATACTTTCTAATATTAATGATACTTGCACTTGTAGTTTTTCAGATTTTACAAAATTTTGATCTATTTTTATTATATTACAAAACAAAGAATGAAAAAATGTACCAGCTGGCTATTTTTTAACTTGTAAGGGGAAAGTGCTGTGATGCTTCTTCGTATTACTTTGCAAATGTAAAGGTATTGTTTCCTTCAACTTGTCACCTGTTTGAGTTCTGGAAAGGCTACATCCAACAAAACAATCCTTAATAACTCTAGATTTGATAGTCAGATCATCATGGAAGGAAGTTTTGCTCTTCAGAATGGTTATATCACACTGGTCCACAACATTAATTAAAACACCATTATAATCGTTCGGGCATTAAATAATTTAAAACCTGAACACTAGGTTGGTGGCAAAGGGATGGAAAAAATAGTATAGATATAAGGCACTGGAAACAACACATCTATACATGAACATGGAATGACAAACACTGCCTGGAATCCAGTTAGGTCCCTCTTCTGTGCAATGTCTAATTCTATCATTTAAATGAGCAAAGGGGGTACTTCCCAGGTGGTCCAGTGGTTAAGAATCCACCTTCCAATGCAGGGGACGTGGGTTCGATCCCTGGTCGGGGAACTAAGATCCCACACGCCACGGGACAACTAAGCACACGCGCTCTAGAGCCTGCATGCCACAAGTAGAGAGCCCGCATGATGCAACTACTGAGTCCGCGCACCACAACTAGAGAGCCCATGCACTGCAACTACTGAGCCTACATGCACTAGAGCCCACGGGCCACAACTAGAGAAGCCCACGCACCACAACGAAGAGCCCATGCACCACCACTAAGACCTGACACAGCCAAATAAATAAATATATTTTTAAATAAAGAAAGAAAGAAATGAGCAAAAGGTAGCTGTAGACAGAATAGCATCCAGAAAAGGTCTAATCAGCAGTCCCCAATCTTTTTGGCACCAGGTACCGGTTTCATGGCAGACAATTTTTCCACGGACAGGAGTTGGTGGGCAGGGATGATTCAGGCTGTAATGCAAGCAATGGTTCAGGCAGTAATGTGAGTGATGGGAAGCAATGGGGAGTGGCAGATGAAGCTTCGCTTGCTTTGCCTACAGCTCACCTCCTGCTGTGCAACCTGGCTCCTAACAGGCCGCGGACCAGTACTGGTAACCGGTTGGGGGCCCCTGGTCTAATCTATATCTGAACAAAGATAATTAGTAATAGTTTTGAGGCCTACCTAGTTACTAATTCAGTAGGAATAACACACATACTTGTAGTGGCACACTGAGTAATGAAAAGCATAGCACATATTGATGATCAGTCAATGATGATGTTGATGATCAATGATGATCGTCAGTGATGATTAGTCCTCCAATGATGCAAGTACTACTTCCCTTAACTTGGATATCTGATATATGAAAACAGTATAGGGTTTCCTGGGGTATTCTATAAATTCATTGTTGATCCTAATATCTTATTATAATACCTCACCTGAACACATAAACATGAGGGCATTTGGGAAATACTGGAAACTACAGAGGCAACAAAAACTATGAACCAAAGCCATTTAATTCAGAATGTTCTTCAATGAACAGTGAATACTCAAGCATCAACAGTAACATCAGTGAGAATTAGCCATTAATAAGTAAAAGAAAGGTCTGGTTTTGAAACAAGAGCTAGTTGCTTAATGTCTATGATGATGATAATATTTCATAATTATATTTTATTAATAAAGCACTAGAGTACCCATGAATCACCAAGAATTTAGCAATAATATAGCATAATTAGTGGAACTACAAGGATATGTTCAACTGGCTTAATTGTCCTTAATACTTGTTAAGCAACTAGTATGTACCAGGAACTATACTTAGAATCTACATTTGTTACTTTATTTGCTATTTGCACAGCTAGTTTCTCAAACTGTGGTTATTTTCTCCTCTCTTTAGAGAAAAAGGTACGTTACCTACCTTGTATGTGAAATTGGTGTGATGAATGGATTCATATGAGTAAATAGAGTAGTATTTGTTAAATGAATCAAATGCTGAAAAAATAAATTAATGGAAAGGAAAAGAAAGAAAAGGAAAGGTAAGGTATGGGAATGGGAATGATATGGTATGGTATGGTATGGAATGGAATGGTATGGAATGGTAATGGTATGATATGGTATGGTAATGGGATGGGATGGTAATGGTAAGGTAATGGTATGGTATGATATGGTAATTGGATGGGATGGGATGAGATGGGATGGCATGGTATGGTGATGGGATGGTGATGGATGGTAGTGGGATGGGATGGGATGGGATGGGATGGCATGGTATGGTGATGGGATGGTGATGGATGGTAGTGGGATGGGATGGGATGGGATGGGATGGTAATGGCTCTATTCTGAAAGTTCCACTTCCATGGATAATCTGTTGACAAGTTCCTAGAGTGGTGTAGTAGTAGGAATACTTTGGAAACTGATTCATCAGTTTTAAAGCCAGAAGGAACTTGGAGGAAATCCTTTAGTCTAACTTTCATTTTAAATATGAGACCAAAGAAAATATGTGATTTGCCTAATATAACTCATGTAGTTACTGAGGGAAGCAGGGCTGAACCCCAGGTCTTCTAACTTTCATTCCTGTAGTATAAACAGTTCCTCTTTTTCATCACTCCCTTGGGAGTTAATTGGAGTTCCTTTGTGAAGAAGCCATACTGACCAGCAATATTTACTATGAAATCACTCTACTAATTCATATAATAAAATGCTAGCAGTTATACCAAGATAAAGAATGGAATTTTTCTTGTTGTCTCATAATTTCAACTATAAGCCTTGAGAAAAGTTTCTAGACACATCCCTACAGCATTTACAAAGAGCTGACCAAACTGGCCCTTCAACTATCAGTCCTTACCTTTTATCTTCAGGCTATTTAAGATAAGACTAAACATTCACGGTGGGGATACTCTGAAGAGAATTCACAGACATAGAGAACACTGTTTTCTCTTTTCCTCTCCTAAGTATAGTGAAGAAAACGTTTCTTCTCTATTAAGCCAAGTGAGTAGGCAGTCCAAGGTTTTCTTTGCTTACAGAGATTAAAGAGCTATAAGGGGATTGCAGCAATTCGCTTCTGCAGAATGCAGAGTGCCCCATCTCAAAATGCCCATCTCATAAAGTTCAGGCCTATCTCAGAGTGTCCATCCAGAGAGGAGGGGTGAGAGAGTTCCTGGGGAAATCTGATGCATGTCCTTTGGAGTCTAGTTACTGTTATATATATACCTGGAAAAGTCTGAAAATAGGAGGTCAAAAAAAAAAAAGGAGCGTAGTAACTGATCAAGGGAGCTGCACATCTGCTGTTGAACAAGTCACAGATATATGATATTTCTCATTGCCCAAGTGGACAAAAAAGAGAGCAGCCAAACAACAAGCCATTTCGTAGGAATTTCGCCAAGGAAAGCTGACTACCACCAAGGCAAATGGACATTCAGTGTTACACAGGCTATAGGCATATGAGGAGAGTAGGAGGGAAAAGGAGCTAGAGCATCCCCAAAAGGTCAGGCAGAGAGTGCAACTCTCATTACAGATGTAGCAAGGAGGTTGTCTTCAAGAGGCTCTACAAAGAACCCAAGTGCATAATGGCCAGCTAGCGGAAGCCAAGAAAGAACTACAAAGAGCCCCAAGAAAAGAAGTACAAAGAACATTAAGTTAAAAAAACCTGTTCTTCTTCCTTAAATGTCTCCCCACTCCCTCTTTGGAAGGCCCAGAAGAGGCAGAGAAACACAAAGGAAGGAAAAATGAAGAGCAAATTGAGGCAGAGTAAGGTGAACAAAGGGAGTCCACATTTTCCACTGTAGGGAATTAAGCCTGGAGTCAGGACTGAGCTGGATGAAAACAGAACAGTGAATTGGATGTTTTTGGTTTAGATTGGGCAGGACTTTAATTCCTGAAAATGAGACCATTCTTACAGCTTAAAATAACCTGAAAGTAATGGGACCTAACAAGGAGGTTGGAAAGAAAAATGAGACATTTTTTAAGGGTTAATTCAGACATTCATCCCTGAAAGACAAATTTTGATTGAAACACAAAGCAAAGTTTCCTAGCTGTAAGCTACCAAATTCAGCCCACTCAACAAACCAGTTACACAGGCTTTAAGAATCAGATTTGAGAGTACCACTTTAGGACCTAGGGAAATAATTATGAAATTTAAAGCTGTGAAGTGAAAAAAAAAAAGATGGAAAACTATATGTAATAGGATATAATTTTTTATTATTTTATATAAATAATATGAGAGTATATTAAAATATATAAGCAAAAATATAATATGTTCTTATTTATCTGGGTGGTGAAATTCTTATAAATTTTCTAAAATGAACAGAAAATACTTTTATAATCAGAAAAAAAACACTGTTAAAAATGTTTGCAAGTAACCTTGTAAAAAAAATGTGAAATTTTTTAATATTAAAATCAAAAAAAGTGTCATTAGTACTGTTCTGAATCTTGCAGCCAAAAGCAGTTGCCGTAATAACGTCAGATGTTGAGAACTATAACAATGCTTGAATTTCAGGGCCGGGGAGATAACTGGTCAATATTATGTTCACCCAAGACTGTCAAATGAGCTCTCTACAAGATAATAACATGGCAGGCCACTGCTACCAGAATATAGATAATCAATTGCCCTTCTACCTCCTCTCAGTGGTGTCACCAGCTACCTCAATATTTTCATTACCCGCTTTCTTCCAGTTAGCAAAACCAGCCCCAAGTCTTTGGTCTAAAATATAGAAAAAGCTCATCAAACTCCTGTTCACCAAACTCGCTATCATAAGTCCAAGCTTCCCAAATCATCCTTCAACATAAAAATGCTCATTTGATACTACACTGCATAGCCTCTAACTTGGTCCCACCATCTATCCCTCACTTCCCTCCTAAACACTATGTGTTGGAAATCATGCTCCATCAGCAGCGGTAGAGACCAATGGTTAAGCTTGGAACACTGGCTGAAACCAAGTTTGCCAGCCCTGTCACTAACAGCTGTGTGACCACAGGCAAACTGCTTAACTTCTCAATTTCCTCATTCATAAAGTGGGATTTATAATAGTACCTATAAGATTATTGCGAGGTCCATGTGAGTTAATCGTGTTTTAGAGTTTAGAACGTTTGCTTCTGCCACATAATGAGTGTTTGATAGTTCATTGATTTTGATTAGAAAACTCACCTATAGTCTCAAACTAAAACCTTACCTGCTCATTCCCTGAGGACATGGCTCTTACTGAAGTGCTCCCAAGTAAGGCTATTTTTTCTTCCACCACATGTGTATAAGACATTGCATGGAAGTGAGGTTTCTTCTTGCTCCCTAGTGCAGTTTCCAACCTATCTCTCCTCATTCCTCTTCCAAAGATCCCATCTTCCTTGAAGCACATGTCATCATATCTTGCCACAAGCTGTCCTAGTCACACTGCCTCATCCACTGATGTCACTCACAGGCTAAAATATTCCCTTCACCACCACTTCGATCAGCATTCTTGGCAACTTCAAATCCCTTAGGTAATACACCCAACAACATTATCTCACAGTTCTTTGGCCTACTTAAAACCAGTCTCATTTTTGTTAAAAGGAAGGAGAAGAGGGAGATGGGAGGGGGAGGAGGAGCGGGAGGAGGAGGAGGAGGAGGAGGAGAAGAAGAAGAAGAAGAAGAAGAAGAAGAAGAAGAAGAAGAAGAAGAAGAAGAAGAAGAAGAAAACTACTTCATCTTCATGCTCCCAGATCCAAACTATATTGCATCTATACCCACAAATTCTGTGGGGGCGGGGGGGTTCTGTTAAATTAGAAGTGTCACTGCTTCTATCTAAGGCCACTCTCTCCACTTTCTCTCTCAGTCTCATCCCTCCCTAGTCTCCTTCTCTAGGACTTCACTTCTAAAAAAAATCTCCTCTCTTTCTTATACCATCAATCTAAAGAATCTACTTGATTCTTCTCTTTCCCTCACACCTTTTATCAGCAAGTCCTTACAGCTCTATCTCCAAAATATACCTCAGATCTACTGTTCACCACCTGTGATGCTACTGTTTAGTCCAAGCTGCCTCCATCTCTCTTCCGGAACAAAATAACAGTTTTCTCACTAGTCTCCCACCTCTATTTTTAACTCTTATAGCACAGTCCATCTTCTATATAGCAACCAGTTATCTTTCTAAAATGTAAATCATATCATGTCATATCTCCACTTAAAGCTCTCTCTAAAGCCTTCCGACTAAAATTAAGTCCAAAATTTCCATTCTAGACTACAAGGCCCTAAACAATCTGGCTCCTGCCTACCTCTCTGTTATTATCTCCATCCTCTTTTTCATTTGCTGTATCTGGCTATCCTGCTTCTTACCATTCCACTAACACGTCAGCTAATTTTTCATGGCTTCTGCACTTGCTTTTGCTTACAATGCTCTTCTCTCAGATCTTCTCATGGCTCACCTTTCAATATTCACATTTTAACTCAAGTGTCTCCTTCCCAGCCAAGGCCAATTACCCTCAAGCATATTGTCTCATCGTCTCCACAGCACTTATCAGCAGCTGAATTTTTTTTTTTTTTACTGTCTCTATCCTTATCCAATGTTAACTCCTTGAAAGTAGAAACACTTGTCTTGCTCGCATCTATCAATATATCCTCCACACACCCAGAACACCCTTCCTGGAACATCAATGGCAGTCAAATATTTTTGACAGACTGACTAAAGTCTCATAATAATCAGGAGTATACTATATTTTTCTCCTCTGGTGTTGAGGACCAAGTCTGACATGCCTACTGATATGTTAAGCACTTCACAGAGAAGGACAGAGAAGAAATAAAATACTGTTACTCTTAAATAATTCAAAATCCATTTGAGGAAGAAGAGAAACTAACCCAAGATACTACAGAAAACTACACTTCTAACCCAAGATACTAAAGACAACTACACTTGACCCTTGAATAACACGGGTTTTAACTACGCCTGTTGACTTATATGTGGATTTTTTTTAAATAAGCATGTACTACTGTACTACACAATCCAAGGTCGGTTGAAACCATGGATGCAGAATTGCAGAAAAAGAAGGATGACTGTAAAGTTATACAAGGATTTTTGACTGCGTGGAGGGGAGGGTGAGCACCTCTAACCCCTGTTTACAAAGCAAACTATCATGTATCATACATTAGGCTTACATATGTAAACACAGTAGAATTAGGCAGGAGAGGAGCCCTTAGAGAAAAATAATTCCATGAGGTATGTATCATTTTACAGATGAGGAAACTGAGGTTCAGGCAGCTTAAACAATTCACCCAAGGTTAAAAACTAGGAAAGGAGTCAGGTTCAAACAAGTCTCTTGATGTCAAAGCCCATTCTTCTCTTAGGAACCTGTTTCTGCCACTTCCTTATAAGAGCTGGCAACTATGAAAGGTACATCTCACAGAAGTAAGACTGAATAATATCTGCCAAGGACATCTAGAAGACTATAACTCTACCAATATTAAATGCTCAAAGTGCTTGGGTCTTTGGGTCTTGAAAGATAAAACAGATCATCAGTCCCCTGAAAAAAACACAGCCTATTACCCACAGGACACTAGGACTGATGAAGTAATGTACACAAGAGAAAGATATGCAATTAACAAAGGGATTTTTAAATTTTATTCAAACTATTCTTAGAAATGGAATATTTTAGGAAACTTTCCATAGAAGCTTCCTGCCTCACTCAGATCCAAGCTAGCCACTCTGAATGAATTAGTTATTAATTAACTGTATGGGAAAAGGATGTGTGTTTACATGTGAGTGTGCACAGACGTGCATGTATGTGCATGTATTCATGTATTTGTATGTGGGAATGAGCTGTTATCAATAAATTTTTGCTATTAATATCTTATGAAAATAGGATGAAATTTATGGAAACGGATCTTTTTAATGGAATGAGCATGAAAATTAGGAAAGATTACAAAGGATAAGCACAGAGGGGAAATAAGCAAATAGATGAACAGGGCTATGTTAAAGATTAGGAGAAGGGAAAGATTAGATGTCATGGGACTTAAATTTATTAAGAAGAGTTTATATTACTATTTTGGAAAATAAGGAGTCACTTTTCTGTTTTAGAAAGTGTGCTAATGTGGTCACAATGGCTATAGAGGTAAACTACTCTAATAACTTGAACGTAATGTGTTTAAACTTAATTGTTGTCATGTTTCATGGGAAAGCCATCTTGTAATGACATGCAAAACTCTCCCAACTGGACTGAGTTTGTCAAGGGCAAAATCCACATCTGATTCATCTTGCATTTCCCAGTGCCTAACAAAGTGTTTTGAGTGCACTTTTTATTGAGTGCACAATTTTAGTGGGGTTTTATTGAGTGAACAATTTTAGTGTGCAAAATTGAGTGCATAATTTTAGTGGGGTTCAATAACTAATGAATTTGAACTGGACTAAACTGAAGTATATTAAATTTATTTGGTCAAATTGAATTAGAATGGTCGGGATGGGAGCTACTAATTATCCTCACAAATCACTTTTATTCCTCCATTTTAGATATCAAAATATACTTAAGTAACTTCTGTTTTGCTTACAGTGAGCTTAGAGTAATAGCCTTCTTTTTACACTTTTACTGTCTGCACTTTACAAAGAGGCTGTAATGTACATAGCAGAAGTATAATCCACTACTTTACACATAGATGAACCTGAGTCATAGGGAAGCATCACGTTATTTTTTCACAGGGTTACTCTTACATCACTGCCACCTAAAAGTGAGTCAGTGGAACAGAAGAGATCTGAACTCAAAGTCCAAAAGCATTACTTTCATCACCAAAGTTCATCTTAAAAGATTCAATCATAAAAGAAAAATTATGTAATGTACAAATAAACATATTTGATAGTCAAAAAAATGCACAAAGATGACTGCTTTTGGCAACAGAAATTCCTGTTATTGCATCCTTTTTTCACATAAAATAGAGAGCATGGTTCTTTGAATGTACAGAAAACAAATATATAAGCAAGGGTAGGGAATCTAACATGATTCTGAAGAATATCCATCCTCAGTTACATTACTCTATCTCTACTGCTGCGCTTATTATTTTGATAACTGATATTTGGAGTATTTTTCTGCTTGTCAAAGACAGCAAGTGGGGCTTGTCTTAAGTTTTAAGGCTGTCTTAAGTCATCTTCAGTAGTTCACTTAACTTTCTACCACATATTTTTTAACTTCATTTGTTATCACAGTGTTTCATTTCACAGTAAACCAATTTGTGAAGGACACAAAAGGTATTTATTTTACCAGTTCAATCAAGTTTGTTTTCTAAACAGGTTTGTTTTAAAAAGTGAAACTTGTTTTCAGGGTCATTTGTGTTTCTCACTTCGTTTGTTGATACTGTATCAGAAACTTATTTTTCTTTTTTTTTTTTTTTTTTTTTTTTTTTTTTTTGTGGTACGCGGGCCTCTCACTGCTGCGGCCTCTCCCATTGCAGAGCACAGGCTCCGGACGCGCAGGCTCAGCGGCCATGGCTCACGGGCCCAGCCGCTCCGCGGCATGTGGGATCCTCCCAGACCGGGGCACGAACCTGTGTGCCCTGCATCCGCAGGTGGACTCTCAACCACTGCGCCACCAGGGAAGCCCGGAAACTTATTTTTCAAAGCAAACAAAACTAGTCATCTAGTCAAATTTCAGCAGCTAATACTGCATAAAAATGGAAGACCTGATTATTGAATAAGGTTCTAAGGAATAAAAGAGTCACACATTGATTTTATTCTTCTCTAATCAGAGTAGTTAAACTAAAAATTTGCAAAATGATGTCTCATAATATGAACTACTAAAAAAGGAATGCCAAAATTAATCAAATGTCTTAAGTTAGCAAAAGAACTCTGTCATCTCAATCAAATCTTTCAATTACCTCACATCAGGTGTGGAAATAGTAAGATGTTCTCCCACAGCTTATATATAAAATGAGTGTGTATGTATGTGTGTATACATGTATGTGAGCATGTATGTATATGTACATTGTGAGGCTGTGTGCATATATACATATGCGTGAGGGTATGAGTATGTGTGTATTTCTGGTCACTTTTGGGGTCTTAGTAAAAACTCTTGGCATATGTAGAGTGTGCTCAGGTTAATGATATAACAAGCAATATACTTAAGCAGTTTAAGGATTAACATGTCAGTCAGCTCACCTTTCCAGGTAAGCAGGTGGAAATCAACAAGTATTTCCATGTCCTTAAAGATAAACAAGAAAGGAATGTAATTCCTTACTTACAACACAGGACAAAGACTAAGAAAATATTTTATTCAACCTGGTCAAGAAAGCATGATGATCTGTCTTGACTTTCACAACTCAATGTATTCAACAAACCAAGACATCCATTCTACCATATAAATACAATGCTAATAACATCAGCTGGTTAACATGACATCATATATTATCTAACATAAATGCACTATTATCATCCTTTCTTACAGCTTTATTGAGATATAACTGACAAATAAAATTATGATAAAGTTTACATTATGATGATTTTGATACACATAAACATGTGAAAGGGTTCCTCCCATCAATTTACACATTCATTACCTCACATATTTGCCTTTTTTTTTTTTTTTTTTTCTTTTTGGTAAGAATGCTTAAGTTCTCCCAGCAAATTTCAACTATACAATACAGCGTTATCAACTTTAGTTACCATGTTATACATTAGGGCCCCGGGACTTATTCATCTTATAACTCAAAGTTTGTGTCTCTCCCTATTTCTCCCACCCCCCATTATCCCTTTCCTTCATCATTAGAAAGAGACATAATAAATTGTAAAAAGGGTCCCCAAGTAAAGACTTGAAAGAATCCCTGCTAAAGAAAGCAATTTTTGCAAGTGAATGACTACAATTGATATCTGTTGAGGGCCTATATATGCCAAGCATTATTCTGAGTGCTTTATAAATATGCCAGCTAATTCTCATAACTATCACATGAAATTAGTATTCTTATGATCTCCACTTCACAGAGAAACTAAGAAGGAGGACAAGAGTTCACTAAAGGAATTATCCATACCTCGAAGTGATTAGAAAGAAATAGTGGTCAGTCACTACAAGTCTTACCCAGAAGAGGAAGAGATTTAAATATATTATTTACATATATATATATATATATAGAGAGAGAGAGAGAGAGAGGATAGAGGTGGTAAGAAGAAGGAAGGAACAATAACTAAAAAAGGAAAAAAGAATCTGACATCTACCAAGCACTTCTAAATGCAATGCATTTACAACAGTCATATAATTTTAACAGCCCTATAAAGAAGGTATTAACTCTATTTTACACAGGAGAAAACTAAGGGTCATAAAGGTTGAGTGGCTGTCCTAAAATTCTGAACTCCAATCTTTGTGACTCTAAAGTCTATGCTCTTTTCAATAAGCCATGCTGCAAGGGAAAATAAAAGTAAGGCAGGAATGGGGTAAAGGGATAATAAAGAATGTGAACCCAGAAAAAAGAGAGATGTACCAGTTTTTGGAAGTTCCTTGATGGATACTGGATACTGGGAGCCATGATGCTTTTAATCTAGAATGCAGGGCTGTCAGGAGCCAGAATGGCTACTTGATTTCAAGAATCAGTGCCCTTGATCCCTCAACATTACTCTTCTTGCCTATCCCATCTCATGGTCAGCGAAGCTGCTATGAGAAAAAGCAATGGCCAACTCACCTAGATGTGCCAGTCTCATACTGAGCAATTGCAGAGTGCATACAAGTGGCCTGGCCTAGCTCAACACACAGTCTATGGACAGCTTTACTCAAACTGAGATGCCAGTCCATCACTGTATATATGTTATATGGCCACAGCAGAAGCCAGGAGAACATTTTCATATCAATGTGAAGGTAGGCACAGTTCAGGAGTGACCATAATTTTACATTTCAGAATGACAATCAGGAGAGCCATAAATGATGTCTCAAAACTTCAAAGTTTCCTGATAATTCCAATATATCATTTTTGACTGAAATATCATGGGTACAAGTTGAGAATCTTTTCCATCAACTGAGATTAAAAAACAAATATCCATTTATTCAATAATTTGTTTATTAACATTAATATATTTTATACTATATTGGCCAGATTTATCAACTTCTAGTGGACTTTATCTTTTTTTGGGGGGTGGGGGTCGTGTGTATCTGTGTGCGTATGTGTTTCATGTCAGTCCCCTACCAAAATCACAGCTTCTTGATCTCAGGTAAAATCTGCCTCAAAACATACTGGGGCCTCCAGGCTGGCATGGGTTAAGGAAGAAAGTTGGACAGCTAGCCTGGCCAGGGGCCTAGGTGACGTGGAAGTGAAGTGAGGTCCAGGGTGACTCAGGCTTGATCAGTGCCAGCACATGTACAAAAGTAGATTCAACCTGGTGGTGACTTCCCATTCTGAGTGGCCCACATGAGCTGAAGGACACTCCAGTTGGAAAAAAAAAAGGGATGTTTCCCCTCCACAGAAACGGGGCTTCCAATAATTTCACTTAATTGAGTGGATTTGGATCCAAGATATGAGAAAGGGGATATAAATCAGGAAACCAAGACAGAAGCCAAGTCTGGACAAATAAAATAGGAGGTTACAGGGAAAGCTATGCCCAAAAAACATAGACATTTAAGTTTGGAGGAGCAAAACAAATTTCAAACTAATGGGCAGGTGGGGCAAATAACACTGCTCTGATTTGCTTGTGGCTTTATTTGGAACTGACCAAGAAACTCAGAGGTACTGAGGAGAGAAAACTAATGAAACTAAAATGACAATACTACGACTTTTTACAAAACACTTACTAAGTACCAGTAGTATAAGGGTTTACATATATTATCTTAATTCTTACAACAAACATATGACGTAGGTCATTTTCTCTTATCAAGCCCCTGTAGACTTTGAATATAACAATATTTCCTAGAGTTCCTATAGACATTGAATATAAAATATTTTCAGTCATAATAATCTAAGGAAGGGGATGAAAATTCTGGAACATGGTTGGCAGTATTTTTCACCAGCATTAACTAATTTGTAGAGTCATCCTCACTAATATCCAGCTGCTACTTCTGAGATGCAGTATTTATTATAATTCTAAAGGTTACATTAAAAAGCAGCAAAGGGGGCTTGCTGGGTGGTGCAGTGGTTGAGAGTCCGCCTGCCGATGCAGGGGACGCGGGTTCGGGCCCCGGTCCAGGAGGATCCTACATGCCGCGGCGCGGCTGGGTCCGTGAGCCACGGCCGCTGAGCCTGCGCATCCGGAGCCTGTGCTCCGCAAACCGGAGAGGCCACAACAGTGAGAGGCCCGCGTACCGCAAAAAAAAAAAAAAAAAAGCAGCAAAGGTACTCCCTGCTGGCACCGTGGTTAAGAATCCGCCTGCCAATGCAGGGGACATGGGTTTGAGCCTTGGTCCGGAAGGATCCCACATGCCGCGGAGCAGCTCAGCCCATACGCCACAACTACTGAGCCTGCACCCTAGAGCCCGCGAGCCACAACTACTGACCCCACGTGCTGCAACTACTGAAGCCCGCGTGCCTAGAGCCCATGCTCCGCAACAAGAGAAGCCATGGCAATGAGAAGCCTGCGCACCGCAACAAAGAGTAGCCCCCACTCACTGCAACTAGAGAAAGCCCAGGCGCAGCAACAAAGACCCAACGCAGCCAAAAAATTTAAAAATTAAAGATCAAATTCGTAATCTTGGCCTTATTACCATCACACTGAAATCAACTGGACTTACAGATCATCAGTATACACAGCACACAATAACACAATTTCTTTACACCTATTTTTAAATAGAACAAGGTAGACTCCTAATATTGAAACATATAAAATGAAACCACAAAAACTATGTCAAAATGTGCTGAAATTTAAAACTGCAAAATCATGAACAGTCTTTGACTTACTCTATGTTGAGAGCTTCAGTCACAGAACACATGCAAAGGTAAATAAAATTATGACGAGTTATACTAAGCTAGTACAAAATAAAGAACCAAAGAAAACTAAGGAAACCCTATACTCAAAGACAGGAACTGAATCAGCTACAAAGTTAACAGTCCAATTACACTTATGTAACAAAATAGGTAAGAATATAATCAAGGACAGATGGAATGTTGCCAATCTAATGCCAAGTTGGCAAACTAAAATTCAAAAGCATCATTTTGTAAATTGAGACTTGAAAATGTCACAGATGTCACATCTGAATTAACCTTAAGTGGCAGTCCAAATAACTAGGAATGAAATCTGTAATCTCATGTTTTATCAGCAGTGGACAACTTCCATTTTATGGCAGGACAGATGCAGACTAGATTACCAACAGGCTGCTCAAACAAAATTGTTTTGTGTTGAATTAGGTGAACACAAGCAAAATAAAACACTTTAGATATGCACTGATTTTCAAGTTCAAGTTTCATGGTTATAGATCTCTGTTTGATTTACTTTACCATCAGTGGCTTAGACTAATGTGTTGAGTGAAAGTGTATTATACTAATACATTATTTATGTTGCTATAGATATAGCTGAAAAATTAAAAATTTTATTATCAATACATCTTTTTCTGAAAAGCATCCTCAGTACCATAACATTTAATCATATATTCTGGGTAAGAAGCACTACCCTCCCCTTTCAATTCCAAGAAATAGTCATTTGTAGACTTTTTGCTCATCAGTGGAAGTGAAAGCGTTACCAAGAAACGTAAGACACTGCACAACTCTTAGAAAATGAAATTAACATCCTTATTAGACAGTAAAGGCTTGACAATTAAATTACTGTTTGATATATGGAATTTAATAGAAACTGAATTGAATTAATGAAATAAGGCAGATGATGTGTAATATTTAGCATGTTAACTCAAAATGCCCTTCTTTAATATAAAGACATGGAAAAATTCTTATGCTTTACTCTATAAAGTGGTAAATATCAGGCTATAAAAGTGTACACACATTGCAGCAATTTAAAAAAAATATAAGTAGGGCTTCCCTTGTGGCGCGCAGTGGTTGAGAATCTGCCTGCTAATGCAGGGGACACGGGCTCAAGCCCTGGTCTGGGAGGATCCCACATGCTGCGGAGCAACTAGGCCCGTGAGCCACAACTACTGAGCCTGCGCGTCTGGAGCCTGTGCTCTGCAACGGGAGAGGCCGCGACAGTGAGAGGCCCATGCACCACGATGAGTGGCCCCCACTTGCCACAACTAGAGAAAGCCCTCACACAGAAACGAAGACCCAACACAGACAAAAATAAATACATAAATTAATTAATTAGAAGACGCTCTTTTAAAAATATTTATATATATAAGTACACATATGAAAAGATTAAAAATAAATATACAAAATGCTAGTAGTAATTATATCATGGTGGTAAACAATGATTGATTGCTTTTCTCATCTTTTCCCAGATACTTTTTCTAATTTGATTACATTATTTCAATAACAGAAAAAATATCAAATAAAACTAACTTATGAAATAAAAAGCTGATTTTGGAGACAGACTGCACTTGCAAGGTCTATTTTCTGCTTCTAAGTATCAGCCTTCTTTTAAAATGCTTTCAGCTAAGTTTTCATATACATCTATCAATGAACTCTGCAGGAACATTGCCCATCAGCTCTCCGTGCCAGAAAAAAATTTTATAGAAAATGTAAATATATTTTTTAAATTCTGTGTTTTTATTACTTCTAGTCTTTTTACTCAGTTTACTCCTTACAACGCTCTTTAACCCGCAACTTGGTTTAGTGTATTGTTGCCAAGGCTGATGAGATAGATGCAGCAAGGAAAGCATTAGCAACATTTTCAAAAATCTGGTGCAAGCCAATTCAGAAGGAAAATTCACACTATTATTAACCAATTTAGTCATCATTGTGTTACATCAGGTTAAGCAACTAATGGAAAATATAACAATATTATTGTTAATCTCACAAAGAATATAGTAGTAACTTTACAAACACTATAAACCATACCAATTGAAAGTCTTGTGTGAGAAGAGAAAGAAAAGAATGAAAATGGTGGATTTTACTAACCTATATAAAAAGGAATTGGTAAGATGGAGAAGGATAGTATGTGATTTACATGTTGGAAGCAAAATGAAAACTAGGAGACTGGGTAAAGTAAGGTTTTTGGAAGTACTTATATGCATTTTTGTTACATTCATAGTGGTGTAAGTAATAGGCACTCAAAAAGCAAGAGAACAGACACAACACCTATAAAAGTACTTTGCAAATTCAAGTTATGGCTTACATATTAGAGAATGACTAATCTAATTGCTAGAGTTTGGAATATAACGAATATATTCACCGTTGGTTATATATCAAACTCATCTCTAATAGTATTACTGCCTGTGTTTGTGTAAAAACCATTTTCCATATGCTTTCCCACGGTTGTCTCTGTTGTTCTTTTCCCGAGTCCACTGAGGTAGGTGGATAACTATCTATACACAAAGCCAAGTTTATCATTGGTAAGACCAAAACAGTTTTCTAATCATCCAATGTTCATTCTATTATATCACATCGTTTCCAATTGCTTTAATGTCTCCAACTTATGTGATTCCAGTACACAATAGACATTCAATAATTATGTCATAAATGAATGAATTTTGATCTAAAAAAGTAAATTAACATTATAAGGCATACAACTGAGAGTAGAGGTGCCCTATGCCTCATTAGTACACCATGTGATCAATATACCACATCATAATAATTAACTACAGCTTGACCCTCTCCAAGGTTTCTTATTCCTGTTTGCTGAAAGAAAAAGCCTCTTATTTATTCTATGTAGCTGTGTCAAATAATGTGAATATGTACTCTGAAAAAATATAATTCATTCATCCTACTCAGAAGAACTGATATTGTTGTGCCTAAGTGATAGACATAGCTCCCCCAAATTGAGAATAAGGTCAAATCCAATCTCGAAAACTAAAATTTTACTACATACTAAGAGATCCAAAGAGTAGGGAATAAACTTTAAGCTGTCCTTGATTTAGCCCCTGGGTGGGTTCATGATGCCCACCTCCCTAAAACCAAGTTTGAAAAATTTCTTGGTTTCCTTGCTCTAAATAGTACCCAAGTAAAGTTAGCCTGGGGCTAAATCCTGAATGACCTTCATTCCAAATCTGGACATGTAGATATCAGCTTGTTTCAATTCAATAACCCCAATGTCCTTCAAATGTTCTATTGTAATAGTGCTGTCAGTATATTAGCACATTCTTTTACAAAAATGTCAAATATTCTCTCAGTTTGAGGGACATTTCAAGCTGAACAGTGAAAATCATAATATTGTGTACACCTCTCCCACTGGAATTTGAGAGAGAGAGAGAGAATCACATAAAGAAGGTCTGCGGCCCCAAAACGCAGAAATTTCCCTGCATGAAGTCTAGAAAAGCTTCAAGTAGAGGTAGGATTTAGGATATTTTTTGGATGACAGGCCTCCAGTATGGCCAAAATGTATTGTATCCTTTACTTCCTTCTAAAATAAGGATAGGAGGGACTGAGACGTTATTTAAAAGTTTAAGAACCACCTTTCTAGTAAAGTAATACTCAAAAGTGTTTTTTTTTTAAACCACTCAGATTTCTACCTCCAGCTCCAATTCCAGATCCCAATAAATATACCACACTGACCCTACCCTACCTCTACCTTTCCCCACCCTCCAGCCATCCCTCCATAGTGAGGCTGCCATTATTATTGGAATGTGCTACAATCCTCAAATCTGTTGGGGTAGGAAAAAAAAAAATTTAAGAACCAAGGTGAGGGGAGAGGGAGAAGGCCACATGTCCCAGGCCTAGCATTGACAAAATCCTCCTATTTACATGATTAATACTATTCCCAAATTAAGCTACACAGACATTGTATTTCCATGATGGTTGTTAAAGCATTAATATGTTATATGTATATGTTGAAAACAGTCTATATTATTTTTATAACCTAGTTCTGGCATTTCTTCACATTTTAATATAATAGGATCCTCAAAATGTAGACCTGGATTTCTACTCCAGGGATCCCTCTCTCTCTACCTCTTAAGAGGTCCTTTTTAGAATCACTGGTCTAGTTTCTCGAATTGAAGCAATCACAAAGCCAAAATAATGGGCACTGAGATTGGGAGCACTCAATGAAATACCAAATTAAACTTTTAAAGGGAGCACTTAAGGGATTAAAACTGTAGTCTATAAAATATAAATTTATTCTATTTCTGAGATGTCTGCCAGCAAAACATGAAGTCCCAGAAAATCCACAACAACAGTCAATGGAAGACTTGAGCTGCTAGTTGTGGAACTTCAAGCAATTCCCTCAACTGCTCAGTGTCTCTATTACCTCAATCATCTTAAAGAAGGGGCCTCAACCAGCTAGTCCCTTCAAGGTCCCTTTCAGTTTTAAACTCTATTTTAAATCCAATAATTATAGAGGTACTAAAAGTTATGTTCAATATATAAATGTCTAATAATTTCCAAAAAACTAAGAACAAAGGAACCTCAAATATAATTCTTAAACATTAAGAAATATCTTATAATAATTGTAGGATGTCATCAAAATGGTCCCCTTTGGCTTGTCTGTCATTTGCTTCAAATAAAGCCTGAGCCACAAGAAAACTATTTTAACACCCTGAGAAGATTAAATAGTTAATCCACTGGGAAACCAAGTTCAAAGACAGAATTCACAAATCCGCTCTCCAGAGAGAAGCACTGAAACTAACAAACATCCATTTTATTTTTAATAAAATTATTCTACTGATACACTGAATACAAATTATGTCATCTAGCATGCATTTTCATTGATGTATTTTCCTTCCTAATCTGAAATTTAGATAAAAATCATGTCTAATGTTGACAGAAAATAACCATTTATAAGTCAGGGTCACACAGGGAAGCTGTAACATGTCTTACAGGAAAACATCCATAATAAGGGATATTCCAAGTTCACTTCTTTGAGGAGAAATAGATGAGAACTGGAAGATTGGGCAGATTATGAAATTAACTACCAAGATAATTTCTGCTTTCATGGCTTCACTAAACTGGAATTTCTAGTGCATCATTTACTACCCCATAATTATGCACCAAAATATTAACTAATTAGCAGGTAAGAGCTCAAGGGGTAGTAATAAATAGACATGAAATCTGAACTTCTGTGGAGTTCCAAATGACAATCAGACCTACCACACTATAAATGTAATAAACCTTATCTGAAGAAAAAGTATCAACTCATATTTAAATAAATAACTTCATTGACTTTCAGCTCACATCATCTACAAGCTCTTTAGTCTCCTCTCTTTCATTTCCCTTACTTTATGATCCAAATGTGAAGACATACAAGTAGGGCATACATGTTATATCATACAAAGATAGAAATAATATCCTTCTAATGCACAGGCTTTGGAGTTCAATTTTTGTATGAAATATGCTTGGAAGTAGGACATAATTTTTGTTTTTTAAATCACTGTTCTTGGGGAATATATGAACTAAAAAAAATGCTATATTGGGGCTTCCCTGGTGGCGCAGCGGTTGAGAGTCCGCCTGCCGATGCAGGGGACTCGGGTTCGCGCCCCGGTCCGGGAAGATCCCACATGCCGCGGAGCGGCTGGGCCTGCGCGTCCGGAGCCTGTGCTCCGCAACGGGAGAGGCCACAGCAGAGAGAGGCCCGCGTACCAAAAAAAAAAAAAAAACCAAAAAAAAAAAAAAAAAAAAATGCTATAAAAAATAAGAGACAAAAACTAAACTGCAACAATTGTCTTTAATTTCTAATTGTGCCATTGATATGTTTAGTGTTAGGTCGTACATAGTTTGTGCATTTAAAAAGAGCTTCACACTGCTAGGTCTAAGCTCCATGAAAGCAGGGACCATGTCTGTCATGTATGTCGTGTATCCTCAGTGGTAGGAAAGTGTCCAGCACATAGTAGGCACATGATACATGTCTGATGCATAAAGAAAGGAATAAACAAATGACCAACAGCAGATAACCACCTGTTTCCATGAAATATTTCTAAAAGCCTTGCTCATCTGCCTCTACATTCTCTAAACATTAAATTGTTTCAAATAATTTACCTCGTGTATATTCGTGTTTCAGCTTGAAAGATCCTTATTACATTGAAACTAGTATGTGAAATATTGGGTTGGCCAAACAGTTTGCTCGGGTTTTCCCATAACATCTTATGGAAAAACCCAAATGAACTGTTTGGCCAACCCAATATTTTGAAAACATTTGGAAATATTTTTAAGAACAGAGAAACAGGTTCCAGAAGCTTGAGTTTGAGTTCCAATTCTGGTATTTAGTGGCTGAGAAACCTTGAACAGGTCACCTAGTATCTTTGAGACTCACTTTTTCATCTGTATAAGAGGGATAGTATCTATCCAGCCTACCTCATAGGGTTTTAATGTAGATTAAATAAAATACTGCATATTTGTATTACAGCCAGAATTGGACAAAGAGACCACAAAAGTCTGAATGTTTCCTCTTAAGTAACAACAGCACCCACGATAAACATATTGTGGGAAAGTCAAGTTTGAAATGTTAAAATAGGTCCTTCCTGTCAATATAGAGGCACCGTTAGTACCAACAGTTTGGCTAACAACAAAAAAATCACATATTTAACAGACTGCATATGGAAAGGTTCTTATAACCCTTAATACCTTTACACTGCCATCTCAGCATGAGGGAAAAGAAAAGTTCAGGGAGGTCACATTGCAAATCAGTGCCAGTGGCAGACCCAAAACAGAGCTTTTAACTATCCAATCAGCACTTAAGCTAGCTGAGCAATGCCACTTCTTAAAAGTGCTGTAGTAAGGTAAAAACACAGCAAATTAGACAACATTACACACTAATCCAAACTCAGTGTCAAGGATATGTCCTGCTCTCTGCCAAAGCCAAGAAAAAAATTGTAGCTCACAACCACATATAGACAATAACATGAAAACACAATGGTCCTTTCTGTATCTCCATTTTCTTTCAGCTCTTGACATATTTTGCAAGCTAAAATTCTTGGGGAAAATGTTTCATATGTTATGTCAGCATTCAGACATAGTGGGAAAAAGGCAAAGCATGAGCTGCCCATTCCCCTCACTTGGCCCCACGGTTGGCGCCTTGCAACAAACACTGTACTTTCCTTCACCACATCATTTCATAAAGTCTTAGATTTAGAATTGAAAATGTTTGAGTTTACTATTTTAAGTTAACTGAATGGTTCAATTCAGCATACTACTTAGATAATAAAAATAGAATATACACTAAAAATTGCTCACTTTTGTAGGTGACATTTATGAACTTACTACATTTTCTAGGAAGTCAGCTACCATCAGTCTATTATCGATAACTTTCTACACCTATGCACCCAGAGGGAAAAAATGTTGCTGTTAAATCAAATCTTACACATACATACGTGCATAGATATGTGTGTATGTGTATATATAACCACTCTATAAAAACAGACACCCAATATTTTGGTATTTTCTTGATCTACAGAAAATACCAGATCTATGATGTGGTGGCTATGAACATTTTTATTCTATACTTCTTCCTCACATTTTTTTAAACTATAGAGCAGCACTATCCAATAGAAATATAATGGTAGCAACATTATATTTAATTTTAAAATTTCTGGTAGCCACATTTTAAAAAAGGAAAAAGAGATAGATGAAATTAAATATTTTATTTAACTCAACATATCAAAACACTATCATTTTAACATGTAATATAAAGATTGATATATTTTTCACACTAAGTTTTTAAAATCATATATATATATGATTTATGAATATATATATTACACAGACAATACATGTCAATTAGGAGGCTAAATTTTCATCAGAAATACTTTCTAAGTATTTACATTTCATAAACTTTACAGATAAAAAATAGGTCCACATAGCCACATTGTTCCAAGCATACCTAGAAGTTTTCCAAAAACTAAATGAAGGACAGCTTTTAAATTTAACTAAAATTAAATTAAAATTTAGTTTCTCAGTTGTGGTGAAACCAAGCAGGACCCTGCAGAGTCTTCCCAGGGACAGACACCCCTCCCCATGTCCCTGGCCTCTTGTTTGTAGAAAAGCTTTAGCCTCCTAGGCCTTCCCCAAGTTCCAAAGAGCATATTTAATCAGAGTTATGCAGATACAAAGGAAAAGAGTCAAGCAAGACAAAATAATAATAGTTTTATTTTTATTAAAACAAAGTCAAGGGCCTTCCCTAGTGGCGCAGCGGTTGAGAGTCTGCCTGCCGATGCAGGGGACACGGGTTCGTGCCCCGGTCCGGGAGGATCCCGCATGCCGCGGAGCGGCTGGGCCCGTGAGCCATGGCCGCTGAGCCTGCGCGTCCAGAGCCTGTGCTCCGCAACGGGAGAGGCCACAACAGTGAGAGGCCCGCGTACCGCAAAAAAAAAAAAAAAAAAAAAAAGTTTAAAAAAAAAAAAAAAAAAACAAAGTCAAGGGCCCTTAGTTCCTCAAGGGCTATAGATAATATTCTGAGCCATATCCCTGAGTAGTTTTACAGATACTAAAACCCCCACCAGGTGAAGGAAGTTAACTGCATGCTGACCACAAGCAGGTAGACCCCAGGCCGGTTGGAACCAGAAGGTTGATGATAACTCCTGAAATACCACCCTGTTACCTCACCACCAACCAATCAGAAAGATATCCACAACTGATCACACATCCTGAGACCCTCTCCCTCACCTTGCCTTTAAACACCCTTCCCTGAAAGCCATCAGGGACTTTGGGTCTTTTGAGCATGAGCTGCCCATTCTCCTTGCTTGGCCCCAGAGTGGGTATGCCTTGCAATAAGCTGTACTTTACTTCACCACAACCTGGTTTCAGTAAATTGGCTTTGCTGTGCACTGGGAAAGTGGAACCAGGTTTGGTTCAGTTACAGTATTAATCATAATTCAAGTGCTCGATAGCCACAGGGGGTTAGATAGCGGGGCAGGGAGGGTGATCTGAATCCATACCTACCACAATGAAAGATACCCTACAGAACACCTCAGATATACTCTGCCAAAAGGCATTTTCAGAAATTGAATTTAAAATGTTCTTCCTAAATGAGAAACTTTCTGTTTAACTTCTTTTCCCCAAAGTTGTATATGACCCATGCACTTATTTTGAGAAACCTAAAATAGAGTCATCAGCTTTAACATACTGATAAGTCTCCATATCTAATTAAACACAAGAACCTCTAGGACACTGTGCATTTACATGAGTAGAGTCAACTCTCTATTATTTGTTATTACATTATTCATTGAAGGGGAAAAGTAAGTCAAGTGCCCTGATCATTTGTGTCTATGTATTGATTTATTTAGCCTGCTGATGAAGTCTATCACAAACTGGAAGGTAAGACTGGAGGTCACGGGAAAGATTAAAAAATCGGAGGAAACAGTTTAGGTAAGTTCAGTTTCCTCCTTTCTGAGCGCTAACTTTTCTAGGAATATCAAGGTATGAATATCCTGTCAAAGTCATTCATTTGTAATTAAACTAGTTCAGAACCAGGAAGAGGCAAGTGACCTTAAGCTAAGTAAAGTTTTGCAAAGCATGTTCTTGCCTCACGCCTGTGTAGATTTAATGGTTAAGAACTTGAGCTCTAGAGTCAAGCTGTCTGGGTTAGAGCTCTGTTTCTGCCACTTGCTACCAGTTTAACTTGGGGAAGGTTACCTAATCTTTCTGTGTCTCACCTATAAAATGGCCATAATAATAACAGGACCTAAGTCAAAGATTGTTATGATGAATAAATGCAATTTCACAGGATGTAAAACATCTTAACACACAGCACTGACCCTGGCACATACTATGTGTCCAATAATTATTGCTATTTTTAACTCAGAAATTAGGACAACAGAGACGGGATTTTATGTTCAATAAATATTTGTTTTAAATGAAAACATATGTCCACACACTTTATAAATGCCAAAGTGCTATATAAGCTATTTTTATCCTATGCAAAGTAAGTTTAGAGAGTCAATCTATTCAGACAATGTATTTAATGGAAAAAAAAAAGATCCTCACAATGTGGCTTACTTCACAACGTGTTTTTATAAAGTCTTTCCCCAACAAACAGACCCACACATATTCCCTTAAAAAAGTGCTAACATGCATACCAAAACCAAGTATAAGTTATTTATCTGTCAACATCACTTTAGGGTGATTCATGACTCTGTTAACCACCACTGCAAGCAGCGTCAGTTTTAAAAGCATGGTCAACAAACTGCCCTGTGATATTCTAGAGAATTCACAGATTAAAAAAATGTTAACTCTCTAACAACAGTTTCTCTGACAGCCAATTTTCTTTTTTGTTTGTTTTCATTACTATTTTATGCTTCTTCTTTACCCTCCTTGACCAGACCTGCTAATTAACAAAACTGCATCTTACTGGGTTTCCTCTTTTTCTCTCCCCTTCATCTGCCATGTACAGTCACTAATAAGCATTAAAAGGCCAAAAGAGAGGTAGTAGCAGTAAACAGGAGAAACAAACTAATCCAGCAATTGGATAAGTAGCCCTAGAATAACCAAGAAGGCCAAATTAAAACTTCAAAAGCTTTATAACAGGTGGTTCTAAACAGTCATAAAACAATCACCTCCATGGGTGGCCATCTCCTGGTCTGTAAAGGGAATGAAAAAATATATATAATTCATTTTATTCTTTAGATGATTAAAGAAACAAAGTATATATAAAACTACCATTTCTATACCTAACCAAGATTTGTCACTAAAATAGCTATAGAAATACTGACATGATAGGATTTTAAGAATAACTTTTCAGAAAGACTACAAGGGTAGAAAATTTTTAAAAATAATTTCTCAGAGGACAGATTATTTTTATAAATCTTTAATGTATACATAAAATGAAACGAACTCACAGACTATAAGAGCTATAAAAGCAACGCCACTTACTCTACCATGAATGCTTCATTAATATTTCAGCGATGATGTTGCAATTTTCCATGAGCAACTGTCAGAGCTCTGCTTCTTGATATGTATCAACAATCCAAATTACATTCAATACTCGTGTATCTGTCCTTGACCAAATTACAATTTTGATGTATGTAGTATTTCAAAGCTCTCACCCAGGCATATGTCATTTTATATTGTAACCACCCGGCTGAACCTCAGTATGTTTCTTTCTCACCCAGTCACCCATATAACCCTTACACTTGCTGAGGAGTTTTCTTCCTTCTACAGACCTAGCACCAGGGAATCTTCCCTTAAATATAATATCCCTTCCAACGCCAGAAATGTCTTCAATACCCACACGCTGGTGCTATCTAGTCCCCGCCGATGCTTAACGAGACGTCCGTTTGCACAGAAATCTAGACCCCCACCATTGTAAGGCTTTGTCTCCTGCCTCCGAAGGCCGGAGTTGCAGGTACACGTCAAGACAGTCACGCTACAAATATAAGAAGAGAACCACAGCCCAGGAGAGGAGCAGCTCCTCCGGGCAAAGCCAGACAGGCGATCGCCCAAGGCGGCCGAACCTGAGGCAACTGTTCCTCGGGGGCGCGACCCGGCTGGGGCGGGCGGCGACGGCTTCTCCCCCTAGAGGAGTCAGGCGCCCCCGGGACCGGGCGCCGCGCAGCTGCCAGTCACCTGCAAACTCCCGGGGCCCGAGGGCGGGAGGTTTCCCAGCCAGCACTCGGCCGCGCGCGCCAGGCCGGCGGAGACCCGTCGCCTCGGTTTCCAGAGCCGCCGGGCCCCCGCCGGGCCACCTCTCAGATCTCCACAGCGCGGCGGCCGGTGCCCCGGGCCAGAGCAGATCCTCGCCGCGCCCGCAGCCCGCCCGCCGCCGCGTCCGTCCTCACCTGACAGCCACCCGCACAGAGCTCTCGTCCGGGGCGCCCCACATGCCGGCGGCAGGCGACAACCGGGCCCCTGGGCCTCTGCACCGCAGAACTGAGGCGCCGCCGGAGCCGCGGCGGTCGCGCGCAGGAGGCTGGAGCTGCAGGGGGCGGACGGCTCACCTCCGCCGCGCTCCAGCCATGTTGGGCGACTGAATGGAAAGGTGGCGGCAGCAGCGGGGAGGCAGAAGGAGGAGGAGGTGATTCACCGCTCGCGGGTGCCCGCCCCTTCTCCCCAGCTCACCCCCAGCACTGGGGCGGAGACGCGGCGCGCTGAATGGCTAGCGCGGCGGCGGCGGCAGAGCCAGCAGGCCGCTCAGGGGCCTCCTGCTGGACGGACGAGTGCGCCCTGCCCCCTCTGATGGGGACGCGGCCTGCGGGCGGCCGGGCTGAACGCGCCACACCCGCCCGGGCTGTCCGGGCTGCTGGTCCCGCACTGTGTCAGCGGCGGCCTAGCTGCCGGCCCCACCAAGCGCTGCCCGGCCTGCGCCCCGCCCTGCCCTAGGCGGGCACTGCCAGGCGCTGCTGGCCCGGAGGCGCGCGGGGGGGAGGGATGCCGGCCGCGAGCTGCCCACGCCCCAGGGCGACGAGCCCTGCGCCCTTGCAGGCTTTTCTGCGAGAATGCCGCGGCTAGAGCCCGCCCTGCAGCCTGCCTCTTTTCTAAAAGCAAAGCTTGATTCCCCAGCGCAGCGCCAGCAATCTGCCAGCTGCCGCTCTGGTTCGCCTTTGTTTCCACCCTTAGCTTATTGTCCTCTCTCCAGCTTGGACTCTGACCCCTATCCCCAGCCCCCTATGAACGTTCTCCTTCCCAGGAGTCAGTCATTCATACTAAACCGGATCCCGGATTTGGCCACTGCCTCTGGGCAGCTGGGTTCTGCAGTCCATCGCCCATTTACCAGCCCGTGTGGGCTATGGAAATGATGGAATATTGAATGCCTTTCTGTTAAACCATTTGTACACTAGTAAATGAACTGCACCCTGGTACTGCCAAGAGTTCCCAGAACTGAATATCCACCAAGACCTGCTGTGTAGTAAATCCTTCTCAACGGACTTTCTTTCCCTTCTGGCCTTCAAAAAGCACCTCCCAATCCAGGGATTCTATCAACATTGACCCATTGTGGTTTCTGCTTGTGGCTATTGTGTTTCCCCATTCCTTTAGATAGCTCTGTGGAAACAGCCTTTATTAGCTTTGCCACAGAGTATCTTTTGTGGGCTGCCCCATACATTTCTCTAAATAAACATGTGGGTTCCTACAAAATAGTATAATACATTAAATGGCACCATCCAAATAAAGACACTGTCCCAAGTACCTAAAATCTAAAATGGCACATGTAATCATCCTTATCAGCAGAGATAACAGCAGCACAGATTGGGACAAACAAGAAGTGTTTAATGATCTTAAGTGAAGGCCTATGTGATATATAATTATAGAAGTTTTAAATTTATTCCATCCCTTAACCTCAATACTCCTGAGTCTTAACAGACGTAACTAGGAGGTAAAGAGGGCAGAGATGGTGGATACCCTCTGCAGATCAAATTGGTGGCAAAGCTCTCCTGCCCTCTGGAGAACCTCCTCTTCCTCAGTATTTGTCTATCAGCAAATCAAATCACCATTTCCTCCTTCCCTGGCAGTCCCACATCTGGGTGGATCTGGACTGGCCACCTTGGTTCTCGAATTGATAAAAGCTACAAGGAAGGAAAGTAAAGCCAAGCAAACTTAGCAAGAAAACTAAAGAGAAATATGTATAATTTAAGAACTTATTATATTAAAAAAATTCTCATTTAGAATAGTACTAGTACATACATGTTTCAGTAGGAGCTGTCAGAAACACAAATCCACCAGAATCCAGGCAGGTAATTTAAGTGAGTGGAGCAGGCAGATTGAGGACTGTGAAAAAATAGAGAACACAGGTTTCTTGCAAAGGCAGTGGCCCTCCTTGGCTGTGGCCAGCTGGAATGCAGACCCAGTGCCTCCAAGCTTTTTGTTTGCTTGTATGTTTGTTACTTCTCAAGAAATAGAGAGGGCTTCCCTGGTGGCGCAGTGGTTGAGAGTCCGCCTGCCGATACAGGGGGCACGGGTTCGTGACCTGGTCCAGGAAGATCCCACATGCCGCGGAGCTGCTGAGCCTGAGCATCCGGAGCCTGTGCTCCGCAATGGGAGAGGCCATAACAGTGAGAGGCCCACATACGGCAAAAAAGAAATAGAGAAAAGTCAGACTTTTATGTGAAAATTCCTTAGTTTTAAATATCAATAACTAATTCAGCACCATATTTACATACCATGCAAACCAATCAAAATAGGTCTCAGGCCAACTTCAATCCCAAGCCATCAGCCTGGAACATCTGGCCAAAACATTAGCACCAATAATAGCTGTGTCTTTGGGTACGTGTTGCACGTGGGTTCAGGAAGTTAGTATAAAAATTCAAATTCCTATTGATGACTCAGTCAGTATTTTTCTCCCAAATTTCAAAATTTATAAATCAAGTGTATATTTTGTATTTACTTCAGATTCCTTATGGCTGCTATAACCCCTTTCCTTATGGCTCACCTAATTAATTAATTATCTTAACTTGAAGAAAATTCTGAGGAAAGAGCTTTTACCATAAGAGCAAAAAATCCTTTCCCAATTATTCACTCAATAAATATTTAATAAGCAGCTGCAATATGCACACAATGCTGGACACTAGTGATATGAAGAGAATTAAGAGTGTCTTACAGTCTAGTTCAGGGAGACAAATTTGAAAATCCATAAGTGCAATAATAGAAATTATGACAAGAGTATGATAAATTCCATCTGGAAGGGTGAGGAATTCTTTAGGTATAGACCACTCAGGATGATCTCCCTGAGTCCACTCTTGCATCCACACTGCAAAAAAGTGATCTTTTAAAACATAAGTCATTTATGTTATTACTCTGTCTGAAACTTTCCAATGGCTAACTAAAACAAGTAGAATAAATTCTGGATTTTAAGGCTCTTCACACTCTGGCCTCTCCAAACTCTAACCTTATCTTTTGCCACTCCAAGTTTTAACAGCTACTTTTCAGTGAAACTGGCCTTCTTTCTGTTTCTTGAAAACAAAGTTTTTTCCTGCCTTAGGACATTCCCACTAACTAGTCCCTCTACCTGGAATGTTCTTTCCCTGAATCTTCCCATAGTTGGCTTCTTTTGGTCTTTTAGGTATCAGTTTAAATGCAATCTCCTCAGAGGGACCTCTCCTGATAATTCAATCTAAAGTAGCACTCCCATAAGGCCAGCTCACATGATTTGCATGGCCCAGCGCAAAGTAAAAATGCAGTGTCTTATTATGAAAGCAATATAATAATGTAGTTAAAGATACTAAAATAAAAAGCTTTTTCCTTTCTTCTGAGCTCTCCCATTAAATAGTAAGTAAAAACACTATTAATGTCATTTTCCATAAAGAAAAATTAAATTTTTTAATTATTGGCATAATTTTACCATTCATCTTTTATTGTTCAATGCCAGCTTTAAGTATGAATAGAAAAGCACTTAACGCATATGTGGAATTATAAATTATACAATTCCTGTTGTGTAGTTCATACATGCATGTGAATTTGATTCTTAACTGAACCATGGAAACATTACACAAAACTAACTCAACTGTTTTTATTTTACTTCTTGATATACCCACATTCTAACAATTTCTCACCTTTGGCTTGCAGATGAATAAGGAAGAACTGAAAGGAAGAGGAACTACCTTTCCCTGTCTTTCTTTACCTTTTATGTCATCATTTTCAGAGTCAGTGGTTGGCAGCTACAGGGAAGTGTAAATAAGAAATAAGATAGGGTTCTTGTTCAATGTGCTTCTTAGAATGCCATTGCCTTCTTTTGCATTTGAAGCAAGTTCTGGTTTGAGGGGAAGCATGGTCTCTCAAGGTGTCAGCATCCCTGCTTAGTCAGTCATAGATGTAACATGTTTACCTCGTACTTGTCCTGGCTTTGAATCTTACTTAACTTCCATACATCGTGCATCAATCAAGATTCTGTGCTCACAGGGCATCACAAAAGCTATGAGAATGGTGTACCAAGGAATGGAGGTTATGGGTATTGCACATATGTCCTCTACTTACCCACATGCTCCACTGTCTTATCAGACCTCCTTTACAAAACAAATTCAAAGATAAAATTATTAAGAATTTCAAGTGCTAGCAGGGCATTAAACAAAAGTAGGGTCCCTCTAAGCACAGGGCCCTGTGTAGCTGCACTGATTGCTCACCCATGAAACCAGCACTGTACCCCCAGTTACTCACTGTCACATCACTATTTTATTTCTTCATAGCCCTTATCACTAACTGGTATTTTCTTGCTTTTTGTTTACTTCTCGTTTATGGTCTGCCTCCCTCCATTTGAATTTGAGTTCTAAGATGGCAGGAATCTTCTCTGTTTTATTCACTGATGTATCTGTAGCTCCTACAACATGTATCTGACACATAGTACAGGTCATTAAATATTAGCTGAGTGACTATGTGAGTTTGGGCAAGATGCTTCTTGTATGTAAGTAATGTATTTTTTTTTTTAATTTTTATTTATTTATTTTTGGCTGCATTGGGTCTTCATTGCTGCACACGGTCTTTCTCCAGTTGCGGTGAGCGGGGGTTAATCTTCGCAGCCGTGCGCTGGCCTCTCACCGCAGTGGCCTCTCTGGTTACGAAGCACGGGCTCTAGGTGCGCGGGCTTCAGTTGTGGCTCATGGGCTTAGTTGCTCCACAGCATGCAAGATCCTCCCGGACCAGGGCTCGAACCCGTGTCCCCTACATTAGGAGGCAGACTCTTTAACCACTGCTCCACCAGGGAAGCCCCAAGTAATGTATTTTCTGCCTTATGGAGTTGTTTTGTAGATTGAGAGCTTTGCTTATCATATGTTAATCACAGCACTAACTCACAATAAGTACACAGTAAAGCTAGCTATAAAAAGAGCTACATACATATATAATATACATTTGTAAATATGAATTGTTTTACAAAGCAGGTACTGATGCTTTAGCTGCACCTGTCTAAGGTGTATTTGGGCAAAAGATACATTCTAGCACACCCTAAACAAGCATCCAAAAGGAAGCTACAACATTCATGAGGGCAACTATCACCAGCTTTTTTTCCCTCTAGGCTATCTACCCTGTGTTTTCTCTGGTTTCCACATTCTAATCAGTCATTAAAAGTGATTTGCTACTTCCTTTTTGCTGCTAGCAGAAAGACTAAAAGAAATAGTACTGATTACAACTCCATATGCAAACAACTGGCTTTGGAAGAGCATGCCTAGACAAATATCTCCTCAGAAATCTTTTTGGGAAAAAACCTTAAGAAAACTAATCCTTAATACCATAATCAGAAATACCAATTTTCCTTCATGATTCATTTTGTTTTATACATTTTCGCTATTAATAACAATGGAAAGCGTTTATAGGGCTTTTCCACCTTGCCAGTGCAATGCGCTAAGTGGCTAGCATGCATTATTTCATTTGATTCTTTCAATGACTCTGGAAAGTGGGTACAATTACTACCTCCATTTTACATGTGAGGAAACAGAAGCCTCCCCAACAACTCTAACTGTTAAAATCTTGTCTATATTTCAGGCCCAACTCAAAAATTACCTCTTCAGACTTTTCCTGATTTAACTCCTCCTCTGGACCAGATGTATGATATTTTTCTTCTGCCAAATCTCCGTTGTACTTCATGTATGTCTTTGTTATTGTTGTAATTATTACTTTTTAACTCCTCAACTACATCATAAATTCCTAACGGGCAGAATTTGTGGAAAATTCAAGAGTGCAGCCAATGCTTACTTGTATAAGTCAGCGATTACCAGAAGAAGGGCATGCTATGCTTTTATTTCAATACAGAACAAGTTTTCATTGTAGATCATCTGCTGCCCATTGGTCATAGTTCTCTGAGAGACTGTTTCCTGACCATGGTGTCTATGAAAAGTGGTGTTCAAACTATCAGGAAGGAAACCAGAACACCTGAGCCCAGCAAATGTAAGCAAGGTTTCATTAATTTTGGAGATTAATTTTACAATTCTAGTTCACTCCTTTCATTTTACAGATAAGGAGACAGTTCCTGACAGAACTGACCACCGTACCAGTTTCCCCTCCTCCCAACACATACACATATTACACAGTAAATTAGTAGCAGAGCTAAATAAAAATCCAGGCATCTTGACTCTCTGTTCTGGCCTCTTTGCTCTTCACTGTTAGTTTCACTATACATTTTATTCTTTGGGCTTAGAAAATCTCAGCCTACACTACAAGTGTTTGCATGTGAAGAATATGTAACTGGAAAGTAATGCAAGGCAAGCTTAAATACTTAGAGTAGTAGTTTACCTCATGATGAAAGCAGTTTAACATCTTGTAAATTTATTTTTAATGACATAACATTACTAAAAAATCAAACTTTTACCTATATACATTTTTTTTCATTTATGTTTATTTTAAATATTGGTGAGAGTTATTTCTGCGTGGAAAATAAAGGTTTGAATGATTTTTTTCTTTCTTTGTATCTTTCTTGAAAATTTAAAAATAACAAATCACTTTTACAGAAACAGTGAAATTACTCTTTAAAGAGAAAAAAATGGCAGGTAGCTAAACTTCTCTTTATTAAGAATAAACAACTAGATAAAGGTTAAATTTCATTGTTCACACTTAAAATCAGAGTTTGAAATCTAAAACTGCATATGAAGTCTTGGACCTGAGTATCAAATCTAAGAGGAATTCAAAGAATACTCTTCACTCCAGCACTAGGACTTTTTTTGAGTTTGCAGCATATGTGTATTTGCAGGCAGCTTGATTACCCCAAAGTACTGGCCCAGTTAATTCCATTCAAATGCAAATTACAGCTATTAAGTCATGCTGGTCTTGAGCCAACATCTTGAGCCAAGCTAGTAAGAGGAGTGTGTTTTTTTCTAACTGGGCAGGACTGAACTTGATAAGCAGTTTGGGATAGTCTTTCATTAGAACCTCATTGCTTGTGTGGTTTTGTTTTTTTAATTTTGGAATATTATAGACCTGAATCACCAAAAGATAATTTTATTAGTTATTTCTAATTGAGAACATTTCACCATTTACTAGCCCATCCTCTTATTTATTCATCAATACTGCCTTTCTTTTCCTGTATCTGTTGATTGAAATTCCTGCCTTTGTTTTCTCTTTTCTAAACAGTTTCTTTTCTTGTTACCTCCAAATGGGTATTTTTCAAATTCTCATGGTTCTGAATACCCTGAAACCAAAAGATTAATGAAGTTCTGGATTTTTCATCCTTATTCTATTTTTAAAAGACCTACAGCAATTAAAAATATGAAGTTAAGGTTAATTATAATTTATATGACAAATATTTCATCAACTTTTGCAATAAACGTACGCTTAGCTTTATCTCAATAAAGGTACCCATTTGGTAGAATCAGTGCTTTTTAAGGGAAAACACACAAGTTAAACTTGTAAGATGCTTTACTTAAATCAGTATCCAACTCTGCTCTTATTTCCTTGATTTGATCTGAAAACAGCTACTTCACAGTAGACTCCGCCAAGAAAGCCCTCCCAGACAGGAGAAACTGGTGACATTTGTATTTATTTTATGATCCCAAGCCACCTCTTCAATTTTTGCAGAAGTATAAAAGGGAAAAACCATTTCTAATAGGAAAATTGTGGTTAAACTTTCTTTTTAGCCCAAAATGAGTATTTAAAGGACTTCTTTCTGTTTCTGACGGTGGCAACAAAGATTAAAAACAGAGATATGGACACAATTAAGATGTCAATGGGCAGCAAATTAGCAACAAGCTAAGGGCAGCCCCTAAACACACTTGCTTATGCATACACCACAAAAAAGAAGGTGTGTTTCAATATCAATGAGAAGTAAGGTGGATAGAATCTAGAAAGCAGAGGAGTTTAGACTGATAAAAGCAGAATATAGGAGACCATTTAAATCTTGTGAGTATAACAGTAATAAGACAGAAGCAGTATTTTTAAATATGCAAAATAAAATAAAAATTTAAAAAGAATTATGAGTCTGGTCCAAGTCTGTGAGATGAATTTGGGAGACTCAGTTAGGCAACCATATCATACTAAATTAATTATGACATGGTAAGGGCCTAAACTAGGCATCTTAATAGAGTATGGTGAAAATGGAGAAGTAAGACTTACAAGTGAAAGACATCCTTAAGGAAGAATTAACAGGAATTAGCAATATGGGAGAAGAATAAAAGGGGATTAGATATTACACTTACTGTCATTGAAAATGTTCAAGCATAGGCTAGAAAACCACTGGATGAAGAGTCCACCAAAAAGATACAAGCATCAACTGGGAGAACAAGGGAGACATGTCAATTAAAGGGTCTCAGAGAGTCCTTCAATTAAATATTGTGAATTTATAAAGTAGTTTTAAAAACTATCGCTAAATACAGGTGTTTATGAAAAATTAATAGTTTAAGAAAGAAATGGAAAATTTTATTTAAGCCAACCTGAGTATTATAACCTAGGAGACAGTCTTTCAGAGAGCTCTGAGAACTTCTGAAGTGGTAAAGCGGGAAGCCAGTGTATATGTGATTTTTGCCAAGTGGATACATGCATTCAAGCACACATCTTGGTGCAAGGTCACTGTTATTTGCAAGGAACATACATCTTAGTTAATGGTTTTAGTGCTTTTCTAAGTATTGGGAAGATGCAAGTTCATAAAGTTTTCTCCTGGAAATAGCTAACTATCTGAGGGCCATTTCTGTCAGTTTTCCCAGAGCACAGAATGTCTTATCCTGATCTTCACCCTGAATTCCTTTCAGGGTGTATTGCAGGTCAGCAACAGCAGTGGCTAATGACTTGATTCTTGTAGAACTGGATGTTGGGCAACACTCTCTATTTTACAGTCCCCTCCCTTTCAATCTTAATTTCAACCAAGCTTTGGGAGACATCTCATGACCAATTTGTCCCACTGTGCTAAGAATTCCCAGATCAGGGGAGGATTTCTTTGATAGGCCACTCCATGCGCTAGTCCTAGACTAAGCCCTATTACCAGTAGCCAAAAGCCTCTGGACTAGTCCGTTATGGTCCAGGAAATGGTTTCCTCTCATTTCTTCCTCCCATATCTAGAATTACACTATTACAATCACTGATCTTATAGAACTATGTATTTGATCAATAGTTTCAAGTTGCCTAATCATCGTTAATTTTATTTGAGACTCAGTCACACATTTGGTAATGCAATAAACATCAATCTTGTAAATTAGACAGAATACAAGTAATATAGCTAGTAACATTAATAAGGTCTAAAGTAAATATTTAAGCTAAGAACTTCTGTTAGGTGCAGCACAGTATTTCCCCAGGTCATCTGACCAGTCTGTTCTGCACCAATTGATATTTTTAAAGGAAATGACATATTGGCATTGTACATAAAATTCATCAAAGATGTGTGCCCATACAAGGCGAGAGATGTGTCATCCTGACCCTTTATATGGTCGAGAAAAGAATATTATCTTCTGAGGAGTTACATGGCTGGTGCCAGAAGTAGAAAAATTGATCTTTAAGGTTGAGCACGTATTTCTGCCATTGGGGAGGTCTGGTGAAGACACAAGGCAGGTGCACAATGCACACTAGAGGGGAGGGAGGAGGCCAAAGGGCAAAGAAAATGGTTTATGTTTAAACTTTTCTTGTCTTGCCTTAAAATTTGGATTTTTATTTCATCATAGGCAGCTGAGAGAATAATTGTAGTGCTACTAACTAAAACAAGCAAGTTGGGTGGAAGGAAGGGAGAGCTCATTTGGTAGAAGAAAGAGGAAAGAGAAAGTGAATTGTAGAAGGAGATCTTGGGTTGAAGCAATGTGACAATAATAAAGGTAGAGACAGTGTCAAATGGTGGGTAGAAGACAAGCATAAAGGCACTGGAGGAACCAAAGGGTATGAGGACAGAGGAAGAATCAATGGAGCTATCAGTTCAACACAGCTAATTGTAACCATAGAGAGTAGTTTTAAAAGGACAGGGGAAAGGAAAGCTAGGTGTCCAGGGATCTAAGAATTGTTGATAAGAAGGCAAGAGGACAGTTATTCCTTTGAGGAGTTTATAATGAAGATAAAAAAGAATTTGAACTAAATTTTATTCCTACTTATAAGTCATTAAATGAATTCAATAAGTGTTTTAGTGCTTAAGTGACATCATATTTAAAACTACTTTCATCAGCTTATCTCCATTCTACCCCTTATTTCTTTGGCCAAATTCTACCCTATCTTGAGAGTGTTCTTAGACTCTTTTCTTTATGCCCTCACACTTAGCTTAGAGCAAAGAGACCTCTTTTATATATTCACAGTGTACATGGGCATAATTAAAATGGTTATTAATTTTCTTTGAATTTATCTGTTTAAAAATCTCTCCCACTATATTGTAAGCTCACTATATTTACAACTCCAAATACAATGCATGTTATTTGATACTTAGTAAATATTCACAGATGACTGAAGATCCTTCTTTATTGTTCTTGAATTCCAAATAGCAATTAAGTGTTGGCTGTGCTTTTATTTTTCCTGAGATACTCTCTACATTTAGACCAGTAATTCAGGTGACTGTAGTTTGGGCTTCTTTGCAGGCCTTCACTTCCCAGTTTGTAAGTTTTGAAGCTCTCAAGTCTTGGTCCAAGGTCCTTTTCCCTTTCTTTTTATACTTTATTCCACTGCTTAAATTCAATCTGTACGGTGATTACTACCAATTCATGTAAACATTTATTCAGTAACTATGTTTTGAGTGTCTACATTGTGCATAACATGGTTTCAGACACTGGAGATACAGCAGAAAACAAAATGGGCAAAAACTTTTGCCCTATGCAGCTTGCATCTTTGGGAGAGAGAAAGACAATAAGCAATATAAATAAAATGTAATACATGTTTAGTGGTGTTTAATGCTGTAGAAAAACAGGAGTATACAGAATGCTCAGGTGGTGGGAATGTCTTGTATTTTAAGGAAAATAATCAGAAAGACTCTCAATAAGATGACATTGAGTAGAGACCTGAAAGAAGCGAAGGAATGAGACATGAGGAAACTAGAAGAATAGCATCCCTGGTAGAGGGAACAGTAAAGGCAAAGACCTTCAGGTGAAAACATGTCTGACGTTTGTTTAAGGAACAATGAAGTGGCCAATATGGCCAGAGCAAAGTGAGCCAGGGAGAAAAGTGTGTGAAATGAGATTAGAGAAGTGGAGGTTAGTGATAGTATAAGGAAGAAAAAGCCAGATGATCATCAAATTATTATGCAAGGTAGATCTTGTATACCACTGAAATGGTGAGTGAGATAGGATGCCACTGGATCACATTGAGCTAAGTAATGACATAGCTCCCTATGTTTTAATAGGGTCTGTCTGAACAGGGGGTTGAAAATAAACTGAGGGAAGCTAGCTGTGGAATGTGGGAGATGTTTAGGTGGCTACTGCTGTAATCTAAGCAGTAAATGATCTGACCAGTAGCAATAGAGGTAATGAGAAGTGATCAGGTTCTGGAGATATACACACACACATACATACATAAGAGTATGTGTGTACATTCATTTATATTTAATTTTTCATTTTGAAATAATTTTAGGCTTACAAAAAATAGAACAAAGAGTTCCCATACGCTCAACTCCCCTAATTTAATAACTTATATAAATATCCTATAATTATCAAACCAGAACATCAACATTATATAAATACTGCAAACATTCTATTAAAAAATAAGGCAGAATTTTTAAAAGAACATAAAACTTCAATAAAATTTTTAAAGTGTCTACATACTTTGGTTATCTAATATTAAAATATAGAGGTAGAAATTATATATTTGTAAGACATAAATGAAAGAAAACTATTAACTCTAACTTAAAGCAATTGTCAAGACTATTGCATTTTCTTCCCAAATAACAACTTTGACTCCAGTCTGACTTCAATTCATTCCACACATCAGTGTCAGAGCACCAGAACAGCTGTCAAATTAGCCTCAAATTCTTTTTATATCATTAAGATTTTGGAAATATTTATTTGAGTGTTTGGTTAAAAAAATATTTAGTGAACACATAAAATCAAAATACTAATAGTGTAATGTGTTATATACATGTGCATTTTTCTAAAAGAATACTTGGTGCTGGGAAAACTGGACAACTACAAGTAAAAGAATGAAATTAGTGCTTCCCTGGTGGCACACCGGTTGAGAGTCCGCCTGCCGATGCAGGGGACACGGGTTTGTGCCCTGGTCCAGGAAGATCCCACATGCCATGGAGCAGCTGGGCCCGTGAGCCATGGCTGCTGAGCCTGCGCGTCCGGAGCCTGTGCTCCGCAATTGGAGCGTACACAACAGTGAGAGGGCCGCGTACAACAACAACGACAACAACAACAACAAAAAAGAATGAAATTAGAACACTCCCTAACACCATACACAAAAATAAACTCAAAATGGATTAAAGACCTAAGTGTAAGGCCAGACACTATAAAACTCTTAGAGGAAAACATAGGCAGAACACTCTATGACATAAATCACAGCAAGATACTTTTTGACCCACCTCCTAGAAAAATGGAAATAAAAACAAAAATAAGCAAATGGGGCCTAGTGAAACAAAAGCTTTTGCACAGCAAAAGAAACCATAAACAAGATGAAAAGACAACCCTCAGAATGGGAGAAAATATTTGCAAACAAAGCAACTGACAAAGGATAAATATACAAACAGCTCATGCAGCTCAATATCAAAACAACAAACACCTCAATCAAAAAATGGGCAGAAGACCTAAATAAACATTTCTCCAAAGAAGACATACAGATTGCCAACAAACACATGACAGGATGCTCAACATCGCTAATCATTAGAGAAATGCAAATCAAAACTCCAATGAGGTATCACCTCACACTGGTCAGAATGGCCATCAACAAAAAATCCACAAACAACAAATGCTGGAGAGGGTGTGGAGACAAGGGAACCCTCTTGCTCTGTTGGTGGGAAGGTAAATTGATATAGCCACTATGGAGAACAGTATGGAGATTCCTTAAAAAACTAAAAATAGAACTGCCGTGTGACCCAGCAATCCCACTACTGAGCATATACACTGAGAAAACCAGAATTCAGAAAGAGTCATGTACCACAATGTTCATTGCAGCACTATTTACAATAGCCAGGACATGGAAGCAACCTAAATATCCATCGACAGATGAATGGATAAAGAAGATGTGGCACATATATACAATGGAATATTAGCCTTAAAAAGAAACGAAATTGAGTTATTTGCGGTGAGGTGGATGGACCTAGAGTCTGTCATACAGAGTGAAGTAAGTCAGAAAGAGAAAAACAAATACCATATGCTAATACATCTATATGGAATCTAAAGTAAAAAACAGGTTCTGAAGAACCTAGGGGCAGGACAGGAATAAAGTCTCAGACGTAGAAAATGGACTTGAGGACACGGGGATGGGGAAGTGTAAGCTGGGACGAAGTGAGACAGTGGCATGGACATATATACACTACCAAACGTAAAATAGCTAGTGGGAAGAAGCAGCATAGCACAAGGAGATCAGCTCGGTGCTTTGTGTCCACCTAGAGGGGTGGGATAGGAAGGGTGGGAGGGAGACGGAAGAGGGAGGGGATATGGGGATATATGTATACATATAGCTGACTCACTTTGTTATACAGCAGAAACTAATACACCATTGTAAAGCAATTATATTCCAATAATGATGTTAAAAATAAATAAATAGAAGAATACTCCCCAAAACAATCAGTTTTTACTACTTCTATGAACCAGATAAGGATTCCACAGAATAGTGTGGTTTCCAAATTAAAATCAAAGAATAGTTTTATATGTATGTTTCTAAGACACACTATTTGCCATCTCCATACCTGAGATTTCCCTGCCCTGTTCAGAGTTCTCTACCTTCTTAACCATTTAAGCCTCCTTGTTTAAACTTCCACTTGATCATATCCATAATCCTTGTTCTCTATCAAATCTATTTCTTCTTGATGTATTCTGTTCTTTCTTTACTATTTGGCTGAAAACTCTACTCACTTGACTGTAATATCCAGCAAAGCATGGGCCATGTGTCTTGTTCACTCTTCTGCGACCAATGTCTACCATGGTGCAATAGCACAAAATAGATGCTCAATAAATATTTACTCAACAAAAGGATAAATGAATGCCACTTTCTTCAAGCCCAAACATTAACTAACACAAATTTTACTTACGGAAAAGCTGCTCTCCATGGAACATAGCTTTATCAATTAAGTTGTAGCACCTTTTACTGCATGTACAGGGTATACAGATGTGCCCATGGGTTTTATTTTAATACTGCTATTTTTAAATTTGAGAAACAGCTCAGGAAAATACAAAAGAATAGGTGGAAATTCTCTTTATGCCAAATATCTCTCATATCCTGAACTGGGAGTTTAGACTCAGAAGCAAATGCTAGATATAAATAAAATTTTATGAGTCTGCATAGAAAAAAGCACTCATATGTGTACCATAATGCATTAGTACTTTTTGATGCTTCTCACAACAAAAAATACTCATTAATGCATATTTGATGCTTTTATTTGGTAACACATAACAATATTGTCTAATTATTTAAAACTTATTTTAATTTTAATTTCTTAGTTAATCTAAATACCAAATTTTTTTTTAACTGGTGGGTGGAGTGCTTTAAAAATGTCATGTTTCTACAAGCCCAGGCTCTGCACCTCCCATGTGGGACTCCAAGCCTGAGGTGAGGCCAAGACCAGGACAGCAGTACCAAGGCCATGTGCATGAGACCTCTGCTGCTATCACCATAGTTGTGTATCCAACATGCATCAGATGCTAGAGGACATGGACTTTGAGAGAAGAATCCAGTTGATAACCTTGAATGACAATAGCCACAATGCTCCATGTCATCCCAGCCATAATTGGCACTATGCTATATGCTAGAGAGTGGAGCCAAGTGGTATGCCCAAACACACTGGAGTGCAACTGTCTCCACTGGGCCAACTGCTGTGGGCATACTGAAGTGGCACAGCTTCTGCTTTACCATGGACTAACCTCTGGGCAGCATGCAGTTGCTGTGAAGCGTCAAGAGAATTTTCATTCCCTCTTTTGAAGCTCAGCCCAGCTCTGAAGTTTGTTTGGGATGAAAAAGCAACTTACTGTCCAGTAATAGTGACTGTTATCAACTGAATATTTGTGTCCCCCTCCAATTTATATATTAAGTCCTAGCCCCCAGTATGATAGTATTCAGAGATGGGACCTTTAGAAGATATTTAGGTTTACATGAGGTCACGAAGTTAGGACCCCCATGATGGGATTAGTGACCTTATAAAAAAGACACCAGAAAGCATGCTTTCTTTCTCTCCCAATGTGCACAAAGAAGAGATCATGTGAGCATGCAAGAAGGCAGCCATTTGGAATCCAGGAAGAGAGTTCTCACTAGGCACCTAAGTCAGCCAGCATCTTGATCTTGGACTTCCCAACCTCCAGAACTGTGAGAAATAAATTGTTGTTGTTTAAGCCTCCCAGTCTGTGACATTTTGTTATGGCAGCTGAGCTAAGAAAGTGACTGTTAGGACATGCTTGCCTACTGGATTGCCACTCTCCCTTCTCACACTGTTTTTCAATGGTGCTCACCCGGATGTCCATGCCCCGCCCCACTGTCAGCTTCTAAATGCAGGGTAGAAAACTAAAGCTGAGAAAGAGTTGATCAGATTATCTACTCCTATTTTTTAAGAGGCCACAATAGAGGTAAGAGGCAGATCTTGGGGGATGTGAAGTACAAGGGCTCAAGCATGGACAGATGACCAAATTCCAGGTTATTCCTGTGAAGATGTCTACTCATATGGGAAGAAAAAGGGAGAACCATCTCTCATTCTGCAGACAAAAATAAATTTCTAGGGTAATAAATACCCACATAGAAAAGCCAAAAGTATGTAGATATTAAATGAAAATGTAAAACATATGAAGTAAATCAAAAGCCATGAAGAAAAACCTTGACAAACTTGAGTACATAAAAGTTTTAAACTACAACAAAAAAGACAACTTAAACAAATTTTAAAAATAAGTAACAACTAAAGAAAAATACTGCTCTATATTACAAAGGATTAGTATCCAGGTTATGTTATATAAAGTTCCGATAAATCATTATAAAAACACACACACAAAATTTACAAATGAGCGAAGGATATGAACTGACCCTTCAGATGAAACAACACCAAAAAACCCCCCAAAACCCCAAACAGACAAAAACAACAACAAAAACACTACCAACAAAAAGAACCACACACACAAAAAGATGCTCACCCTTACTAATAATTAGGAAAATGCAAACTAAAACAATAAGCCAATAGCATTTTTTAGCCTTCAGTTCATTAATAAAAATGACATTCTGATGGAATATCAAGTGCCAGCAAAGGTTTGGTGCTCTTATGGACTTCTTACAATGTACCAAACTCTCTTTCTAGTACTTTACATATATCAACTCATTTAATTCTCATAAAAACCTTGTGGGTAGGTGTCATATTGTCATTTGCATTTTACAGTTGAACTGAGTGACTGGTTTAGTGACTTATACCAAGATATCAAGGTTAGTAGGTGACTCTCAAGTCAACACTCTTAACCATTAGACTATACTGCCTATAAATTGATAGCAATCTCTCTGGATGGCAGTTTGACTGTAATGAAAAAATTTTTAAAGGATACACGAACTGCTGGGTCTTGAGTAGTCAGGGATCTGGAATTAAAAGACTTAGGTTGGAATCTGAAATCCACTAATTACTATACAAGTCAGTTTACATCTCTGGGTCCCAGAATTTTCATTGTTCAAATGGTTATATAACTTTCCCTATGTAAGCATGTTGTGAGAATTAAAATACATAATGTATATTAAAACATTTTTCAAACTGAAAACACTGTAAGATAGTCTCATCATTTCACTGAATTTTTGTTCTTTAAGGAAGCATCTCTTCTTTGTGTTTGAGTTTACTGAATAAAAATATTTTCATGGAAAACTAGTAGTCTTTCTCAATTCTACGATCCCTGTAGTTAATTTTATTTTTTAAATTTTGGAGCTGCTAATCATTATTTGTTCAAAACTAAATACTAGCATAAGAATTCACTGGGGACAGGAAGTGGCAGATAACAGGGAAAGAGACTCACAATGCTTTCCCTTCAGAATTTATTATTTCCTTGGGGTTACTTAACATGCACAAAGGCAAGAACATTAACAAAATAGTATAGCAACATGTAACAAAATTAACATTAAAATATGCAAACTAAAGACAAAATTATAGTAAAGTTCTTGAAAGCAGAAGGATATTTGGTGTCAGTTAAGACCTAATTCATAATTCTGGCTCTCTTTAGTTTCATTAAAACAGAAAACACATCACCTACAAGGAAGGGTTATCTTGAAGATTAAATTAATGTAAGTAAAATGCTTATTATACACAGTGTCATGCATAAAAGTAAGTGCCTCTGCTATTATTTCTAGCTGCAAAGAGTAGTCAGAAATAAAAGTAGAAAAATGAGCACTCTTCAGAAAATCAAACAGTGATTCAGTAAAATGTACTGTCAGAAAAGATTTTCTAGAAGAAATGTGCTTAAAACATGCTGTAAGAGAGAAAAAATAGAAATGATATTTTTCAAAATACTACTCTCTTTTAGAATGGGAATCTTTACATGTTGGGACAAATGAAGCTGAGAATGTGGTGACAGCACCAGTAGCCAAAATTTAAATGTGAAAATAGGAATTTTGATGAATAATATATGAAAATAAAATTGTACTGCTCCAGCTATCCATTTACATCTAGATGCCAGTGCATAAGCTGTTATAAAATTTGTCACACTTTCAAAAAAAGTATGGCAGCCTCTCTGATTTTAAAAAAAAATCAGGACTTCCCTGGTGGCGCAGGGGTTAAAAATCCTCCTGCCAACTCAGGGGACACGGGTTCGAGTCCTGATCCGGGAAGATCCCACATGCCACAGAGGAACTAAGCCTGTGCGCGACAACTACTGAGCCCGCGAGCCACAACTACTGAAGCCCGCACGTCTACAGCCGGTGCTCTGCAACAAGAGAAGCCACTGCAATGAGAAGCCCGCACACTGCATTGAAGAATAGCCCCTGCTCACCGCAACTAGAGAAAGCCTGCACGCAGCAACTAAGACCCAATGCAGAAAAGAAACCCCCAAACAAACCAGGTTTTAGAGAAAAAAGACAACACTGATGCCTTCCACTATTAAACTGAAGTATTTCTATCTAAAGGTGAGGAAGCGAGCAAAACTTCAGAGGAAACAAATTCAAAGTTTCCTTTTATTTTTTTGAATTCATTGACTTTTTAGAAGTTTTAGGTTTACAGGAAAACCGAGTGGAAAGTACAGAGTTCCCACACATCTCCTCAACCCTCCCCAGATTCTTCTATCTTGCGACAGTGGGGCACATTTATTACAATCAATGAGTCAGATACATTGTTATTAACTAAAGTCCAGAGTTTATATCAGGATTCATTCTCTGTATTGTACATTCTATGCGTTTTGATAAATGTATAATGATGTGTATCCACACTATAGTATACAGAGTAGTCTATCTGCCTTAAAAATCCCTGCACTCCACGTATTCATCTTCCCCTTCTTTCCCCTATATAAGCCCCTGGCAATGACTAGTCTTTTACAACTGTCTCCATATTTTTGCCTTTTCCATAAAGTTGCCTTTTTTAAAGCAAAATATTTATGTCACACCTTGGCTGAGAAACCTATAAAATCAGCTACAAGAAACACTGAACTACTGGAAAATTACTTTATGAATAACAAAGGTAGATGTCACTTAACATCAGTATCATCACAAAGAACAAGGATATATAGTTGAATGGAATCATGGATGTGGAAAATATTGAGTGAAATTACTTATGTGCAGAATACAAAGCAAATATTGACATCTGTGTTGCACATATATGAGGAGAAGGACTTAATAATTTTATTTTGTTACAGAAAACCTATGCCATTAGTGGAAAGATTTTCCTTTTGTTGTGGAAAGTGTCCTTCAACATCTTTATGATACAGGAGGTTTACCAGTGAAACAGAATGGTCAGTTTAGAACAGACATTTTTTTCTAATTTGAAATCTCAGACACACAATTTTTCCCATTTTCAATGCCTTGGTTGACTCCCTTCAATTATTTATGTACGTGTCTATTTCTCCTACTAGATTACAGATTATCTTTGAAGGGTTTGTTTATTTTTACATTTCCCAGTGCTTAATATGCTAGTAAGTGGACAACAGATGTCTGCTAAATAAACTTTTATGAACAAAACATATTAAAAATCTCCTTTTGCTCCCTTAACCTCTCATATATTCTCGATAAAACTAATCCACTTCTTTGTAAACATTAATTTTTTAAAAATCAAGACTTTTTCAAGATATTTTAAATAATAAATTTTAAATATATTCATTGTAAAAAAAGAAAAAATATACATAAAACAATATAAAGGAAAACAATACTCTTTCCTCATCATCTCATGATTTCCATTTCCAAGGTTATCTGATTTGTGCTTGGCCTTTCAGAAACTTGCTATGCATGTATACTTCTATTAATGTGTGAATGCATATATATTTAACAAGAAGTTAAACAGGAGCTCTAGTTACTAAGGTTCTAACGCTGATAACCATAGGTGAAAAGTATAAGTACTCCTTTGATCCAAAGAGATGTGCTATGCAGATTATGCTAAGATAGCTCTGCGGCCATCTCCCATTTCCAGCCTATATATGAGAAGGCTAGAGAAACTGGAAAGTGAGACTTTCTTTTAAGATCATTATTATTGTGCATACTTCTCCCTCATAACAACCCAAATAAGAATAGCATCAAGAAATGTATTTATTCAGAATAAGAATGTCTGCTAGGAGGAGGACCTACATGTTATATAGTCTTTTTCCCCTTTCCTTCCCACTCTGCCTGTCTAGATGCTTACTGAGCTGCAGAAACTTGCCGAACAAGTGTTGCAAGGCAGGAGTGGAACTTAGTGACAGAATATAGGAGAAGTCGACTGATGTCCACTGGAATTAATGTAGACAGAGGCAAGTGCTTAGCTCTTACCTAGAACAATCCAATGAAGAGGATTTCTGCTTCTAGCTGTGCAGTATACTAGAGGTTCAGTGAACCCCTTGTGAAGCAATACATCAAACATTCTGGATAAAAACATATAGATAAAATACCAAAGACATGATGCACGAAAGAAATTATTGAGAAGCTGGAATTCATTAAAATTAAAAACTTCTGCTCTGCAAAAGACAGTGTAAAGAGAATGATCAGACAAGCCACAGACTAGGAGAAAATATTTGCAAAAGACACATCTGATAAAATACTGTTATCCAAAATATACAAAGGACCCTTAAAACTCAATGATAAGAAAACAAACAGGGGCTTCCCTGGTGGCGCAGTGGTTGAGAGTCCGCCTGCCGATGCAGGGGACACGGGTTCGTGCCCTGGTCCGGGAAGATCCCACATGCCCCAGAGGGGCTGGGCCCGTGAGCCATGGCCGCTGAGCCTGCGCGTCCGGAGCCTGTGCTCCCCAGCGGGAGAGGCCACAACAGTGAGAGGCCCGCGTACCGCAAAAAAAATAAACAAACAAAAAAAAAGAAAACAAACAACCCAATTAAATATGGGCCAAAGATCTTTAACAGGCACATCACCAAAGAAGATATACAGGTAACAAATAAACATGTGAAAAAATGCTTCACATCAATGTTATCAGGGTAATGCAAATTAAAACGAGATACGACTACATAATTCTTAGAATGCCAAAATCCAGAACACTGACAACACCAAATGCTAATGAGGATGTGGAGCAGCAGGAACTCTTGTACATTGCTCATGGGAATGCAAAGTGGTACAGACACTTCAGAAGACAGCTTGATGTTTTTTTACAAAACAATACTCTTACCATGCAATTCAGCAGTTATGCTCCTGGGTATTTAACTAAAGGAACTGAAAACTTATGTGCACACAAATATCTGCATGCAGATGTTTATAGCAGCTTTGTTCATAATTGCCAAAACTTGGAAACAACTAAGATGTCTTTCAGTAGGTGTATGCATAAATAACTGTGGTATATTCAGATGACAGAATATTATTCAGTGCTAAAATGAGGTGAGCTATCAAGCCATGAAAAGAGATGGAGGAAACTTAAGTTCATATCACTAAATACAAGAAGTCAATTTGAAAAGGCTGCATACTCTATGATTCCAACTATGTGACATTCTGGAAAAGGCAACAGTATGGAGATGGTGAAAAGATCAGTGGTATGCGTGTGTGTGGTGAGGGGGTGGAGGATGGAGAGGGAGGATGAACAGGAGAAACACAGAGAATTTTAGGGCAGTGAATTTGTTCTGTATGATACTATAATGATGGATATACGTCATTGCACTTTTTATATGTTAGACATTATATATTTTACATTATATGTTTGTTCAAAGCCATAGAATGTACAATACCAAGAGTGAACCCTAATGTAAATCATGGACCTTAGGAGATTATGATGTGTAGGTTCATCAACTGTAACAAATGTACCACTCTGGTGGAGACTATGCACGTATGGAGGCAGGGAGTATATGGGAAATCTCTGTACCTTCCTCTTAATTTACTTGTGAATCTAAAAGTGCTCTAAAAAATAGTATTTTTTAAATAAAACATATATAAAATAAAATATTTAAATGCATGACTGAGTTGAGGCCAGAAACAACAAAGAGGTATAAATCTATGGCAATAAAAGAGAACTGGAGATGGCATTTGACCTGGCACTATCTACCTATCAATGTGGACAGAATCTGGGTTTTAATAAATCACCTGGATCATGAACAAGAGACAAAGTCTGGGGTTTGAGTATGTATAGTGAGATATCAGAGAGAAGAAAACTCGCATGAGACCAAGATCTGCAAAGAGTGATACCCTCACTGAGTAAACTGGGGAAAACCCCACCACACAACATAAGATTGTGACCATATGACCATGTTTTGTTTTTGGATCTAGATAGAAGAGAAAAAAATATACCTACCCTGAAATTTCCTAATCATAAGCCTGAGATCTACCTGTATGGCCCATAAAACTCCAAGTCAAAAATTTAGAGTCAGATATGCAAGGATTGCAGTTACAGAAATTATGAGAAACAGAATACAAAATAACTATGTTTATACTTCAATAACTATGATATACTTCAAGAAATAGTAAATGGAAATGAAAATAAGAGGACATAAAAGAAGATTATTGAAACTGGCTAATCAGATTTGAAAATGAACCAAATAGAGGCTCTAGAAATCTGAATATTAATAATTAAAATTAAAACCTCAATAGATCAGTAAATTATACCTAGCTGAAGAAAGGATGGACCTTGAAAATAAATCTAAAAAAAGAATACAACTATAGCACAGACAGACAAAGAATGAAATAAAGTTAAAGAGATCTTAAAAGCTATGAAGGGGCTTCCCTGGTGGCGCAGTGGTTGAGAGTCCGCCTGCCGATGCAGGGGACACGGGTTCGTGCCCTGGTCTGGGAAGATTCCACATGCCGCGGAGCGACTGGGCCCGTGAGCCATGGCTGCTGAGCCTGCGCGTCTGGAGCCTGTGCTCCGCAACGGGAGAAGCCACAACAGTGAGAGGCCCGCGTGCCACAAAAAAAAAAAAAAAAAAAAAAAAAGGCTATGAAGGATAAAGTGAAAAGACCTTTTATATGCTTCATTCTAGGGCCCAGAATGATTAAAGAGAATGAGAAAGTTATGGATTGACTTTTATTTATCTTGCTTATGATCTTTTGCCTCCCTGAATCTGTATGTCTTTCAATAATTCATGAAAATGATCAGTTTTTCATCTTTTTAAATATTGCCTATGTTGGTAGTAAATTTTTTCAGGTTTTATTTGCTTAAAATATTTTTATTTTCCTTCCTTTTAAAAGAGAGTTTCGCTGAGATACAGAATTTTAAATTTGCTAGTTATTTCTTCTCAACATTTTGAAAATATCATTTCAATATTTTTTGGTACCTAGTATTGTTCTTGGAGCAGCTGTCAACCTAATGGTTATTCCATTGTAGGTTTGATGGATTTTCTTTCCTCTACTTTTTTTTTTTTTAAAGATAGTTGAAATACAACTTTATTCTGATTCTAAACAAAAAGGAATGGGAACGACAGTAACAAGATTCCACCACTGAATATTGTGATGTGACTGTAGCAGTCTTATACTTGAAATTCAAGGAGGAAACCACTGTGTTCCAAAACAGCTAAATATGCAGGTCCAAAAAATGAAGGTATTTTTAAACTGCCACGTTCACTCTGAAGCCCATTCATCTCCTTCAGCATCCCAAAGATTAAACACATGTTCTGCTTAACTATGTAACAAAGTGGCAAACACGCTGCACTACTGACATCACAGGACAGTTGCCTATAAAACTAGACTTCTGACGCTGGGATCCAGCTTCACTTTCTCACAAGTCATCATCTTCATCCGGGAAAGCAGTTGTCTGAGCAACCTCTAGATTATGCTCGTACTGCGCTGCCGTGGCTGGGTCCATGACTGCCTCTGGCGGGGTGAGAGCAGACATGGTGACGAACTCCAAGTTAGGGTCTCCGATCAGATTTCTAGCAAGCCAGAGGAAGGGCTTTTCAAAGTTGTAGTTACTTTTGGCAGAAATGTCATAGTACTGAAGATTATTCTTTCAGTGGAAGACAATTGACTTTACCTTAACTTTTCTGTCCTTAATATCCATTTGATTTCTACACAACACAATGGGGATGTTCTCACATAGTAGTACCAGATCTCTGTGCCAGTTAGGCATGTTCTTGTAAGTAACTCTTGATGTTACATCAAACATTCATAAGCGGCACACTGAGCTTGGATATAATAGCCATCTCCCAGTCCAACAAATTTCTTCTGACCAGCTGTATCCCAAACATTGAACTTAATAAGTCCTCTGTTGTTATGGAACACAAAGGGGTGGACCTCAACACCCAAGGTAGCTACATACTTCTTCTCAAATTCACCAGTCAGATGACGTTTCAGGACTGTAGTTTTTCCAGTACCACCATCATCAACCAATACAAACTTAAACTGAACTTGGGGTTCTCCTTGGGCTGCTATCGTGATGTTACTTCCAGAAGCGTCTCCAGCCCCGTCTATCTTTCCTCTACTTTTAATATCATCTGTTTGGGGTGCTACAGAAACTCAGTAAAGAAACTTGAGGGAGGGAAATAATCCCAGAAATGTATGAGATGCAAGAGGAATGATGAGCAAAGAAAAAAAGTAAACATAAAGCTAAAGAAATAATAAAATGTGTAATTGGCATTTCAAAAAACCAAGATAGAGAAATTCTTATGCCACATTCTCTAATTACAATGCAATTAAGTTGAAAATAATAACATAAATATAATTAAAATAATTCCAAACTTTTAGAAATTAAAAAACACAGTTCTAATGGAAATTTAGAAATATTATAATTAAAGCAAAAAATATATAAATATTACTTGTCAGAACTTGTGAAGGTAAACTTATAGCCTTAAAGTCTTATTAAAATAAAGTTGAAAATTGATGAAATAAGCATTTCTAATTTCAATAAGCATTTCAACAAATTTCTAATTTGTTAAGCATTTCTTAACAAATTAGAAAAAGAACAACATAATGAACTCAAAGTGAAAGAAAGGATATAATAAAGGAAAGAGCAGGCACAAATGAAAATAGAAAACAAGATAGAGTATAAACAAAAAAATTGGAATGGTTAATGCAATTGACAGACTCTAATCAAAAACATTAAACGTCACAACAAAAAGATTAGGAATGAATAAATGAACAAAATAAAAACACAGGAGGTATTTTAAGTACTCTAAAAACCTTATGGCAAAAATCTTGAAAAATATTTAAAATAGACAATGCTCTAGAAAAATAGAAATTACCAATCCAAAATAGAAATCTGTACTGTTATAAAGCAAGAAATACATTTATATGCTCATGTAGCAATAAAAGAAATTGAATCACTAGATCAAAAGAGTATCATAAAGAAAACCCTAGGTCCAGATAATTTTATGAATCCCACCAATAATTTAAGAAACATATAATTTTGACCTTAATGTATTTTCAGAAAATATAAAAAGGGGAACATTCCCCAACTTTTTTAATAAAAATGGTATGTGCTTGATACCAAATTCAGACAAGAATACAAAACAAGGTAATTGTAGCCTGAATCTCCCTCCTGACTAAAGAATCAATTCTAAATGCACTTGAATTAAGCTCTCAAACATACTGTTAAGGTGATATATGAAATTAAAGTTGGTTTAATTAGAGGAATAGAAAGTTTGTTCAGTAGTAGAATATCTAAGTGTCTGTATTAAAATTTTAATGTAGAAAAACTTACTATTATTGCAATAGATGCAGAAAAAAACATTGTATAACATTTAACAATTATTGATAAAAGCTCTTAGTAAAATAGAAATAGAAACTTTCTTAATTTTACAAAAGATATATCCACACATACACACAAACACACAAAACATAGCAAGTATTCTACTTAACATCAGAAGCAAGAAAATGTGTCCATTAATGGTTCTTTTTTTTCTTCCAGTTTTATTGAGGTATAATTGATATACAGTACTGTATAAGTTTAAAATATAATGATTTGACTTACACCATAAAATGATTATCACATTCAATAAGTTTAGTGAACATCTCATATAGATACAAAATTAAAGAAAAAGAAAAAAAGTTTTCTTTTGATTAGAACTCTTAGGATTTACTCTCTTAAAAACTTTCAAAAAAAAAACTTTCATATCTAACATACATCAGTGTTAATTATATTTATCATTTTGTAAATTACATCCCTAATACTTATTTATCTCATGACTGGAAGTCTGTACCTTTTGACTGATTTCATTCAATCAGTTCACCCTCCTCTCACCTCTCATGACTGGTAACCACAAATATGATTTCTTATCCCATCAGTTTGTTTATTTTTGAAGTAGAATTGACCTACAACACTGTGTTAGTTCCTGGTACACAGCATAGTGATTTGGTACTTCCATACATTTCAAAATAATCACCATGATAAGTCTAGTTAGGATGTGTCAGCATACAAACACATTACATAGTTATTGACTATATTCCTCACACTGTACATTTCATACCTGTGACTCATTTATTTTGCAACTAGAAGTTTGTACCTCTTAATCTCCCTCACCTATTTCTTTCCTCCCCCTATCCCTCTCTCCTCAGGCAACCACCTGTTTTTTCTCTGTGTCTATAATTCTGTTTCTGCTTTGTTATGTTTGTTCATTTGTTTTATTTTTTAGATTCCACATAAAAGTGAAATCATACAGAATTTGTCTTTCTGTCTGATTTATTTCATTTAGTGTAATGCCCTCTATGTTCATTCATGTTACCACAAATGGCAAAAATTCATTCTTTGTATGGCTCAGTAATATTCCATTGTATATATGTATATCACCTCTTCTATGTCCATTCATCTATCAATAAACACATAGGTTGATTTCATATTGGCTATTCTAAATGGTGCTGCAATGAACACAATGGTGCGTATATCTTTTGGAACTAGTGTTTTTGTTTTCTTTGGACAAATACCCAGGAATGGAATTGCTGGATCATGTGATAGTTCTATTCTTAATTTTTTGAGGAATATCCACTATGTTTTCCATAGTGGCTGCACCAATTTACATTACAACCAACAGTGCAGAAGTGTTCCCTTTTATCTACATCTTCATCAACAGTTGTTACTTAGTGTCTTTTTTTTTTTTTTTTTTTTTTTTTTTTTTTGTGGTACGCGGGCCTCTCACTGTTGTGGCCTCTCCCATTGCGGAGCACAGGCTCTGGACGCACAGGCTCAGCTGCCATGGCTCACGGGCCCAGCTGCTCTGCGGCATGTGGGATCTTCCCGGACCGGGGCACGAACCCGTGTCCCCTGCATCACAGGCGGACTCTCAACCACTGCGCCACCAGGGAAGCCCTACTTAGTGTCTTTTTGATTATAGCTATTCTGACAGGTGTGAGGTAGTATCTCATTATCGCTTTGACTTGCATTTCCCTGATAATTAGTGATGTTGAGCATCTTTCTTTGTGCCTGTTGGCCATCTGTATGTCTTTTTAAAAAATTTATTTATTTGGCTGTGCTGGTCTTAGTTGCAACACTTGGGGTCTTCATTGTGGCATGTGGGATCTTCGTTGCAGCATGCAGGATATAGTTCCCAGACCAGGGATCGAACCCAGGTCCCCTGAATTGGGAGCAAGGAATCTTAACCGCTGGACCACCAGGGAAGTCCCCATCTGTATGTCTTCTTTAGAAAAATTTCTGCTCAGATCCTCTGTCCGTTTTCTAATGAGTTTTTTTTTTTTTTTTTTAATGTTTAGTTGTATGAGTTCTTTTTATATTTAGGGTATTAACCCCTTATCAGATATGTCATTTGCAAATATCTCCTCCCATTCTGTAGGCAACATTTTCATTTTGTTGTTGATTTCCTTTTCTGTGCAAAAGCTTTTTAGTTTGTTGTAGCTCCATTTGGATTTTTTTTTTTTTTTTGCTTTTGATTTCCTTGCCTGAAGAGACATATCCAAAAATATATTACTAAGACTGATGTCAAAGAGAATACTGCCTATGTTTTCTTCTAGGAGTTTTACAGTTTCAGACCTTCCATTTAAGTCTTTAATCCATTTTGAATTTGTTTTTGTGTATGGTGTGAGAGAGTAGTCCCATTTGATTATTTTGGATGTAGCTCTCCAATTGTCCCAACACTGTTTATTGAAGAGGCTGTCTTTATCCCATTGTATATTCTTGCCTCCTTTGTATATAAATGTGGGTTCATTTCTGGGCTCTCTATTCTGTTCCATTGATCTATGTGTCTTGTGTTTGTGCAAGTAATATACTGTTTTGATTACTGTAGCTGTGTAGTATAGTTTGAAATCAGTGAGCATGGCACCTCCACCTTTGTTCTGCTTTCTCAAGATTGTTTTGGCTATTTGGGGTTTTTTCTGTTTCCATACAAATTTTAGAATTATTTGTTCTAGTTCTGTGAAAAATACCGTTGGTATTTTGATGGGGATTGCACTGACTGAAGATTGCCTTGAGTAGTGTGGTCATTTTAACAATATTAATTCTTCCAACCCATGAACAAAGTATATCTTTCCATCTGTTTGTGTCCTCTTCAATTTCTTTCAACAGCATCTCATAGTTTTCTGAGTACAGGTATTTTACTTTCTTAGTTAGAGTTATTCTGAGGTATTTTATTATTTTTTAAAAATTGTAAATGGCCTTGTTTTCTTAATTTACCATTCTGATAGTTCATTCTTAGTGTATCAAAATGCAACAGATTTCTGTATATTAATTTTAGATCCTGCCAGTTTACTGAATTCATTGATCAGCTCTAGTTTTTTTTTTTTTTTTTTGGTGGCATCTTGAGAATTTTCTATGTATAATATCATGTCATCTGCAAACAGTGACAGTATTACTTCTTCCTTTCCAGTTGGATTCTTTTTATTTCTTTTTCTTGTCTGATTGCTGTGGCTAGGACTTCCAATACTATGCTGAGTAAAAGTGGCAAGGGTGGGCATCCTTTCCTTTTTCCTGATCTGAGGGGAAATTCATTCATTTAACATAATGTCAGTTGTGGACTTATCATGTATGGCCTTTATAATGTTAAGTTGTGTTCCATCTATACCCAATTTGTTGAGTATTTTTAACAAATAGATGTTGAATTTTGTTAAAGGCTTTTCCACATCTATTGAGATGATCATATGTTTTTTATATTTCAATTTGTTAATGTAGTGTATTACATTGATTGATTTGTGGATATTGAACCATATTTGCATTCCTGAGATAAACCCCACTTGATCATGGTGTATGATCCTTTTAATGTATTGTCAAATTTGGTTTGCTAATATTTTGTTGAAGATTTTTGCATTTATATTCTTCAGTGATATTGGCCTGTAATTTTCTTTTTTTGTGATATCTTTCTCTGGTTTGGGCATCAAGGTGATGCTGGCCTTATAGAATGAGTTTGGAAGCATTCCCTGCTCTGCAATTTTTTTGAATAGTTTGAGAGGAAAAGGTGTCTATATATTTTTTTTAATTTGCTAAAATTCACCTATGAAACCGTTTGTTCTTGGACTTTTGGAGGATTTGTTTTATTACTAATTCAATTCATTAATGGTAATTTGTCTGTTCATATTTTCTATTTCTTCCTGGTTCAGTCTTGGAACACTGTACATTTCCAGGAATTTGTCCACTTTAGATTGTCCACTTAATCGGCATATATGCTTATGGGCTTGGCTGGGCCAAGAGACTGCTGGCTGAGAAGTTTCAGGGGTCCCAGGGTTATTGCTGGCCCACTGGTGGGCAGACCCAGATTCTGGTGTGGGTGATTGCATTGCTGGGGGTCCCAGATATATTGTTTGCCTGCTGGTGCATAGGGCTGGTTCCTGAGGCCAATGACTATGGTGTCCGTTGTGTCCCAAAGCTGGTGTTGGCCAGCTGGTGAGTGGGGCTGAATACTGGAGTGGCTGGCTGAGAAGCCAGGGTGTCTCAGAGCTGGGAATGGACTGATGGTGGGTTGGCCTGGGGCTCCAGAGGGTCATGAGCCTTGTGTTGGCCTGCTCTTTGGTGGAGTTGAGTCCTGGCAGGTCCCATAGCTAGAGTAGGTTCATTGGTGGTTGCAACCCTGTTCCAAGGTTTCTTGATGCAGGGTTCTGGGGGTTCTGGAGCTGGTGAGTCAGCAGGTGGATGAGGCTGGATTCTGCCATGGCTGACTGAGGGTCCCAAGGTGTCCCAGAGCTGGTGGGTCCTGGAGCTGGTGTCAGCCCACTGGTGGGCAGGGCTGAGGCCCAGGTGTTCTGAGGGTTAGTGCCAGGTCACTGGTGGATGAGTATTGTCTTGGGGCTAGTGCCAGGCCACTGGTGTGCAGGACTGGGTCTCAGGAGCTCTAGGCTAAGGGGTTCTTAAAGCACCAGGTCTGGTGGGTGGGGCTGAGGTGTCCCAGCACTCGTGCCCACAAGCTAGTGAAAGGGGCTGGCACTAATAAACTAGAGAGATGATTCCACAATGGCACTTGCCAGCACCAGTGTCCACGTGATAGAAAAAGCTTCCCAAAATAGCTGCTGCCTGTATCATTTTTGCCTCCTGCCTCTCCAGGAGGCTTTCCAGGATAAGCAGGTGGATCTGACCCAGACTCCTTTCAAATTACTGCTTCTGCCCTGGGTCCTGGAGTGTGTGAGATTTTATGTGTGTCCTTTAAGAGTCAAGTCTCTTATTTCCCACAGCCCTCTGGCTCTCCTGAAAATAAGCCCCACTGACCTTCAAAGCCAAATGTTCTGGGTATTCATCTTCCTGGTGCAGGACTCCAGGGCTGGGGAGCCCACTTTGGGGCTTGGACTCCTTGCTCTTTGGGAACAACCTCTGCAATTATAATTAGCCTCCTGTTTGTGAGTTGCCCACTTGGGTGTATTGGTCTTGACTACACCATATCTCCATACCTCCTACCCATCTCGTTGTGGTTCCTTTTATGTATCTTTAGTTGTAGAAGGTCTTTTCTGCTGGTGTTCCAGTTTTTCTCATCAGTAGTTCCTCTACAAGTAGTTGAAATTTTGGTGTGCCCATGGGAGGGGTCTTCACACTCCACCATCTTGGCCACTCCCTCCAGTGGCTCTTCTTTTCAACACTGTCCTGAAGATCCTAGCAGCTGCAATCTGGCCAGAAAAAGAAATAAAATGTATCAAGGTTGGCAAGAAAGAAAAAAAACTGCCATTATTTGTAGCTGACTGTCAGTATTGAGAACATAAAATAATCTATAGACAAATTATTAGTATTAACAAGACTGGCAGCTAGAAATCATCATTGAGAAGTCAGTCACATCTCTAAATACTAGTAACACATAAAATTTTATTAAGGAGAAAGAATGATTTGATTACAAACCTCAGAGAAAAACCCACAATTTGTAGACATTTAATCAGTGACAGAGATGGCACTGGAGATAAGAGGAGAAAGCACGAACTTTCCCATAAATGGCATTAGATAGATTGTGAATAAGAAAAAATATGAAACTGGACTCCAATTTCACAATATACTAAAAACTATAATAAATTCAGGCACATTAAAGATGTAAATATAAAAGGCAAAATTTTGAACATTTTGGAAGATAATATAGGGGACAGTATTCATGATCTCAGATAGGGAAGGTTTCTTAAATAGGACTAAAAAAAAGAAAAAAACACTAATCATAATGGTAAATATTGATAAGTTTGACTACATTATAATTAAGAACCTCTCTATCAAAATACAGAATCAGGGGCTTCCCTGGTGGCGCAGTGGTTGAGAGTCTGCCTGCCGATGCAGGGGACACGGGTTCGTGCCCCGCTCCGGGAAGATCCCACATGCCGCGGAGCGGCTGGGCCTGTGAGCCATGGCCGCTAAGCCTGCGCATCCGGAGCCTGTGCTCCGCAACGGGAGAGGCCACAACAGTGAGAGGCCCTGTACCGCAAAAAAAAAAAAAAAAAAAAAAAAAGAGAGGGGTTGACCCTGAACAGAAAGTCCCTGTAGTGGAAGAGAAACCTGTACTTTCAGAACTTTTCTGTGAGTTAAGCCTGTGCTGAAGAAGACTGAATCATCCTGAAAGAATCCTACCCAAGAGGACAGCCATGGAAGGCGAGGGTAAGCAAAAACCTGGGAAAAGTTACTTGCTTACATAAAATTGACAATTAATTAGGATGCCACATTCCAATAATAGGAATACATAAGATATCATTATTTATGTAGCAAAAGCCAGAAAATGGTACCCCAACAGAAAGAGGATGAGTGGGTAGGATCTGAGAAGCTGAGGTTTGTCTGAGGGAACATAGTATAAATGAGGGTGCTGGGCAGTGGGAATGGGGAGAGCTGTCCAGGGAGCTCACAAAAGCAGTCCAAGAAAGAAAAGCCAGCATCTGAACTTCTGCCAGATGATAATGGCATCACAGAAGCAGGAGCTAGAGGTAGTAGAGAGAGAAGGGATGAAAGGGTAGAAACAAGTTAGAAGAGTAAAGAATGAAGGGGGAGGAGGGAAGCTTTGAACTGGATAAGATTAAATTCTTAATATTAGATTGGACTGGACTTTATGACACTTACAAATGAGGCTCTTTGGTAATTCATGTTAATGACAGGGAAAAGTTAAAGGGCTCGGCCTGAGATAGTGTCCAAAATGGAAGACTTTACAGAACTTGTTTGAGGTCTAGGGGGAAGAATAAGTAAAATTTCCTGCTTGCACCTTACCAAGTTCAATAAACTAACAAATTCAGATTATACATAAATCTCTATCCCATTACCTTTTTAAAATAGGTTTACTGAGATATGATTTGAATAATTTAATATTCAATTTTTTAAAGTTTACAAATCAGTGATTTTTAATATATCTACAAGGTTGTAAAGCCATAATCACTAATTCCAGAATATTTTATTACTCCCAGAAAAGACACTATACAAATTATCAGTCATTCCCACTCCCACTATCCCCACAAGTGGCAACCACTAATCTACTTTCCATCTCTATGGATTTATCTATTCTGGACATTTCATATAAATGCAATCATGCAATATGTGGTCTTTTGTGTCTGGCTTCTTTTACTTAGCGAGGTGTTTTCAAGGTTCATCTATGTTGTAGAAGATACATCATGTTCCATCCTTTTTATGGTTATATAAATATTCCATTGTATGGCTATGCCATATTTTGTTGTTGATAGACATTTCAGTTTCCACTTTTGGCTATTATGAATAATGCTGCTATGAAAAATTGTGTACAGGTTTTGTGTGAACAGCTACTTTCAGTTCTCTTGGGTATATACCTAGGAGTGGAATTGCTGTAGCAGATGGTAAACTCTATGTTTAACATTTTGAGAAACAAACTTTTCCATGTGACTGCATAATCTTACAAACCCATCAGCAGTGTTTGAGAGTTCCAATTTTCCACATCCTCACAAACACTTGTTGCCCATCTTTTATTTTACCCATTCTAATGGGGGTAAAAATAGTATCTCATTATAATTTTGATTTGCATTTCTCTGATGACTAATGATGTTGAACATCTTTTCATGTGCTAATTAGCCATTTGTATATCTTCTTTGGAGAAATGTCTGTTTAGAGCCTTTGCCCATTTTTAATTAGGTTTCTTTATAATTGAATTATGAGTTCTTTATATATTCTGGTTACAAATCCCTTATTATATAGATGATTTGCACATATTTTCTCCCATTCTGTGGGTTGTCTTTTTACTTTCTTTATGATGTCCTTTGAAACAAAAAATTTCTTGATTTTGATGAAGTTCTGTGTCTCTATTTTTTTTTTATTGCTTGTGCTCTTGTCTCTACCTTTTTTAAAAAAACATACAAGTGCAACCATAATATACCCATAATTCCCAACCTGTTTTGTCTTAATAATAATTCTTGGGCATCTTTCCACATCTCTCTATCTCTCTGTCATCTCTATCTATCTATTTGTCTATAATATATATATATATTTTTTTTTTTTTTTAATTTTTTTTTTTTTAATTAATTAATTTATTTATGGCTGTGTTGGGTCTTCGTTTCTGTGTGAGGGCTTTCTCTAGTTGTGGCAAGCGGGGTCCACTCTTCATCGCCGTGCGTGGGCCTCTCACTATCGTTGCCTCTCTTGTTCTCTGTGGAGCACAGGCTCCAGACGCGCAGGCTCAGTAGTTGTGGCTCGCGGGCCCAGTTGCTCCGCGGCATGCGGGATCTTCCCAGACCAGGGCTCGAACCCGTGTCCCCTGCATTCGCAGGCAGATTCTCAACCACTGCGCCACCAGGGAAGCCCCTATAATATATATTTTTAATGGCTGCAGATTATCTTACTTTATGGCAGTAAATAACAAGTTCTCTACTGATAGACTTTTAGGTTTTTACAACTTATTGCTATTATAGTGCCACAGCAAACATTCCTGAAAATGTATATATCTTTATATATATGTGTGTACACACAGTACGCTTCTAATTGTAGGAGTGTTGGCTTAAAGAGTGTTTGCATTTAAAATTTTGACAGGTAGTACCGAATTATCTCCAGTGATGTTATATATATATTTTTAATATACTATCCTCTAATAGTGTTTGAAGCTGTCTTGTGAACACATGGTATGATCACATTTTTTAATTTTTATGAATCTGATAAGAAAAAAATCTTGTTTGGTTTTGCCTTCTTTAATGTGTTTGAGGTTGACCATCTTTTATATGTTTATTGAGCATTTGTATTTCCTGCGGTATAAAGTGTTTCTTCATAATCTTTGTCCATTTTTCTAGTGGATTATTTGTCCTTTTGTTGAATTTTAAAAGCCTTTTGTATGGTAATAAAATTTGCTTTTTCTCAGTTATGTATGCTGTAAATATTTTTATTTGGTTATTTTTTTTAGTTTCCTTATAGACTATTTGTTGTGCAGAAGTTTCAGATGCTTTTGTAGTTGAATTTATCACTTCTTTAAAATGAATTTTAGCAAATCCTTTTTTCCCCTTTTTCTCTTAATTTTTCTCTAGGTGTTTTTTCCTATACTTCAAACTCTGAAGAGTCTGACGTTATTGACTCTTTTTCCCCCTTGATTTAATTATAAAAAACACTGCACACAATTCATTGAAAACTTAATTACAAATACTGCCTAGAATAGTGCCATGTACATAAGCCCACTAAAGAAATATTACTGAATAACACTTTCAAATTCATATTCATCTTAAACTTTTCCATTCTAGATTATCTAAATAATTCTTTTTTTTAAACATCTTTATTGGAGTATAATTGCTTTACAATGGTGTGTTAGTTTCTGCTCTATAACAAAGTGAATCAGTTATACATATACATATGTTCCCATATCTCTTCCCTCTTGCATCTCCCTCCCTCCCAGCCTCCCTATCCCACACCTCTAGGTGGTCACAAACTGCTGATCTCCCTGTGCCGTGAGGCTGCTTCCCAGTAGCTATCTATTTTACGTTTGGTAGTGTATATATGTCCATGCCACTCTCACTTTGTCACAGCTTACACTTCACCTCCCCATATCCTCAAGTCCATTCTCTAGTAGGTCTGTGTCTTTATTCCCGTCTTACCCCTAGGTTCTTCATGACCGTTTTTTTTTTCTTAGATTCCATATATATGTGTTAGCATATGGTATTTGCTTTTCTCTTTCTGACTTACTTCACTCTGTATGACAGACTCTAGGTCCATCCACCTCCCTAAAAATAACTCAATTTCATTTCTTTTTATGGCTGAGTAATATTCCATTGTATATATGTGCCACATCTTTATCCATTCATCCGATGATGGACACTTAGGTTGCTTCCATCTCCTGGCTATAGTAAATAGTGCTGCAATGAACATTTTGGTACATGACTCTTTTTGAATTCTGGTTTTCTCAGGGTATATGCTCAATAGAGGGATTGCTGGGCTGTATGGTAGTTCTATTTGTAGTTTTTTAAGGAACCTCCATACAGTTCTCCATAGGGGCTATATCAATTTACATTCCCGCCAGCAGTGCAAGAGTGTTCTCTTTTCTCCACACCCCCTCCAGCATTTATTGTTTCTAGATATTTTGATGATGGCCATTCTGACCAGTGTGAGATGATATCTCATTGTAGTTTTGATTTGCATTTCTCTAATGATTAATGATGTTGAGCATTCTTTCATGTGTTTGTTGGCAATCTGTATATCTTCTGTGGAGAAATGTCTATTTAGGTCTTCTGCCCATTTTTGGATAGGGTTTTTTGTTTTTTTGTAATTGAGCTGCATGAATTGCTTGTAAATTTTGGAGATTAATCCTTTGTCAGTTGCTTCATACGCAAATATTTTCTCCCATTCTGAGGGTCTTGTTTATGGTTTCCTTTGCTGTGCAAAAGCTTTTAAGTTTCATTAGGTCCCATTTGTTTAGGTCCCAAATTTTTGTTTTTATTTCCATTTCTCTAGAAGGTGGGTCAAGAAAGAACTTGCTGTGATTTATGTCATAGAGTGTTCTGCCTATGTTTTCCTCTAAGAGTTTGATAGTTTCTGGCCTTACATTTAGATTTTTAATCCATTTTGAGCTTATGTTTGTGTATGGTATTAGGGAATGTTCTAACCTCATACTTTTACATGTACCTGTCCAGTTTTCCCAACACCACTTATTGAAGAGGCTGTCTTTTCTCCATTGTATATTCTTGCCTCTTTTATCAAAGATAAGGTGACCGTATGTGTGTGGGTTTATCTCTAGGCTTTCTATCCTCTTCCATTGATCTTTCTGTTTCTGTGCCAGTACCATACTGTCTTGATTACTGTAGCTTTGTAGTATAGTCTGAAGTCAGGGAGCCTGATTCCCCCAGCTCCGTTTTTCGTTCTCAAGATTGCTTTGGCTATTTGGGGTCTTTTGTGTTTCCATACAAATTGTGAAATTTTTTGTTCTAGTTCTTTGAAAAATGCCAGTGGTAGTTTGATAGGGATTGCATTGAATCTGTAGATCGCTTTGGGTAGTAGAGTCATTTTCAAAATGTTGATTTTTCCAATCCAAGAACATGGTATATCTCTCCATCTATTTGTATCATCTAATATTTCTTTCATCAGTATGTTATAATTTTCTGCATACAGGTCTTTTGTCTCCTTAGGTAGGTTTATTCCTAGATATTTTATTCTTTTTGTTGCAATGGTAAATGGGAGTGTTTTCTTAATTACACTTTCAGATTTTTCATCATTAGTCTATAGGAATGCCAGAGATTTCTGTGCATTAATTTTGTATCCTGCTACTTTACCAAATTCATTGATTAGCTCTAGTAGTTTTCTGGTAGCATCTTTAGGATTCTCTATGTATAGTATCATGTCATCTGCAAACGGTGATAGCTTTACTTCTTCTTTTCTGATTTGGATTCCTTTTATTTCCTTTTCTTCTCTGATTGCTGTGGCTAAAACTTCCAAAACTATGTTGAATAAGAGTGGTGAGAGTGGGCAACCTTGTCTTGTTCCTGATCTTAGTGGAAATGCTTTCAGTTTTTTACCATTGAGGACGATGTTGGCTGTAGGTTTGTCATATATGGCCTTTATTATGTTGAGGAAAGTTCCCTCTATGCCTACTTTCAGCAGGGTTTTTATCATAAATGGGTGTTGAATTTTGTCAAAAGCTTTTTTCTGCATCTATTGAGATGATCATATGGTTTTTCTCCTTCAATTTTTTAATATGGTGTATCACGTTGATTGATTTATGTATATTGAAGAATCCTTGCATTCTTGGAATAAACCCCACTTGATCATGGTGCATGATCCTTTTAATGTGCTGTTGGATTCTGTTTGCTAGTATTTTGTTGAGGATTTTTGCATCTATGTTCATCAGTGATATTGGCCTGTAGTTTTCTTTCTTTGTGTCATCTTTGTCTGGTTTTAGTATCAGGGTGATGGTGGCCTCATAGAATGAGTTTGGGAGTGTTCCTCCCTCTGCTATATTTTGGAAGAGTTTGAGAAGGATAGGTGTTAGTTCTTCTCTAAGTGTTTGATAGAATTCGCCTGTGAAGCCATCTGGTTCTGGGATTTTGTTTGTTGGAAGATTTTTAATCACAGTCTCAATTTCAGTGCTTGTGATTGGTCTGTTCATATTTTCTATTTCTTTCTGGTTCAGTCTTGGCAGGTTGTGCATTTCTAAGAATTTGTCCATTTCTTCCTTGGCAGGTTGTCCATTTTATTGGCATAGAGTTGCTTGTAATAATCTCTCATGAACTTTTGTATTTCTGCAGTGTCACTTGTTACTTCTCCTTTTTCATTTCTAATTCTATTGATTTGAGTCTTCTCCCTGTTTTTCTTGATGAATCTGGCTAATGGTTTATCAATTTTGTTTATCTTCTCTAAGAACCAGTTTTTAATTTTATTTATCTTTGCTATCATTTCCTTCATTTCTCTTTCATTTATTTCTGATCTGATCTTTATGATTTCTTTCCTTCTGCTCACTTTGGGGGTTTTTTGTTCTTCTTTCTCTAATTGCTTGAGGTGCAAGTTTAGGTTGTTTATTTGAGATGTTTCCTGTTTCTTAAGGTAGGATTGTATTGCTATAAGCTTCCCTCTTAGAACTGCTTTTGCTGCATCCCATAGGTTTTGGGTCGTAGTGTCTCCATTGTCATTTGTTTCAAGGTTTTTTTTGATTTCCTCTTTGATTTCTTCAGTGATCACTTCATTATTAGGAAGGGTATTGTTTAGCCTCCATGTGTTTGTACTTTTTACAGATCTTTTCCTGTAATTGATATCTAGTCTCATAGCATTGTGGTCAGAAAAGATACTTGATACAATTTCAATTTTCTTAAATTTACCAAGGCTTGATTTGTGACCCAAGATATGATCTATCCTGGAGAATATTCCATGAGCACTTGAGAAAAATGTGTATTCTGTTGTTTTTTGATGGAATGTCCTATAAATATCAATTAAGTCCATCTTGTTTAATGTATCATTTAAAGCTTGTGTTTCCTTATTTATTTTCATTTTGGATGAACTGTCCATTTGTGAAAGTGGGGTGTTAAAGTCCCCTACTATGAATGTGTTACTGTCGATTTCCCCTTTTTTGGCTGTTAGTATTTGCCTTATGTATTGAGGTGCTCCTATGTTGGGTGCATAAATATTTACAATTGTTATATCTTCTTCTTGGATTGATCCCTTGATCATTATGTAGTGTCCTTCTTTGTCTCTTCTACTAGTCTTTATTTTAAAGTCTATTTTGTCTGATATGAGAATTGCTACTCCAGCTTTCTTTTGGTTTCCATTTGCATGGAATATCTTTTGCCATCCCTTCAGTTTCAGTCTGTATGTTTTCCTAGGTCTGAAGTGGGTCTCTTCTAGACAGCATATAGATGGGTCTTATTTTTGTATCCATTCAGCAAGGCTGTGTCTTTTGCTTGGAGCATTTAATCCATTCACGTTTGCGGTAATTATCGATATGTATGTTCCTATGACCATTTTCTTAATGTTTTTGGGTTTGTTTATGTAGATCCTTTTCTTCTCTTGTGTTTCCCACTTAGAGAATTTCCTTTAGCATTTGTTGTAGAGCTGGTTTGGTGGTGCTGAATTCTCTTAGCTTTTGCTTGTCTGTAAAGCTTTTGATTTCTCCATCAAATCTGAATGAGATCCTTGCCAGATAGAGTAACATTGGTTGTAGGTTCTTCCCTTTCATCACTTTAAGTATATCGTGGCTCTCCCTTCTGGCTTGTAGAGTTTCTGCTGAGAAATCATATGTTAACGTTATGGGAGTTTCCTTGTATGTTTTTTGTCATTTTTCCCTTGCTGCTCTTAATACATTTTCTTTGTCTTTAATTTTTGCCAATTTGATTGCTATGTGTCTCGTCATGTTTCTCCTTGGGTTTACCCTGTATGGAACTCACTGTGCTTCCTGGACTTGGATGGCCCTTTCCTTTCCCATGTTAGGGAAGTTTTCAACTATAATCTCTTCAAATATTTTCTCTGGTCCTTTCTCTCTCTCTTCTCTTTCTGGGACCCCTATAATGTGAACATTGTTGCATTTAATGTTGTCCCAAAAGTCTCTTAGCCTGTCTTCATTCCTTTTCATTCTTTCTTCTTTATTCTGTTCCACAGCAGTGAATTCCACCATTTTGTCTTCCAGGTCACTTATCCGTTCTTCTGCCTCAGTTATTCTGCTATTGATTCCTTCTAGTGTTGTTTTCATTTCAGTTATTGTGCTGTTCATCTCTGTTTGTTTGTTCTTTAATTCTTCTAGGTCTTTGGTAAACATATCTTGCATCTTCTTAATCTTTGCCTCCATTGTTTTTCCGAAGTCCTGGATCATCTTCACTATCATTATTCTGAATTCTTTTTGTGGAAGGTGGCTTATCTCCACTTCATTTAGTTGTTTTTCTGCAGTTTTATCTTGTTCCTTCATCTGGTGTATAGCTCTCTGCCTTTTCATCTTGTCTATCTTTCTGTGAATGTGTTTTTTGTTCCACAGGCTGCAGGATTGTAGTTCTTCTTGCTTCTGCTCTCTGCCCCTTGGTGGATGTGGCTATCTACATATTATTTTTAAGTGTTATAAAAACTGTTAAGATGTATTGTGATATACCTCAGTTCACCTCTTCATTTTGCTATATAGCCATATTCTCCGTATCTTTTCTCCAAAGTGCTCAAACACTCCAATAAAAAATTTATTCTAAAGGTAGCAACAAGAATTATTATGCCTCCATGAAAAAAAAAAGCTCAACATTTCTAATTACTAGAGAAATGTAAATCAAAACTACAATGAGGTTTTACTTCACACCATGCAGAATGGCCATCAAAAAGTCTACAAATACTGAACGCTAGAGAAGGTGTGGAGAAAAAGGAACCCTCCTACACTCTTGGTGGGAATGTAACTTGGTACAGTGACAATGGAGAATAACATGGAGGTTCCTTAAAAAACTAAGAATAGAACTACCAGATGATCCAGCAATCCCACTGCTGGGCATACACCAAGAGAAAACTGTAATTCAAAAAGATGCATGCACCCCAATATTTATTGCCACACTATTTACAATAGCCAAGACCTAGAAGCAACCTAAATGTCCATTGACAGATGAAGGGATAAAGAAGATGTGGCATATATATATATGAGGATAATAGTCCATATATATATAATGGAATATTACTCAGCCATAATAAAGAATGAAATAATGCCATTTACAGCAACATGGATGGACCTAAAGATTATCATACTAAGTGAAGCAAACCAGAGAATGACAAATATCATATGATATCACTTATATGTAGAATATAAAAAAAATACAAATAGACTTATTTACAAAATGTAATAGACCCACAAACATAGAAAACAAATTTTTGGTTACCAAAAGGGAAGGGGGGAGAGGGATAAATTAGGAGATTGGGATTAATATATACACATTACTGTATATAAAATAGATAACCAACAAGAACCTATGGTATAGCACAGGGAAGTAGACTCAATATTTTGTAATAACCTATAATGGAAAATTCTGAAGAAGAATATATATATATATATATATATATATAGTCACTGTGCAATACACCTGAAGCTAACACAATGTTGTAAATCAATTATACTTTGTTTAAAAAGAATAAAGTGTACATTAAAAAAAAGAATAATTTTGCCTGGATATTTGCAGGGTTTTGCTGGCTTGTTTTTGCTTTGCTTTTGCTTTTACAAATTTCTGGAAATCTGAAGTTTCTGGATTATGTATGGACTGCTAGAATTAAGATTTATGAGGATGGAGGTTATGTTCTTCCCTGCCGAACTCTCAGCATTTCATCCTGAGCTCTGTAAATATCTAAACTAAAGAATGAAGTAAAGGGAAGAAATATATTATTTTTTGTTCGAAGCTTGGTCTGATTATATATGAAGGCCTAGAATTCATAAACTGCCTTTATCTTTCTTTTACTGCCTCTTCTTTTTTGCAGTACGTGGGTCACTCACTGTTGTGGCCTCTCCCGTTGCGGAGCAAGGCTCCGGACGCGCAGGCTCAGCGGCCATGGCTCACGGGCCTGGCCGCTCCGCCGCATGTGGGATCTTCCCGGACCGGAGCACAAACCCGTGTCCCCTGCAACGGTAGGCAGACTCTCAACCACTGCGCCACCAGGGAAGCCCCTGCCACTTCTATAGAATTAATAGGATATCTCCAGAGCCATGGATTACTGCAGGATCCCTCTGTGAAATGTCTCTGCTTCCCTTCCCTTTCTTGTTAGATGTGCTCCTAGAGGCCTTTAAGTTACTGATTAGGGGATGAGGTTCCAGAGTTTATAGAAGAAACTTTGAAGGCAGCTTTGTTGCTCATTTCAAGTGTGACATTGGGCATGTTACTAAACCTCTCCCAATGTTCAATTTCCTGTAAAATGGGGATAGTAATAATTCCTATCCCAGAAGGCTATAGAGGGTGATAAATGAGAAAATTCATCTAAAACATTTAGTGCTGCTTGGCACCAAAGGAATCATTCAATAAATATTAGGTATTATCATTATTATTACTAGTACTACAATTATATGTCTATTTAACTGTAAGTTCCATGAGAGCAATAACCATTATTTTTTAAGCTTCATACCTAGCATAGTATTTGGTACATGTTTGTTGAACTGAACTATGTTTATGATCTACAGAGAGAAATGTGAAGAATAAATATTCTTCATTTTTCCTGATCTCTTGGATGGGGAAGTGTAGGGAGAAAATAATAAGTTTGGCCTATTGAACCATAAGGGCTGATTGCCTGATCTATATTTCTAAATTAAAAGTTAAATTCCCCAATATTTAAAGCTGTGGAAATTGCCTTATAACATCAAAGTGAGAAAACTTAAATTTGAGCAAAAGCCAAGCAAGGATACTTGCATGCCTATGATCTGTTTTTCCTTGCATATACTTCTTAATTTTAAAAGCAATACAGGTGAAGTAAGAGATGATCAGGAAGAGAGAGAATGAAGTGCTAGAGAAATGTGTTTATTTACTTTATTTCACCCTGTTATTACATTAAGGGAATATTCCAATTGTCTTTGTAGCAAAGCAATTTCCCCCACCCACATAGAAAACTATCACAAGGTGATTCTTCCACCATGGCTAGATGCCGATCTTTCCACATTACTTGGAAGAAGTTTCAAGAAAGTTTCCTTAAAGAAACTCACTGTGTAAATGCATGATAATAATGAGTTGTAAGTTCAATAGAACTTCTTCCCCACTCATGAATTGTGAATTCCTTGCCAAATCAACCTTTATTTGCACAACTGCATGTTTTAAACAACACATATTAAGTGCCGTAAGTGGGGATAGTGATATTTTAAAATTCTCAATACAATTGATTTTTCTGAATTCCTTATGCAGCATAATAAAAGAATTTTAAATCTCATATATAGTCCACTTTGAATACCCTCTTAGAGCTGTCAGCCCATAGCTCAACTGATAAAGTGACTCCACCAGGCTAAAGTGGAGCCCATTAAAACATTACATCATGCTGTACACACTGAACCAAGAAAGGATCTTCTCGTATGGTACCTCCATGAGTAGCTTGTCCAGTGAATACTTCAATGACTCAAGCAGTAATGATTCTACTCTTGCTTGAGAAAATATTTTGTAAGCTACTTATCTTGTTCTTAGGAAATTGAGACACATTGACTCTTCGAGCTACACAAAACATTTGTGATCATCAAGTCCAACCCTCTTGTTTTTGAAGCTTATCCAGGATCTAGTTGGTGGAAGAACTGGAAGTAAAGCCCAGGTTTTCTGTTCTTTTCACTCCCTGACACTGATTCCTATTTATTTTATGTAAAAATAAGTGAGTTTATTTATATCACTTCTGTTCCTTCTGTAATATAATTAAGGATGTATTTTCCAAGCAATTGTTTTCACATGAGAAAGTTCTTCAATTTCATATTTTTGATGATATAGTATCTCTTCAGTTTTTAAAATATGCAAAAATTTAGAATTTTTTCTCTTTCAGATAAATTGTCATTTGATAAAAATTTATTACATTTAAGTTCTTTAAAATACTAAAACTAAGTGAAATTAGTGCTACTCAGTGAAATGTCAGTTACTGATTTGGGGAATGTAGCCTAGGACCCATATTTTAAAGTAAGACTTAGGAATAAACATATGGACATGAATGAATATCTACGTTTTTACAACATTGCAGGTAACTGTTTCATTGTGTAGTAAACTAACAATCCCATTCTTTTCCAGTGACTATACTAACAATGCAAATATAATTTGAAGTTATAATTTCATTTCTCTTAAGCAGTCTGTGAAAACTTAGGTATTAAAATTCTTAAGATTGTCCATATAGAGTCAAATATTTTCCATGTGACTCTTATGGCATGAAATTCATGAGGGTCACATGCCCTTAACTGCTTTAGGGAGCATAGCCCTTGAGATGACTCTGTTTCTCTCAGAATTCTATAAGGCTTTTCCTTTATGAACAGCATCTGACTCCTCAACCCAAGGGACAAAAATCTCACTGGCTAAAACATCCAGGGAATTATTTGTCTTCTTTATTACCATCATCAAATAAGTTCTCCTCTTAGAATAGTATCAAATCCAGACTGCATCATCACCCTGTAACCTAGAGTGACATATCTAGGGTTTGGAGTCAGAACAGACCTGCGTTTAAATGCTGACCCTACCACTTAATAGCTGTGTCACTGTGGGAAAATTAACGAATCTTGCAGTGCCACAGTTTACTAATGTGTTTAGAAGACAATAATTCCTACCTTTCAAGGTGTATGTACATAAAGTAATATATATAATCTGCCGCCAGATAATGCCTAAAACATAGTTGGTTCTGAATAAGTTTTACGACTTATATTATTACCCTTTATACAACAAGTAATCCCTGCCTTCTAAGTCTTCAGGTACTTAAAGATCCTCACATTTCAAATGACCAAAACTAATGCTGATCATTAGGTGGCCATATTTTCTCAATATTTCTTTCTAGGCTATTTTATCTTCTTTTTAACACTTAGCTATCACATTTCTGGCATGTGCTCATTATGGTAAGACTTTTTAGTCTAGTGCTTTCCCTCTGTGGAAGACCAGAGTCCTTAATTATGTACTTCCCCTTAGCCACATAACCAGGAATTTTGGAGCTCCTTAAGAAGATTAATTCAACTTGGTACCTTTGTCATAAATTAATTGACATTATGTGCATGGGTTTATTTCTGGGCTATTTTTTCCATTGGTCTATGTGTGTGTGTTTGTGCCAATACCATACTGTTTTGATGACTATACCTTTACAGCATAGTTTGAAGTCATGGAATGTGATACCTTCAGCTTTGTTCTTCTTTCTCAAGATTGTTTTGGATATTTGAGGTCTTTTGTGGTTCCACTACAATTTTTAGAATTCCTTGTTCTAGTTCTGTGAAAAATGCCATGGGTATTTTAATAGGAGCTGCACTGAATCTGTAGTTTGCTTTGGGTAGTATGGGCATTTTAACAATATTAATTCTTCCAATCCAAGAACACAGGATATCTTTCTATTTATTTGTGTCATCTTCAATTTCTTTCATCAGTGTCTTATAGTTTTCCAGAATATGGGTCTTTCACCTCCTTGGTTAAATTTACTCTTAGGTATTTTATTCTTTTTAATGCAATTGTAAGTGAAATTTTTTCTTAATTTCTCTTTCTGATAGTTATTCTTGTATAAAAATGCAACTGATTTCTTTATATTTACTTTGGGTGAAATAGTTGAAGGGGATTAAAAGATACCAGTTATAAAATAAATGTCATACTGGAATGTAATGTACAGCACAGGGGAAATAGTCAATAATATTGTAATAACTGCATGGTGTGTAATGTATTAAAATATCAAATCACTGTTGTACACCTGCAACTATACTTCAATAAAAACAAAAACAAACAAACAAAACCTGATACCATTTCTGCACCAAAGCTGCCTTTATTTTAGACTGCTGAACTGAGGGCTGTTTTATCAGCAAATCAATGGCAAATCTGGATGTGGAGCCAACAAGCTAGATTACCAGCTCTTTGTGACACTGAAAGAACACTTCCATTGACTGATTTCTTCTTCTGTGGGGTTTCAACAATACCTTAGTGAGAATCTGCCTAGAGACAGGAGCACCTTCCTGTACTTCGATATGATGCATCCGCACACTCACAGACAATTCTGGATTGGCCTTAACTGAAGAAATGGGAAGCCGGGCACTATACTTAAGAATGGCAAGTCAACCTAACTAATAATTGCACTTACTTCTAGCTTTCCTACAGCAATAGTATTTCGTCTATATTACTTAACCACTGAATATATATGGTGTGGGTTTTTCTGCTTAGAAATAACTAGCTAATGTTTATCAAATCCAATTTAGTTTTATTAGATAACTTAATTTTGTCTAATTTTCCAGATCCTTAACATAATAAATAATCTGGCTCTAATTTCAATATATTTCCCCTTGGCACATAAATGGAAATGTCTCTGTATTCTTCAGCACTTAGTGATTTTTGTTTGTTTGTTTGTTTCCTCATGGAGGCTGAAAGGAAGAGAAAATATACCCTAAATTAATAAATGCTTATGTGATTTACTTTAATAATTCAATTTTGTGCCAAAGCCCAGAATGAATTATCCTTTATAGACAATCTCTAAAACTATGAATTTAATGTTTTAATAGTTGAATGTTATTAATGAGTGAAGAGAGATTTGAATAGAGAAAAATTACCAAAATTATCAAATGCAATATTTATGTAACTTATAATATATATAACTATTACCTAGGTGTGTGTATGTGTGTGTGTATGTGTGTGTGTGTATATAAAATACATTGTTGAGGTAAATTTTGAATTGAAGCAAAATTTAATCCTATGATACAGACTGCTTATGGAGATACTATACCTATGAGGGTTTACATATCATTTTCTTGGCATTTTGAATTTGGGCTCCTCAATAATTAAAAATATTTTCCCTCCCAGTATAAGCTCAGTTATTTTTAAATGTGTAAGTTTTAAATGGAGGAGATAAATAGAAAAATAAACCAAATACTCTCCTGTTCAACCATCATTATTTATTACCTCAGATCTTCAGCTTGATGAGCACTTTTGCTTTATAAAATCTGTCAATCACTCTAAAGTGTTTATCTGCAGGTTTGGAATAAGGAGAATTTAATCTGAAAATAACCCAGTTCATCCTCAACAATTTGGAGGTTCTGAATTACCTATCCTAATATACAATTTTAGTTCATAATATTGGTACATATTTAATAACAAATATGCAGAATTCCTGTGGCTGTTTATTCTTTGTGATAAAATTCAAGATAGATTGTACTATAAATTTTTTTCTTGATTATTCATAAATATAGAGAGTGAGAAAAAAAGTATTAAGCTGAAATAGAGTTTTTAAAAACTTATGTTTGCTCTCATTTAATGCTATCAAACTGTTGAGACATTACCAAGAGCATGTTTTTCTAGCTAGTAAGCTATGTTCAGAAATGTTTTCCAGTTTAATACAAATACATGCATTCAGAAAAGGAAATTGCTGTGTCAGGTGTTGTTAGGTCCCAGGCAGATTGTTTCCTGTTTTGGAAACCACTGTGCCCAGTCATTCAGAGCTAAGATGATTCTATTTGCCCTCTAAAAGGGGAATTGGCTAGCTCAGTGAGAATGACTTCCAAATATTTCAGTGGAATTGAAGCTTAGCGTGTAAGACTCACTAGATACTTAAATATAAAACCATTTTTCTCTTTTCCTATAAATTGAAAATCTGCATTTTTATATGCTGTGATTTTTTACTTCTTTCATAATTAGTATCTTCATACCAAAAGAATTTTGACTTTGAATTTAAATTTTAATTTATGCTATCAATCTTATGAAATCTCTTCTAGTAAGATGAAACGTAATTTTATAGTTACAGGAAATTCTTGGCTACTCACATTGATAGAGACTCAAAGTTTTGGAGGTCACATTTTAGTCAGTAACCCATTTTCCCAATCATGTTTTCTATATAATCTGTTATTAATAAGCAAATTAATTGATGTAAATTTTATATTACTCCCGACTTTTACAATATAATTTGCTTTGTATACCCAACACTCTAACCTTCTTTCCTTTGGTAAATGCATTATATATATATATTTTTTTTTTTTGTAGAAATTTTCCTCTGACCACCTTTTTCTAGTAAGAGCTGCCAATTACTACCCAGTCACCTATAGTTATAGTGATTGGACCAAGCCAGGCTAATAGCAAGCATTCCCCACGATTTTTCTAATTTAATCAGGGAAGGGACATGTGTACGGAGATATTTGTTTACTAGATGCATTAACTAATTTGGGAATTTTCTGTGATCATTTATTATTTAGTGTTTTTATAAATTGATAACAAATTTCCTCCTTACATAACAAAACTAGAAAGAAACATATTGTTATATTTGCACCTTATGTTAATATGGAATTTAACATTTTTAGGTAACCAAACGTGTTTTATTTTATTGCCACTAAATTTGTAAAGTTTTCTTGCTGCAGTGTTTGATTAATGCTCTCAATAATACATTACACTAATACTTTCCAAGTTTTGAGCATTTGTTCATTTACTTTTGCCAAATAGTAGATCATGTGGCTTCAACTCTGCAATGATAGAAAATGGCAATTATTTTGCTGAGTTAATTCTGGAAAGTAATAATTCCTACCTAATAAGCAGAATTCAGTGACAAGGAGACTATTTCCTCACTTCCTTGCTTTGTTTAAGGCTCAGGACCACCTACTGAGTGGGTGAAGTTAGAAAGGCTATTTGCAATTGCTTTTAAAAAGAAAAAAAATTTATGCACCTGTTGCACAGCTGTAGTGACAGCCTAAGAGGGACAAAGCATGCAGGGAGTGTGCTCAGTAGTTATTTCTTTCACATGAGGTGCAAATGCTTTGCTGCTTTAAGAATTCACATGCAAAGCATGAGACTAACAATATCCTCAATGAATTTTTCTGTGAGAGAGTCTATTCTGCCTTTCATCTTTCATTTGTGGAAAGTAATAAAGTGTAGCTGATTTCCAAAGGTATTCATAGGATAACTTCATAAAAGAGCTCATAGAATGAAAAAAATTTTAAGGGAAAAATGAGAGAAAAACAGAGAGAGAAAGTGATTTTTGAGCCACTTCCATCATCATGGAAAGTTCTATTGAACAATATCGCTCTGGAGAGATTCCTTTTTTATAAAAATACAGTTTCAAATAGAGCTTTGGATAAAATTATTAGATTCATTCCCAGTTTTATTTTCTCTTAGATCTTAAGATTTGTCTATCAAAAATAGAACAAAACCCAAAAATCATGATATGTTTTTACACTGGAATATTACTGAGCGATAAAAATGAACAAATTATAGGTACACACAAATATGGATAAACCTTATCTTTTTAAAATTTTTTTATTTTCTATTTTATTTTTATTTATTTATTTATTTTTGCGGTACGCGGGTCTCTCACTGTTGTGGCCTCTCCCATTGTGGAGCACAGGCTCCGGACGCACAGGCTCAGCGGCTATGGCTCACGGGCCCAGCCGCTCCGTGGCATATGGGATCTTCCCGGACCAGGGCACGAACCTGTGTCCCCTGCATCGGCAGGCGGACTTTCAACCACTGTGCCACCAGGGAAGCCCTTATCTTTTTTTTTAAAAAAATTATTTATTTATTTATTTGGTTGCACCAGGTCTTAGTTGAGGCACACGGGATCTTCGTTGCCACATGCAGGATCTTCATTGTGGCATATGGGATTTTTATTTTTTAGTTGCGGCGGCATGTAGGATCTTTAGTTGTGACATGTGAACTCTTAGCTGTGGCATGTGGGATCTAGTTCACTGATCAGGGATCGAATCCAGGCCCCCTACATTGGGAGCGTGGAGTCTTAGCCACTGGACCACCAGGGAAGTCCCTGGATAAACCTTATAATTGTAACGTTGAGCAAAAGATTTAAGATACAAAAGAAAACTATTAGTATATATCCCTTTACATAAAGTTCAGAAAGAGGGATGTATACACAGTTGGTAAAAACAACTATAACAAAATCAAGGAAGGCATTATTATAAAATCATAATAATGGTTATGGGCAGAAGGCAGAGGGAGGAGGAGATACTCTGGAAAGCATACATGGGTAGGTTGCCAGCAATGTTCTATTTCCTACCTTGTGTGGCAGTAACATCTGCGTTTTTCTATAAACTCTCTTGAATGTGTTATATTTTGCAGTAAAAATAAGCTAAAAACCACTGTCATAGTTAGTTGAAACTGCCTACTTTTTTGAAGATATAAAATAATTTTTAAACTGATACACTGAGGGATTATTTATAACTGCATGAAGTGTACAGATTTTTAGTATGCAAGCTACAGTGTTACCTTTTAGTGATGAGAGGAAATCCTTCATTTAAAAAATGTTGGCAGTAGATTATGGTACACATACTTAAATAGAAATAAGACGTTATTTCTTGTTCCCTGGTGGTTTACATAAATTGGATGGCATATTTTTATTCTATAAGTGTCTAGATGCTATAAATATCTTTACTAAGTTTGCTTTCATTTTCTTCTAGATGTCATGTCAAATAAAAGATTAATTGAGGTGTTTATGGATTTAAAAGTTGTTACTGATTCAGTTGGAATCATTAATTAAGAACAAGTTAGCACAAAAAATTCTCCTACTATCACTAAATCCAGATTAGACTCAAAATTTTCAGTTGAAAATGCTTCACATATTCAAAATAATCTCTTGTGCTATAAAATGTAAGGCTTTGGAGGCTTCATCCTCAGATAATTGTACAGCAAGAAGGATGATTTGCACTCAATTATTCCTATAACCCGAGGTGGTTATTTATAAGGAGATAAACCTGAATATTTATGAGAACCCATGATTTGGAGCCTAACTACTCTTCCAACTTAATTCCTTGCTCCTCTATACTCCCCACTATGAGCTGATGAATATTAAGCTACTTGATGTTTTGTATCTCCATGTCTTCAACTGTTGTGTGAAGATTCCTTTGGTTACATGTTAGAAAAGTCAATTCAAGCTAGGTTAGGAGAAAGTAAATTTTAAAAAAAGTTTGAAAAAGATATTAAATACTTACTGTACAATTCCAAATCAGAAGTAGTAAATATTATTAAAATTTGATGATGTGGTTCCCACCGCATGGACTGACCCCATGCAAAAACACCTGCAACAGTTGTGGTTGGGCCTTACAGCCAGTCATACTAGGGGACCAGCCCAGCACACAAGCATACATGTAGTATTCATAACCCAGCCACAACAAGAGGGTACATGCAGCCCAAACATCGGACACTTCTGGAGTACCTGGTTCTGGTGGCCAGGGAAACCATGCTACTGGGTCCCACATAAAGCCACTCTTTCAAGACTGGGAGATGTAACTAATCTACCTAATATAGAGAAACAAACACAAAAAAAAGCTAGCTAAAATGAGGCTACAAAGGAATAATTTCCAAGAGAAAGGACAAGCCAAAACCTCAGAAAAAAAAAACTAAGCAAGACAAAGATAAACAAGCTACCAGAAAAAGTTAAAAATGGTCATAATGATAGTAACTGAACTCAGGAGAAGAATGGAGGAATACAGTGAGAACTTCAACAAAGAGATAGAAAATGTAAGAAAGAGTCAATGACAGCTGAAGGATACAATAACTGAAATTTAAAAAAATATGCTAGAGGGAATCAATAGCAAATTAGATGATGAAGAAAAACATATTAGTAATCTGGAAGACAGGGTAGTAGAAATTACCCAAGTAGAATAGCACAAAGAAAATAGGTTTTTGAAAAGTGAGACTAGCTTAAGGGATTTATAGTACAACATCAAGTGTACTAACATTCATATTATAGGGGCCCCACAAGGAGAAGAGAGAGAGAAAGGGACAGAAAACATATTTGAAGACATAATGGTTTAAAGCTTTCCTAACCTGATGAAAGAAGTAGACATCCAAGATCAGGAAACAAAGAAGTCCTAAACAAGATGAACTTGAAGAGATTCACACTATGACACATTATAATTAAAATGTCAAAAGTTAGAGACAGAGAATCTTAAAAGGAGCAAGAGAAAAATGTATAGTTATATAAAGGGGAGACACCAAAACAGTATCAGCTGAATTTTCAGCAGAAAATTTATAAGCCAGATGGGAGTGACACAACATATTCAAAGTGCTGAAAGAAAAAAAACTCACAAAGGAGAATATTCTATCCAGCAAGGTTATCATTCAGAACTGAAGGAGAGATAAAAGTGTTTCCCAGAGAAACAAAAGCTAAAAAAAGTTTATCACCACAAACCATCCCCCTTACAAGAAATGTTAAATGTACTTGTTCAAACTGAAAAGAAGAACAAAAGCTAGATATACAAAAAAGTATGAAAGAAAAAATCTCACTGATAAAGGCAAACATATAGTAAAGGTATTGATCAAATACCTATATAGCTACAAGGCTAAAAGAAAAAAGTAATACAATTATCTACATCCACAATAATTAGTTAAGGGATACACAAAAAAAGATGTAAAATATAGCATGAAAAACATAAAACATAGTGGGAGGAGTAAAAATGTAGTGCTTTTAGAATTCACTCAAGCTTAAGCAACCATCAACTTAAAATAGACTGACATATACATAGGTTGTTATATAAAAACCTCATGGTAACCACAAACCAAGAACCAATAATAGGTAAACAAAAATGAAAGAGAAAGGAATCCAAATATAGCACTGAAGAAAGTAATCAAATTGAAAGTGTAGAGAGCAAGAGAAAAAGAAAGGAATAGGGAACTACAAAAACTACCAGAAAACAAGTAACAAAATGGCAATAAATACATACCTCTTAATAATCACTTTAAATGTCTATGGACTAAATGTCCCAATCAAAAGACATAGGGTGGCTGATTGGATAAAAAACAACACCCATCTATATGCTACTTACAGGAGATTCACATCAGAGCTAAAGACACACACAGGCTGAAAGTGGGGGATGGAAAAAGATATTTCATTCAAATGGAACCAGAAAGAAACCTGGGTGGCAATACTTATTTCAGACAAAATAGACTTTGATACAAAGACTGTAACAAAAGACAAAGAAGGGTATTACACAATGATAAATCAACCAACAGAAAGATATACTACTTATAAGTATATGCATTGTAGGAGCACCTAAATACATAAAGCAAATATTAACAGACTTAAAAGATGAAATGGACAATAATAAAACAGTAGGAGGAGACTTTAACATCCCACTTATATCAATGGATAGGTTATCTAGACAGAAAATCTATAAGGAAACATTGACCTTAATGACACATTAGAGCATATGACTTAATATATATGTATAGAACATTCCATCCCAAAGCAGAAGAATACACATTCTTTTCAAGTGCACATGGAACATTCTCCAGAATACATCACATGTTAGGTCAAAAAACAAGTCTCAATACATTTAAAAAGACTGAAATCATATCAAGCATCTTATCCAACTACTACAGTATAAGAATAGAAATCAAATACAGGAAAAAATAGGATAAAACACACAATCATTTGGAGTATAAACAACTTGCTACTAAACAATGAATAGGTTGCTAAAGATATCATTGAGGAAATAGAATGATACCTTGTGACAAATAAGTATGGAAACCCAATGGTCTAAAATCTTTGGAATGTAGCAAAAGCAATTCTAGGAGAAAAGTTCATGTAACACAGGCTTACCACAGGAAATAAGAAAAATCTCAAATAACTATATAACCTTACATCTAACAGAACTAGAAAAAGAAGAAGAACAAAACTAAATGTTTGTAGAAGAAAGAAAATATTAAAGATCAGAGAGAAGTAAATGAAATAAAGACTAAAAAACAACAGAAAAGATCAATAAAACTAAGATCTGGTTCTTTGAAAATATTAACTAGATTGACAAACCTTTAGCTACATTCATCAAGAAAAAAAAAGAGGGCCCAAATAAATAAGTTCAGAAATGAAAGAGAGGTTGCAACTGACATCACAGAAATGCAAAGGATCATAAGAGATTGCTATGAACAATTATATGTCAACAAATTGGACAACCTGCAAGAAATGGGTAAATTCCTAGAAACATATAGTCTTTGATAACTGAATCAGGAAGAAATAAAAAATCTGAACAGACCAGTCATTAATAATGAAATTGAATCATTAATCAAAAATTCTCAACAAAAGAAAGTGATGGACCAGACAGCTTCACAGGTGAACTGTACATTTAAAAAAGAGTTAATATCTATCTTCTCCAACTATTTCAAAAAATTAAAGATAAAGGAATGCTCTCAGCCTAATTCTATGAGGCCAGTATCACCCTGATACCTAAACCAGACAAAGACAGTACAAAAAAAAAAAAAGAAAAAGTAAAAGAAATTTACAGGCCAATATCACTGATGAACATAGATGTAAAAGTTCTCAACAAAATACTAGCAAACCAAATTCAACAATACTTTAGAAATATCATACACCATGGTCAAGTGGGATTTATCCTAGTGGCTCAAGGATGGTTCAATATCTGCAAATTGATCAATGTGATATACCACATTAAAGTGAAAGGTAACAAATCTTAAGATCATCTCAAGATACAGAAAAAGCATTTGATAAAATTCACATCCATTTATGATAAAAACTCTCAGCAAAGTGGGTATAGAGGAAACATGCTGCAACATAATATAAGCCATATAAGCTAAACACACAACAAACAGCATATTCAGCATGAAAAGCTGAAAGCATTTTCTCTAAGATCAGGGAGAGGACAAGGATGCCTACTCTTGCCACTTTTATTCAATATAGTATTGGAAGTCCTAGCTATAATAATGAGACAAGAAAAAGAAATAAAAGAATTCAAAATTGGAAAGGGAGAAGTAAAACTGTCACTGTCTGCAGATAACATAAAACTATATATAGAATACCCCAAAGATGTCCCCTATTAAAACTAATAAATGAATTCAGTAAGTTACAGAATGCAAAATTATTATATAACAATATGTTGCCTTTCTATACACTGTCAATGATCTGTAACAAGATACATTTTTTTATAAATTGCATCAAAAGAGTAAAATACCTAGGAATAAATTTAACCAAGGTGTATGAAGACCTGAAAACTCTAAGACTGATGAATTAAATTAAAGATGATGCAAATAAATTGAAAGATATATTGTACTCATAGATTGGAAGAATTAATATTGCTGAAATGCCCATGCTACCCAAAGCAACCTACAGATTCAATGCAACCCTTATAAAAACACCCATGACATTTTTTTTAAAGAAATAGAGAAAATAATTCTAAAATGTGTATGGACACACAAAAGACTCCAAATAGCCAAAACAATCTTGAGAAAGAAGAACAAATCTAGAAATACCACAATCCCTGATTTCAAACCATACTTTAAAGTTATAGTAATCAAATTCGTATGGTATGGGCACAAAAACAGACACATAGATCAATGGAGCAAAATAGAGAGTCCAGAAATAAACTCATGCTTATATGATCATTTAAACTATGAAAAATGAGACAAGAATATATGATGGGGAAAAGACAACCTCTCTTAAATAAGTATTGTTGGGAAAACTGGACAGCTACATGCAAAAGAATCAAACTAGACCACTTTCTTACACCATAACAAAAATAAACTCAAAGTGGTTTAAAACCTAAAAAATATAAGACATGAAACCATAAAATATTTATCCTAGAATAAAACATAGAAAACCCTTTGACATTATTCTTAGTAGTATTTTTTTTTTAATCTCTCTCCTCAGGCAAGGGAAACAAAAAGCAAAAATATATAAATGGGACTCCTTAAACAAAAAAGCTTTTTTTTTTTTTTTTTTTTTTTTTACGAAAAACCATGAACATAACAAAAAAGCAACCTACTGAATGGGAAAAGATATTTACAAATGATATATCTGATAAGGGAACAATATCTAAAATTTGTTTTAAAAATTTATACAACTCAAAATCAAACAAACAATTCAATTAAAAAATGGGCAGAGGACCTGAATAGTCATTTTTCCAGAAGACATACAGTTGGCCAACAGACACATGAAAAGAAGTTCAACATCATTAATCAATTTTCAGGGAAGTGCAAGTGAAAACCACAATGAGATACCACCTCACTCCTGTCAGAATGGCTATCATCAAAAAAAAAAAAGAAAAAAAGTGGTCAGAAGAACCTAGGAGCAAGATGGGAATAAAGATGCAAACCTACTAGAGAATGGACTTGAGGATACGGGGAGGGGAAAGGGTAAGCTGGGACAAAGTGAGAGAGTGGCATGGACATATATACACTACCAAACGTAAAATAGATAGCTAGTGGGAAGCAGTCACAAAGCACAGGGAGATCAGCTCGGTGCTTTGTGATCACCTAGAGGGGTGGGAGGGAAGGAGTTGCAAGAGGGAAGAGATATGGGGACATATGTATATGTATAACTGATTCACTTTGTTATAAAGCAGAAACTAACACACCATTGTAGAGAAATTATACTCAAATAAAGATGTTAAAAAAAAGACAACAAATAACAAGAGTGATGAAGATGTGGAGAAAAGAGAACCATTGTGCACTGTTGATGGGAATGTAAATTGGTATCACCATTATGGAAATCAGTATGGAGGTTCCTCAAAAAATAGAAAAATATAACTATCACGTGATTCAGCAAATCCACTTCTGAGTATTTACCCAAGGAAAACAAAAACACTAATTAGAAAGGATATATGCACCTCTGTGTTCATTGCAGCACTATTTACAATAGCCAGGATATGGAATCAACCTAAGTGTCTATTGATACATGAATGGATAAAGAAGATGTGGTATATATATATATATATATATATATATATATATACACACACACACAATGGAATATTACTCAACCATAAAAATTTGAAATCTTGTCATTTTCAGCAACATGGATGGACCTAGATAGTATTATGCCAAGTTAAATTAATCAGACAAAGACAAATACCATATCATTCCACTTATTTGTGGAACGTAGAAAACAAAACAAACAAAACTGAAACAGAAAAAAACTCATGGAGACAGAGAACAAACTGGTGATTGCCAGAGGGAAAGGTATTAGGGGTTTGGGAGAAATGGGTGAAAGGAATTAAGAGGTACAAACTTCCAGTTATAATGTCACAGGGATTAATAACTTTTTATGGTAATAGATGGTAGCTAGACTTATTAGGGTCATCATTATGTAATGTGTTTTAACGTCAAATCACCTTGCTGTATACCTAAAATTAAGATAATATTGCAGGTCAACTATACTTCAATAAAAAGAAAAATATTTGGCTTTGGATATTCACAAATTTTATGTATACTCCATGGGTAATTTTTTCTTCACATGAGATGATACCATTTATATTGCTCTTCCAATGTGTTTTTTCATTTAATGAACAACATTCCAAGACATTATTAAAGAGTAAATTAGATGAATTCCTCATTTTGTAATGGCTGCATTGTGTAGTTTGACATATAGTTACAGTTTTAAACAAGAATTTATGGACATTATACTGGGACTATCTCATGCAAAATTCAAGGTAAAGTCAAACAACCATCAGGGAGAATAGAGGAAACAAGGAAACTCTGCAGCTGGAATCCTTTGACATTCCTTCTAGAGCTGTGTGATTATTATGTCTCTCAGGTAAAATTCCTCGAAGAGTATTGGGCTGGTCTAGCTGAAGTCAGGTGCTACACTTTGTCCAATGAGGTTTGACCGAGGGGTCAGGACCACATAGAAAATAACGTGGCTGCCAACAACCAATACCTGAGGTGGGATGCAGAGCCTATGTCTTGATTTTGTCTTTCTGGTGTTTATCCAGTGTCTTACCATCTCCATAGAAAGAGTTGTGACAAAGTATCTCTCTGTAATAAATTGTCCTCCCCTAATATTTTCCCTTTACTTCAGTGTTTTACTGATATCGTGTGCTAAATTAAAATATTATTTGTGTGACAGGCCCTGAAATTCAGGTTCAGAGTAGGCCAGCCCTGTGAGCAGCAATGAGAGGAGGGAAAGGAAGCCTGTATGAGACCTGAGTCATAGATCCTTGCTTTCCGTATCCAATACACCCTCCCCCATTTGCTTTGTCTAGCTCCCAACCTGCATGTCCAACTGCTTACCAATACCTTCATCTAGACATACAGTGGATACTTCAAATCAGCATTTCCAACACTGAATTAACCTTCTTTTCACAGACTTCTACTTGTTCTGGCTTACCTCAATTAATAGCACCTCCAGACAACTCCTTCCTCACTCTGCTTTCCAATCAGTCACCAGCTCCTGTCAGTTCTTCCTTTACGGCCTCTCAAATCACTCCACTTTTCTCCAGTCCATTGGCACTGCCCTAGTTTCGACTACCATATGCTCTAGTCTGGACAACTGCAATCTCTAACTCATCTAACTTATTGCTTCCAATCATGCTCCCTACAATCAGTTCTCAACCCTGCAGCAAGTGACAACAAAATTTTTCTTGCAACTATTCTCTCTTCAGAATAAAACCGGGAGTCCCTAGCATAGCCTGACACAGGATAGCATTGCTCAGTCAGCTAGGCATTCCACAAATTGCCATCTTCTTCCATCTTAGCCTCTATCTTCCTTCCTTATTACCCTTTTTCTCTATTTTCTTTTAGCTCCCTGATTTCTTGCCTCTAGAGCAATGATTTTGAGCCTTGACTGCACATTAGAAAACTCACCTGGAGAACTTTAAAAAATCCTATCACCCTGGTCATCCCAAGCCAAGTAAATCAGAACCTCTGGGGGAGGAACCCAGGGATCAATACGTTTTTAAAGCTTCCCAGATGATTAAAACGTGCATCCAAGTTTGCGAGCCTCTGCATCTTGTTTATGTTTTCTTCCTCTACCTGACCCAATCCCTATCCCCACTTTGTTTATTCTCTCTCCCCCTCCGCAAGCTGCCTAGCTCCTACTCATCCTATAGATTTTAGCTTGTAACATGGGCGCACCAGGAAACCCTTCTTAGCCACAAGGAATAAATTATGTGAATAGACGCAGAATTTTGAACAATAAAACTCTCAAGATCTCTAAATTCATATCTATAAATTATCCTTTGGACCATTTGATATCTATGTAATACATATTTTGCAGATTTAACTGTGTTTATCAGGCCAACAATATACATTCCTTAATTTATTACCAACTGTCAGAGTTTGTGCTAGATGATTTGTCTACATTATCTCATTTAATAATAAATGAGATTTATTTATAATTTTCAACAATCTTAAGGAAGTATTCAAATCCCATTTTATTGCTGAGAAAACTGAAGCTTGGACAATTTAATACATTTCCCAAATAAACACTAAAACTAAAGTCTAGATACCAATACAAGTCACAAAAAAGCAGAATATAAAATATTCCCCAGTCTAATTTTTTTTTAAAAATCAAAGTACTGTGTAGTAGCAAAAACATAATTTGCAGATATGTATTTTGAGTTTCAACTTTTCTAAAAATTTAAATGTCACAGAATAAGTCAATTTTCATTGTAGTATAAAATTAATCAGACACAGTTAGTTGTTACATGTTTTACAAAATATAGTCTGTTGATCAAGTTACCTGGTTTTTTCCTGATCAACCCTTTTTTGTAAAACTCCTGGCAATGAAGTTGATGCATTATTAAGATAAATTGTATGTCATTTTTAAATAAATTATGTCTTTCTGTTGGTTTGAGTGCTATAAAAAAAATCACAGTATGGTGAATAAAAAGTTTTGAAATCCTTTAAACAAGAAACTTTTTTGAAATGTATGTTTTTTAAATGTTAGATGCTTATGGAAAAAACTACTCAGCGGCATAGCAGAAGAATAATAAAAATGCCTAAATATCAGCTAATGATTTTACGACATACACCAGTGTGTCTGATAAGCACAAGATTCAGATAAGGGAAATGTCAACTTAGTTTATTTTGCTTTAAATTAGGAAACAGTTCCTTTCCAATTCTAATGTATACTTAATGGGGAGCCTTGTAAAAACAACAGTTAGGAATAAAAGCTTAAAACAAGATTTTTAGCAGTTTTAATGCTTCAGAGATCTTTGTATCTACTGCATTGTTAATAGACATTAAGGTTTCAGAACCAGAACATATACCTCACTCTTTTTATTCACTACCACTTCCTCTCTCCTCTCCTCTTCTCCCCTCCCCTTAGCTCTCATAATCTCTCTTTATTTTTTCCAGCTTGCTCTATGTGCTTACCTCCTGTATAATTAGCATAAATAATCAGCAATATAGGACCGGTGTGATACAAATGGCACACCCTGGTTGTGTTGTCAGCAACCACTTCAAGTGGTGGCAGTCTAAACATTTGCACTCTTCTTGTCACAATGTCTCATATTTAAGTATTTCATCACAAGTAATTCTTTTAAAATCCAGTAGGTAAAATATCTGTATGTCTCTCCATGGTTAATACCTGACCCATAAACCACATTTCCCTATCCATTGAAGTGTTGACTGGCCAAAACACTTGACTCTACATGCCTGGAAAGGGTGTTAGCTACAGCTCAGAATTATTCCTTCAAATTAAAACAAAGCACAAGAAACCAAAATTGTTCTTCCCTATTAAGAACTGAGCAGAGGAAAACAGAGGGTTTGTTTAGCAATAAACCAAGTAAAACCAGGGCTATGGTACCTTCTACTTTGCCAAGGCTAAAGTAAGGCCATGACTTCAGGGATTACAAGATTCCAGGAAGGGAACAACCTGGCACTTTCTGGAGCCAGTTATTAATGTGATAGATAAAAAAATAGCAGAGGTTCCCAGTAAATAATAAAATATGCAGGAAAATCCCTTATTTGTTTATTTGCCCATTCCCTGTCTTCACTGCCAGACTCAAGATTCTGGAGTTACTATTTCCCCTCCTTGGGCTCTGTTGAGTATTCTGTGAGTCTTCCCAGCTGCAAGACAATTTTTCATCCCCATTCTTCCCAAAGGAAGTGTGAGCTTCTTTAGCATGTAATAATGAATTCCCAGTTTTGAAGAGGTAGAAAACTCTAATTTCCAAATCACTAGTACTACTCCGCACCCACACATATATGGGGCCCAAGATGTGTACAAGGACAAAATTATACCGTTAGATAGTACTGTACAAACTAGTCAGATTCCCTAACTCAAAAGTGAAGAAATTGTGGGTGAGAGAATTCATTTGCTCAAATTCACACTACTTACTGGCTAACTAGAATAGGATTTAGAGTTCCAGTTGAGTATATTTCCTAACTATTTATCTTAGTAAACTAATTTTGTTTACAAAATTTTATGACATCTTTTAATATAAGTTGGAGACACCTGTGTCATCACAAAACTCGGGGTGGGATCACTGCCAAAGAGAAGCATAGGATTTAATTGAAATTGAAAAAAATTCAATTTGTGCTGTGCTTATTCACAAGCTTCACTGATGCCAGATTTTTTTCCTTCAGTGTCTGGGTTTTGTTGGCACAAAAAAATTACCCCCCTGGGTGATCTGTTTCTTTTCATAAATTTGCAATGCAATTTCAACTGTTGCATTTTCTTGCATTTTCCTTTGATTTGTCATTGTCATCCTTTCCAGTATTGACTAACCATTGCATACCGTTTTCTTTTTTTTAATTTTAATTTATTTATTTTATTTATTTTTGGCTGTTTTGGGTCTTCGTTGCTGCAGGTGGGCTTTCTCTAGTTGTGGCGAGTCGGGGCTACTCTTCTTTGCAGTACACGGGCTTCTCACTGAGGTGGCTTCTCTTGTTGCGGAGCATGGGTTCTAGGCACGCAGGCTTCAGTATTTGTGACCCGCGGGCTCAGTAGTTGTGGTGCACGGGCTTAGTTGCTCTGCAGCATGTAGGATCTTCCTGGACCAGGGATCGAATCCATGTCCCCTGCATTGGCAGGAGGATTCTTAACCACTGTGCCACCAGGGAAGCCCGCACACCCTGTTTTCAAACAAGATGGTACAGCTTCTTCAGAGAAACTACTGAGAAACTTGAGGAAGATTACCTGTTTATCTAAGGTAATTGCCTCTTAACTCTCTGTTTTTTGTAGCTCTTCTTCTTGACCCAGGTAGGTGGCTTCTGGAATAAACCAACGGGGCCAAACCCATTCTGAAAACCTGTCTTAAGAAGTCTTATATCAGCTTTGCTTCACACTCATTTGCCAAACATCAAATAGATCCCTTCTCCTCTTCCTTAGGTCTCCAATGACCAGCTGATTTAGATGTAGACTTCATGAAGTCCATGCATAATTGTTCTTACTTTGAAGCATTTAGTTCAATGACATATCTATGATGTATCTATGTTAAGTGCTAGCTCTGTAAGCACATGTGATGAATGCTTCCCAAACGTAATTCCAATATACAATTCCAGATTCTCCAGTATCCAGGACACCCAACAGGTACTACAAAATATTACTTAGCTGCAGCCTGTGCTCTGGATCAATGACACTTCTTCAATCCCAACCAGACCTTTACATTGGAAACTATAGATATCGTTTTCCCTACTTTTAAATTTAGATATAACTAAAACATTGCATGCTTATCTTCCAGACTGTGAGTTCCTTAAGGACAATGACTATGAAGTATTTAACTTTGACTTCCCAGTGACTAAAAGCCTGATATTTTAAGGGTATTTAATAAATGATGAATCAATAAATGAATGAATAAATAAGAAATGAATGAATGTGCTTCAAATCCCTCCCATACAAAGATAATGCTATTGATACTATACATTAATTAAGGCCAATTTTCTCTTCTGTGATAATTGTTTCTTTGCCCTTTCCCTACCGCAGCTCCCTTTCTTCATCTCCACCTCAAAAGGAACTATCCCTTTTCTGCTATGGTCCAACATTGTAGGAAACTGCAAGGCTTGTAGAAGATGCTGGTCTCATATATCAAAATAATAATTTGGCATGGCTTAATAAATTATGGGATATTAATTAGGGACAATAATCAGAATTCCAATCTGTAAGCAAAACTAACATTCTTCATTAACATATTATCTGGGGCCTGAGCATTGAAAGGGGGCACACCATTTCAAAGTTAGGGAAGCTAGACTGGAACTCAGTTAGGAAAGGAATTGGAAGCAGAGTAAGGTGGAGTTATAATACCAACTGGTGTGAAAATAGATGGGAACTTCTAAATGCAACCACAGAGACAACTCATATCTTCCCCACCCCCTGCAAGGAGATTGGATTGTTGATGGTTACTCAGCAACCACACTCTTTTGCACATACCCATCTCAGTGACTTCTCACTTTTTTCCCTTTTAGAGCTGCCTTTGATATTCGTTTATTACTCACATTTCAGATATCAGCAAATGTACAGTTTGTTCTGAAATCTGAACCCTACTCAAGATGGTCCATCTGCTACAGAGAGCTCTGTGTCACTGACCACACAGACTAAGGACAATAGCTATGGCAGAGTATTTTAAATGTACAAATCCTTCACTGCTGAGTTCCACTTCTAGAAATTTAATCTAAGGAAATATTCAGAAATGTGCTCACACTGATTTCTCATTATTTATAATGTCAAAAAACTGGAAACAATCTTAAATAAAGTTTTACACTAGAAATTGGTTTAGTAAATTATGATACCTCCATACAATCAAATACCTTCAACTAAAAATCAAGTCATGATGCCATATTAACATTTTTATTATCATGAAAACCTGATTATCATATATTCTTTTAAAATGCATACTATTGAGTTATTTTATTACATATGTAAATATGCACATGAAAAAATCCTAGAAGGATAAAAGTAAAATGTTAACAGTGGTTATCTTTGGGTGGTAAGATTATAGTAAGCATTAATAACTTTTTAGTTTTGGGGCATTTTCCTAGGTTTCTGATTTGAAAATATATTTTTTTGTAACTAAAGCATTAATTAAAAAAAATAGAACAGGCAAAAGAGGAGATTAACTATTTGTTGGGAATTCAAGAGCAATGAAATTTCTCCCGTCTTCAAAATTATCTCTGCAATAAGCTTATTGATGTCTAAAATTTAAATTTAGAGACTCATTTCTTTGTTCTTACTATCTTTTGATATCTTTCAATATCTATATTGAAAATATATCTAAAAGGCAAAACATTCATTCCACTAAACATTTATACAGATAGGAGGCCAATGCTTTTTAAGCTATGTCTGTGAAATCAATTTATTAGATCTTAGCTTGAATATAAAATAAATTAAATGGAGTAGAATAGAAAATATCTGAGTTTATCCTTCCTAATAAAGGAAGGTATTATTTCAGGATACTTTAACTTCAGTTATATATGTGTGTATCAGGACATGAGGTAAAATGTATTCTTTATGGAAGGACATGGTTGATCAGTTTGAAATTCACTGTGATAGTGTGAACACATAGACTAGATCTTCTTCTGAAACGTTTTTTTTTTTTTTGCGGTACGCGGACCTCTCACTGTTGTGGCCTCTCCCGTTGTGGAGCACAGGCTCCGGACGCGCAGGCTCAGCAGCTGTGGCTCACGGGCCCAGCCGCTCCGCGGCATGTGGGATCTTCCCGGACCAGGGCACGAACCCGTGTCCCCTGCATCGGCAGGCGGACTCTCAACCACTGCGCCACCAGGGAAGCCCTGAAACGTGTTTTAGATTGTGGCAGAAGATATTTGTGAAAGGGCACTGGATGCTTCAAGTAGTTGAAAGGGAAATTCCTAGGTTTTAAGAATGCAGAAAGGGAGATGAGAGTATCAAAGGACACAATTCATTCTGTGGCTGTCTTTAGCTCCCTTTGGCTCCCCTGGGGAAACTAAAATATAGCACAGAGCCCCATTCAGCAGTTGTAGCGGATAGAACTTTTATAGTTACTAAAGTTTAGGAGTATAGGATCAGCGTAACTCATTGAGCTCTTTAAGATCTTATTATCTGTTGGTATCTACAATTTGTTGGTACTTGTTCTGTGGTGTGAAAGTGAAAGCATACACCTCAGGTTAGGATTTGAACCCAAGGGCTGGGACTCAAACCCAGCCAAAATCCATATTGGGACTTGAACCCATGGTCTTTTAATTAGAATTGTTCACCTGGTGTTAGGGCTTACTGAGGCTCAGGTTCTTTGTGTTTCACTGCAGAATGAATTCAGCAAGAAGCAAAGTGATAGGCAAGAAGTAGATTTATTAATATAGGATGCTTGTGAGAGATGTAAGTGAGCAGGCAAGGGGGCTCTGCCCCAAGAATTAAGTAGGCTACATTTTTATAATCAAAAGAAAGTGGGGAGGGGAAGAAGACCAACTTCCTCATTCTTTGAGTAGATGTCAGGCTTACATTATTAGCTCCTTCTCAACATTGGGCAGGAGAGTGTTTGACCCTATAAGGTCAAACTAGGACTGTTATGGCACTTATTCAAATCAGCAGAAGGGTGGTACTATATACTAAAATATGTTAAGTCATCTCGGGTTTCAGTATAATGAGAGTCTTCCTTCTACTTTGGAATGTCACCTTTCCCTTGGTTATTCCTATCCTTGGTTCTAAGGATCATTATCTTGCTGGACTGAACTAGCAGAATGCAGGCCTCATTTTTTCATTTAATGGCCTGGGGCCTTTCTTGTGCTTTTATTGATGGCTTTATAGTTAAGCAAGCCTGCTTTGTTCCACAACGTTCTGATAGTTTTCTTGAGTGATCATTAATGTATAGTGGTTTCCCAAAGTTCCCTCTATGATGTATAATCCCCTAATGGGATTTCTAAAACTACCTGTGTAACTATCCTACTCTTTCCCTATCAAAAGTGGTACTAATCTGTATAAACCATATTTATGGTAACTGAATGATCAAATATATTAATATACTTCCAAATAACATAAGGAAGAGACTGTAGTGCCTTCTTTGACCTTCTAGAATCCAAGATTCTAAACGGTTTGGGAAGTCAAAATTTATCCTGACTTCTTATTCTGCACCAGTTCATGGATTTGCATCCTTTCTTGGATATTCTTTGTTGCTATACAGCCCAGAACTTCTCATCTGAGCAAAGGAATCTGGGGAAAAATACAGTAAATTGTCATGATTTTATGTGTTGCCTCTTCAATGGATATTTGCATTCAAAGGAGGACCTAGTACTGTTGAGAAAGATCTTTAGCACACAAAAATGAGTCCAATCTGTGACAGGCCAGGAATAGATCTGTAGTGGATATTTCTCATGCTTTGACCTTTGTAATCTTTTGACATCCTCCCCCAAGGTAGACATCTAAGCCACAGACAGGTGACCTTAGCTCTGCTAATCACATGCATTCAGTTGAGACTTTCAGTTGGAGGAGAGTAATGTGAGGAGGCAGGCATTGTATTAAATACATTTTTCTAGTGAAGGTGGTTGCAGCGGCATACAGTTTTCAGGGGGGCAGTCGTAGAGTCCTTGGTATCTAATGCCCAAGGTCAGTGGTGTGAGTTGGGTTGTCTGTGCCCAGTAGGAGAGCAATGAGATCTTGGCTGTAGTGGTTCTGCAATGTGATTGGGGCTTTGTTTCTGGCTGCATTGTTTACAAACCTGACTCTCTGGCCGTGGTAGAAATCTGTGCCATTTCTAGTATCTGTTAACATATTTCTTGCTGTTTAAATTAGTTAGAATGAGTTTTGTTGTTTGTGACTAAAAACTTCAATTGGTTACTGTCTTCCTTCAAATCATATTATGTAGACAAAGGTGGGCGAACTATGGGAAAATCCACCGGTGATGTCAGATGGTTCTTCCATGTACGTTATCTAATACTTACTTATGTATATTTTCTTTTTGGGAAGGACAGAGAACAACTGATGGAAATCTATTATTTAACTTTTAGTTATTCGTATAAGTGATGTTTAGTTAGAGTTCTTAAAGGTGAATTATTGAAGACTAGGATAAAGGCCTTGAGATATAAGTCAACTCTTTCTTTTGACATTTGCTGGAATGACTACTTTTTTTCATGTCTTGTTCTACTAGGAAGAAATTGTAATATTGAATTTACACTAATTAATGGATTCTGTTCATGTGTACAAGAAATAAAGTAAAAGAGTTATAAAGTAGATAAGTAGATAAAAAATTAAAAAATGACATCCTTTTATTCATTCATTATAGTCTTTAAACTATAAAACATTACAAGCAAAATAAAAATTTCAAAGTTGTTTTCACTTTTGTATTGACCCAGTCTATCTGATAAATAATACAAAAGTATAATTTAATCTACTGCTTGGCACATAGAGATCAACAAATACTTTTAACTAAAAGAATAAATGGCTTAGTAAGGAGAACCGAAGGTTATGCAATTTTCATTAATTCAATGGGCTTTACAATCACAACAGCCGAACTTTCTGCACCATTGCTTCAAGAATTCTGTTGAATTCACATATTGGGAGGAGCATAATGAAAACCAAACATTCAGGTCATTAAAATGTTACACAGAAAAGACAATTTTAAAGTTTTTATTCAATATGCATTAGTGTGTGTGTGTTTTCTTTTTTAAAACTATTTCTACTTTTAATTCTGAAAGATGAAGATAATCATTTAGGAATTGTCATATTACCTTTTTCTTATAATTTGCTAAGTGGAAGAGTTTTTGAGATTAGGCTTAAGTCTTCTAAGGCCCAATAAGCAGACAAGTAAATATCAGTGACTAACATTTGAACTTTAATCATGATTATGATGGTTTAAGTTTTTATTAGCCACTTTACTATAACTCTCATCAGCAAAGAATCTGAGTTTTGGTGCTATTTATGAAGAAAAATGGCTTCAACATTGCAATACACAGAATGAAAGCATTGTGTGTACCATGAGACTTTTTAGGTACATATCAAATTAGTGTAACTGTTAATTACATTTGGAAAAATGGGAGGAAAGTGTAGATTGAAAATTCTGACCTGGAGTAGGCTGACAGTGAAAATAATTAAATAAAGTAAAATACATCTTGTCAACTCAAAAACTATCTATTTTCAAGGTTTTCTGGGTTAGACGGCATTTTTAAAATTGCTTTGAACAAATGTCTTTGAAATGTTTGCAAAACTACTTGGAGAAGCTGAGCTAATGTTTCTTAAGCAAGGAGCTGGAAGGAAAAGAAGGGTGGTAGCAGGCTGCTGAAGTAAAACACTTCTGCACAGAGTCAAGTTTATGGTGGCATTAAAGAGCAAAACTCTGGAGCTGGACAGATTTGGTCTCTGTGTTATTTAATCTCTCTATTTTTCAGTTTCCATATTATTAAATGCACTTACCCTTCAGGATTTTAAGTGTTAAATGAAAAGTACTTTGCATAGTACATGGAATGTAATAAACTCCATAATAAATGGTGATGATGTGGTAATAATAAAGGTAATGACAATGCTATTTTGAGGGAAGCAGGCAAGAGGAGGGCAGTGCTTTTTATATGTGCTTGTCAATTCTCATGCTGCACTAGACCTACTAAAGCAGAACTTCAGGGGTTGGGACCTAAAAAATATATATATAAATATATATATATATATATTTTTTTGTGGTATGCGGCCCTCTTACTGTTGTGGGCTCTCTCGCTGGGGAGCAGAGGCTCCGGATGCGCAGGCTCAGCAGCCGTGGCCCACGGGCCCAGCTGCTCCGTGGCATGTGGGATCTTTCCGAACTGGGGCACGAACCCGTGTCCCCTGCATCGGCAGGCGGACTCTCAACCACTGCGCCACCAGGGAAGCCCTAAAAAAATATATTTTAAAAAATCCCCTGGAGACTGTGTTAATAGGCTAACTTTGACGACCACTGGAATTTAGTAAATGTTGCTGGCATCTTATTGACTTTTGTGGTGTGAAGAAAACCGTAACCAAGAAAAGAACTCATACTTCTTTACACCTATGTGAATCTCTAGATGTGATATGAAACTACCTTACAGTTACACACAAAGATTGTGTGTTAGCTTAAATAATCTCTTCAATTAAAAAATAAGTAAATAAACAGATCTTAACATTCTTAAGACCAATAAACACATTAAAAAAGCAAATAGCTAAGCTTATGTTGATTCATAAATAATATCTCTGACCAGTGAAGGTATCAGCTGTAGGTGGTTTGGAACTCAAGTGAGACCTGAGGCAGAGTTTACAAACACTATTTTCCTTCATATTCCTAATAGTTGTCCTCTAATCCTATTCTAGAAAGCTCAGTGTCACCATGGGGCTGCAATCCTAATTCTGACCCCATAGTTTTCTTCTCTGACAGATAAGGTGGACCCATGGACACTTCTCTGCATCCTTAAGTGGATAAGACCAAGCTCTGGGGGTAAAAAGTGTTGGTGAGGATGTGGAGAAAAAGGAACCCTTGTGCACTGTTGGTGAGAATTTGGGCAGCCACTATGGAAAACAGTATGATAGACTCCAGCAATCCCACTTCTGGGTATATATCCAAAGTTATTAAAATTAGGATTTCAAAAAGATATCTGTACTCCCATATTTATTGCAACATTATTCACAATAGCCAATATATGGAAACAACATAAGTGTCCATCAAAAGATGGATGGATAAAGAATATGTAGTAGGGCTTCCCTGGTGGCGCGGTGGTTGAGAGTCCACCTGCCAATGCAGGGGACACGGGTTCATGCCCCGGTCCGGGAGGGTCCCACATGCCGCGGAGCAGCTGGGCCCGTGAGCCTTGGCGGCTGAACCTGCACGTCCAGAGCCTGTGCTCTGCAATGGGAGAGGCCACAACAGTGAGAGGCCTGTGTATTGCAAAAAAAAAGAATATGTAGTATATACATTGAAATATATACAATGAAATATTATTCAACTGTAAGAAAGAAGGAAATCCTGCTATTTGCAACGACTTGTATGCACCTTGAGGGCATTATGCTAAGTGAAATAAGTCAGACAGAGAAAGACAAATACTGTATAATATCCATTATATGTGGAATCTCAAAAAGCCAAATTCATAGAAAGAGAGTAAAGTAGTGGTTACCATGGCTGAGGGTGGGGAAAATGGGGAGATGTTGGTTAAAGAGTACAAATTTCCAATTATAAGATTAACACAGGATTAAATATACAGGATTATATTTAATTACATAATTAAATATATTAAATCCTGTATATTAAATATACAGGATTATATTTATATTATGCTGTATATTTAATCCTCAGAATATATAAGATTTTCCTGTGCATATAAGATTTTATATGCACAGAAAAATATTTATAATCTATGCTTATAGTTAATATTGCTGTATTATATACTTGGAAGTTGCTAAGAGACATCTTAAAAATTCTCACCACAAAAAAGAAACAGTAAATATGTGACAGGACCAAGGTGTTAGCTAATGATACAGTGGTACAGATTTTGCAATATATAAATGTATCAAATCAACACATTGTACACCTAACCTTACACAATGTTATATATCTATTTCTCAATAAAGCTGGGAAGAAAGGACTAATCTCTGAGATATCAGTGAATGTTTACTGGACTGTAAAATAAAGCAAATGAAATTGCTTCACTTATTTAAAATGACTGTGAAGATTTACTGAAGTCCATGCATTTGCTCCCAATCTTGAGTCCATGCAATGCATTTATTTTAGGTACTTTTGGAATAATTTGTATTCTCTGAACTCAAGTCAGTCACATGTTCTGAGATATAGTCTGCATAGGAGCATTACCTACTGCGATATACTCAAGTTTACCACTCAGGGAAAAACGTCCTTTTAAAACATAATTTTAAAAGGATAAATCTGACTTCTGGAAGATTGAGAGGGAACTAGACAATGACCCTTTAGCAGCACTTTTTGGTGAGCATCAAAGGCAAGACAATAACATTAATAATGTAACATTTGTATAACACTTTACAATTTAGAAAAGGCTTTGCAAATGCTGTTTTACATTTTGAGTTTTGAGAACACTTATTTTATTTAGTTTGATTTCTGTAGTCAAAAAGAAAAGGAAAAGAGAGCAACATTATGGAATTACCTGCCCAAATATACAGGTATTAACTGCTGGAGTTGGATCTTTAGTTTCAATGCTCTATTGACTAAATGATGTTCATGACTTCAAGTCCAATATTTGCATTGTAAAAAGTTTATATGAACATGGTTTGTATGTAGTAAAGAAATACTAGCTTATCAACTTTTGGTGTTGATTCTAAAATTAAGTATGATAGTTCCTTTACAGAGGTTTTACTAATTGGGTCAAGGAGCTAACTTACTGAAGCCTCAACTAGGAGATAACTTCGTATCACAATTCATAGTGTTTCATAATATCCTCTGTGTCCACATAGAAATTTCACTGGCTTCAGCAATTCTTTCTCAACAGGTAGTTAGAAAAAGAAAGCTACCATATTAAGCACACAGATATATTGCAGAGATTCTTGTATGAGGAATAAAATTCTAAAATTAAAAGGGTAATAATAAAATTCTCATTGAATTAATTACATAGAATGAGACTCAGATCCAATAATAATTACATAGTGTTTTAATAACACTCTATAATCACTAACTAGATAATTCAAACATCTTCCCTACAAAGTAGTGTGAATATTGTCTTTGTGGTTTAGAATTATCATTTCTGATTAAATGTTTTTATAAAAATCATGCCACTTCATTGTATTTATAGCTTGTTTCTTCTCACTAATTTAAAGAACTTAACTTAGACATTAATTAAGCCATCTGTCATGATTCTGTAGCCATGTGTTAATTTTCTGATAGGTATGGAGGGGAATAAAGGAGAGGCATAGATTTACACTATAGGATATGTATACATATACAAATGTGTGTGTGTACACCTATGCTAGATTGTGAAAACACACATATACACACATATACATACCCTGTGTAATTCATAAAGTCTCTCAGAATGTACTACTAACCATTTTAAATGGAAATCATTGGGAGCTGAAAGGGTGGCATGAAAAAATATTTGTAGAAATGAACTAAAGAAGAGGTAGCAACTTTCTTAACCTGAATTAGATACAACAGCAAATCATTTTTGGTTTTGTTCTATTGTTAGCATACTCCTTTAGCTCCAGCAAACTTTTCTGATAATGATATCTAACCAAAGAAGGCAGCATATATTTTAAGAGCACTGGTTTTGGAGTTTAAAGACCTGGTAACGTTAGGGAAACACCTTGACCATCATTTTCCTCATATGTAAAATGAAACTAATTATCTAATTAGTGATTATAGAGCGTTAGGTGAAATGGTATGAAGTAAATCAAAGCTGAAAGGGACACAAAATCATGCTTATGACAGTTGATTAGAAAATAGTAAGCAATCACTGCAATTCCCTTGGATTTTTAATGGAGCATATATTTCAACTAAACTTGAATGTAATTTAACTGTAATATTGTTTAAGTCTATAGTAGAAATGTGCATTTTCTAGATTCAGGACACAAATTCTTTTCCTTAATTAAAAAAAAATTATGCCTTGTTTAAAATCTCCAACAATACAGTGCAAAACACACTATTGAATGCTTGTCTGTTCCCACAGAATATCCTCTCAGAGAATTTAACTTCTGTCTTCAATTTTCAGAATGGGTGGAGAAAATTTAACTTTATATGACATTTCCTTTCCTTTTATTTTTCAAATTATGAGAGATTTCAAACTTACGAAAAGTAATAATAGTAGCAAATAGTGGCACCAGGTTTGGTTCTCAAGCATTTTACATGTATTGAGTCATTAGATTTTCACAGTAACACTTTGAGGCAAATACATCAATTCTCTTCATTTTACAAGTGAAAAAAGTGAGGTTTGATGTAAGGTAACTAATAAACAGCAGAACTGGGATGTGAATGCAGGTCACTTGACTCTGCAGTCTGGGTCTTAACCATGTCACAATACTATCTACTTTGTAAAAAGGGAAAGTAAGCCTCAAAATATGATAAATGTTAAATTTTGCCATGTTTTCTCCAGATTACTTTCTTCTTTGGGTGGCAGTAAGAAGATGATAAACAGAACAGAGGTAGTTGACCCCCATCTTGTGCCCCTTTCCAAATTCAGTGTCCTCCACAGAGCATTTCTACAGAGGCAACATTAGTCAGGAAACTAGTAGTTTCTTCATCAGTGGCACAGTGTGTCTTTGAAAATTTAAGCCTGAAAATGCCATAAGTATATTAGAAAATTTGGTTTAAAAAGTTTAATTACTAGTTAGATGTTAAAAAAATCATTAAGGTGTTTTACAAGTTTTGGTGGACAATTTGTTCTTCATTAGAAACATTTACCTTCCATTATACTAGAAGAAAATAGAAAGAACTGTATAAAATTCAGAACCAATTCAGCCTGATTTTATCACAATTCAGTCATTATAATAAACTCCTTATACAACATTCTTCTTTCCAAAGTATGCATTCTTTATGGGTTTTACTGTGGTACTCAATAGCAAGACTTTTATTATCAGTGTTTCTGCATAATTTAGATAGTGAATTTAAGAGTTAAGATTTAAGAATTTCCACAGGGAGAAACTAAGATGGTGGGGTAAAAGGATATGGAGGTCACCTCCTCCCATGAACACACCAAAAATACATCTGCATGTGGAACAATTCTCGTTGAAAACTAACTGGAAACTGGCAGAAGGACTCTTATACAACAAAGGCTGAAAGAAAGATACACATGTAATTGGAATGAGAAGACCTGTGCCCCTGGAAGGAGACTCAGAGTAATAGGTAGATTGCATGAGTGAACACCTGCTCTGGAGAGTGAAAGGGCTGAGCCACAGACTGGGCATCCCAGTCCTGAGGCCCTATGCATAGTAGACAAACCCCTTTGGCTGGTTGGAGAACTTCTGGAACAGATAGAAATGTTGGAGAATCAGGGACTCCACTAGAGAGGAGTGTGCCTTGCCTTCAAGCAAGGCAGAGAGGGATCTGCCCTAGAAGCTGCTAGGTTTCCCAAGAAACTGCTTCACGATGCTCCCCAGCCCGAGGTGAGTGAATGCCCAGACTCCACTTGCTCCATGCCACAGTGCAACACTGGATCTAGGGTGACTGGGACCTGGGAAAAGACATGACCTTGGGACACAGAGGTAACCTAGTCCTCAGGCACAGCCCAAGTGGGGCAGCAGTGGTGTTGGCATTTACTCAAGTGGTACACTAGAAGCAGCCCAGACTTCTGATGATGAAAAGCTGAAAACTTTCCTGCTAAATTCAGGAACAAGACAAGGATGCCCACTCTCACCACTTCTATTTGACAAAGTATTGGAAGTACTAGCCACAGCAGTCAGACAAGAAAAAGAAATGAAATGTATCCAAATTGGAAGGGAAGAATCAAAACTGTCACTATTTGCACTACACTACACACTACATAGTGAACCCTAAAGTCTCTACACAAAAACTACTAGAACTAATAAATGATTTCAACAAGGTAGCAGGATACGAGTAACATACAGAAATCAGTTGTGTTTCTATACATTAATAATGAGATATCAGAAAGAGAAAGTAAAAAAAAAAAAACCCAATCCAGTTTCATCAGAAGAAAGAAAGAAAGAAAGAAGGAAAGAAACCTAGGAATTAACTGAACCAAGAAAGTGAAAGACCTATACTCTGAAAACTATAAAACATTGATGAATGAAATTGAAGATAATACAAAGAAATGGAAAGATAACCTGTGCTCTGGGATTGAAAGGATTAATATTGTTAAAATGGCAATACTACCTAAAGCAATCTACAAATTTAACAAGATTCCTATCGAAATACCCATTATATTTTTCACAGAATTAGAACAAACAATCCTAAAATTCATTCCAAGACCCCCGTTGATTTCCCAAGTGATTTTGTGAAAAAATTAGAGGTTATCACTCTCCCAGACTTTACACTACATAGCAACAGTAAACAGAACAGCAAGGTACTGGCTCAATAACAGACATATAAATCAATAGAACAAAATAGAGAGCCCTGAAATAAACCCATGCTCCTGTGGTAAATTAATCTATGACAGAGGAGGGAAGAATATACAGTGGAGAAAAGAAAGTCTCTTCAATAAGTGGTGCTGGGAAAACTGGAAAGCTATGTGTAAAACAATGAGATTTGAATATTCCCTCACATTAAATACAAAAATAAACTCAAAATGGTTTAAAGACCAAATGTAAGACATGAAAATATTAAACTCCTAGAAGAGAACACAGGGAGAACTATATTTGAAACAAATAGTAGCAAAGGACAAAATGACAAAGATAAACTATGGAATGGGAGAAAAGATTTGCAAATGATGTGACTGACAAGGGTTAATATCCAGAATATGCAAATAGCTCATACAATTCAGTATCAAAGAGGAAATGATACAATAAAAAAATGGGCAGAAGATTTGACTAAACTCTTTTGCAAAGAAGGCATACAGATGGCCAACAGGCACATGAAATGATGTTCATTGCTAATTTTTAGAGAAATACAAATCAAAACCACAATGAAATGTCACCTCACACCTGTCAGAATGACTATTATCCAAAAGACCACAATAACAAATGTTGCAGAGGATGTAGATAAAAGGGAACACTTGTACACTGTTTGTGAGAATGTAAATTTGTGCAGCCACTATGGAAAACAGTATGGAGATTCCTCCAAAAGCTAAAGATAGAATTATCATATGATTCAGCAATTCTTCTCATGGATATATATCTGAAGAAGGCAAAAACACTAATTCAAAAAGATACATACACCACAATTTTCATATCTGCACTGTTTACAATAACCAAGACATGGGAGCAAACCAAGTGCTCATCAACAGAGGAATGGATAGAGAAAATGTGGTGTTTATATACTATGAAATACTACTCAGCCATAAAAAAAGAATGAAATACTACCATTTGCAACAATGTCAATGGATGTAGAGAATATTTTGCTTAGTCAGATAAGTCAGACAGAGAAAGACAAATACTGTGTGTTTTGACTTATATGTGGAATCTAAAAAATAATACAAATGAATGTTATGAAAAACAGAAACAGACACACAGATATAGAAAACAAACTTATGGTTACCAAAGGGGATAAGGGGATAAGGAAGGGGGGAGGGACAAATTAGGGGTATGAGATCAACAGATACAAACTACTCTGTATAAGTAGTATAGATAAGTAATAAGGATATATTGTATAGCACAGGGAATTATAGCCATTATCTTGTAATAACTTGTGATGGAGTATAATCTGACAAAATACTGAATCACTATACTGTACACCTAAAACTAATATACTATTATAAATCAACTATACTTCAAAAAAATAAATAAAACATAATAAAATACACAAAGAGAATTTAATATCTCATATTTTTATATAGCAAACTGTTTTCCTACATTAGGAAAAATTCATATTTTTCTTACTGCCCAGCTCCTCCTTTAGAATAGGATTTTTATGATTTGTTGAGGTCTAATTGTCCATTTTTCTTTGTGCTTTCAAAAGTCTTGGCAATGTATTTTTAGCACTTTGGAAAGTTAAGGCAAAGTTTTATCTGGCTATTTAATGGTTAGTATAATATCTACAATCCAGTGATTTCTGAATGTGAGCTAAAGATTTCCCTTTTTGGCAAGATATATTCAAGCTCCATTTAAAGCACATATTTAAGTCATTTAACAAACATCTAACAAGCTCCAGTTCCAGGCATTCCATTCTAGTGGGAGATTTTATATTTTATTGGATTTGTCATCTCTGTCTTAAGTGTCCATAAAAATGCATTATTTTCATACATTAAAATGAAGCTACTGACCTTGTTTAGGAGAGTGTGCTCATGAAATGGCATTTGAATACCAAGGATGTGCTTGCCTGAGCTATCAGTACTCTTTAATCTGTTATAAATCAGTTTTTCTCTCATGAAAAATGCTTCATTTAGGGATCCAACAAAAAGGTAATGAAGTCAGATAAATTTATCAGCCACTATTAAAGCTCCAACTCAGGTCTTTAATATTTTAAAACAGATGTCCTGTTATCTTATTAAGAAAATCTAATTTCTATACATTTTGATATGAAATAAAAACAAAATAAAAGACCTTCTACTTATATATTCCTTTCTTGAGGTCTTAGAATAATTAAGATATTTTATAGAAAGATTCTTGTATAATTACTACTGTCAAATTAGTATTTTATATCAAATGTGAGACTGACAAAGATGCACATTTTAAAATGGGTTGTTCAGTCTAGCCACAGTACATACTTTTACAACAATGTGAGTAAATATGATTATTTTATACTAAATGTAATGCATGCTGAAATAAAGAATGATAATAAAAGCCAATGCTTTGGGACACTATAATGAACTGAATGCTTTGGTCTCATCTAAAATTCATATGTTGAAATTACAACCCACCCCACACCCCCCAGTGTGATGGTATTAGGAAGTGAGGCCTCTGGGAGGTGATTAGGTCATAAGGGAAAGGGAACAGTACCATTATAAAAGAGTTCTCAGAGAACTCCCTTGTCCCTTATGCCATGTGAGGGCACAGAAAGAAGACAGCTGTCTATGAAATGAAAAGTGAGTTCTCACCAGACACCGAATCTGGGGGGAACTAAACCTTGAACTTCTCAGCCTAGAGAATTGTCAGAAACAAATTTCCATTGTTTCTAAGCCACTCAGTCTATGATATTTTTGTTATAGCAGCCCAAACAGAATAAGACAGGATTTACAGTAAAATTAAACAAATAAATTGACTTAAACTATTGCTCTACTCAATAGCATTTATGAGGGTATGTGTGACCTGATGCAGTTATATAAATCTTTTGTTTCAACTAGTGAGGAAAACACTCCACAAATTAATCTAAATATTAATTTATGTCAAAAGTAATTTTTAAGTATGAAGCTATTATAGTAAATATTAATGTGACTATCAGTGAAGAATATAACAATTTTCTGGATAATGAATGCAAACCACTTTGAGGTGAATTGGTTATTAGTCTTTTCTTTTAGGTCAATAGAAGTCACAAAATTATTTAGCATATCTCATACAACTTTGCCTATAGAAGCCTAATTAAAAATTATTTTTTTCAATTCTAATATTTTTAGGTATAGTTGATTTAAATATTATTTGCAATATTATATTAGTTTCAGGTGTTTTATAGTGATTCCAAATTTTTATTTATTATACTCCATCATAAGTTATCACAAGATAATGGCTATAATTTCCTGTGCTATGCAATATATCCATGTTGCTTATCTGTTTTTTTTTTTTTTTTTTTTTGCGGTGTGTGGGCCTCTCACTGTTGTGGCCTCTCCCTTTGCGGAGCACAGGCTCCAGATGCGCAGGCTCAGCGGCCATGGCTCACAGGCCCAGCCGCTCTGCGGCATGTGGGATCTTCCCGGACTGGGGCACGAACCCATGTCCCTGCATCGGCAGGCGGACTCTCAACCACTGCGCCACCAGGGAAGGCCACTTATCTGTTTTATACATAGTAGTTTGTACCCCTATCTTGCCTGTCTCCGTTTTCCTCTCCCCAATGGTAACCATTAGTTTTTTTTTTTCTCTATATCTGTGAGTCTATTTCTGTTTTGTTATATTCATTCATTTGTTTTATTTTTTAGATTCCACATCTAAGTGATAATATACAGTATTTGTCACTCTATGTCTGACATTCCACTAAGCATAATACCTTGTGTGTCCATCCATGTTGTTGCAAATAGCAAAATTTCATTCCTTTTTATAGCTAATAGCCCATTGTTACATATACCAGATCTTTTTATCCATTCAGCTCTTAATGAACACTTAGCTTGCGTCCATATATCTTGTTTATTATAAATAATTCTGCTATGAACATTGGGGTGCATGTATCTTTTCGAATTAGTGTTTTCATTTTCTTCAGATGTATTATATATGGTGGTACTAATTTATAATACCACCAACAGTGCACTTGTTCCTTTCTCTCTACATTTTTGCCAACACTTTTTATTTGTTGTATTTTTGATAATAGCCATTCTGACAGGTGTGAGGTAACATCTCACTGTGATTTTGATTTGCATTTCCCTGATGATTAGTGATGCTGAGCATCATTACACATGTCTGTTGGCCATCACTATGTATTCTTTGGAAAAATGTCTATTCAGATTCTCAGCCCTTTTTTTTTTTTGCGGTACGCGGGCCTCTCACCGCTGTGGCCTCTCCCGTTGCAGAGCACAGGCTCCGGACGCGCAGGCTCAGCAGCCATGGCCCACGGGACCAGCCACTCCGCGGCACATGGGATCCTCCCAGACTGGGGCACAAACCCCTGCCTCCTGCACCGGCAGGCGGACCCTCAACCACTGCACCACCAGGGAAGCCCTCAGCCCGTTTTTAAATCAAGTTTTCTTTTTAGGTTTTTTTTGATGTTGAGTTGTATGAGTTCTTTGTATATTTTGGATTTTAATCCCTTATCAGATAAATCATTTGAAAATATCTTCTCCCATTCAGTAGGCAGCCTTTTCATTCCATTTGTGGTTTCTTTCACTGTGCAAAAGCTATTTTTTTAATGAAGTTCCATTTGTTTATTTTTGCTTTTTTTACGTTGCCTGAGAAAACATATCCAAAAAAATATTGCTAAGACCGATGTCAAAGGCTGTACTGCTTATGTTTTCTTCTAGGAGTTTTATAGTATCCGGTCTTACATTTAAGTCTTTAGTCCATTTTGAGGTGGCTTTTGTTGTTGTTTTTATATATTGTGTGAGAAAGTAGTCCAGTTTGATTCTTTTGCATTTAACTTTCCAGTTTTTCCAAAACCATTTATTAAAGAAGCTGTCTTTTCCCCATTGTATAGCCTTGCCTCTTCTGTCACAGATTAACTGTCTGTATGAGCATGGCTATATTCTCTTTCTGTTCCATTGATCTATGTGTCTGTTTTCATGCCAGTTCCATACTGCTATCATTATTTTAGCTTTGTAATATACTTTAAAATCAGAGAGCATGATATCTCTAGCTTTTTTCTTCTTTCTCAAAATTGCTTTGGCTCTGGGGTCTTTTGTGGTACCATACAAATTTTAGGATTATTTGTTCTAGTTCTGTAAAAATGCCATTTTTATTTCGGTAGAGATTTCATTGAATCTGTAGATTGCTTTGGGTAGTATGGTTATTTTAACAATATTAATTCTCCTAATCCATGACCATGGTATGCCTTTCCATTTGTTTGTGTCATCTTTGATTTCTTTCCTCAAAGTTTTATGCTTTGCAGAGTTAAACTCTTTAATATCCTTGGTTAGGTTTGTCCTTAGGTATTATTCTTTTTGATGCAGTTGTAAATGGGATTGTTTTCTTAATTTCTTAAATAGTTTGTTAGTAGTATATAGAAGTGCAACAGATTTCTGTATATTAATTTTGTATCCTGAATTGTCCTTGATTTCATTTATAGGTTCTAATAGCTTTTTGGTAGCAACTTTATGGTTTTTATATATAGTATCATGTCATCTGCAACAATGACACTTCCTTTTTCCTTTCTAATTTGGATACCTTTAATTTCTTTTTCTTGTTTGATTGCTGTGGCTTAGACTTCCAATAATACGTAGAATAAAAGTGGCAAGAGTGGGCACCCTTGTTCCTGATCTTAGAGGAAATGCTTATAGCTTTTCAACATTAAGTATGATTTTGGCTGCAGGTTGGTCATATATAGTCTTTATAATATTGAGGTATATTCTTTCTCTACCCACTTTGTAGAGAGGTTTTCTCATAAATGGATGTTGAATTTTTAAAAAAACTTTCTCTGCATCTATTGTGATGGTCATATTAGTTTTATGCATCAAGTTGTTAAAGTGGGGTATCACACTGTTTCATTTGTAGGTATTAAACCATCCTGTATCCCCAGGATAAATCCCATGGCGTATGATTCTTTTAACCTACTGTTTAACTGGTTTGCTAATATTTTGTTGAGGATTTTTCCATCTATGCTCATCAGTGTTATTGGCCTGTAATTTTCTTTTTTTAAATTGTCATTGTCTGGTTTTGGTATTAGGGTGATTCTGCCTTGTAGGATGAGTTTAGAAGCATTATTTCCTCTTCAATTTTTTGAAATAGTTTGAGAAGAATAGTGTTTCTTCTTTAAATGTTTAGTAAAATTCACTTGTGAAGTTGTCTCATCCTGGACTTTTCTTTGTTGGGACTTTTTTTTTTTACTGACTCAATTTCATTACTAGTAATTGGTCTGTTCATATTTTCTATTTCTTCCTCATTCGGTCTTGGGAGATGATACATTTCTAGGAATTTTTCCATTTCTTCCATGTTGTCCATTTTATTGGTGTATAACTCTTCATAGTAATCTTTTATGATCCTTTGTATTTCAATGATGTCAGTTTCATTTCTGATTTTATTAATTTGTACCCTTTCCTTTTTTCTTCATGAATATGGTTAAAAGTTTACCAATTTTGTTTATCTTTCCAAAGAACTACATCTTAGTTTCATTGATGTTTTCTATTTTTAGTCTCTATTTTATTTATACTTGCTTTGATATTCATTATTTCTTTCCTTCTACTAACTTTGGGTTTGTTTGTTCTTTTTATAATTCATTTAGCTGTAAAGTTTAGATTGTTTATTTAAGATTTTGTATTGTTTCCTGAGGTAGTTTTGCATTGCTATGACCTTCCCTGTTAGAACTGCTTTTGCTGTATGCCATAGATTTTGGAACATTGTGTTTCAATTTTCATGTCTCCAAGTATTTTTTTATTTCCTCTTTTGTTTCTTCATTGACCATTGGTTGTGTAGAAGAATGTTGAGTAGCCTCCAAGTGTTTCTGTTTTTTACAGATTTTTTTTTCATGTGGGTAATTTCTAGTCTCATACTTTGTGGTTGGAAAAGATGCCTGATATGATTTCAATCTTCTTAAATGTATTGAGACTTCTTTTGTGCCCTAGTGTGAGATCGATGCTGAAGAATATTCCATGTGTATTTGAAAAGAATGTGTATTCTGCTGTTTTGGGTGAAATATTTTGTATGTATCTATTAATTCCATCTGGCCAAATGTGTCATTTAAGGCCAATATTTCCTTATTGATTTTCTGTCTGAAAAATCTGTCTATTGATGTAACTGAGGTTTTAAAGTGCCCTACTATTATTGTATTACTGTAAATCTTTCTCATTATGTTTGTTAATATTTGTTTTATTTATTTAGGTGTGCCCATGTTGGATGCATACATATTTATAATTGTTATGTCTTTCTGTTGGGTCAATCTCTTTATCATTATGTAATGCCCTTCTTTGTCTCTAGGTACAGTCTGTTTTAAAGTTTGTTTTATCTGATATAAGTATTGCTACTCCAGTTTTCTTTTCATTTCCATTTGCATTCGATATATTTTTCTGTCTCCTCATTTTCAGCTTACGTGTGTCTTTAGGTCAGTCTCTTGTAGGTAGCATATATATTGTTCTTTTTTTTCTTAAATCCATTCAGCCAGGCTACATCTTTTGATTGGAGCATTTAATCCATTTACATTTAAATTAATTATTGATGGGTATGTACTATGGCCATTTTTTGGTTTTCTGGTTTTTTTTTTTTTTTGCGTTACATGGACCTCTCACTGTTGTGGCCTCTCCCATTGCAGAGCACAGGCTCCATACACGCAGGCTCAGCAGCCATGGCTCACAGGCCTAGCCACTCCACGGCATGTGGGATCTTCCATGACTGGGGCACGAACCCGTGTCCACTGCATTGGCAGGCAGACTCTCAACCACTGCGCCACCAGGGAAGCCCTGTAGTTATTTTTTTATCCTTTCTTCTATTTTTCTTTTGCTTTCTTGTGATTTGATTATTATTCTTTATTGTTATGTTTGTTATATATTTTAAATTGATGATCTCATTTTGAACACATTCAAGCCACTCTACATTTTTGCATCTTTGTTTTGTGTATCCCTTAACTACTTATTGTGAATATAGTTGCTTGCTTTTTAACTCTCCCACTAGTTTTATAAGTGGTTGATCTGCTACCTTAACTATATGTTTTTCTTTATCAATGAGATTTTTTCCTTTCATAATTTTTATGTTTGTAATTGTGGTCTTTTTTAGACTTCTTAGAGGAATTCCTTTAACATTTCTTTTAAAGCTTGTTTACTGGTGCTAAACTCTTCTACATTTTGCTTGTCTGTGAAAAAAATTTTTCCCCTTCAAATCTGAATGATAAACATGCCCGGTAGAGTATTCTTCGTCGTAGTGTTTTTTCCTTTCATTACTTTGAATATTATGCCACTTCCTTCTGGTCTGCAGAGTTTCACCTGAAAAGTTAGCTGATGTTCTTATGAGCATTCTTTGGGCTTCTTTAAAAATTCTTTTTCCCTTGCTGCCTTTAAGATTTTCTTTTTCTTTTTAGTTTTTGCTATTTTTATTGTAATGTGTCTTGATGTGGACCTCTTTTTGTTCATCTAGTTTAGTACTCTCTCTGTTTCCTAGATTTGGCTTGGACCCTTTGCTTCTTGGGGAGATCCTCTGCAATTTGTGATTCTTCTTCTGTTTGTGCACTGCCTACCCAGGGGTGTGGGTCTTGACTCTAGTGTGTCTTCACCCCACATACCTGTCTCATTGTGGTTCTTGTCTATATCTTTAGTTGTAGAAAATCGTTTCTTCTAGTCTCAGGTTACTCTTATAGCTAGTTGCTCTGTAAGTAGCCATAATTTGGGATTTTTTGTTTTTGTTTTGGGGATTTTTTGGGGGGGTAAATAGTTGTAATTTTGGTGTGTCCATGGGAGGGACAGAGTTCAGTGTCTTCCTACTCCACCATATTGACCACCTCCTCTCTCCATGTATGGTTTTAACTAGCATTTACTTACTACACATTAGGGAATAATCTGAAGGTAAATTGTACATTAGTCCATAACTTCAAGATGTTGACAATCTGGAGGCTAAATTTATGGAAAAACAAGCAGTTATTGATTAACTCCTTTTTCATCTGGAGAAACAATGGTAACTAGGATAGGCATAGTCCCTTTCCTTGTGGACTTTACATTCTATTGAAAGATTCAGGCAGTAAATGTATATGTAAATAAAGAAAATAATTACATCTTGTGATAATTGCTGAAAGGGAAATGAATAGTATGTTGTTAAAGAAATAAAAAGGGAGATATTTTAGATGTAGTCAAGGCATGGTGTTGTGTCCTGTGCGACATGGACCCAAATATGAAAAAGGGATAGCTCTGATCTCCAAGAGTTTACTGTCTACTGAAAGGCATACATTAAATATACAATAAACTACATGTGACATAATCAAATAAAACCATAAAAGAGATAAAATTATTTATCTCTTTTGAAAAATCACTAAATAATTCTAAATCACTAAATAATTCTGATTGTAGTTAATCAGGAAAAGAATTTATAGACAAAATAATGCTGAGTTGGGTTTTGAAGGATGACTATGCTTCTGCTGATAGAATAATGAGTAAAAAAAAAAGGTTTGACAAAAAGCAGAGAAGGGTGAAATACACTCCAAATCTAGGAGTTGGTGACCAGTTAAATATGATAGAAGCAAAGGGAGTGAAGGTATATGGAGAGATAAAAAAGAGATGACATAGTAAATGGAACTTAAACCATATTAGAATGAACAGCAATTTTTATATATCTAATTAAGGAAAGAAGAAACAACTCTACCCAATTGTGAGGAGAAGAAAATTTAGTATACTTGTTGATGCTTTACTCTATGTGAATATGTTCCTTGTGAAGATTAAGAACCTCCTTAAAGTGTACAATTTATCTAGATTGTCCAGGGCACTGTGAGTCCTAACTAATCCCTTTTCAAGGAACAGAAGGAATATAAATTTTCTTAGTAATACATTCTTTAGGCAGAGTAGGAAATAGAAGAGGGCATTTATAATTAAGAGTAATATTGTTACACAAAATCTGTGCATTTTATAGTGTTTTGAAAATTATTCTTAGAGTGGTGAAGTTCTTTGTGAAAATTATAACATTTCAGCCATTGTATGGAAAAAATATTGAAGGGGTTATTGTATTCATGCTTAACTAGACTTTCCTAAAAGACAGAAAAGGAAGAGCAGTTTATTCTGTGGGGTTCAAGCATGACAGGAAGATCAACATGAGGAAGCTTTGCAAGAGTTGAATACTGCCAATTGTATTTTTAAATACTACCTAATTCATGCAGGAATTTTGAAATCTGGGCTCCATTAATGGGCATCAAGTGTCAGTAGTACCGCTTAAATCATAAAACAATGTATTTACATCTGCATTCCTCTTTTTAATCAGTTTATTAAGGGGGGGTGGAAAGACTCATTCACTAGAGGGCAGACAGCAGAAGCAAGAAGAACTACAATCCTGCAGCCTGTGGAACAAAAAACACATTCACAGAAAGACAGACAAGATAAAAAGGCAGAGGGCTATATACCAGATGAAGGAACAAGACAAAACCCGTGAAAAACAACAAAATGAAGTGGAGATAGACAACCTTCCAGAAAAAGAATTCAGAATAATGATAGTGAGGATGATCCAGGACTTCGGAAAAAGAATGGAGGCAAAGATTGAGAAGACGCAAGAAATGTTTAACAAAGACGTAGAAGAATTAAAGAACAAACAAACAGAGATGAACAATACAATAACTGAAATGAAAACTACACTAGAAGGAAACAATAGCAGAATAACTGAGGCAGAAGAACAGATAAGTGACCTGGAAGACAGAATGGTGGAATTCACTGCTGTGGAAAAAAATAAAGAAAAAAGAATGAAAGAAATGAAGACAGGCTAAGAGACCTCTGGGACAACATCAAATGCAACAACATTTGATTTATAGGGGTTCCAGAAGGAGAAGAGAGAAAGGACCAGAGAAAATATTTGAAGAGATTAGAGTCGAAAAGTTCCCTAACATGGGAAAGGAAACAGCCACCCAAGTCCAGGAAGCGCAGCAACTCCCATACAGGATAAACCCAAGGAGAAACACACCATTGGAAAAAAGTAAAGCTGTCACTGTTTGCAGATGACATGATACTATACATAGAGAATCCTAAAGATGCCACCAGAAAACTACTAGAGCTAACCAATGAATTTGGTAATGTTGCAGGATACAAAATTAATGCACAGAAATCTCTTGCATTCCTATACACTAATGATGAAAAATTTGAAAGACAAATTATGGAAACACTCCCATTTACCATTGCAACAAAAAGAATAAAATACCTAGGAATAAACCTACCTAGGGAAACAAACGACCTGTATGCAGAAAACTATAAGACACTGATGAAAGAAATTAAAGATGATACCAACAGATGGAGAGATATACCATGTTTTTGGACTGGAAGAATAAATATTGTGAAAGTGACTATACTACCCAAAGCAATCTACAGATTCAATGCAAACCCTATCAAATTACCAATGACATTTTTATGGAACTAGAACAAATCATCTTAAAATTTGTTTGGAGGCACAAAAGATCCTGAATAGCCAACGCAGTCTTGAGTGAAAAAAACGGAGCTGGAGGAATCAGACTCCCTGACTTCAGACTATACTACAAAGCTACAATAATCAAGACAATATGGTACTGGCACAAAAACAGAAAAATAGATCAACTGAACAAGATAGAGAGCCCAGAAATAAACCCACACACCTATGGTCAACTAATATATGACAAAGAGGCAAAGATATACAATGGAGAAAAGACAGTCTCTTCAATAAGTGGTGCTGGGAAAACTGGACAGCTACATGTAAAAGAATGAAATTAGGACATTCCCTAACACCATACACAAAAATAAACTCAAAATAGCTTAGAGACCTTAATGTAAGACTGGACACTATAAAACTCTTAGAGGAAAACATAGGAAGAACACTCTTTGACATAAATCACAGCAACATCTTTTTTGATCCACCTCCTAGAGTAATAGAAATAAAAACAAAAATAAACAAATGGGACCTAATGAAACTACAAAGCTTTTGCACAGCAAAGGAAACTGTATATAAGACAAAAAGACAATCCTCAGAATGGGAGAAAATATTCGCAAATGAATCAGTGGACAAAGGATTAATCTCCAAAATATATAAACAGCTTATGCAGCTCAATATTAAAGAAACACACAACCCAATCCAAAAATGGGCAGAAGACCTAAATAGACATTTCTCCAAAGAAGACATATAGATGACTAAGAAGCACACGAAAAGCTGCTCAACATCAATAATTATTAGAGAAATGCAAATCAAAACTACAATGAAGCATCACCTCACTCCTGTTAGAATGGGCATCATTAGAAAATCTACAAACAACAAATGCTGGAGAGGGTGTGAAAAAAGGGAACCCTCTTGCACTGTTGGTGGGAATGTAAATTGATACAGCCATTATGGAGAACAGTATGGAGGTTCCTTAAAAAACTAAAAATAGAATTACCATATGATCCAACAATCCCACTACTGTGCATATACCCAGAGAAAACCATAATTCATAAAGACACATGCACTCCAATATTCATTGCAGCACTATTTACAATAGCTAGGTCATGGAAGCAACTTAAATGCCCATTGACAGATGAATGGATAAAGAAGTATTGGTACATATATACCATGGAATATTACTCAACCATAAAAAGGAATGAAATTGAGTCATTTTTTGAGCGTGGATGGATCTGGAGACTGTCATACAGAGTGAAGTAAGTCAGAAAGAGAAAAACAAATATCATATATTAACGCCTGTATGTGGAACCTAGAAAAATGGTACAGATGAACTGGTTTGCAAGGCAGAAGTTGAGACACAGATGTAGGGAACAAACGTGTGGACACCCAGGGGGGAATACCATGGTGGTGTGGGGATGGTGGTGTGATGAATTGGGTGATTTGGATTAACATGTATACTCTGATGTTTATAAAATTGATGTCTAATAAGAACCTGCAGTATAAAAATACAAGGAAACAAAACAAAAAAAAACAACTTATACTTAACTTTCTTTGAGTTATTTGTATGTAAATATGCTAATATAAATGTTTCAGTCATTACATGAAATTTCTAAAAATCTTATACGTTCTGGTATAATGTTATAAGTCATAATTCTAGTTATTACTTTAAAATGTATATCTCAGAAATAACTAAATTTCCTTGTCAATTGTATTAGTATGAACTTTCATCAAATCCTCAACCATGGTCATTTTTAAGTCTTTGGTCATTTACAGACAGTTCTGTGTGTACTCTGATGCTTTTGCAAAAATGTTCCTATAAAATGGTTTCATCTTCAAGTAATTTATGGAAAAGACTCTGACGCGTACAGATTATACTGCTGAACTGAATGAATAAGCATTTTCAGAGCTCTAATGGAAAACTAATGAATTGATTATACTGCTGAACTGCTGAACTGAATGAATAAGCATTTTCAGAGCTCTAATGGAAAACTAATGAATTCATAAAAGTGCTAACAAAAGATCAAGATGAAAAAATATTAATTGCATGGGACTGAGTGAACTGATGGGGATGATTAGAATTTTTGTGACTTTCTGTTTGAATAAAAAAAGAAAATCCCACAAGGACTCAGAGGGAAAAAATATACAAATCAATTTTCACTGCAAAGTAGAGGAGCTGTTACAGTGGAGGATTACTGGACTGAATGTCAATATTATGACATAGTATGAGTGTGTTTCATGTTTGGTAATTGCAATCATTGTTGCTTTTGTTGTGGTCATCCTTTTACAATGCTTGGTGTCAGTTTATTTGTCTCTTGTGTGTGTGAAAAAAAAATCTTGTATCCTACAGATTTGCTGAATTAACAACAAAAAAAAGGGAGGTGGTGTTTCCTAACAATGTCCATTGTTAGTATGTTGGATGGGATAATCTTTGTGTGGAATAGTTCCAAGTTTTGAAGGACATATACCATTCTCCTGTCACATATATCAGTAGTGAACCCTTAGTATTTGTGACAACCCGAAACAATCCGAATATTTCTAAACACTCCCTACAGCTCCTCATATTGAAAATCATGGATATTATATTATCCCAACGAAGATATTATATTATCCCAACGAAGAGTAAGAAGCATTGCTTTCCAAAGCTTTGATTGCTTCATTTTTTGAAGAGCAGAGCGTTCTTGCTTATGAGATGATCTTTTTACAGAAAACAAAGAGATGGGATTGGAAGTCTCAATTAGGTGGATTAACAGCTATTGTGGGAGTATCTGAGAAAGGGAAGGAGAATAGCTGAAAGAATGTGGTATTCTGAATAATATATCTAAGTTTAGTTTAGAAGTTCAAGTAGTTCCAGATGATGACAAGTTCATCTGTAGCCACGGAAGTGGATGGCTTATACAGGTGGAGGTGAATATCATTAGAGATGAAGATGCCAAGGAAAAAAATGGCCATGTTTTTGGGTGATTAATTCACATGTACATTGAAAAGATTCAGAATGATGGCAGGACTTGGGACAAAGAAGAAACTATGTGAGGTAATAGAGATTTAAAAAGGGACATGTGAAAAGATATTTGTCACCTCCAGTAGTCAGGAAGAAGCAAATTAGAAAATAATAGGGTATTATTTTTCACCAGTTTGGTAAACATTAAAAGATTGATAATGTTCTGTACTGGGAGCTGAGCAGGCAAACAGGTATTCTTATGTATCCCTGAAGGGAGTGCTACTATCTTTTTGATTAGACATTTGAAAATATCTATTAATTCTCCCAGTCCATTTTTGAGAAGTTATTCTGCAGGAACTTAGTTACAAATCTGCTTTTTTAGTTACAATTAACATAAAATATTATATTATTTTCAGGTGTACAACGTAATGAATCAATATATTTATGCACTATGAAATGATCACTGCAATAAAGTTCTGTTACCATCTACCACCATACAAAGTTGTTACAGGTTATTGACTATATTACCTGTGTGTACATTACATCCCCATGAATTATTTATTTTTATAGCTGGAAATTTGTATGCCTTAATCCTCTTTACCTATTTCATCCATCCTCTCATCACTCTCCCCTCTGGCAACCACCAGTTTATTCTCTGTATCTATGAGTCTCTTTTCCATTTTGTTCTGTTTATTCATTTGTTTTTTAGACTTCTTTTTTAAGTGAAATCATACAATGTTTTTCTCTTATTTCACTTAGCATAATACCCTCCAGATCCATCCATGTTGCCTCAAGTGCAAGATTTTATTATTTTTTATGGCTGAATAATATTCCACTGTGGTATGTGTGTGTGTGTGTGTGTATATATATATATAGCTATCACATCTTTCTTATCCATTTATCTATTGATGGATACTTAGGTTGCTTCAATATCTTGGCTATCATAAATAATGCTGCAGTGAATATAGTGATGTATGTATATTTCCAAATTAGTGGGGGTTTTGTTTTGTTTTCTTCAGGTAAATTCCCCAAAGTGGAATTGCTGGATCATATGATAATACATCTTTAGTCTTTTTGAGGAATCTCCATACTGTTTCCATAGTGGTTGCACCAATTTACAATCCCACTAACACTCACAAGGATTTCCTTTTCTCTACATCCTCTTTAGCACTTGTTTTATGTCTTTGTGATAGTAGCCATCCTGACAGTTGTGGGATGGTGTCTCATTGTGGTTTTGATTTGCATTTTCCTGATGACTAGTGATGTTGAGCACATTTCCATGGGCTTGTTGACCATCTATATGTATTCTTTGGTGACTATTCAGATCCTTATCCCATTTTTCCTTGGTTTTTTTTTTTTTTGATGTTGAGCCATATGTATTTATTTATATATTTTGGATATCATCCTCCTATCAGATATATCATTTGCAAATATCTTTCTCCATTCTGTAGATTGCCTTTTCATTTTGTTGGTAGTTTCCTCTGACGTGCAAAAGGTTTTTAGTTTGATGTAGCCCTTTTAGTTTACTTTTGCTTTTTGTTGACCTTGCCCCAGGAGACAAATTTTTTTAAATGTTGCCAAGATTGATGTCAAAGATGTTATTGCCTATATTTTCTTCTAGTTTTACGGTTTCATTTAAATCTCTCATCCATTTTTGAGTTTATGTTTTATATGATGTGAGAAAGTGGTCCAGTTTTATTGTTTGCATGTAGCTGTCCAGTTTTTTCAACAACATGTATTGAACAGACTGTCTTTTCCTCATGGTGTATGCTTGCCTCCCTTGATGTAGATTAATTGACCATATGAGCATAAGTTTATTTCTGGGCTTTCTATTCTGTTCCATTGGTTTATGTGCCTGTGTTTGTGTCAATACCATACTGTTTTGATGACTGTAGCTTTGTAGTATAATTTGAAGTCAGGGAGTGTGATACCTCCAGCTCTGTTCTTCTTTCTCAAGATTGCTTTGGATATTCGAGGTCTTTTGTTGTTCCATTACATATTTTAGGCTTGTTTGTTCTAGTTCTGTGAAAAATATCATGGGCATTTTGATAGGAGTTACACTGAATCTGTAGTTTGCTTTGTGTAGTATGGGCTTTTTAACAGTATTAATTCTTCCAACCCAAGAACACAGGCTATTGTTCCATTTATTTGTGTCATCTTCAACTTCCTTCTTATAGTTTTCAGAGTACAGGTCTTTCACCTCCTTGGTTAAATTTATTTCTAGGTATTGTATTCTTTCTGATGCATTATAAATGATATTTTCCTCTTGATTTCTTTCTGATAGTTTGCTATAAGTGTGTAGAAATGCAACAGATTTCTGTAAATTAAATTTATATCCTGCAACTTCACCAAATTCATTTATTAGTTCTAAGAGCTTTTCGGTTGGGTACAAATCTTCTTATAGCAGTGTTAAAAAATTGGTAACAAAATATTTATCAATAGTGGGACAGTGCATTGACAGTATAGAATAATATGCTCCTACTAAAATGAACATTAGAAATAAGTGATTTAAGAGCAAATATCTATAATAAGTAAGAATTTTTTGCAGTTACAGAATTATATGTGGAGTAAGCAATAAAAAGGAAATAAATCTTGTATATATTGGTATGAAAGTAGAGAAAGGTTTGGAGATTACCCACCAATTTGATCACATGGGATATATAATGGGATAAGGATTAAATGGAAAAGATAGAAATTATGAATGCTTTCCTTATACACTTTGATTTTTTTGACTTGTCAGTACTACATTTACTTTTAAAAATAAAATTAACATAATAAATAAAACATTTTCTTCAAAGGAAATTAAAATCTTATAAAAGGATAAAAGAAGTATACAGGGCTTCCCTGGTGGTGCAGTGGTTGAGAGTCCACCTGCTGTTGCAGGGGACATGGGTTCCTGCCCCAGTCTGGGAAGATCCCATATGCCGCGGAGTGGCTGAGCCTGTGAGCCATGGCTGCTGAGCCTGTGCATCCAGAGCCTGTGCTCCGCAACAGGAGAGGCCACAACAGTGAGAGGCCTGCATACTGCAAAAAAAAAAAAAAAGTTAAAATACAGTATTGTGTTAAATAATAATAATAATAAGAAGAAGTATACAAATAGCATCAAGAAGCAGAACAATTGATGGGCCTTGAAAGATCAATAAATGATCTATTGAGGGCATAGTCTAAGGAAAGACGTCCATGAATTTTTTCTCATTCCTAATAATCTTTAAACAAAAAATAAACATGGGCTTCCCTGGTGGTGCAGTGGTTGAGAGTCTGCCTGCCGATGCAGGAGACACGGGTTCGTGCCCTGGTCTGGGAAGAACCCACGTGCCATGGAGCAGCTGGGCCCGTGAGCCATGGCCACTGATCCTGTGCGTCCAGAGCCTGTGCTCCACAACGGGAGAGGCCACAGCAGTGAGAGGCCCACGTACCGCAAAATAAATAAATAAATAAACATATTCAAAATTCTAAGTTAGATAGTCAAGTAGGCAATATACAAGTGCGATCTACCTTACAGGAATTTTTTTTCTTTATATGTGTTAGGAGTTCCTTCAAACATTAAGAAAAAAATGCTTCAGAAAGCAATAAGCTCTAGATTTTGACAAGCAGTATTTAGAATTTAACAGGCACTCCTTGGTACATGTTTCATTGCCTGAGACATACCCTTAAAACTATTCACTATGTCTAGATATTGCCTAGAACCAGTGTATTGTTTTACTACATACAGCCCATCCCTAGCCTTTGTTTATAGGTACAGTATTTTCATGACAGTATTACATGTCATGAAAATGATAAAGAAAAATAAGAAATAACAGGCATATGTGAGAGATGAAGGCTATTATCTCTCTTAACCCAAGGTCATGAAGAATTCCTGCATATGAATACTATGTTTTTTTTTTTTTTTTTTTGCGGTACGCGGGCCTCTCACCGTTGTGGCCTCTCCCGTTGCGGAGCACAGGCTCCGGACGCACAGGCTTAGTGGCCATGGCTCAGGGGCCCTAGCCATTACCGCGGCATGTGGGATCTTCCCAGACCGGGGCACGAACCCGTGTCCCCATCATCGGCAGGCGAACTCTCAACCACTGCGCCACCAGGGAAGCCCACAAACTACTTCTTTAGCCTAAATTGTCATGGTGTTGCTGGGTTGTTGGTTTTTTTTTTTTTTTCCTTCATCTATTTAAACTAATGCATCATGTTTGGAGCTACGAACCTGGATATCATCAATGAACTCCACCCCTCATTTCCAGTTCCACAAGAACCATAAGTAGGTGGATAGGTGTGTTTTAGGGTGGTAGCCCTGTCACATCCATCTATCATATCCTTGCTCATCCAGTTGTTGAGACAACAGGAAATTGCAACCCTATAAGGAATAAAGGAAAACATCCACTTAATCGTCAATGTTTCCAACTTCACTGGATATTAAGGGAATCAAATTCCAATTCTACAGCTTCTAATTGTATGATTTGAACACGTTGTTTTATCCTCTAAGCTTCAACTTCTTTGCCTATGAAATAGTGATTGTATCCTCTTTGTAGAGCTTTTGTGAACATTAAGTGAGAAAATACATGTTAAGTTCCTGGTGCAATGTCTGCTAGAAAATATTGACTCATCTCCTCATCTACCTATTTTACCTACCTGACTTCTTATCTAAGTTTTCTCTCACTCTCTAGTTCACTTACTTTTTGTTCTTCCTGACCCTTTTCCTTCTCTAAATGCATATTCTTTCTCTGGAACAATTGTGATTCTTTTTCTCCCTTAATATTGCACTCCTTTAAAATTTTAGCCACTAGAGGGATATATAATAAGATATAATTCCACTCATCCTGATCACACTAGGATCAGAGGATAAAATCAAAGAATCAAAGAAGAATCAAATAACTACAGAATATTGAAGAGATATTAGAAAACATCTAATAAAACACATAATATTAAATATGAAAGAATTAGGTATTTAAACAAATATGAACAGGTAAATGTTATATTTTTTAAATCATTCCCTCTACAATATATGTAGTTAAAAAAATAAATTTTATTTTTCCTTGAAATTTTCCTCTAAACCATTTTCTGAAAAAAAAAAAAGACAAAAGACAAATGTGAGGGCAGAAAGCTTTTAGCAGCAAAGCCAGTTTGCAGGTTGTTCAATTCAAATAATTTAAAATCCAAAATACATCCATACATTCAATTACAAATGTATAATTTCTATTGCACAGCAAAGGAAACCATAAAAAAAAACAAAAGACAACACTAAGAATTGGAGAAAATATTTGCAAATGAAGCAACTGACAAGGGATTAATCTCCAAAACATACAAACAGCTCATGCAGCTCAACATCAAAAAACCAAATAACCCAATCAAAAAATTGGTGGAAGATCTAAATATACATTTCTCCAAAGAAGACATATAGATGGCCAAAAAGCACATGAAAATATGCTCAACATCATTAATTATTAGAGAAATGCAAATCAAAACTACAATGAGGTATCACCTCACACTTGTCAGAATGGCCATCGTCAAAAAATCTACAAACAATAAATGCTGAAGAGGGTGTGGAGAAAACGGAACCCTCCTACACTGTTTGTGGGAATGTAAATTGATGCAGACACAATGGAGAACAGTATGGAGGTTCCTTAAAAAAGTAAAAATAGAACTACCATATGACCCAGCGATCCCACTCCTGGGTATATACCCAGAGAAAACCATAATTCAAAAATATACATGCACCCCGATGTTCATTGCAGCACTATTTACAATAGCCAGGACATGGAAGCAACCTAAGTGTCCATCAACAGAGGAATGGATAAAGAAGATGTGGTACATATATACAATGGAATATTACTCAGCAATAAAAAGAACAAAATAATATCATTTGCAGCAACATGGATGGACCTAGAAATTTTCATACTAAGTGAAATAAGCCAGACAGAGAAAAACAAATATCACATGATATCGCTTACATGTGGAATCTGAAAAGAGGGTACAAATGAACTTATTTACAAAACAGAAGTAGAATCACAGATGTAGAAAACAAACTTATGGTTATCAGGGGATAAGGGGGGAGAGGGATAAATTGGGAGATTGGGACTGACATATACACACTACTCTATAAAAAATAGATAACTAATAAGAACCTGCTGTATAGCACAAGGGTAATGGCCTAAGTGGGAAAAGAATCTAAAAAAAAAAGAGTGGGTATATATGTGTATATATATATTATATATATATATATAATATATATATATGTATATAATATCAAATACCCTATATGATTAAAAGTATCAACTAAAAATGTAAATAATAAAGAAATGAAAAATTCATGTAAAATATCCAATCCAGAAGTTACACTTTATAGTTATTCACCTACTTTTCACACATACAGCAGTGTCTTATTTCTGTGATGCTACTTTGTATTTCTGTTTGTTATTTTTTCATTATTCTCTTATTTAAAAAAATGTTGCTCTGATAATTTGAGGACAATCTAGGCCTCACATAGTTTTACCACAGGAATGCTGCTGGTAGTGCGAGTCCTGTCTGTACCTTACAGCTCACTGGAAAGGACCCAATAGTTGGAGGCTCCAAGATTGACATTCCATCAAGATGGAAGTATTCAAATATATTCTCGTACTTAAGTTATATTTTAAGAAAAGGCACTTATATATTTGTCCATATAATTCTGTGTATAATTGGCTATATTTAACTAACATTTTAAACAGTAGTTATAAAATGACAATAAGTACACACCTATCAATAATTGTTTTAAATGAAAATGAACTAAATTCTTCAGTCAAAAGACATAGAATGGATGAGTGAATTAAAAAAAAAAAGACCCATCTATATGCTGTCTACAAGACACTTGCTTAAGATGTAAGGACACACACACGTTGAAAGTGAAGGGATGGAAAAGGGTGTCTCACACAAATGGAAACCAAAAGAACGTTGGGGTAGCTATACTTACATCAGACAAAATAGACGTTAAAATAAAAGGCTTAAAGGGGGACAAAGATTGGCATTATGTAATGATAAAGGGGTCATGACAAGAAGATATAACATTTGTAAATATTTATGCACCCAATATAAGAACACCTATATAAATAAAGCAAATATTAGCACATTTAAATGGAGAAATTGGCAGCAAAACAATAATAGTAGGGGACTTTAATCCCCCACTTACATCAATGGATAGATCATCCAGGTAGAAAATCAATAAGAAAACTGTGGCATTAAATGAGTTTTACACCAAGGAACTTAATATATATGTACAGAAAACCCTATCCAAAACCAGCAGAATACATTCTTGTCAAATGCACATGGAACATTCTCCAGGATAAATCATATGTTAAGCCACAAAACACATCTCAATAAATTTGAGAATGTTGAAGTAATATCAAGCACTTTTCCCAATCATAATGGTATGAAACAAGAAATCAATTACAAGAAAAAAAAAATTTAAATCACAAATATGTTAAGACAGGGCTTCCCTGGTGGCGCAGTGGTTGAGAGTCCACCTGCCGATTCAGGGGACACGGGTTCGTGCCCCGGTCTGGGAAGACCCCACATGCTGCGGAGCGGCTGGACCTGTGAGCCATGGTCACTGAGACTGCGCGTCCGGAGCCTGTGCTCCGCAATGGGAGAGGCCACAACAGTGAGAGGCCTGCGTACCGAAACAAACAAACAAACAAACAAATATGTTAAGATAAACACCATGTTACTGAACAACCAGTGGTCAATGAAGAAATCAAAGAGGAAATTTTAAAATTCTTTAATACAATGAAAATGAAAATAAAACATACCAAAAATCTGTGGGGATGCAGCAAAACCTGTTCTAAGAGGCAAGTTCATACTGATACAGGCCTAGCTCAAGAAGCAAGAAAAATCTCAAGCAATCTAACTTTACATGTAAAGGACCTAGAAAAAGAAAAATAACTGAAGCACAAATTTAGTAGAAGGAAAGAAATAATAAGGGTCCAAGCATAAATAAATAAATGAGAGACTAATAAGACAATAGGGAAAAATCAGTGAAACCAAGAACTTGTTCATTGAAAAAATAAACAAAATTATCAATCCTGGGGCTTCCCTGGTGGCTCAGTGGTTGAGAGTCCGCCTGCCGATGCAGGGGACACAGGTTTGTGCCCTGGTCCGGGAAGATCCCACATGCCGCAGAGCAGCTGGGCCTGTGATTCACGGCTGCTGAGCCTGTGCGTCTGGAGCCTGTGCTCTGCAATGGGAGAGGCCACAGCAGTGAGAGGCCTACGTACTGCCAAAAAAAAAAAAAAAAAAAAAAAATCAATCCTTTAGCTACACTCACTAAGAAAAAAGGCAGGGCCTTTTTTTTAGAAATTAGAAATGAAAGATGAGAAGTTATAACCGGCACCACAGAAATAAAAGAATCATAAGAGACTGCTATGAAAAAGTATACACCAACAGATTAGACAACCTTCTAAAATGGATAAATTTCTAGAAACATATAATCTTGCAATACTTCATCAGGAAGAAATAGAAAGTCGGAATCGCCCTATTACTTGTTAGGAGATTAAAGCAGTAATCAAAATCCTACCAACAAACAAATGTCCAGGACCAGATGCCTTTAAATGGTGAATTCTACCAAACAATCAAAAGATTTAATACTTCTCAAACTCTTCTAAAAAATTGAAGAGGAAACACTTTTGAACTCATTTTATGAGGCCAGCTTTACCCTAATATCAAAACCAGGCAAGAACACTACAAAAAAAAATGAAAATTACAAACCACCATCACTGATGAACATGGATGCAAGAATCCTCAACTAACTATTAGCACACTGAATCCAACAATACATTAAAATAATCATACATCACGATCAAGTGGGATTTTTTCCAGTGATCATTCATCACCTGCAAATCAATCAATGTGATACATATTAACAAACTGAAGAATAAAAATCATATTATCAGTTCAATAGATGCAGAAAAATATTTTGGCAAAATTCAACACCCATTTGCGATAAAAATTCTCCACAATGTTGGCATAGAGTGAACATAACTCTACATCATAAAGGCCAAATATGACAAGTCTATAGCTAACATCATACTCAATAGTGAAAAACTGGAAGGATTTCCTCTAAGATTAGGAAGAAGACAAGGATGTCCACTTTTACAACTTTCACTCCACGTAGTATTGGAAGTCCTGGCCACAGCAATCAAACAAGAAAAAGAAATAAAAACATGCAAATTAGAAAGTAAGAAGTAAAACTGTCACTGTTTGCAGTTGACATTATATTACATATAAAAAACCTTAAAGACCCCACCAAGAAAAACTTATAACAACTGAACAAACTCAGTAAAGTTTCAGGGTGCAAAATCAATATACAAAAATTTGTTCCACTCTATACACCAACAGCAAACTATCAGAAAGAGAATTAAGAGAACAATCCCATTTATAATTGCATCAAAACATTAACCAATAATTTTAACAAAGGAGGTAAAAGACCTGTACACTAAAATTTATAAGACATTGATGAAAGGAATTGAAGAAGACAAAAATAAATGGAAAGCTATTCTGTGTTTATGGATTGGAAGAATTGGTATCATTAAAATAGCCATACTTCTCAAAGAAATCTGCAGATTCAACGCAACCCCTATCAAAATTCCAGTGTCCTTTTTCACAGAACTATTAAAAAACACTCCTAAAATTTGTATGAAACCACAAAAGACTCCGAATAGCCAAAGTAGTCTTGAGGCAGAACAAAGATGGAGGCATTATACTTCTTGATTTTATGACTTTACAAAGCTATAGTCATCAAACTGTATGGTATTGATATAAAAACAGATATATAGACCAATGGAATAAAATAGAGAGCCCAGAAAGAAACCCACGGATATATAGTCAATTAATTTATGAAAAAGGAGTGCAGATTGTGTAATGGGGAAAGGATAGTCTCTTTACTAAATGGTGTTGGTAAAACTGGACAGCCACATATGAAGAATAAAATTAGACTACTGTCTTACACCATACACAAAAGATCACTCTAAATTGATTAAGGACTTGAATATAAAACCTGAAACCATAAAAGTCCTAGAGAATACATGGGTGGTAAGCACCTTGACGTCAATCTTGGCAATGTTTTTTGGGGGATCTGACTCCAAAAGTAAAGGCAACAAAAGCAAAAGTAAATAGTAGGATTACATCAAACTAAAAAGTTTCTGCACAAGAAATAAAACCATCAACAAAATTAAAAGGCAGAATGGGAGAAAATATTTTTGCAATTAGATATCTGAGAAGAGGTTAATATCCAAAATATATTTTAAAATTTATACAATTCAACAATGAAAAAACAATCCAATTTAAAAAGGGGCAGAGGAATAAACATATTTCTAAAGAAAACATACAGTTGGCCATCAGGCACATGAAAAGATGCTCAATGTCACTAATCATTAGGGAAATGCAAATCAATACCACAATGAAATATCAACTCACATTTGTCAGAATTGCCATTGTCAAGTAGATAAGAAATAGTAAGTAATGGCAAGGACGTAGAGAAAGGGAATCCTTGTGCCCTGTTGCGGTGCAGCCATTATGGAAAACATTATGGAGTTTCTTCAAAAAGTTAAAAATAGAACTACCACATGATCCAGCAATTTCACTTCCGGGTATATATCTAAAGAAAACAAAAACAGGAATTCAAAAGGATATGAGCACCCCTTTGTTCATTGCAGTATTGTTTACAATAGTTAGGATATGGAAACAACCTAAGTGTCCATCAATTGATGTATGGATAAAGAAGATGTGAAAGACCCTGTGACAAGAAGGTATGTTTCCCATTTCAGGGAATGAAAGAAGAACTTGGAGCAAAGAAGGCATTGTTCAAGAAGAGGCTCTGGAAGGAGAGAATCCAGGTTATGCAGGGTTTTATAGGCCAAATTAAGATTTTAGTTTTTCCCAAGAGTTATTGAAAGTCATTGAGAGAAGAACAATAGGATTAGAGTTGCATTAGAAAAATCACTGTGACTATTGTGACTAGAGTGGATGGGCCCAAGAGAAATGTGTGCCTATGTGTAGCATGAGACATGTAGAAAAATGTTCATAGCAGTTTGCTGTTCTTAACGGCCCTAAAGTAGAAACAGACCAAATGTTCATCAAGAGTAGAACGAATAAATAGTCACTTACATATACAATGGATTTCTATGTAAAATGGGAATGAACAGACTAAGACTGAACACTACTACATGGATGAACTTCAAGCACATAATGTTAGATAAAAGCCAGACACAGAAAGACACATACAGTTTCATTCTATTTACATAAAATTAAAAGCAGGCAAGACTAATGTGTGGTGTTAGAAGTTAGGATAGTAGTTATACTACGAGTGGTGAAGGAGGGAATAGTTATTAGAAGGAGTATTAGGTGGGCTTCAGTGCTGGCAATGCCCTATTTGTTAGGTGGTGGTTAAACAGGTGTTGGATTTGTGACAATGTATTTCACCGTATATTCACACTTTGTGCAGTTTTCAGTATATGTACAATATCACACTGAAAAACATATTTAAACTTTTTAAAAGAATAGATTGAATTTTAAGAGTTATTGAATGGATACTATGAGATTGGTTGGGAAGCAATGGCAGTAATCCAAGTGAAAGAAATCATTTCTCCTTGAACCTTGCTAATGTGAAGATGGAAAGGAGACTTATTTGAGAGTTATTTTTTAGGCCGCAAAATGAACAGAATTTGGTGCTAAATTAGATAGGGACTGTGAGGAATGAGGAAGTAACAAGGAGTATTCCTTGGAGCAACTGATTGAGGAAACAAAAGAAGCAGTCCTCTGTTTGTGAGAAGGGACAAGGGGTAGAACAAATGAGCTGTGAGAAAAGGAGAACGTGGTAGGGTTGCATTTGTTCAGAGAGCAGAGAGTTGTGGAGAGTGAGAGAGTGAATGAACTAAAGAAATATGATAGGATTGCAGAGTGGTACTGAATCATCATAACTTTCTAGTGAACATTTTACTGTGAAGAGTGACTTGCTCCATCAACACTCAGATGTTCCTGTCTAGGCATGAAGAGAACCAGTGATTAAGATCACACATGATTGGAGTTTTGCTGGATGGGTGTGATCAATATAGTTTTCAGGTAATATGATAAGTCAAAATAGATCAGTAAGAGGTTGGGGTACATTCCAACTTTCCATCCTCATTATAATGAAAGAGGATTTTCAATGAGCATCTATTCAGGTGTTCCCTGGGAATCTGGAAATTGACTTGAGAAGGTAACAGAGATGAGGGAAGCCAGTGTGATGAAGGTCATAGGTCTCCAGAATTACTATTCCTCTCCTCTCTAAACATACCTTCCATTGTCACAACCACAGTCACATATTACCGTTTTTCTTTCTTATCTTTCTCTTTATTTTTCTTTTTCTACAAGTCCCTTTCTCCTCCTCATGTCCTCTTCCCTTTAGGGGATTGTATGGAAGAAATAAAAGAAGTGGATCTGCCAAAATTGTCTTGGGACACTGGCAGACTTGGGACTGGAGAAACTAAATTGAGAGGAAGATTAGTGCTTTAACTTTTTGGACACATCAGTTTATACATAATTTTAGGCTTTAGTAACCAGTGGACCCATTGCAAAGACCCAATGCAAAGTCTATACAACTTAAGTGATATGCCAACTAGCATTTGGACACTAGGCAAAAGAAAGAATTTTTACCTTTTTTTGTGTGCCTATCTCCCTTTTTCTTCTGCTAATAGCTAACTTATTCATTCAGTTATTCAGTCGTTTATTCCACAAACATATTGAGTGACTACTGATGTATAGTAATATATCAGACACTAAGCTAGTTGTCTTCTAACAAGTCAGACCTGGGGGGGGTCTCTTAATCCAAAAAGACCACCCCTCTGTTCTAAATTAGCCCTGTCTTTTCCATGACTCAATCAAAACCAACCATTCCCTGAGGGATGTTGATTAGATTTTTATTTAGATAACTCATACCAGTATATGCATAAATGGTAATAACTATAAGCATATGCCAGGCTCTCTCCTGAGCACTCTATAAGTATGAATACATTCAATCTTCACAACATACTATGAGGTAAGTAGTATTACTATCTCTACTTTAAAAATGAGAAACCCAAGGGATGGAGAGATTAAGTAACATGGTCATCAAGGAGGTGGCAGAGGCAGGACTCAACAAAACAGTCTTTCTCCAAAGTCTGTTTTCCTAATGTTATTGCTCAGGTTCAGCTGCTCGCCACTTGAAAGCCAATACTCAAGAGATGAAAGGGAAAAGGAAAAAACTACTTTTTTTCAGGAGACCAGCAACCTGGGGAGAATGTGGATTCATGTCCAAAAACCAGCTCCGAATATTCTGCTCAGCCATGAAAGTTTTTAAAGGGAAAATCATCTGAGGGGGGGGGGTCAGAGTCATTGTTATCTTCCACTGTGTGCAGATTTTCTTCTGATTATTTGGTGGTGAGGTAACCAGGGCAGTGTTCCAGGACCCTTGTTCTCAGTCTCAAGTTACCATCCTCCACGTGGTTGGGGGTCTTTTCTCCTTCAGAAGAATTCAAAGGTATTCTGTTATATATATTCCTTGAGGAAGAACCAGGACCCTGCCCCATGGCTGCATTACTGTTTCTTGACTGCTCCTCTTTGTTTCTGCATTCCCTCTCTTCTCTGATAAGCAGCTGTTTGAATCTTCCCTCTGGAACTCAGGGAAGGTCAAGGAGGCTGAACGAAGCTTATTTCCTACACAAAAGAAACAGGGGACACAGAAAGAATTTATACCTGGGAGGACCCCACAGGGTCCTGCTGCATTTCACAAATCACTGCCCAACATAGCCTACACCTGAGGCTTGTTGTGAGGAGAGAAGAAGTGCTGCATTCTAATAGACTCTGTTATGGGTCGGAATTAAATTGCTTTAGCCTTTGAATTCACCCTTTTGTTCTTACCATCAGGAGTCTAGTGGTCCTTAGGGTGAAGTTGTTCAGTTGCTATTGAATTTTATGTAAACATTAAAGAAAGCAAAAGTCTATTCATGTCTCTAGTTTGGAGAAAGACCTCTTTATGGTCATTGGGATTGATAATAATGAGGGTATAGGATCTACGAATTTCTGGGCCTATTCTACCTGACATGAGGGGTGTTGACACCTACCCAGAGAAGTAGAAAGAGGAAGGATATACACTTGTGGGATCTCAGAAAGAAAGAAAACATGCAGCTAGGTGATCCAATTAGACAGTTAATGTGATATCTAATTTCTACTTAATCAGCAAATTATGGGGAACTTTTATAATCAGCATCCTGTTGGGAAGACTGAGACCAGTGTATTACTTCTTAACTTATTCTAGAGAAAAGGAAAGAAGGTGGATGAAGCAAATATATGAAATCCCAATATGCTCAAGTTTTTTCAGCAGAAAAGAAAAAAAAATACACATTATAGTTTTACCTAGCAGTATGGGTTTAGTTTATGAGGATATGAAGGAGAGAATGCACTTCTTTTTATATTTCTTCCTCAGTGATTTCACTCATTCTCATTAATATTCTTTCATTCATTCATTTTTGTTCTTTTGCACTATTTTTATTCATTTGTTTACTCATCCATTTATGCACCTATTGAACAAATACTTTTTAAATGTCCTCCAACTGCTATGTATTGTTCTAGGTGCTATAAATATTGCCATAAATAATACAAGCAAATTCCTGGTCCACAGAGTTCACAGTCTACGGAGGGCCAAGGTAGTAGACAGAGAGAAACAACTAAGAAATTAATGAATAAGATAAATGGAGAAATAAGTTTCATAAATAAACCTGATGTGATAGAGAGGAACTTTTTGGGGGGTTATTTTAGATTATGTGACAAATGAATAAAATTGAATAAAAGGTAGCATGTGATAAATGTGATGACAGGATTTTAAATAAAGTGCTCTGTAAGCATTAAAAAAGAAAGAGTTTTGTATAACTGGAAAGAATTTAAGACATCCTTAAAGCTAGATAGAGTTTTGGTAGATGAAGTTCGTGGAATAAAGACATTCCTGATTTGAGAAAGAAAATGAATAAGGGAGGAAATAAAAGGGAACACCTGCCATGTACAGCCAAAGGAATGAGGTGCAGAAGGATGGATGAGGGGTAAGGCGAGACAGCTTTTGGAAGCAAAAGAAACAGACTGCAGTCCTAAACATCATGAAACAAGTTTTAATTAAAAAATTCTTCAGGCAAAGGACTTGAATAGACATTTCTCCAAAGAGGATATACAAATGACCAAGAAGCATGTGAAAAAATGCTCAACATTACTAATAATCAGAGAGATGCAAATCAAAACCACAACGACACATAACCTCACATCTGTTAGAATGACTATCATCAAATAGACAAGTGATAACCAACAAGTGTTGGTTAGGATGTGGAGAAAGGGAATCCCTGTGTATTGTTGGAGGGAATGTAAATGGGTACAGCCACCATGGAAAATAGAATGGAGGTTTCTCAAAAATTAAAAACAGAACTACCATATGAACCAACAATTTCATTCCTGGGTATATATCCGAAATAATTGAAAGCAGGGTCTTGAAATATTTGCACACCCATGTTCATAGCAGCACTATACACAATATCCAAGAGGAATAAGCAACCTATTCTTTCAACGGATGAAAACATAAAAGAAAGGTGGTAATACATACAATAGAATATTATTCAGCCTTCAAAAGGAAGGAAATCTTTTCACAAGCCACAATATGGATTAAACTTGAGGACGTTATGCTAAATGAAATGAGCCAGTTGAAAAAAGACAAATTCTGTATGATTCTACTTAGATGATGTATCTAACATTGGCAAATTCATGAAAGTAGAATGATGGTTACCACAGGCTGGGAGGAGGGGGAAAGAGGAGTTATTGATAAAGTTTCAGATTTATAAGGTAAAAAAATCCTAGAAATCTGTTTCACAACAATGTGAATGTAGTTATCTCTACTGAAAAATACACTTGAAAATGGTTAAGATGGTAAAGTTTATGTTTTTTATCACAATAAAAAAATTATTCAGTTTCTTTAGTTCTCAAGATCGTTATGCTGCTTTTGTATTAAACTATTAAACTTCTAAGGGGTGTGTGTGTGTGTGTGTGTTTGTGTGTGTGTGTGTGTGTGTTAGGTTGCAGGAAAATATATGTATCTGTTTGGATCTACATTAACCTCATTTATCTAAACCCCACTTACATGGATCTTGGAAACTTTTCCCATATTGAGCAACAAGCTGTCCTAAACAAGGGGACTTTGATTATTGTTTCAACCGTTTTTATTACTCTTGAATTATCAATATCTGTGTTGCAAAAGTTCCCATTACATTAGTTTCCCAATAAAATGTCATCTGATTATAGGACTTCTTTTGCCTCACCCTTTGTGAGTTCTGACATGTTTCTAGCGTAAACTTGTCTAACTTTATACATCTGCATAATGTCTAGACCCAATATTTTTAAGTATTAAGTTTAACATATTCAATATGTAAAAATTAAATAATATATTTGATATATAAAGTTGTCTCCTCTTTTATACAGATCAAGCTGTAATTAAATGATAGAGCCAAGAGAATATCATTCAGTGTTTAATATTTCATTGCCTCATTGATGCCTTATCTATTTTATAGGCACTAAATTACATAAAAATACATAAGGTGAATACTTAATCACCATATCACCTACATTAGAACACAAGTACAGAGATAAATCATATAGTTTTAAATATGCTTAACTCTGGAACCCTTGTCTATTTACTTTTATAATTATTGGGGATTTTTTGGTTGTTTTTGTTTTGCTTTGTGTTTTGCTTTTTAGAACTTTTCTGCTATAGTTATCTTCATTTTGTGTTAACACGAGAGAGATGCTTTTCATTGTACAATACTGGCTCACTTTACATGATTTGAACTTGAGAAGCTCATATTTCTCAGGTTTCAAGACAACATGCTAAATGTATGGGAGCACCTACTGGTGAAGGATGATATAGTCCTACAGACTGGTTTTATTGGACCTTGTAATTTAGACCAAGTTGGAGGGCATGAGGCTTATGAAGCCCTTAAGTGTATAATCAAGGGAATTCTGCTGCCAAAAAATGCTTATTGCTTAAATATTGCAAGAGAGTGGTCTTAGGCAGGAAATATAAGAACTGAGAAGACACTATAAAACAAATATACCATTTAGATGGGACCACAATATCTAACAGGAATAAAATTGTTTAGTATTGAGGTACTAAAATGTTTCATGAGGGCTGAGAAAAGGTTTGTCTCCTTCACTTCTGAATGCCTAGCATGGTAACTGGTACCTTGAATGTGTCAATAAATATTTACTGAATTAATAAATGTTAACCGATTTGGAATTTCTTCCTCAAAATATCTGAAAATTTGCCTTCTGTTCTCCTTCTCCCATAGGACCATATCCATCGTTTATAATAAAAACAAGGAAAAATATAATTTGTGTGACAAATTTCCTTTTTAGATGAAAAAAAAAAGCTTCTTTTTGGTTAACCAGAAACCCTGAGACAGTTAAAAAATATACTACAACTTTAGAGTTAAAAACTGTAATAATGAAAAATGACCTAAACGAATTAAAAGGAAGGTGATGGGGAGTTGCAAAGGCTTTGTAATCAAATATTTCTAGGTTCAAATTTCAGCTCTATAGCTTAGTAGCTGCATTAGGTTGGATGAATTGCTTAACTTCTCTGTTCTCACTTTCCTTTTTTATTAGAGTTTTGTGAAGATTTAATGAGTCAATGTATATGCAATGCTTTGTGCCTACTTGGTAAATAATAAATAGCAGCTATTGAATTTTTCTCTGAATGAAGGTACTCATTTTCCTAATTTTCAGGGGACCATTAAGCTTCTTGGGAGAGGGACCATATTTTATTCATTTCTAGAACATAGCACAGTGTCTGGTATAAGTTGGTACTTAATAAATAAATGTGTTGAATTAATAAAGAAAATAAATATTTAAACAACTATTTGGTGACTACTGTGCACAGTACTTGACAAAATTGTGCATCACACAACTTGTAACTGAGGTGTATGTAGACACCCAACAGAATCATTTAAAATATAGAAATAGGATATTTTCTATCACTGGAATAATCTGCAATTGCTTTAATTAATCAAGTTTTTTTCATGATGATTTAGGAATTCACAAGTAATGCTGAGCTCAAATAACTGCATACTGGATGGAGACTATATTATAATGTATTCACACCATAACCACATTGTAGCTTAGCCACATAGTGATTTTTACCATTAAGGGCATTTTACTCATTTGCTTTCATTAATACAACTACTACTCAACCCCTGCTTATAAGTATAGATAATTGGTTTTGAAATTTTCACAATAAAAACTGTAAAGCCGTTTTGTACTTGGTAATCAGGAAAGGCACCAGCAATGAAGAAGGGATGCTTTTAATAAAAATATTTTATACATCCACCTGAAAGTTCTCATGTGGCAAACATTACAACTCTTAATCATACCTAAATGTAAATCATCAGACCTGTAAATACTCTGGGTTATGTGAAAGTACTTTACACTTCTAAATGAAAATAATTTTGCCCATAAAGTAGTTATATCAAAGACATCTCTTTTAATCGATGGTTTAATAACCATTACCATTTTATGCATATCTCAGAAGTGTGTAACATTCTCTGGATCAGTGTTCCAATGTGTAACAAATTTTTCTAGGCTTATGGAATCAAAAGACTATTCCAAACAGGTTTTAATAAGCTAAAACTACTGCCAAATATGAAATTATATTTGGAAGCAAAGTCTCAAAAAAACCTAACATGTTCATTTATACCTTTACTGGAAGAACAAAATTTGACACAAAAATTAAATTACTATCAAGGGAAAACCATTCCCATTGGAAACAAATGTAAACTCGGGTTGAATTTCAAGATATATCATTCTCCTTGAAATTAATGGAGAAAGATTTTTACACATTATCTTGTCGACGAGAATGCACAGTATTTTAGACTCATGCTTGGCATAACATTACATGAAATGTAACACAACATTTTCATAGAATGCAACTTATTTTCCAAGTTTATAAGTTAACCAAAAAAAGCACTTAAAAATCAAGCTCTATAAACTTACAGCTCTTTTTGACCAAAACAAAACAAAACAAACAGAAGTCAAAATAATTGGGGAAAATAGATAACATGGTAAAACTTGTTTGAAAATTGAAATATTCTCTCTTTTTCCTTTCCTCATCTATATTCAAAGATGGCTACTTCATTTCTCAATCTTGTCACATTTTTCACAAAATATAACTATAAAGGATAGTAAAATATGGTATACTCATTGGACCATTTTGTAAACAGTTAAATGAAACATAAATACAAGTTCAAATTAAAGATTTTTTTCCCCTGCAAGTTAGAGGATATTGGTCATGGAAGAAAATTCAGAAAAAAAAAAAACAGGCACAAAAAAGCGCATGCAAAACACGTTTCTCTCGGGCTTCCCTGGTGGCGCAGTGGTTGAGTCTGCTAGCCGATGCAGGGGACATGGGTTCGTGCCCTGGTCTGGGAAGATCCCACATGCCGCGGAGCGGCTGGGCCCGTGAGCCATGGCCGCTGAGCCTGCGCGTCCGGAGCCTGTGCTCCGCAATTGGAGAGGCCGCAATAGTGAGAGGCCCCCGTACCGCAAAAAAAAAAAAACAAAAAAAAGAAACATGTTTCTCTTAGAACTTTAACATTTAAACTGCAGTGTGTATCGCTTTTAATACAGAATTTTAAACATCCTTGAATCTGTACATTATAAATAATGAGTTCTTTACTTCAGCCAGTTGTTAGGGTATACTAAATAAGGGCTAATTAAAAATCTAATATTTGTTTTGGCATTCTTTTCAAAGTTTCAAAACACAATATATTGGTTCCTAAAAGCTTTATTTTTCAAATTAAGAAAATTAAGGCATAAAAATTATGTACATGTTTCAAATGAGGACTTTTCATTTTCTTCTTATACCTTTAAAAATTAACTTAAGCTATTTGCCCCAGAATTTTCCCTACAGCCGTATAAACTGAATAACTGCTAATATAGAACTTAGATTAATGAATAATTTTTATCAAGTTTAAGTTTTCGTTCCATGCTTTTTTTTTAAACCTTTGATGTCTGCCTCACTTTTCTAATAGGAAGTAGTAGTAACTGACAAATGAATAAATGAACAGCTAATGATACTAACAGAAAAACTTAGATGTACTAGTTTTGATTTTATATTACATTCCTTCACATAAGGTGGTTACATTTATTGATAATAAAAATGTCTTAGCATGGAAGAATTGAAAATATGAAAATGTCATGATTCTATTACATGTTCTATTACAAGCATCATGAATGACATACAGGTACTCTACCAGCTGAAAAAGTCTGAGAATCACTGACTTAGCATCTATTATGGCTGTGTCTAAATATGCAAATAAAATCCTAAACCACTAATAACAGCATTTCCATTTTCTCTGGCCTATAAACATGGTGGCATACACAGTAGGAGATTAAAATGGTAGTCCTGGCTCTCATACTTCCAACTCCAAGGCAATCAAATATATAAGATTTATTTCATATGACTATTCCATACAGATTCTTTCTCATTATGTTCAATAAATATTAAATTGATTTATAACACAATTCCCCTTCTGAATGGTGACTGTAGGGGCACATTAATATTGCGTATGAGTGCATAGGTGCTGAAAGATTTGCTAACTTTCCTGCCCTATTTTATTATTATTATTTTTTTGCGGTACGCGGGCCTCTCACTGTTGTGGCCTCTCCTGTTTTGGAGCACAGGCTCCGGACGCGCAGGCCCAGCGGCCATGGCTCACGGGCCCAGCCGCTCTGCGGCATATGGGATCCTCCCAGACCGGGGCACGAACCCGTGTCCCCTGCATCGGCAGAAGGACTCCCAACCACTGCGCCACCAGGGAAGCCCTCCTGACCTATTTTAAACCACAGATCAATAACCTTTCCATTTTGTACTTAAATTTCCATACCTTGTAAACAATAATCAAATAACAATAACACTAACATTACTAAATTTATTCTCTTTTCAACATCTCATCTAACTTTTATTGCTATTATAGCCCAGTTGAATTTCAAGGATAATACTGAAAATAGCACTGAACCAGGGAAACAGGGGAAATTCATTTGACCCCTGGATCTGCCCTTAAATAAACTGCATGATTAGGGCAAATCTGAGTGTCAATTTTCTCAAAAGCAAACTAGGAAAAAAAATATTTGCCTTAAAAGTTTGCCACAGGATTAAAATTAATTGATGTAAGTGAGGATTGTAAATTATAAAGTACTATTCCAATGTATGTTATTACTACTATGATTTTGAAAACCCCTCTATTCTATTATAGCACTGCTATTTTCAAAATGTGGTGGACTCCTCCTTTGGGGACAAAAACAAGCTAAGTATTTCTGGACAGAATTTGCAATATATAATCCTTCCAAGTAAAGTAACAGGCTGAGACAAACATTGTTTGGATACTTCTTTTCTGTATTGGCAATTCTCTTTTTAAAATGAAAGTTTATTAACAAATATGTAAGATTCTCATTAAAATGAATTTATGTGCCCATGAGATGCTCAAAATCTAAAATTAAAAATAGGATATTTTATACATATAAAAGAAGTATAGCCATGCTTCTTTCTTTCAACCACTGCCATTAAAAGAATTTCTTTCGTATTGAAATTATTTATCAAACTGTTAGAGGTTTTGTACACAGGTTTAGTTGACCACTAGCAATAAAGGAACATGAATTCTAGCTGTTAAATCTAAAAACCATAAATGGATAGAAATGTTACTCAAACTTCTAACTTTATCACCTTGTTTCAACCCAAACACTGCTCTTAAATTATCCATTCTCAAGATATGTCCCATGTTTGTTAAGAATTTCAGACACAACACATACACATTAGCAAATCTAGTATTCATTATGAAGTTACCTAGAAAATCCTGTTTTACATGTGAATTAGGCTTTCACTAGGAATTAGTATAAGCCATAATGACTAATCTTACATAATGCATTCGTTTATTTTCTTCTGAAAAGTCAGATCTTATATTTCCTTGATGCTAAAATCTTATAAAACATTTCTTGCTGTCTTTTTTTCCTCTGTGCTTAGCTTAACACAATGCATGCCCTATAAGTGTCTCTGAGCCCTTAACTAAAAATTAACTTTTAAAATATGTCAAAATAAATTAGGATGTCTCATCTTCATTTTTTATTGTTTTCAGCACCGAGTCTTCTCCCAAAATTTTACATAGTTCATTGAGTCTCTGCTGCATTTTGGGAATTCCAGCTAGCTGAGATTCTAGCTTTTGTTTTTCTTCACTTAGTGTTAAACGAATAGCAGTGTCCAATTGTTCAAAGCGCCAACCTCCTTCACCATCAAACTGTAATAAATGAGTGTGGTATTTCCTGCATAATCAAAATGAAATAATATTATTAGCAATAATTACAAAAAGTCATTTTAGTTATAGATTTATCATTCTAATTGATATCCAAAGGCAAATTTTAAGTAAGGTGCCTATTTTACATTTGATTTTCAAGAATCCCTCAAGAGGTAAAATATTGTGAATTTTTCTACTCCAAAAGTCATTAGTCTAGCCTCTAGGAAGTTCTATTGCTTGTATTAAATTTATTTTATATTGTGAATATACATGAATTGCAAAGGAAGACATACTGTTGCATTTATTTATATTCATAGCCCAGTATGAATAAATATCAAAGCATACTTAGAATGGGAATAAGGAAAGGAAGCAGAGGGAAGAAAGTAAAAATTTAAAAGGCTATTAAAAAAATAACTAAGAAAAATAAAGGAAATACAATACCAATTCATTAGTACACTATCCTTTGGGAATGAGTTAGTCAACATAAGTAAAAATTTCTCAAAAATTAAAGTTTTAAAACATTAAAAAAAATGAACTGATAGAAATCTTCAGCTATCAATACTTCCATGCTTTCATATAATTTAATCTCTTTTCTCATGGCTCAAGTTCATAATTAGGAACTTCAGAGAGGTATAGAGATGACTTTATTGATGAGACAGAAGGCAGTTCACCTTCTCCTAAATGAAGGCTAAGGTCACCAATCTCTGGGAATTGTGGGGTGTGTGTAAAAAGGGTAATCTGGCAGAGCTGTCCTTGCATGGCTGAGCCACTGCATTTTGTCACTATGCTGAAGAGGCACATGTTCTTATGTGTCCTCAGTTTTTTCTCTTACAGTTTTTCTCACTTCTTGCCCTCTTTTAAGCTCTCATCAGTCATTATTTACTACGATCAGTGGGGGTATATCAAATAGCTTTTACCTCCATTTTTAAACTGAGATATGATTCATATACCATAAATTCACCCTTTTAAAATGTAAAATTCAATGATTTTTGGTGTATTTACAAGCTCATGCAACCATCAGCACTATCCAATTCCAGAATATTTTCTTCACCCCAAAAAGAAACCTCATACACATTAGCAGTCCCTCCCAATTTCTCCTTCTGCTCATCCCCTGCCAACCACCAATCTCCTTTATGTCTCTATGGATTTTTCTGTTCTGGACATTTCATATATATGGACTCATACAAAATGTGGCTTTTTGTGACTGACTTCTTCCACCCAACAAAATGATTTCAAAGTTAATCTAGTTGTAGTGTTAGTACTTCATTCATTTTTATGGCTGAATAATATTCCATTGTATACACATTTTATCCATTCACCAATTGACAGAAATTTGGGTTTCATCCCATTTTGTTTGGGTGGTTTCAACATGCTGTAAGATGGGGAAGCTAAACTAAGTTAAACTATGTCTAAAAGAGTAAATATCACTCTCAAGCTGAAGGCTGAAGTTCATATGTTTGATAACATATGACAGAGATTAATCTTTTCCATATGCCTTTGAGTAACTATCTTTAGGGTTTTAAGTTTTCCAAAAATTTGACCTCACAGTGGGTGGGACCTGACAAAAATTAAATTGAAAACAATGTATTCCTAAATCAAGGGAAAAAATTTAAATGTGACAAAAGTGCTCTTAAAATATGAGAGCTAAAACAAAAGTAATGGAAAAACAAAAGAAGGATGGTGATATAAGAGAAATAATAGTAAAAAAATCATTTTGTTTATTACATTCTCAACTTCTCTTGGGCTTTCCTAACCTTTGATCTACAACCAGGAGCAATTTTAGAACACAGTAGTTCAGATCTTGAGCAACTTCCATCTTCAATTTATATTGGAGGTTTGGCTCATCACTCTGGTCCTACAACATTATTTGGTTTTTACATGGGGGAAGAAACTGTATAGGTGTTTCATGACCTGATATTCAAAGGTGTGTTCTATATTATGGGCTAAAATAATATTTCAGAGTTTATCTTAGTCAGAGGAATTTAAAAGAAACTACTATTTTAACAGAGCCTCATTGGAAATAATCTGCAGACATTCTACACAAATAAGATAAACCACTGGATAGTGATAATTATAAAATTGTAATTCTATTCAAGAATCAGATAATTTAATAAGCTTCTATAATTTTTGACCTCTTCTGATACTGGTATTGATTTTCATCTTTACAATCAACAATTACCCATTTGTTGTTATGGAGGAAAATATAATATATATTTTTCCTCTTCTGAAATCTTTTCAGGTAAAATAAGAATTTCATGTAGGAAGAAAGGATAATCAGAAATAATAGATTCCTACAACCTAAAATGACTAAACTAGTTCATAAAGCAGAACTAATGTACTTTTCAGTTTACAGCAAAATATACTATGGGTAGCTGCAATTAAAAACAAGTTTTTCTTGTTACAAAGTATAAAATTAGATTTTATTATTTGTTTAAAAAATTGTCCACGACCTACCTGTTTGAATGGACAAAGTCCAGAATACTGACAACACCAAATGTAAAGCTGTGGACCAATAGGAACTCTCTTTCATTGCTGGTGGTAATGAAAAATGATAGAGCTACTTTGGAAGAGAGTTTTGCAGTTTCTTACAAAACTAAACATACTCTTAACAGTATGATCCAGTAACTGAACGCCTTGATATTTACCCAAAGGACTTGAGAGAACTCATGTCCACACAAAAACCTGCATATGAATGTTTATAACAGCTTTATTTATAATTGCTAAAACTTGGAGGCAACCAAATGTCCTTCAGTGGGTGAATGGATAAACAAACTGTGACATCAAAACAGTGGAATATCATTCAGCACTAAAAAGAAATGAGCTAGCAAGCCATGAATAGACATGGAGGAAAATTAAATGACTATCATCACCAAGTTAAAGAAACCAATTTGGAAAGGCCACATACTGTATGGTTCCAGGTATATGACATTCTGGAAAAGGAAAAACTGTGGAAACATTAAAGATGAGTGGTTTCTAGGTGTTGTGGAGGGAGGGATAAATAAGCAGAGCACAGAGGATTTTTAGAGCAGTGAAAATATTCTATATAATACTATAATGATAGATACATGTAATTATAAATTTGTCCAAACCCACAGACTGCATAACACTAAGTGAACCCTAATGTAAATTATGGACTTTGGATGATAATGATGTGTCAGTATAGGTTCATCAATTGTAACAATTATACCACTCTGGTGGGGGATGTTGATAATGGGGGAGGTTATGCATGTTTGGGCAGAGTATAAGGCATATTTCTGTTCCTTTCAATTTTTTTGTGAACCTAAAACTAAAAAAAGTCTTAAAAACAACAATACCACCACCAACAACAAAAACCTCTTTGTTCTTAAATTAAGAAAAAAATGGCTGAATATGCTTCCAATGTCTCTTTAGGCTACTTGAATAGGAACTAAATGACAGGAAGGCATAATAAACCCATTGATAAAAGTCAGAAAAACACCAAGACTAAGAGCCAGAAAGGACTCAAGAGTTCATCTGGCCTGGTTCCACAGGCATATGTCATGACTGTCTTAAACCAGTTCCTGTTGGTTTTATCCAAGGGGAAATCAGAGCAATCACACTCATTGACATGGACTCTACCTCATCCTGGACTAGATCCAGACTGCCTCTGGGGAGACTGGCAAATCAGGGTCCTATCACTCCAGATGCTAATTAATTCTTTAACAACAGAGAGACAAACTACAAAATTCCGTAGAAAGGGTCACTTCATGAAATCCTCTATTTTCAGGTAAACTATCTGAGGAAAGAAAAATATGAATGTTTAAATAAAGTGTGAAATAGATTATTATCAGTCAAAGAAGTTTGAACAATTAAAGCCTGATCTGCATGGAATGCTCAGCTTACTCACAATTTTAAAGTAAACATTTCTATAAGGTAAAGGGTCTGGAAAGGTTTCAAAGACCCAAAGGCTTTAACTCAAATAAAGCTTGCTACTTAGTCTAGGTTTGAAGTCGTGTATATAATAACAGATTTGGCATAAATGTGATCAGCCACATGCCAAAGAATGCTCTAGTCAGAGAGAGAGGAAGAATCCTTCCTGTCCCTTGGGAAATAGGAGGCCAAAGCATATAGAGTCCATTATATAGTTACTAACTTGTCAAAGGAAAAGATTTTGATTTATGAAATAGAAATGCAAATGTAGAGAGTAGAACTCAGTGTGAATGAAAAAGTGTTTTTATGATTTATGCATGAGATACATTTTGAGTTCCTTAAATACATAGAGCAATATAGTAGAGTATAGGGAGTATGATCATAGTAAATTACTTTTCTCATTTTTCTAGCTCTCAGTTTCTTCATCTGTATAATGGGAATAATTAGACTACCTGTACTCTATAGTGTTGTTATTAGGCTTAAATAAAATGAGCCTGGAATAGAATAGGTGCTGAATCGGCATTAGCAACTATTATTATGATGATGAATCAATAAAAAAGTAGGGGAATAATAAAAATGGTATCATAATTTTATAAATAGGAAAAATACCATTAGGTTTTTTTTTCTCCTGCCCATTTTTGGATTGGGTTGTTTGTTTTTTTAATATTGAGCTGCATGAGCTGTTTATATATTTGGAGATTAATCCTTTGTCCATTGATTCGTTTGCAAATTTTTTCTCCCATTCTCAGGGTTGTCTTTTTGTCTTGTTTGTAGTTTCCTTTGGTTTACAAAAACTTTTACGTTTCATTAGGTCCCATTTGTTAATTTTTCTTTTTATTTCCATTACTCTAAGAGGTGGATCAAAAAAGATCTTGCTGTGATTTATGTCAAACAGTGTTCTTCCTATGTTTTCCTCTAAGAGTTTTACAGTGTCTGGTCTTACATTTAGGTCTCTAATCCATTTTGAGTTTATTTTTGTGTATGGTGTTAGGGAGTGTTCTAATTTCATTCTTTTACATGTAGCTGTCCAGTTTTCCCAGCACCACTTATTAAAGAGACAGTCTTTTCTCCATTGTATATCCCTGCCTCCTTTGCCATAGATTAGTTGACCATAGGTGGGTGGGTTTATCTCTGGGCTTTCTATCCTGTTCTATTGATCTATATTTCTGTTTTTCTGCCAGTACCATATTGTCTTGATTACTGTAGCTTTGAGGTATAACCTGAAGTCAGTGAGTCTGATTCCTACAGCTCTGTTTTTGACCCTCAAGACCGTTTTGGCTATTCCAGGTCTTTTGTGTCTCCATACAAATTTTAAGTTTTTTTTGTTCTAGTTCTGTTAAAAATGCCATTGTTAATTTGATAGGGATTGCATTGAATCTGTAGATTGCTATGGGTAGTAGAGTCATTTTCACAATATTGATACTTCCACTCCAAGAACATGGTATATCTCTCCATCTGTTTGTATAATCTTTAATTTCTTTACTCAGTGTCTTATAGTTTTCTGCATACAGGTCTTTTGTCTCCCTAGGTAGGTTTATTCTTAGGTCTTTTATTCTTTTTGTTACAATGGTAAATGGGAGTGTTTCCTTAATTTCTCTTTCAGATTTTTCATCATTAGTGTATAGGAATGCAAGAGATTTCTGTGCATTAATTTTGTATCCTGCTACTTTACCAAATTCATTGATTAGCTCTAGTAATTTTCTGATGGCATCTTTAGGATTCTCTATGTATAGTATCATGTCATCTGCAAACAGTGACAGTTTTACTTCTTCTTTTCCAATTTTTATTCCTTTTATTTCTTTTTCTTCTCTGATTGCTGTGGCTAGGACTTCCAAAACTATTTTGAAAAGTACTGGTGAGAGTGGACATCCTTGTCTTGTTCCTGATCTTAGAGGAAATGTTTTCAATTTTTCACCATTGAGAATGATGTTTGCTGTGGGTTTGTCATATATGGCCTTTATTATGTTGAGGTAGGTTCCCTCTATGTCCACCTTCTGGAGAGTTTTTATCATAAATGGGTGTTGAATTTTGTCAAAAGCTTTTTCTGCATCTATTGAGATAATTATATTGTTTTTCTTCTTCAATTAGTTAATATGGTGTATCACATTGATTGATTTGCGTATATTGAAGAATCCTTGCATCCCTGGGATAAATCCCACTTGCTCATGGTGTATGATACTTTTAATGTGCTGTTGGATTCCGTTTGCTAGTATTTTTTTTTTTTAACATCTTTATTGGGGTATAATTGCTTTACAATGGTGTGTTAGTTTCTGCTTTATAACAAAGTGAATCAGCTATACATATACATATGCTCCCATGTGTCTTCCCTCTTGCATCTCCCTCCCTCCCACTCTCCCCATCCCACCCCTCCAGGCTGTCCCAAAGCCCTGAGCTAATATCCCTGTGCCTTGCGGCTGCTTCCCCCTAGCTATCTACCTTACTACGTTTGTTAGTGTGTATATGTCCATGACTCTCTCTCGCCCTGTCAAAATTCACCCTTCCCCCTCCCCATATCCTCAAGTCCGTTCTCCAGTAGGTCTGCGCCTCTATTCCTGTCTTATCCCTAGGTTCTTCATGACATTTTTTTCCCTTAAATTCCATATATATGTGTTAGCATACAGTATTTGTCTTTTTCTTTCTGACTTACTTCACTCTGTATGACAGACTCTAGGTCTATCCATCTCATTACAAATAACTCAATTTCATTTCTTTTTAAGGCTGAGTAATATTCCATTGTGTATATGTGACACATCTTCTTTATCCATTCGTCCGATGATGGGCGCTTAGGTTGTTTCCATCTCCGGGCTATTGTAAATAGAGCTGCAATGAACATTTTGGTACATGACTCTTTTTGAATTTTGGTTTTCTCAGGGTATATGCCCAGTAGTGGGATTGCTGGGTCATATGGTAATTCTATTTGTAGTTTTTTAAGGAACCTCCATACTGTTCTCCATAGTGGCTGAACCAATTCACATTCCCACCCGTTTGCTAGTATTTTGTTGAGGATTTTTGCATCTACATTCATCAGTGATATTGGTCTGTAATTTTCTTTTTTTGTAGTATCTTTATCTGGATTTAGTATCAGGGTGATGGTGGCCTCATAGAATGAGATTGGGAGTGTTCCTTCCTCTCAATTTTTTTGGAAGAGTTTGAGAAGGATGGGTGTTAGCTCTTCTCTAAATGTTTGATAGAATTCACCTGTGACACCACCTGGTACTGGGCTTTTGTTTTTTGGAAGATTTTTAATCACAGTCTTAATTTCAGTGCTTGTGATCAGTCTGTTCATATTTTCTATTTCTTCCTTGTTCAGTCTTGGAAGGTTATACCTTTCTAAGGATTTGTCCATTTCTTCCAGGTTGCCCATTTTATTGGCATAGAGTTTCTTGTAGTAGTCTCTTGGGATGCTTTGTATTTCTGCAGTGTCAGTTGTAACTTCTTTTTCATTTCTAATTTTATTGATTTGAGTCCTCTCCCTCTTTTTCTTGATGAGTCTGGCTAATGGTTTATCAATTTTGTTTATCTTCTCAAAGAACTAGTTTTTAGTTTTATTGATTTTTGCTACTGTCTTCTTTGTTTCTATTTCATTTATTTCTGCTGTGATATTTATGATTTCTTTCCTTCTACTAACTTTGGGGTTTTTTTTGTTCTTCTTTCTCTAGTTGCTTTAGGTGTAAGGTTAGGTTGTTTATTTGAGATGTTTGTTGTTTCTTTTTTTTTTTTTTTTTTTTTTTTTTGGCGGTATGCGGGCCTCTCACTGTTGTGGCCTCTCCTGTTGTGGAGCACAGGCTCCGGACACACAGGCTCAGCGGCCATGGCTCACGGGCCCAGCCGCTCCACGGCATGTGGGATCTTCCCGGACCGGGGCATGAACCCGTGTCCCCTGCATCAGCAGGCGGACTCTCAACCACTGCGCCACCAGGGAAGCCCTGTTGTTTCTTGAGGTAGGATTGTATTGCTATAAACTTCCCTCTTAGAACTGCTTTTGCTGCATCCCATAGGTTTTGGGTCATCATGTTTTCATTGTCATTTCACTCTAGGTATTTTATGATTTCCTCTTTGATTTCTTCAGTGATCTCTTGGTTATTTAGTAACATATTGTTTAGCCTCCATGTGTTTGTGTTTTTTACTTTTTTTTCCCTGTAATTGATTTCTAATCTCATACAATTGTGGTCAGAAAAGATGCGTGATATGATTTCAATTTTCTTAAATTCACTGAGGCTTGATTTGTGACCCAAGATGTGATCTATTCTGGAGAATGTGCCATGTGCACTTGAGAAGAAAGTGTAATCTGCTGTTTTTGGTTGGAATGTCCTATAAATATCAATTAAATCTATCTGGTGTATTGTGTCATATAAAGCTTCTGTTTCCTTATTTATTTTCATTTTGGATGATCTATTCATTAGTGTAAGTGAGGTGTTAAAGTCCCTCAGTATTATTGTGTTACTGTCCATTTCCTTTTTTTTTTTTTTTTTTTTTTTTTTTTTTTTTTAACATCTTTATTGGGGTATAATTGCTTTACAATGGTGTGTTAGTTTCTGATTTATAACAAAGTGAATCAGCTATACATATACATGTGCTCCCATGTGTCTTCCCTCCTGCATCTCCCTCCCTCCCACTCTCCCCCTCCCACCCCTCCAGGCTGTCCCAAAGCCCCGAGCTAATATCCCTGTGCCTTGCGGCTGCTTCCCCCCAGCTATCCACCCCACCACGTTTGTTAGTGTGTATATGTCCATGACTCTCTCTCGCCCTGTCAAAACTCACCCTTCCCCCTCCCCATATCCCCAAGTCCGCTCTCCAGTAGGTCTGCGCCTCCATTCCTGTCTTATCCCTAGGTTCTTCATGACATTTTTTTTCCCTCAAATTCCATATATATGTGTTAGCATACGGTATCTGTCTTTGTCTTTCTGACTTACTTCACTCTGTATGACAGACTCTAGGTCTATCCATCTCATTACAAATATCTCAATTTCATTTCTTTTTAAGGCTGAGTAATATTCCATTGTGTATATGTGCCACATCTTCTTTATCCATTCGTCCGATGATGGGCGCTTAGGTTCTTTCCATCTCCGGGCTATTGTAAATAGAGCTGCAATGAACATTTTGGTACATGACTCCTTTTGAATTTTGGTTTTCTCAGGGTATATGCCCAGTAGTGGGATTGCTGGGTCATATGGTAATTCTATTTGTAGTTTTTTAAGGAACCTCCATACTGTTCTCCATAGTGGCTGAACCAATTCACATTCCCACCAGCAGTGCAAGAGTGTCCCCTTTTCTCCACACCCTCTCCAGCATTTATTGTTTCTAGATTTTTTGATGATGGCCATTCTGACTGGTGTGAGATGATATCTCATTGTAGTTTTGATTTGCATTTCTCTAATGATTAATGAGGTTGAGCATTCTTTCATGTGTTTGTTGGCATTCTGTATATCTTCTTTGGAGAAATGTCTGTTTAGGTCTTCTGCCCATTTTTGGATGGGGTTGTTTGTTTTTTTGTTATTGAGCTGCATGAGCTGCTTGTAAATTTTGGAGATTAATCCTTTGTCAGTTGCTTCATTTGCAAATGTTTTCTCCCATTCTGAGGGTTGTCTTTTGGTCTTGATTATGGTTTCCTTTGCTGTGCAAAAGCTTTGAAGTTTCATTAGGTCCCATTTGTTTATTTTTGTTTTTATTTCCATTACTCTAGGAGGTGGGTCAGAAAGGATCTTGCTGTGATTTATGTCATAGAGTGTTCTTCCTATGTTTTCCTCTAAGAGTTTGATAGTTTCTGGCCTTACATTTAGGTCTTTAATCCATTTTGAGCTTATTTTTGTGTATGGTGTTAGGGAGTGATCTAATCTCATACTTTTACATGTACCTGTCCAGTTTTCCCAGCACCATTTATTGAAGAGGCTGTCCTTTCTCCACTGTACATTCCTGCCTCCTTTATCAAAGATAAGGTGTCCATATGTGCATGGGTTTATCTCTGGGCTTTCTATCCTGTTCCACTGATCTATCTTTCTGTTTTTGTGCCAGTACCATACTGTCTTGATTACTGTTGCTTTGTAGTATAGTCTGAAGTCAGGGAGCCTGATTCCTCCAGCTCCTTTTTTCGTTCTCAAAATTGCTTTGGCTATTCGGGGTCTTTTGTGTTTCCATACAAATTGCGAAATTTTTTGTTCTAGTTCTGTGAAAAATGCCAGTGGTAGTTTAATAGGGATTGCATTGAATCTGTAGATTGCTTTGGGTAGTAGAGTCATTTTCACAATGTTGATTCTTCCCATCCAAGAACATGGTATATCTCTCCATCTATTTGTATCATCTTTAATTTCTTTCATCAGTGTCTTATAATTTTCTGCATACAGGTCTTTCGTATCCTTAGGTAGGTTTATTCCTAGATATTTTATTCGTTTTGTTGCAATGGTAAATGGGAGTGTTTTCTTGATTTCACTTTCAGATTTTTCATCATTAGTATATAGGAATGCCAGAGATTTCTGTGCATTAATTTTGTATCCTGCTACTTTACCAAATTCATTGATTAGCTCTAGTAGTTTTCTGGTAGCATCTTTAGGATTCTCTATGTATAGTATCATGTCATCTGCAAACAGTGACAGCTTTACTTCTTCTTTTCCGATGTGGATTCCTTTTATTTCCTTTTCTTCTCTGATTGCTGTGGCTAAAACTTCCAAAACTATGTTGAATAAGAGTGGTGAGAGTGGGCAACCTTGTCTTGTTCCTAATCTTAGTGGAAATGCTTTCAGTTTTTCACCATTGAGGATGATGTTTGCTGTGGGCTTGTCATATATGGCCTTTATTATGTTGAGGAAAGTTCCCTCTATGCCCACTTTCTGGAGGGTTTTTATCATAAATGGGTGTTGAATTTTGTCAAAAGCTTTCTCTGCATCTATTGAGATGATCATATGGTTTTTCTCCTTCAATTTGTTAATATGGTTTATCACATTGATAGATTTGCGTATATTGAAGAATCCTTGCATTCCTGGAATAAACCCCACTTGATCATGGTGTATGATCCTTTTAATGTGCTCTTGGATTCTGTTTGCTAGTATTTTGTTGAGGATTTTTGCATCTATGTTCATCAGTGATATTGGCCTGTAGTTTTCTTTCTTTGTGACATCCTTGTCTGGTTTTGGTATCAAGGTGATGGTGGCCTCGTAGAAGGAATTTGGGAGTGTTCCTCCCTCTGCTATATTTTGGAAGAGTTTGAGAAGGATAGGTGTTAGCTCTTCTCTAAACGTTTGATAGAATTCACCTGTGAAGCCATCTGGTCCTGGGCTTTTGTTTGTTGGAAGATTTTTAATCACACTTTCAATTTCAGTGCTTGTGATTGGTCTGTTCATATTTTCTATTTCTTCCTGATTCAGTCTTGGCAGGTTGTGCATTTCTAAGAATTTGTCCATTTCTTCCAGATTGTCCATTTTATTGGCATAGAGTTGCTTGTAGTAATCTCTCATGATTTTTTTTATTTCTGCAGTGTCAGTTGTTATTTCTCCTTTCTCATTTCTAATTCTATTGATTTGAGTCTTCTCCCTTTTTTTCTTGATGAGTCTAGCTAGTGGTTTATCTATTTTGTTTATCTTCTCAAAGAACCAGCTTTTAGTTTTATTGATCTTTGCTATCGTTTCCTTCATTTCTTTTTCATTTATTTCTGATCTGATTTTTATGATTTCTTTCCTTCTGCTAGCTTTGGGGCTTTTTTGTTCTTCTTTCTCTAATTGCTTGAGGTGCAAGGTTAGGTTGTTTATTCGAGATGTTTCCTGCTTCTTAAGGTGGGCTTGTATTGCTATAAACTTCCCCCTTAGAACTGCTTTTGCTGCATCCCATAGGTTTTGGGTCGTTGTGTCTCCATTGTCATTTGTTTCTAGGTATTTTTTTATTTCCTCTTTAATTTCTTCAGTGATCACTTCATTATTAAGTAGTGTATTGTTTAGCCTCCATGTGCTTGTATATTTTACAGATCTTTTCCTGTAATTGATATCTAGTCTCATGGCGTTGTGGTCAGAAAAGATACTTGATACAATTTCAATTTTCTTAAATTTACCAAGGCTTGATTTGTGACCCAAGATATGATCTATCCTGGAGAATGTTCCATGAGCACTTGAGAAAAATGTGTAATCTGTTGTTTTTGGATGGAGTGTCCTATAAATATCAATTAAGTCCATCTTGTTTAATGTATCATTTAAAGCTTGTGTTTCCTTATTTATTTTCATTTTGGATGATCTGTCCATGGGTGAAAGTGGGGTGTTAAAGTCCCCTACTATGAATGTGTTACTGTCTATTTCCCCTTTTATGGCTGTTAGTATTTGCCTTACGTATTGAGGTGCTCCTATGTTGGGTGCATAAATATTTACAATTGTTATATCTTCTTCTTGGATCGATCCCTTGATCATTATGTAGTGTCCTTCTTTATCCCTTTTAATAGTCCTTATTTTAAAGTCTATTTTGTCTGATATGAGAATTGCTACTCCAGCTTTCTTTTGGTTTCCATTTGCATGGAATATCTTTTTCCATCCCCTTACTTTCAGTCTGTATGTGTCTCTAGGTCTGAGGTGGGTCTCTTGTAGACAGCATATATAAGGGTCTTGTTTTTGTATCCATTCAGCCAATCTGTGTCTTTTGGTGGGAGCATTTAGTCCATTTACATTTAAGGTAATTATCGATATGTATGTTCCTATTCCCATTTTCTATATTGTTTTGGGTTCGTTATTATAGGTCGTTTCCTTCTTTTGCATTTCTTATCTAGAGGAGTTCCTTTAGCATTTGTTGTAAAGCTGGTTTGGTGGTGCTGAACTCTCTCAGCTTTTGCTTGTCTGTAAAGGTTTTAATTTCTCCATCAAATCTGAATGAGATCCTTGCTGGGTAGAGTAGTCTTGGTTGCAGGTTTTTCTCCTTCATCACTTTCAGTATGTCCTGCCACTCCCTTCTGGCTTGTAGGGTTTCTGCTGAGAGATCAGCTGTTAACCTTATGGGGATTCCCTTGTGTGTTATTTGTTGTTTTTCCCTTGCTGCTTTTAATATGCTTTCTTTGTATTTAATTTTTGATAGTTTGATTAATATGTGTCTTGGCGTATTTCTCCTTGTATTTATCCTGTATGGGACTCTCTGTGCTTCCTGGACTTGATTAACTATTTCCTTTCCCATATTAGGGAAGTTTTCAACTATAATCTCTTCAAATATTTTCTCAGTCCCTTTCTTTTTTTCTTCTTCTTCTGGAACCCCTATAATTCGAATGTTGGTGCGTTTAATGTTGTCCCAGAGCTCTCTGAGACTGTCCTCAGTTCTTTTCATTCTTTTTTCTTTATTCTGCTCTGCAGTAGTTATTTCCACTACTTTATCTTCCAGGTCACTTATCCGTTCTTCTGCCTCAGTTATTCTGCTATTGATCCTATCTAGAGTACTTTTAATTTCATTTATTGCGTTGTTCATCGTTGCTTGTTTCATCTTTATGTCTTCTAGGTCCTTGTTAACTGTTTCTTGCATTTTGTCTATTCTACTTCCAAGATTTCGGATCATCCTTACTATCATTATTCTGAATTCTTTTTCAGGTAGATTGCCTATTTCCTCTTCATTTGTTAGGTCTGGTGGGTTTTTATCTTGCTCCTTCATCTGCTGTGTGTTTTTCTGTCTTCTCATTTTGCTTATCTTACTGTGTTTGGGGTCTCCTTTTTGCAGGCTGCACGCTCGTAGTTCCCGTTGTTTTTGATGTCTGTCTCCAGTGGCTAAGGTTGTTTCAGCGGGTTGTGTAGGCTTCCTGGTGGAGGGGACTAGTGCCTGTGTTGTGCTGGATGAGGCTCGGTCTTGTCTCTCTAGTGGGCAGATTCACGTCTGGTGGTGTGTTTTGGGGTGTCTGTGGCCTTGTTATGATTTTAGGCAGCCTCTCTGCTAATGGGTGGGGTTGTGTTCCTGTTTTGCTAGTTGTTTGGCATAGGTTGTCCAGCACTGTGGCTTGCTGGTCGTTGAGTGAAGCTGGGTGCTGGTGTTAAGATGGAGGTCTCTGGGAGATGTCCACCATTTAATATTATGTGGAGCTGGGAGGTCTCTTGTTGATCAGTTTCCTGAAGTTGGCTCTCCTACCTCAGAGGCAGAGCCCTGCCTCCTGGGCTGGAGCACCAAGAGCCTTTCATCCACACGGCTCAGAATAAAAGGGAGGAAAAGTAGAGAGAATTATTAGAAGTATGAGGAAAGAAAGAAGGAAAGGAGGAAAGGAAGGAAGGAAGAAAGAAGCAAAGAAGGAAAGAAAGGAGGGAGGGAGGGAGGAAGGAAGGAAGGAAGGAGGGAAAGAAGGGGAAAATGTAGAGAGAATTATTAGAAGTTTGAGGAAAGAAAGAGGGAAAGGAGGAAAGGAAGGAAGGAAGAAAGAAGCAAAGAAGGAAAGAAAGGAGGGAGGGAGGGAGGGAGGAAGGAAGGAAAGAAGGAGGGAAAGAAGGAGAAAATGTAGAGAGAATTAGTAGAAGTTTGAGGAAAGAAAGAAGGAAAGGAGGAAAGGAGGAAAGGAAGGAAGGAAGAAAGAAGCAAAGAAGGAAAGAAAGGAGGGAGGGAGGGAGGGAGGAAGGGAGGAAGGAAGGAAGGAAAGAAGGAAAAAAGACAGAAAGAAAGAAGATACAGTAAAAATAAAATAAAGTATAATATAGTTATTGTACTAAAAAATATTTAGAACAAAAAAAAAAAGAAAAAGAAAAAAAAAAAAAAAAAGAACAGATAGAACCCTAGGACAAATGCTGGAAACAAAGCTATACAGAGAAAATCTTACACAGAAGCATACACATACGTGTTCACAAAGAGAGGCAAAGTGGGAAAAATCATAAATCCTGCTCCCAGAGACCACCTCCTCAACCTGGGGTGATTCGCTGTCTAAAGGAGGGAAGGAAGGAAGGAAAGAAAGAAAGAACGAAGGTAAAGTACAATAAAGTTATTACAATTAAAATTAATTATTAAGAAAAAAAAATTTTTTTTTTTTTTTAAAAAAAAAACATGGACGGATAGAGCCCTAGGACAAATGTTGGAAGCAAAGCTATACAGAGAAAATCTTACACAGAAGCATACACATACACGTTCACAAAGAGAGGCAAAGGGGGAAAAATCCTAAATCCTGCTCCCAGAGACCACCTCCTCAACCTGGGGTGATTTGCTGTCTAAAGGAGGGAAGGAAGGAAGGAAAGAAAGAAAGAAAGAACGAAGGTAAAGTACAATAAAGTTATTGCAATTAAAATTAATTATTAAGAAAGAAAAAAAATTTTTTTTTTTTTTTTAAAAAAAACCATGGACGGATAGAGCCCTAGGACAAATGTTGGAAGCAAAGCTATACAGAGAAAATCTTACACAGAAGCATACACATACACGTTCACAAAGAGAGGCAAAGGGGGAAAAATCCTAAATCCTGCTCCCAGAGACCACCTCCTCAACCTGGGGTGATTTGCTGTCTAAAGGAGGGAAGGAAGGAAGGAAAGAAAGAAAGAAAGAACGAAGGTAAAGTACAATAAAGTTATTGCAATTAAAATTAATAAGAAAGAAAAAAAAATTTTTTTTTTTTTTAAAAAACCATGGAAGGATAGAGCCCTAGGACAACTATTGGGAGCAAAGCTATACAGAGAAAATCTTACACAGAAGCATACACCTACACGTTCACAAAGAGAGGCAAAGGGGGAAAAATCATAAATCCTGCTCCCAGAGACCACCTCCTCAATTTGGGGTGATTAGTTGTCTAAAGGAGGGAAGGAAGGAAGGAAAGAAAGAAAGAAAGAACGAAGGTAAAGTTCAATAAATTTATTACAATTAAAATTAATTATTAAAAAAAAATTTTTTTTTTTTTTTTTAAAAAAAAAAACCCATGGACGGATAGAGCCCTAGGACAAATGGTGGAAACAAGAGTATACAGACAAGATCTCACACAGAAGCATACATGCCCACATTCACAAAAAGAGGAAAAGGGAAAAAAATCACCGATCTCGCTCCTAAATTCCCCCTCTTCAATTTGGGCTCACTCCCTGTCTATTCAGGTATTCCACAATGCAGGGCACATCAAGTTGATTGTGGAGCTTCAATCCGCCGCCTCCGCGGCTGCCGGGAGAGACCTCCCCCTCTCCTCCCTGCTCTCACAGCTCACAGGAGCTCAGCTTTGTACCCGGCCCTGCCCCTGCGCGCTGATCGCTGGAGGGCGTCTGTTTTTTTTGCTCAGACAGGACGGGGTTAAAGGAGCCGCTGATTCGGGAGCTCCGGCTCACTCAGGCCGGGGGTTGGGGGATGGGGGAAGGCGGGGCACTGCGTGCGGGGCGGGCCTGCGGCGGCAGAGGCCGGCGTGACGCTGCACCAGCCTGAGACCCGCCGTGCGGGAAGCTGTCCCCAGATCCCGGGAACCCGGCAGTGGCGGCCTGCACAGGCTCCGCGGAAGAGGGGCGCGGAGAGTGACCTGTGCTCGCACACAGCCCCCCTGGTGGCGGCAGCAGCAGCCCCAGCGTCTCCCGCCCGTCTCTGGGCTCCGCAGTTTCAGCCGCGGCTCGCGCCCGTCTCTGGGGCTCGCGCTTCCCGCCGCGGCTCGCGCCCGTCTCGGGGGCTCGCGCTTCCCGCCGCGGCTCGCGCCCGTCTCGGGGGCTCGCGCCCTCAGCCGAGGCTCGCGCCCGTCTCTGGGGTTTGCGCTTTTTAGCCGCGGCTCGCGCCCTTCTCTGGAGTTCCTTTAAGCAGCGCTCTTAAACCCCTCTCCTCGCGCGCCAGGAAACAAAGAGGGAAGAAAAAGTCTCTTGCCTCTTCGGCCGGTGCAGGCTTTTCCCCGAACTCCCTCCCGGCTAGTCGTGGCGCACCAACCCCTCCAGGCTATGCTCAAGCCGCCAACCCCAGTCCTCTCCCCGCGCTCCGTCCAAAACCGAAACCCGAGCCTCAGCTCGCAGCCCCGCCCGCCCCGGCGGGTAAGCAGACAAGCCTCTCGGGTTGGTGAGTGCCGGTCGGCACCGATCGTCTGTGCAGGAATCCCCCCGCTTTGCCCTCCGCACCCGTCGCTGTGCTCCACTCCGCGGTCCCGAAGCTCCCCCCTCCGCCTCCCGCAGTCTCCGCCCGCGGAGGGGCTTCCTAGTGTGTGGAGACCTTTCCTTCTTCACAGCTCCCTCCCACTGGTGCAGGTGCCGTCCTTATTCTTTTGTCTCTGTTTTTTCTTTTTTCTTTTGCCCTACCCAGGTACGTGGGGAGTTTCTTGCCTTTTGGGAGCTCTGAGGTCTTCTGCCAGCCTTCAGTAGGTGTTCGGTAGGAGTTGTTCCACGTGTATATGTATTTCTGGTGTATCCGTGAGGAGGAAGGCGATCTCCACGTCTTACTCTTCCGCCATCTTCCCGCCCAGCCTCCTCCATTTCCTTTTTTAGAGCTGTTAGCATTTGCCTTATGTATTGAGGTGCTCCTATGTTGGGTACATATATATTTATAATTGTTATATCTTCTTCTTGGATTGACCCCTTGATAATTATGTAGTGTCCTTCCTTGTGTCTTGTAACGTTCTTTATTTTAAAGTCTATTTTATCTGATATGAGTATAGTTAGTCCAGCTTTCTTTTGATTTCCATTTGCATGGAATATCTTTTTCCATCCCCTCACTTTCAGTCTGTACATGTCCCTCAGTCTGAAGTGGGTCTCTTGTAGACAGCATATATATGGGTCTTGTTTTTGTATCCATTCAGCGAGCCTGTGTCTTTTGGTTGGAGCATTTAATCCGTTAATGTTTAAGGTAATTATTGATATATAAGTTCCTATTACCATTTTCTTAATTGTTTTTGGTTGTTTTTGTAGGTCCTTTTCTTCTCTTGTGTTTCCCACTTAGAGAATTTCCTTTAGCATTTGTTGTAGAGCTGGTTTGGTGGTGTTGAATTCTCTTAGCTTTTGCTTGTCTGTAAAGCTTTTGATTTCTCCATCGAATCTGAATAAGATCCTTGCTGGGTAGAGTAATCTTGGTTGTAGGTTATTCCCTTTCATCACTTTAAATATGTCATGCCACTCCCTTCTGGCTTGTAGAGTTTCTGTTGAGAAATCAGCTGTTAAACTTATGGGAATTCCCCTGTATGTTATTTGTCGTTTTTCCCTTGCTGCTTTCAATACTTTTTCTTTGTCTTTAATTTTTGCCAATTTGATTACTATGTGTCTTGGAGTGTTTCTCATTGGGTTTATCCTGTATGGGACTCTCTCCACTTCCTGGACTTGGGTGGCCCTTTCCTTTCCCATGTTATAGAAGTTTTCGACTATAATCTCTTCAAATATTTTCTTGGGTCCTTTCACTCTCTCTTCTCCTACTGGGACCCCTATAATGCGAATATATTTGCATTTAATGTTGTCCCAGAGGTCTCTTAGGCTGTCTTCATTTCTTTTCATTCTTTTTTCTTTATTCTGTTCTGCAGCAGTGAATTCCACCATTCTGTCTTCCAGGTCACTTATCTGTTCTTCTGCCTCAGTTATTCTGCTATTGATTCCTTCTAGTGTATTTTTCATTTCAGTTATTGTACTGTTCATCTCTGTTTGTTTGTTCTTTAATTCTTCTAGGTCTTTGTTAAACATTTCTTGCATCTTCTCGATCTTTGCCTCCATTCTTTTTCCGAGGTCCTGCATCATCTTCACTATCATTATTCTGAATTCTTTTTCTGTAAGGTTGCCTATCTCCACTTTATTTAGTTGTTTTTCTGGGGTTTTATCTTGTTCCTTCATCTGGTACATAGCTCTCTGCTTTTTCATCTTGTCTATCTGTCCGTGAACATGGTTTTTGTTCCACAGGCTGCAGGATTGTAGTTCTTCTTGCTTCTGCTGTCTGCCCTCTGGTGGATGAGGCTATCTAAGAGGCTTGTGCAAGTTTTCTGATGGGAGGGCCCATTAGATTTTATGAAATATTATTTATAAAACATTTTTGTTCATTTTTCCTTAAAACAAAGCAAAAACAACCATGCTTTATTTTCCTGTGCTTTCTCCAACTTAATCATTTGGAGGGATATCAAGTTGTGGTATTTCTTTTTCCTGGATATTTAAAAAAGAACTAAAAAGATGATGTAAATTATATAATATATTCTTTCCCAGTGTATGCTATGGAATAATGACTGTTTCAGTTTTAAAAAATCAGTGGATTTTTCTACTTCCTTTCAGAATTATTGGAATGTGATGATAATTTTCAAAAAATTCATTGTTTTAATGTTAGGTTTGGGGTACCTTTTGTTCTTCCATTACTTTTATTTTAGCTCTCATATTTTAATAGCACTATTTTCACATTTCAATTTTTCCCTTGACATAGAAATACATTATTTTCAATTCAATTTTGGTAAGGTCCCACCCATTGGGCAGTCAAATTTTTGGAAATCTTAAAAGCCTAAAGATAGTTACTCGGAAGTATACAGAAAAGATCACTAATCTCTGTCATATGTTATCAAATACATGAACTTCATCCTTTAGCTTGAGATTGATTTTACTCTTTTAGATATAGTTTAACGTTAAGAGAAATACAGGCAGAAAATAACTGAAATGTCTTATGCTCTATAGTAAAAACTTTGGCAAAGTTATTCTTTCAGAAATATAAAGAAAAATCATCTCTCATAAATGAGCATTGGAAACACTTACCAAAGAGAAGGCCTGTGTGTTATAGAAAGTAAGGAAATTCCAGCCCCTTTCGCAGCCTGAAATATCTTTCCTTCAACATCAATGCTGACAGCGCTGGTGCATTCATCCAGCAATGCATATTTTGGTCTTAAAAATAAGCACAAATACATTAAAATTTTTCATTTTGAATTATAAATCTTTCTTTGGGCAATATGAGCTGCAAGGTTAACAATTTTAAAGGAGCAAAAGAGAAAAATGACAATATTAATGGTGATAAATAATAAAGCAAAAAAGAAGTCATTACCCCTCTTCAGACTAGAATTTCATATTTTCTTAGATTTTACTTTTTAAATTATTTTTTATTGGAGTATAGTTGCTTTACAATGTTGTGTTAGTTTCTACTGTACAGCAAAGTCAATCAGCCATATGTATACATATATCCCCTCTTTTTTGGAACTCCTTCCCATTTAGGTCACTACAGAGCAATGAGCAGTTTCTTGAGCTATACAGTAGGTTCTCATTAGTTATCTATTTTATTATCAATAATGGATATATGTCAATCCCAATCTCCCAATTTATTCCATCCCCCTTTTCCCCCTTGGTGTCCATATATTTGTTCTCTACATCTCTTCTTAGATTTTAAAATAGATTTTTTGATACCTGCTTATAATACAATATGCTTTATTGCAGATGGGTGAATCGTGAATATGAGGCAGAGGAAAAATGAGACAGCTTACTGAATGCACTTTCCTGCAGCACGCAGGTTCATTCTTGGTGACAAGGTTCTGACTAATTAACACAGAAAATACATTACACATAGTAGCTAACTATCAAACAGGTCACAATCCTGTTGGCAAACATTTATTGAGAAGATAATTTTATCAACAATGTGAGTACCTAATCACAATTAATGGAATTTCATTGATCGAAGACCCTACGAAAGTAAGTATGCTTAATCTGACAAATTTAGAGTAGGCATTTAACCTAGTAACTTTGAGACCATTTTCTTAAGGAAAAAAATCAGTAAATATTTTTCTGATTATACTCAACAATTTTTTTTCTTAGCTCAATTTTTACTCTGGAAATGATTGTTTACTACTATCAGAGGCACCTATCATTTGCCACCATTTCCTCCCGATAACTCTCTCCCTTTCATTTTCACCCCTCAGCTCTTTATCTTTTTTCCCTTTCTCTGTTTTCTTTCAAGCCTGTCTGGGCTTATTTGGTACACAGTAGCATGACTTAGTTTTGTTAATGGGACCAAAGATCAACTCATGCCTGTCATTTATTGTTTATTTCAGGGTTGAAAATCAGTACAAAGTATTTACCAGGACAACTTCCTCTGAAGAAATTCTGATATTTTAGAATAAATGCCAGTGAAAGTCCAGGACCAGATGGCTTCACGGGAGAATTCTACCAAGCATACAAAGAAGAACTTACACTGATCCATCCCAAACTCTTCCAAAAAGTTGAAGAGGAGAGGACACTCCCAAAGACATTCTAACGAAGCCACCATCACTGTGATACCAAAAGCAGACAAAGACACCACCAAAAAAACAAATTACAGGCCAACAACTTTGGTGAATATAGACACAAAAATTCTCAAAAAATTAGCAAGCCAAATCCAACAACACATTAAAAAGTTCATACACCACAACCACGTGGGATTCATCCCAAGTTCACAAGGATGGTTCAACATAAGCAAATCAATCAATGAAATACACCACATCAGCAAAAGAAAAGATAAAACCACATGATCATCTTGAAAAATGCAGAAAAAGCATTTGACAAAATTCAACATCCATTCATGATAAAATCACCACCACTATTATTCAACATAGTTTTGGAAGTCCCAGCCACAGCAATCAGAGAAGAGAAAGAAATAAAAGGAATAAAAATTGGAAAAGAAGAAGTAAAACTGTCACTGTTTGCAGATGACATGATACTATACATAGAGAATCCTAAAGATGATACCAGAAAACTAGGAGTAATCAGTGAATTTGGTAAAATAGCAGGATACAAATGAATGCACAGAAATCTCTTGCATTCCTATACACTAATGACTAAAAATCTGAAAGAGAAATTAAGGAAACACTCCCATTTACCACTGTAACAAAAAGAATAAAAGACCTAAGAATAAACCTACCTAGGGAGACAAAAGACCTGTATGCAGAAAACTATAAGACACTGAGTAAAGAAATTAAAGATGATACAAACAGATGGAGAGATATACCATGTTCTTGAAGTGGAAGAATCAATATTGTGAAAATGACTATACTACCTAAAGCAATCTACAGATTCAAGGCAATCCCTATCGAACTACCAATGGCATTTTTCACAGAACTAGAACAAAAAATTTCACAATTTGTATGGAAACACAAAAGACACCAAATAGCCAAAGCAATCTTGAGAAAGAAAAACGAAGCTGGAGGAATCAGGCTCCCTGACTTCAGACTATATTACAAAGCTACAGTAATCAAAACAGTATGGTACTGGCACAAAACTAGAACTATAGATCAATGGAACAGGATAGAAAGGCCAGAGATAAACCCATGCACATACGGTCAGCTTATCTTTGATAAAGGAGGCAAGAATATAAAATGGAGAAAAGACAGCCTCTTCAATAAGTGGTGCTGGGAAAACTGGAAAGCCAAATGTAAAAGAATGAAATTAGAACACTCCCTAACACCATACACAAAAATAAAATCAAAATGGATTAAAGACCTAAATGTAAGGCCAGACACTATAAAACTCTGAGAGGAAAACATAGGCAGAACACTCTATGCCATAAATCACAGCAAGATCCTTTTTGACTCACCACCTAGAGAAATGGGAAAAAAAACCAAAAATAAACAAACGGGACCTAATTAAACTTAAAAGCTGTTGCATAGCAAAGGAAACCATAAACATGACAAAAAGACAGCCCTCAGAATGGGAGAAAATATTTGCAAATGAAGCAACTGACAAAGAATTAATCTCCAAAATATACAAGCAGCTAATATAGCTCAATATCGAAAAAAAAAAACAACCCCATCCACAAATGGGCAGAAGACCTAAATAGACATTTCTCCAGAGAAGATATAAAGATTGCCAACAAACATATGAAAGAATGCTCACCATCACTAATCATTAGGGAAATGCAAAATCAAAATTACAATGATGTATCACCTTACACCAGTCAGAATGGTCATCATCAAAAAATCTACAAACAGTAAGTGCTGGAGGGGGTGTGTAGAAAAGGGAACCCTCTTGCACTGTTGGTGGGAATATAAATTGATACAGCCACTATGGAGAACAGTATGGAGTTCCTTAAAAAACTAAAAATAGAACTACCATACTACCCAGCAATCCTACTACTGGGCATACACCATGAGAAATCCATAATTCAAAAAGAGTCATGTACCACAATGTTCATTGCAGCACTATTTAGAATAGCCACGACATGGAAGCAATCTAAGTGTCCATTGACAGATGAATGGTTAAAGAAGATGGGTACATATATACAATGGAATATTAGCCATAAAAAGAAATGAAATTGAGTTATATGTAGCAAGGTGGATGGACCTAGAGTCTGTCATACAGAGTGAAGTAGGTCAGAAAGAGAAAAACAAGTACCGTATGCTAACACATATATATGGAATCTGAAAAAAAAAAAACGGTTCTGAGAAACCTAAGGGCAGGACAGGAATAAAGATGCCGATGTAGAGAATGGACTTGAGGACACAGGGACAGGGAAGGGTAGGCTGGGATGAAGTGCAAGAGTGGTATGGACATACATACACTACCAACTGTAAAATATATAGGTAGTGGGAAGCAGCTGCATAGCACAGGGAGATCAGCTCAGTGCTTTGTGTCCACCTAGAGGGGTGGGATAGGGAAGGTGGAAGGAGACGCAAGAGGGAGGGGATATCGGGATATATGTATACATATAACTGATTCACTTTGTTATACAGCAGAAACTAGCACAACATTGTAAAGAATTATACTCCAATAAAGTTGTTAAAAAAAAGGAAAAAGTACCCCCCAAAAATAAAAATAGTAATCCTTTAAAAAAAATTAAAATCCTCTCAAAAAGAGTATACAACTTTGATACTTAATACTCCTTGCAAAAGTTCTCCATTTTAGCTAGCTCAAGTGTTCCACATTACAACTCAAATCTTGTTATTAACCCTTTGAGAATGAGGGGAGGCACTTTCTCATTATTATACTTTTCCTTCACTCGATTTTTTAAAAATTTTACTTAAAAAATTTATTTATTTTATTTATCTATTTTTGGGTGCATTGGGTCTTTGTTGCTATGTGTGGGCTTTCTCATTGCGGTGGCTTCTCTTGTTGTGGAGCATGGGCTCTAGGCGTGCAGGATTCAGTAGTTGTGGCAGGTGGGCTCAGTAGCTGTGGCTTGCAGGCTCTAGAGGGCAGGCTCAGTAGTTGTAGTGCACGGGCTCAGTTGCTCCACTTCATGTGGGATCTTCCCACACCAGGGCTCAAACCCGTGTCCCCTGCATTGGCAGGTGGATTCTTAACCACTGTGCCACCAGGGAAGCCCTATTTTTACTTTTTATTGAACTATAGTTGATTTACTATGTTGTGTTGATCATTGCTGTACAGCAAAGTGATTCAGATACACACACACACACACACACACAAACTTTTTTTTTCCCCCTCAGCCACGCTGTGTGGCATGTGGGATCTTAGTTCCTTGACCAGGGATCGAACCCGTACCCCCTGCATTGGAAGCATGGAGGCTTAACCACTGGACTGCCAGGGAAGTCCCTATACATTTTTTTTTTTTTTTGCGGTACGCGGGCCTCTCACTGTTGTGGCCTCTCCCGTTGCAGAGCACAGGATCCAGACGTGCAGGCCCAGCAGCCATGGTTCACGGGCCCAGCCGCTCCATGGCATGTGGGATCTTCCCTGACCAGGGCACGAACCCACATCCCCTGCATTGGCAGGCGGATTCTTAAGCACTGCACCACCAGGGAAGCCCCTATACATTCTTTTTTGATATTCTTTTTCATTATGGTTTATCACAGGATATTGAATATAGTTCTCTGTGCTATATAGTAGGACCTTGTTGTTTATCCATTCTATATATAAAGCTTACATCTGCTAATCCCAACTTCTTACTCCATCCCTCCCCCAGCCCCTCCCCCTTGGCAACTACCAGTCTGTTCTTTCTGTCTGTGAGTCTGTTTCCATTTCATAGAGGAGTTCATTTGTGTGATATTTTAGATTTCACATATAAATGACATCATATGGTATTTGTCTTTCTTTTTCTGACTTACTTCCCTTAGTATGATAATCTCTAGTTGCATCCATGTTGTTGCAAATGGCATTATTTCATTCTTTTTTATGCCTGAGTAGTATTCCACTGTATATATGTACCACATCTTCTTTATCCATTCATCTGTTGATGGACATTTAGGTTGTTTCCATGTCTTGGCTATTGTGTATAGTGCTGCTATCAACACAGGGGTTCATGTATCTTTTTGAATTATAGTTTTGTCCAGATATATGCCCAGGAGTGGGATTGCTGAATCATATGGTAATTCTATCTTTAGTTTTCTGAGGAAGCTCCATACTGTTTTCCACAGTGGCTGCACCAACTTACATTCTCACCAAAAGTGCAGGTCCTTCACTGGATTTAGCATTTCTATTTCATTTTATTTTTTTCTCAATAAATTCTGCTTTTCAACTTACTTATCTCCCCTCATCTTTCTGTGGAGCACTAAATTCTTTCCACTGTTATAACTTTATTTTTATTCAGTATCACATTATATCCAAAATATTTTAGATACAAAAGTTTCAAGTACTTATTTTAAGTTATAGGTACTTAAAATCTATTTAGATTAGCATCTTTTATTAATGCCTGTTGTTTTTTCTTACAGAGCTTATCTTATTAACACACTGACACAGTGAGAAATTTATGGTCATACCTTACATTCCATCATATTACATTTCACCAAGTATGCTGGGGATCATATTAGTGAGTATTTATAGATGAGGCTCAAACAGATTCAGGGTAACAGCTAGTCATAAACGTCACACTGTAAAGTTTACTCTTGAATCTCACCAAATCATCTCAAAATGGTCATTCCAAAATGCACTTCACTAAAAATTCTGAGTTCACAAATTTTGGTTCATACTTCTTTAGCTTGCCATATTCTTGAACTAACTGTGTCATTATTACAAATACCATGTTATTACACAATATTTTTTCATTAATAAAATCCAGGTATAACACAAAAATAATGCATATTTGTATGATTTAATTTATATGAAGTTGTAGAACAGGAGAAGTAATTTATGAGGATAGAAATCAGAACAGAAATTGTCTATGGAGAGATTTGACTGGAAAGGGGCATGAGAGACTTTCTATGGTGACGGAAACATTCTTTATGTTAATTGGGTAGCAACCAACTTTTGTATACCAAAATAGAGAAAAAACTATACCCAAATTTTATGTGTTACAGGTAGTGAGACAACAGATTTTTTCTTATTTTTACTTATCATATTTTCTACTTTTATAAAATAAACATATAATTATATTTAATAAAGTTGTTTAAATTATTTTTTTAATGATAAATATTTTATGTTGTATTCTTACCAAAAAGGCTGAACCTAAATATAATCAAGCTTTTAGCTCTAATTTCCAGTTTACAAGACAAATAGGAGATTGAGGAAAGAGGTAAAGGGATCTCATGAGGAAGGAATCAGATCAATCTAGAAAGGACAACATTCTTACAGGACAACTGACCCAGTTTCTTTAACAAGTCAATGGCATAAAAGATGGGGGAAGGGGACAGAGGCAGGGAGAAGAGACTCTTTAAATTAAAAAATAATTAAAAGATATATAACAACAAAATTCAGTATATAAAATTTGCTTGGATCTTGGTTTGAACAGACCAAGTATAAAAAGATATTTTTGAGACAATCAGGGAAAATGAATATGAACCAGGTATTAAATGATTTTAAATGATTATTATCAAATTTTTAGTTATGATTATGATATATTATGTAAGAAAATATCCTAATATTTCAGAGATTGATGCCAAAGTATTTAATGAAAAAATTCCATGATTTTGGATTTGCTTTAAAATGCTTCATAAATAAAAAGTAGATAAATCAAGTGCTGTATTAAATCAGTGTGATGAGAATATGGGGTTCATCTTACAATTTTCTCTTCTTTGATGAAGTTGTAATGGTTTTTCCATAATAAAAGATTTTTAAAAAATTGGTAGCCAACTTGTTGCTAAGTGTTTAATGAGGCTTACTTGATAATTTTTTTGTGTGTGGTTTTTATCAGCTTTTAAATGTTCCCTATGAAGATATTATTGTTTCCACTGCAGCTTCTTCAAGAGTATGGCATATGCCCCAGCTTATGGTCTATTCAGGCATTCATGTACATAACTCTTGGGCTTTTTTGCCCAAGATATAAGTATTAAAAGTGAGTAACAACTCAGGTTTTCATTGCCAGAGGCCTAATGTAAAAAAAAAGGGGGGGGGAATTTATTTTTCACAGAAGAATAGGACAAAAAAGAGGAATAAATCAGAATAGCTTTAATACTTCTTTTCAATGTCTTATGTTTGGTATCTTGAATTCAAAAGGCTATGAAAAAAAAAAAAAACCCAAAAGGCTATGAAGCTGGTTGCAAATAGAAAAGTTTTATCAAGAGAAATTTTTTCCTGCACCTCTTTATTTCTGAGTCCATGAAGACTTAGGCTGGCTGGTTCCTTTTCCCATTGGATATGCCTCTGATTTTCAAGGAGGAGAGCACTACTAAGTTTTATAGGCTACTGAGTGGTTAGAAAGTTAATTTAGTTTGAATTTAATAGAGAAGTATTACTGAATGTCTACCTCCTGTGTTCACAACAGTATAACAGTGGTTATGTATTCTTCACATTTTAAAATTAGTAATAATCCTACTTTCAAACTTAGGACATATAAAAATTTCATTTTGTCATCTAACATTACTCAACAAAAAATTTTTTTTAAATACTTGGAGATTTCTGTCACATTAAAAAAATAACCTAGGAAATTAAAAAACTGTAAATTCTAAGCACTAGTTTTTCAGAAAAATATTTTCAGACTAAAGATGAGGGCACGGAATCCTATCCAAACATTTTTTGGTTACAACAATGGAATAGTCATTACTTGAATATAATATACTTACCTATGATAAAACATGCGAGCCATGCCCATTCTTTGCTTTTCCCCTCCTGACAGGACATCTTTCCAGTCCATAACAGCATCCCATCCTTTAAAATATATATAAGTATATATTTTATAAAGCATCTTTTAACTAAAGAGAGCATCTTTTACAGTTTTTATCTAGACAAGTGATTCCTGGAAAGTTTAAGTTATTAACACAAAGAACCTGATATTTCTCAGAAATGCTTGGATAAGCTAGAGAGCCTTATTTTTAAGCATTTTAATTTAGATTTGATATTTTTTACTAGTAATAATTACTTACATTGACAAAACGTCTTCTAAGAATTCCAAATACTGACACTTTGAAAATGTGTTTGTTTCTGAATATCTCCAAAGAGTTGATAGACTTATTTTGGAGGGTGGTGGGAGAAAAGATCAACAGATTTGCATAGGCTTACTGCAAAGTCTACAAAGGGTATGACAGGAGCTAACTTAAATGGTTTCCATCTGACTGGCACTGTATATGAGTTTTCTCATTATATATTTCACAACCTTATTAGGTAGTTATTATTAGTTTTATTTTATAGGTCGATAAGCTGAAATTCATGGAGAAGTTGATATATCAAATTTTACACAGCTATATATTAGAGCTAGGATTTATATGCAGGTCTATTTATATGCAGGAGTTTCTGTTGGCTATTTATTCAAAAAGCAAGCCTTCTATTTTTTAAAAAAATAGGTTAGATCAATACATACTGATATAGAAATGTACCTAGAATATTTTTTATATGGAAAACCGAATTGCAGAATTGTGTGTGTGTTTGTATACAGTTGACCCTTGAACAACACAGATTGAACTGTGAAATACTTATACAGGTATTTTTTTCAATAGTAAATACTACAGTACTATACAATTTGCAGTTGGTTTAATCCACAAATGCAGAATGGCAGATATGGAGGAAACTTGGTTAGAGACAGCCTACTATAAGTTATATGCAGATTTTTCAATTACCTGCTAAAACTTTTGAGTTTAGTGGAACAAAGGACATGATTTATATAAATATGTAAAATTAAAGTTTCCTTTGACTCAAATACTTTTCTCTTTTGCCTTCTCAGTTGGCAGGGGGAAAATTTTTTAAGCCCAGAACACTTATCTACTGTATAGCAATCTGAATCTATTTTTCAAATCCTCACTTATGTTTCATAAATGCTATACAATGAAGTCATAGAGAAAATTTTCTTTCTATGATTTTCACTAGAAGAACACATATACATATATAAATTATGATTGCATTTCTGTAAATAAATACACAACCTCTCTGGGAATAGAATTATGAGACTTTTACTTTCTAAGCTATACATTTTTATAATATTTGAAAATTTTATTATTTTAAAATTATTTTTATGGTCTTTCTTAATTTTGTAATACGAAAAAAATGTTACTTAGAAACAAAACCATGGGGCCTATTAGGAAGACAACCATAGCAAGTATTTTTCTGAAGTGGGAATATCATAAAATGGAGCAGACTAGGCAAAGCCTGATTTTCAAAGAGGAAAATGACTGTCAAAACTTCACACACACACACACACACACACACACACACACACACACACATGACATTACCAAATCCCAGAGTATTCAAGGCTTAATTTTTCCATTTGGGAAAAATCCAGGCTCTTTGCTTTCTTTATTCTTCCTCAGCTGAATTTTCATCTTTAATAAAATTTCTAAATAAACTTGGTCAAAGGGAAAGAAAATAAGAAGTAGAGTTTCATTGTTTCTTGTGCCCTGGATTGAAAATAAGACTTTCCTTGTTTCCCAATGATACTCCCCAGTAGGGACCAGTGTTCATTCTTGGGCAAACTTCCAGGAATTTTCTATCTATTTAAAACCATAATTTTATATTAGGAAAAAAAATCTCTAAATGCCATGTGGTTCAAAGTTCTTGCTTCTAGTGAAAACTGTTGAAATAAAATTTTCTCTATGACTTAACTTTATAGAATTTATGAAACATAAGTGAGGATTTGACAAATAGGTTCAGATTGCTACACAGTGGAGAAAAATTCTGGGCTTAAAAAAATTTCCCCCCTCAACTGAGAATGCACAAGACAAAAGTATTTGGGTCAAAGGAAGCTTTAATTTTATGTATTTTAAATAAATCATGTCCTTTGTTCCACTAAACCCAAAAGTTTTAGTAGGCAATGTTTCATGATCAGAGAACATATAAATCAAAACTCTAAGTCATAATATCATCTTTGATGTTGAAATGGTGAGAATAAGTCAGCTAAGAAGTGAACAGTATTCCTGCTTCCTAAAGATGAACAAACTGCTTTAGTTCACGTCTATTCGTTAACACTTCTACTCCTTTCTATTTTGTAATATCTTTGATGGAAAAAAACATAGTTTTAAAATCCATCTTTTACTAAAGCAAAGAATATCTCTGGGGGCTTCCCTGGTGGCGCAGTGGTTGGGAGTCCGCCTGCCAATGCAGGGGACACGGGTTCGTGCCCCGGTCCGGGAAGATCCCACATGCCGCGGATCGGCTGGGCCCGTGAGCCATGGCCGCTGAGCCTGCGCGTCTGGAGCCTGTGCTCCGCAACGGGAGAGGCCACAACAGTGAGAGGCCCGCAAATAAATAAATAAATAAAGCAGATTTCATTTAAAAAAAAAAAAAAAAAAAAAAAGAATATCTCTAAGCAAAGTGTTAGCTAATCTTACTAGAACTTCAGCAGGCTTCTTCCAGAGTAAGTGATGTCCTTGCAAATTTAAATGCTTTCCTGCTTTACTTTAAAACACGTTTCATCTTTTAAGGACTAGGCAAGTAAAGTGGGTTTACTTAGCATTTGTTTTTTTATGTGTAAGGATATAGCGAGTCTTTTTAGCATCTAAGAACCTAAGATAGCATAGCGCAGTGGCATAGCCTAATATAGAATATTGACTTTCACGTCTCATCGGTGTTTGAATCCCTGTCCCACCACTTGCTGAGGGCCCTGGGGAAACTACTAAACTTCTGAATTTCATCTGTAAAAGGGAGTTGGTAAAACCCACACCATGAGACAGTCACAAATATTAAACAGGATGACACTGTAAATTGCTTAATATGTTATATTCTGCAGAGTAAGTACTCAATAAACCATAACAATTACTATTACATTATTAAGGTTGGAAAATTCTTAAAAACAGTTCCAGAATTTCTTTTGACTTCTAAAAGGATAGAATATCTCATGTTTACTATAAATTTCTATTCAGGTTGTTCGATTTCAAACTTACCCAAAATAACTTACCCAAAATTAACAGGTAGTTGTTATTCAGCCACAGTGTTTTAAAACTGGGGAAAAGTTGACCATATGAAACAAAAAGACAACCTGCTTTCCATATTTACAGCACTTATGAATTATGATATTATAAACACAATAAAATAAATAGAATAATGCCTCTTTTGCCTAACTTATTTGCTTATTGTAAGGATCAATAAAATAATACATGTGAACTTTCTATATAAAATATCAAGTACCATCACACAAAGAAAAAATATCATGGTATCAATATCAACTAGTTCTATTACCTTTAGCAACTGATTCTTGCACATTTACTATGTGCCACTGTTCTAAATACTTTACATACAGTCTAACTTAATCTTCACAGAATCTTTATAAGGTAGATATTTATCCCCACTTTACAGGTGAGGATACAGAGAACAGAGCTATTTAAGATTTTTTTTCAACATCGTTATTAGAGTATAATTGCTTTACAATGTGTTAGTTTCTGCTGTATAAGAAAGTGAATCAGCTATACGTATACATACATCTCCATATCTCCTCCCTCTTGCGTCTCCCTCCCAGCCTCCCAATCCCACCCCTCTAGGTGGACAAAAAGCAGTGAGCTGATCTCACTGGGCTATGTGGCTACTTCCCACTAGCTATCTATTTTACATTTGGTAGTGTATATATGTCCCTGCTACTCTCTAACTTCATTCCCAGCTTACTCTTCCCCCTCCCTGTGGCCTCAAGTCCATTCTCTACGTCTGTGTCTTTATTCCTGTCTGGCCCCTAGGTTCTTCAGAACCAATTTTTTTTTTTTTTTTGGATTCCATATATATGTGTTAGCATTCGGTATTTGTTTTTCTCTTTCTGACTTACTTCACTATGTATGACAGTTTCTAGGTCTATCCACCTCACTACAAATAACTGTTTCGTTTCTTTTTATGGCTGAGTAATATTCCATTGTATATATGTGCCACATCTTCTTAATCCATTCATCTGTCAATGGACACTTAGGTTGCTTCCCTGTCCTGGCTGTTGTAAAGAGTGATGCAATGAACATTGTGGTACATGACTCTTTTTAAATTATGGCTTTCTCAGGGTATATGCCCAGTAGTGGGATTGCTGGGTCATATGGTAGTTCTATTTGTAGATTTTAAAGGAACTTGCATACTGTTCTCCATAGTGGCTGTAACAAGTTACATTCCCACCAACAGTGCAAGAGGGTTCCCTTTTCTCCACACCCTCTCCAGCATTTACTGTTTATAGGTATTTTGATGATGGCCATTCTGACCAGTGTGAGGTGACACCTCATTGGAGTTTTAATTTGCATTTCTCTAATGATTAGTGATGTTGAGCATCTATTCATGTGTTTGTTGGTAAACTGTATGTCTTCTTTGGAGAAATGTCTATTTGGGTATTCTGTCCATTTTTGGATTGGGTTGTTTATTTTTGATATTTACTGCATGAGCTGCTTATATATTTTGGAGATTAACCCTTTGTCACTTGCTTCATTTGCAAATATTTTCCCCCATTCTGAGGGTTGTCTTATCGTCATGTTCATGGTTTCCTTTGTTGTACAAAAGCTTTTATGTTTCATTAGGTTGCATTTGTTTATTTTTGTTTTTATTTCCATTTCTCTAGGAGGTAGGTCAAAAAAACCTTGCTGTGATTTATGTCATAGAGTGTTCTGCCTATGTTTTCCTCTCAGAGTTTCATAGTGTCTGGCCTTACATTTAGGTCTTTAATCCATTTTTTTTAATCCATTTTGATTGTATTTTTGTGTATGGTGTTAGGAGAGTTCTAAATTCATTCTTTTACAGGTAACTGTCCAGCATTCCCAGCACCACTTATGGAAGAGGCTGTCTTTTCTCCATTAGATATTCTTGCCTCCTTTATCAAAGATAAGGTGACCATATGAGTGTGGGTTTATCTCTGGGCTTTCTATCCTGTTCCATTAATCTATATTTCTATTTTTCTGCCAGCACCATACTGTATTGATTACTGTAGCTTTGTAGTATAGTCTGAAACCAGGGAGCCTGATTCCTCCAGCTCCATTTTTCTTTCTCAAGATTGCTTTGGCTATTAGGGATCTTTTATGTTTCCATAAAATTGTGAATTTTTTTATTCTAGTTCTGTAGAAAATGCCGTTGGTAATTTGATACGGATTGCAATGGAGCTGTAGATTGCTTTGGGTAGTATAGTCATTTTCACAATGTTGACTCTTCCAAACCAAGAACATGGTGTATCTCTCCGCCTGTCTGTATCATCTTTAACTTCTTTCCTTAGTGTCTTATAATTTTCTGCATACAGGTCTTTTGTCTCCTTAGGTAGGTTTATTCCTAGGTATTTTATTCTTTTTGTTGCAATGGTAAATGGGAGTGTTTCCTTAATTTCTCTTTCAGATTTTTCATCATTAGTGTATAGGAATGCAAGAGATTTCTGTGCATTAATTTTGTATCCTGGTACTTTACCAAATTCATTGATTAGCTCTAGTAGTTTTCTGGTAGCATCTTTAGGATTCTCTATGTATAGTATCATGTCATCTGCAAACAGTGACAGCTTTACTTCTTTTCCAATTTGGATTCCTTTTATTTCTTTTTCTTCTCTGATTGCTGTAGCTAAAACTTCTAAAACTATTCTGAATAATAGTGATGAGAGTGGGCAACCTTGTCTTGTTCCTGATCTTAGTGCAAATGGTTTCAGTTTTTCACCATTGAGAACAATGTTGGCTGTGGGTCTGTCATATATGGCCTTTATTATGTTGAGGTAAGTTCCCTCTATGTCTACTTTCTGAGGGTTTTTATCATAAATGGGTGTTGAATTTTGTCAAAAGCTTTTTCTGCATCTATTGAGATGACCATATGGTTTCTCTCTTTCAATTTGTTAATATGGTGTATCACATTGATTAATTGCATATATTGAAGAATCCTTGCCTTCCTGGGATAAACCCCACTTGATCATGGTGTATGATCCTTTTAATGTGCTGTAGGATTCTATTTGCTAGTATTTTGCTGAGAATTTTGCATCTATGTTCATCAGTGATATCGGCCTGTAGTTTTCTTTCTTTGTGACATCTTTGTCTGGTTTTGGTATCAGGGTGATGGTGCCCTCCTAGAATGAGTTTCGGAGTGTTCCTCCCTCTGCTATATTCTGGAAAAGTTTGAGAAGGATGGGTGTTAGCTCTTTCGTAAATGTTTGATAGAATTCACCTGTAAAGCCATCTGGTCCTGGCCTTTTGTTTGTTGGAAAATTTTTTTTAATTTTATTTTATTTATTTTTTTATACAGCAGGTTCTTATCATTTTTCTATTTTATACATATTAATGTATATATGTCAATCCCAATCTCCCAATTCATCACATCATCCCTACCCACCACTTTCTCCCCGTGGTGTCCATATATGTTGGAAGATATTTAATCACAATTTCAATTTCAGTGCTTGTGATTGGTCTGTTTATATTTTCTATTTCTTTCTAGCTCAGTCTTGAAAGGTTGTGCTTTTCTAAGAATTTGTCCATTACTTTCAGGTTGTCCATTTTATTGGCATATAGTTGCTTGTAGTAATCTCTCCTGATTCTTTGTATTTCTGCAGTGTCAGTCATTACTTCTCTTTTTTCATTTCCAATTCTGTTGACCTGAGTCTTATCCCTGTTTTTCTTGACGAGTCTGGCTAATGGTTTATCAGTTTTGTTTATCTTCCTCAAGAAACAGCTGTTAGTTTTATTGATCTTTGCTACTGTTTCCTTCATTTCCTTTTCATTTATTTCTGATCTGATGTGTATGATTTTTTTCCTTCTGCTAACTTGGGGTTTTTTTGTTCTTCTTTCTCTAATTTTTTTAGGTGTAAGGTTAGGTTGTTTATTTGAGATGTTTCTTGTTTCTTGAGGTAGGATTGTATTGCTATAAACTTCCCTCTTAGAACTGCTTTTGCTGCAGCCCATAGCTTTTGGGCCATCGTGTTTTCATTGTCATTTGTTTCTCAGTATTTTTTGATTTCCTCTTTGATTTCTTCAGTGATCTCTTGGTTATTTAGTAGTGCATTGTTTCGCCTCCATGTTTGTATTTTTGACAGTTTTTTTTCCTGTAACTGATATCTAGTCTCATAGCATTGTGGTCCGAAAAAATATTTGCTATGATTTCAATTTTCTTAAATTTACAAAGGCTTGATTTGTGACCCAAGGTATGATCTATCCTGGAGAATGTTCCATAGCACTTGAGAAGAAAGTGTATTCTGTTGTTTGAGGTGGAATCCTATAAATATCAATTAAGTCCATTTTCTTTAATGTGTTCTTTAAAGCTTATGTTTCCTTATTTATTTTCATTTTGGATGATCTGTCCAAAGGTGAAAGTGGGGTGTCAAAGTCCCCTACTAGTATTGTGTTACTGTCAATTTCCCCCTTTATCGCTGTTAGCATTTGCCTATATATTGTGGTGCTCCTATGTTGGGTACATTAATATTTACAATCGTTGTATTCTTCTTGGATTGATCCCTTGATCATTATGTAGTGTCCTTCTTTGTCTCGTGTTTATTTTAAAGTCTTTCTTGTCTGTTACGAGAGTTGCTACTCCAGCTTTCTTTCGATTTCCATTTGCATGGAATGTCTCTTTCCATCCCCTTAGTGTCAGTCTGTATGTGTCCCTAGGTCTCAAGTGGGTCTGTTGTACATAGCATATATACGGGTTTTGTTTCTGTTTCCATTCAACCTATCTATGTCTTTTGATTGGAGGATTTAATCCATTTACAGTTAAGGTAGTTATCGATATGTATGTTCCTATTACCATTTTGTTAATTGTTTTGGGTTGGTTTTTGTAGGTCTTTTCCTTCTTTTGTGTTTCCTGCCTAGAAAATTTCCTTTAGCATTTGTTGTATAGCTGGTTTGGTGGTGCTGAATTCTCTTAGCTTTTGCTTGTCTGTAAAGCTTTTAATTCCTCTGTTGAATCTGAATGAGATCCATGCTGGGTAAAGTAATCTTGGTTGTAAGTTTTTCCCTTTCATCACTTTAAATATGTCCTGCCACTGCCTTCTGGCTTGCAGAGTTTATGCTGAAAGATCAGCTGTTAGCCTTATGGGGATTCCCTTGTAATCTGTTGCTTTTCCCTTGCTGCTTTTAATATTTTTTATTTAATTTTTGATAGTTTGATTAATATGTATCTTGGCATGTTTCTCATTGGATTTATCCTGTATGGGACTCTCTGCACTTCCTGGACTTGATTGACAATTTCCTTTCCCATATTAGGGAAGTTTTCAACTATAATCTCTTCAAATATTTTCTGTCTCTTTTTCTCTTCTTCTTCTGGGACCCCTATAATTAGAATGTTGGTGTGTTTAACATTGTCCCAGAGGTCTCTGATACTGTCCTCAATTCTTTTCATTCTTTTTCTTTATTCTGGTCAGCAGTCATTAGTTGCACTATTTTATATTCCAGGTCACTTATCCGTTATTCTGCCTCAGTTATTCTGCTATTGATTCCTTCTAGAGAATTTTTTATTTCATTTATTGTGTTGTTCATCATTGTTTGTTCGCTCTTTAGTTCTTCTAGGTCCTTGTTAAACGTTTCTTGTATTTTCTCCATTCTATTTCCAAGATTTTGGATCATCTTTACTGTCATTACTCTGAATTCTTTTTTAGGTACACTCCATATTTCCTCTTCATTTGTTTGTTCTGGTGGGTTTTTTACCTTGCTCCTTCATCTGCTGCATATTTCTCTGTCTTCTCATTTTGCTTAACTTACTGTGTTTGGGGTCTCCTTTTCACAGGCTGCTGGTTCAGAGTTCCCATTGCTTTTTATTGTCTGCCCCCAGTGGCTAAGGTTGGTTCAGTGGGTTGTGTAGGCTTCCTGGTGGAGGGGACTGGTGCCTGTGTTCTGGTGGATGAGGTTGCATCTTGTCTTTCTGGTGGGCAGGCCTGCGTCCAGTGGTGTGCTTTGGGGTGCCTGTGAACTTATGATTTTAGGCAGCCTCTCTGCTAATGGGTGGGATTATGTTCCTGTCTTGCTAGTTATTTGGCATGTGGTGTCCAGCACTGGAGCTTGCTGGTCCTTGAGTAGAGTTGGGTCTTAGTGTTTATATGGAGAGCTCTGGGAGCGCTTTCACTGACTGATATTACATGGGACTGGGAGGTCCCTGGTGGTCCAATGTCCTGAACTCGGCTCTCCCACCTCAGAGGCTCAGGCCTGACACCCACGCGGCACACTGAGACCCTGTCAGCCACACAGCTAGGTATGTGGGGAGTTTCTTGCCTTTTTGGAAGTCTGAGGTCTTCTGCCAGCGTTCAGTAGGTGTTCTGTAAGAGTTGTTCCACATGTAGATGTATTTTTGATGTATTTGTGGGGAAGAAGGTGACCTCCATGTCTTACTCCTCCGCCACCTTGAAGGTCCCCCAGCTATTTAAGACTTGATTCTAGAACTCTGACTTTGAAGCTTACATTCTTAATTACTGTAGTATGCTGCTTCTTTTGATAATGTAAATGGGCTAAAACATAAAACCCATGCAAAATTTTACCTAGAATTCTAGCTTGCTACTTCATTAGTTTTTCTAGTCTATCAAATTATATTTTTATCAAGTTATTTGAAAGTAATTCTGTGTTTTTGAAAGTAATTCTTTTTTGAGCTAATATGTATAACTGTTATTCCTACTCTTTCAAAAGTATGTTTTATGTTGAAATACTACAGTACAGAAGTTTCTATATTTTATCTAATTCTCTGTGTGTTGCTTTAGAGAAAAAAAAATGTATTGGTAAGACTGTGGTTCTGAAAATAAATAAGTTTGTGATACCTACTTCTCAAATTATTACATTTAATATAAGCTGAGAGCTTGACAGGAGAATAGCTCTGTCATGAACTTTACATACATTTAGATTGACTATGGCCTCAGGGACACATGTACATTAAAATATGACCAAAAAAAAAAAAACTGTTTTCAAATGCTAGCAGCAGACTTAGTAAAAAGCTTAGTATGCTGCATGAAATATAACATAAGCAGAAAAGAGCATGTCAAGAATGGAAAAGCAACAAAAGCTGTAAACTCCATCTTTACTTGTGTGCTTATGTTCCAACAACAGCATACTTTCAAATTAAACCCAAGTTTTCTTTTTAAAAATTAATTTAAATACATGAAAAAAACACAAATTATAGACTTTACCTCCTTCTCTTTGAACTATATGATAGAGGTGAACATTATGTAGAATACAATCTAGATCGTGGTCTGTATAGCCTTTATCATGCATGTCATCCACTGAATCTGGATAAATGACTTGATCCCGAAGACTTCCAAGAGACATGTACGGCCTGTAAAACACCAAGAACACAAGAATCTTAGTACAAAATCAGTTTAGTTTACTCAATGTGACATCCTGGTGGTCTGAAAACTCCAGAGCAGACTTTAAATACCATATTTCTAGGATTATATTTATTACTTGGTGATGAGTATTTCTCTCTCAGGTGTGGTAGGATAAAACACTGTTATATTCATGTAAAAACATATAGAGACATAGCCACATGAAAAGTTTCTACAAGAAATAGTTGGATGTTTTCAGCATAGAAATACATACTTGTTCTGTTGTATTTTATAAATGTTGCTTCTGTATTTCATCTAAAACTATTTGCGTTAAACATAAAATTTGAGGTTTTGACCCAGCAATGTGAACAAACAAAACTGAAAAAGTATCATTCAAAATAAGAGAAATGCAAATTAAAACTATACTGAGTTTCTTACTTATCACATTGGCAGAAGTTCAAAAGTTTGACAACTCACTCAATTGGCAAGTCTATGGAGACACAAGGTATTTTCATACAATGTGAAAATGCAAAATGGTACAACCCTTTGGAGAGGATTCTACAAACCAATATATCATGTGGTCTTTGACCCACTTCTAGGAATTTATTTTAAAGATATACTTCCAAAAATACACCACCATCAACAAAAAAATGTGTAAAGTTATCCATTACAGCATTCTTTGTTATTGCAAAATATTGAGAACAACCTAAATGTGCATACAAAGGAGACTGACTGAATAAACTATAGAACCTGCACTATGCAGCTATAAAACAGGATGTGGAAGATCTCTATGAATTGATATAGGGTGATTTACATAATATATTGTTAAGTTGAAAAGCAAAGTGCAAAGTAGATATATAGTTGGGTTTCTCAACAGTGGTATTATGGAGTTATTAAATCAGATAATTCTTTGTCACTGAGGCATATCCTGTGTATTATAGGATGTTTAGTGGAACACTTGATCTCTACGCACCAGATGCTACTAGCATCCACTGCAGCAGTGGCAAAAAAAAAAAAAGTCTCCAAATATAATTTTGTCCCTTTAGGGGACAAAACCATCCCCATTTGATAGAACCACTAATATGTAGTATACCACTTCTATGTAAAATGAAAGCAAAATAAACATCTGTCTGCTTATATTTACAAAAGGAAAGAGTAAACCAGAAACTAATGAAATCAGTTACCTATAGGAGATGGGAGGAACAAGGCAGAATAGATAAGGGAGGGAAAAGACCTCATTAAGAATACTTTCTATATAGTTTTTACTCTTAGAATCATGTTAAAGTGCTATTTTTTAAAAAATTTAACCAGTAAAATGAAGGAAGAAACCCTAAAATTGAATACAAACAGAAACAAATGAACTGAAAAGTATATCAAATGAATAACATAACCACATAAAACGGGGAGGAGGGACTGATCCAAGTAACTTTCAAATTTGGTTACATAATTTCAGTTGAAAACCAAAAGAACCACAAAGAAATCTTAAAACTAATTGTTCATGTTTCTTGTTGCTATAGGCTAGCAATTCTGAAACTATGTTGTAGGATTGATCAAATAAGTAAACATTTTAATAACGTTAGGAGGTAAGGTTCTCGCTGTGGAAAAAGGAAGATACAAATATGAAATGTGGAAAGGTGAGAAAAATATTCTTTAACATTTAATTTGAATTAGAATATCGGCATGAATTCATAATTTTTTGAACAAAAATCTATTTCCTCGTTCTGTGTACATTTGCTGCATCCTGATACTACCCTTTGAGAAGGTCACAACAGCATCTAGGAAGTATACAGGGTTGAATTGTGGACCTCAAAGATATGTCCAAGTCCTAACCCCTATTATTTGTGAATGTGGCCTTATTTAGGAAAAGAAAAGGTGTTTGCAGATGTAATTAAGTTAAGGATCTTGAGATAAGATTATCCTGGATTAACCAGATGGGTCTTAAATCCAATAAATACCTTTAAAGAAGAGGAAAAACACAGGGAGGAAAGTCATGTGAAGACAGAGGCAGAGATTGGAGTTATGCTGTCACAAGCCTGGCACCACTGGAAGCTGGAAGAGGTAAGAAAAAATTCTCCCCTTGAGCTTCCAGAAGGAGGGTGGCCCTGCCAACACCTTGATTTTGGACTCCTGGCCTCTATATCTGTGAGAAAATAAACTTCTGTTGCTTCAGACCAGCAAGTTTTTGGCTTCAGTAGATCTTGAAAACTAATGCAGGTAGCATTATTGCAAAAAAATGTGTAAACTGTATTGTTTCATTAGGAAGCTATCAGATAAACCCAAATTGTGGGACTTTATGAATATACAACAACAGTCCTGCACTCATTACGAATATCAATGTCATAAAAAACAAAGAAAGGCTAAGGAATTCTTTCACATTAATAGAAACTAGAGCAACATGGCAACTAAAATACAATGTATGATGATGGACTGAGAAAAACAAGTTATTATAAAAAACAGTATTATGACAATTGGCAAAATTTGAACGTGGAAAGTTGTTGGAGGAGGTAATCAAGAGGACTTCACTGCCAGTTGACCTGTGAGCTGGATCCAGGCAATCTGACGCTCCAACCCTCTTCCCTGACCTTGGAATGTATGCTCAACCCACAGTTCCCACAGCTGCCAACTATTTTCAAGGACACAGACTTGAGGGAGCAATGTGGTGTTGAGACCCTATGGATGGTATACACGACCGAACCCCATGAAGGCCTCTATATAAACTTTTAAGATTCTGGTGGAGATTCTCCACTTCTGGTAGAAGCGGAGAGGCTCATCTTGAGGCTGCCCATGACAAGCCTCAAATGTAAATTCCCTTGCTTATTAAACCTGCCATCCACCAATCTGGAGTGGTCTGCCTCTTTCTTCTGTCTCTTCTTGCCCACTGTGTACAAGGGCCAGTTTGAGAACCAACAAAAGTATGTTCAGATAATATTATATCAGTGTTAATTTTCATAAATTTGATCATCATACTATGTCTATATTAGAGACTATTCTTGCTCTCTGAAAATACTGTTCCTCATTGAGCAACATGGGTTTGAACTGCATGGGTCCACTTATACATGGTTTTTTTAAAATAGGAAATATTATAGTACTTTACAATCTGTGGTTGGTTGAATCTGCAGATGTGGAACAGTAGATATAAAGGGCCGACTATAAATTATACATAAAGGGCCGACTATAAATTATACATGGATTTTCAACTGTGCTGGGGTCAGTGCCTCTAACCTCTGCATTGCTCAAGCGTCAACTGTACACCCTAAAGAAGTTAGGGGTGAAGATTTATTTATAGCAACTTAAAAAAAATGTGTGTGTGTGTGTGTGTGTGTGTGTGTGTACAGAGAGAGAGAATTAAAGGTTTTAAATACAAACTGTGTTTGTAGATCAATTCTCTACCTATTTTCCCATAACATGTAAATGATTTAGTTGAAGGATAGATAGCACAAAAATTTATTTTATAACAGGTTTAACTAATATTTGAAAATCAAAATATTTATATTTCAATTATACATATATGCATTCATGTAATAAGATTTTCAATGGGGTCTTTGCAAATATAAGGAATCTCTAGTCATATTTTTTAAATTGAGGTATAATTCACATTATAAAATTCACCCTTTTAAAGTGTAAAATTCAATGATTTTCAGTATATTTACAAGCTCATGTAAATATCACCAGTATCTAATTCCAGAACATTTTCTTCACCCCGAAAAGAAACTCCATACCTAAGAGCAGGCACTCCTAGTTCTTCCCTCCTCCCAACAGCTGGCAATCACTAATCTATCTACTTTCTGTATCTGTGGATTTGCCTATTCTGGAAATTTCACATATTTTCATATGTATGGAATCACACAATATGTGGTCTTCTTTCTGTCAGCATAATATCTTCAGGTTCACCCATGTTGTAGCATGTAGCAGTATTTCATTCCTTTTAATATCTGAATTAAATTCCATTGTATGGATACACCATATTTTGTTAATCTGGATATTTCAGTTGTTTCCACTATTTGGCTATTATGAATAGTGGGCATACACCTAGTAGTGGGGCATATGGTAACTCTGTTTAACTTTTTGAGGAACTGACCAATTGTTTTCCCAAGTGGCTGCACCATTTCTAGTCACTTTTCTTCTACCATATTCCGTATGTCTTCTCCTGCTCTCTGATTTTTTCCCCTCTCCAGTCTAACCATATATTTTTTAAAAACAGAATTAGGACAAAAAGTTATTTGTTTATTTCCATCACTTTAAGCATTTATATAATGTGATATTATCTTAAATTAATATCTGGTAATAATAACAGTAGCATAAAATAGATACTGACCATCAGGGCCAGTGAACAATTTTTTAGTTGGTATCCTGAGACTACTAAGAAGAAATACAAGGAAATATTAGGAGTCAGTACTTTAGCTAACTTACAAAGTGATGCCAGTTCCAACTTAATGTAAATCAGAAGTATAGACACCCTTAGCATAAACCCCAAATATAATTCAATCCACAGAACAGCCATGACACAATACATAACTGAGACTGCAATGATTAAAATACATCTGAACATTCATTTCAATGGTGTTTCTACAGGATTCTACCATAAGACTTGATTAACTGGAAATATTTGATAAAATTATATTTTATATCTACATTTCGGGGAAGACAGTATAGAGTCATGGTTGTGATAATAGGCTTTGGGGAGATGGTTCTGGACTGGAATCCCAATCTCACCATTTACTAGCAATGTGACCCAAATTCTGAGCTATAGTTACGTCATTTGTAAAGTAACTCACTTTATTGCATTTGTTGTGAGGGTTAAATGAAGCAGTAGTAGAAGTTTTTATAAAGTAATGTAGAGCACTTAGTACAGTACTACAGGCACATAGTAGGCATTCAATAAACCATTATGGAGACAAAAAAGTTCATTTCAACTTAGTTATCTACCTATGTGAAAGGGCAATATCTTAAAAAAGAGCATAAGTTTGTTTTCTATGTCCGTGTCTCTTTGTATTTTGTAAATAAGTTCATTTGAAAACAAACTTATGGTTACCAAAGGGGGAAGGGGAAAGTGAGGGATAAATTAGGAGTTTGGGATTAGCAGATACAAGCTACTATATATAGATAAACAGTAAGGTCCTACCATACAGTACAGGGAGCTATATTCAACATCTTGTAATAATCTATACTGGAAAAGAATATGCCACACACCTACAGTCAATTTATCTTTTTTTTTTGCGGTACGCGGGCCTCTCACTGTTGCGGCCTCTCCCATCGCGGAGCACAGGCTCCGGACGCTCAGGCTCAGCGGCCATGGCTCACGGGCCCAGCCGCTCCATGACATGTGGGACCCTCCCGGACCGGGCCACGAACCCATGTCCCCTGCATCGCCAGGCGGACTCTCAACCACTGTGCCACCAGGGAAGCCCAGTCAATTTATCTTCGATGAAGGAGGCAAGAATATACAATGGGAAAAGGACAGTCTTTCAGCAAGTCGTATTGGGAAAGTTGGACAGCCACATGTAAATTAATGAAGTTAGGACACACCCTCTCACTGTACAAAAAAATAAAATCAAAATGGTTTAAAATCAAAATGGTTTAAAGACAATAAAACTCCTAAAAAGGAACATAGGCAAAACATTCTCTGACATAAATTGTACCAATGTTTTCTTAGGTCAGTCTCCCAAGGCAATAAAAATAAAAACAAGAATAAACAAATGGGACCTAATCAAACTTACAAGCTTTTGCATAGCAAAGAAAACAATAAACAAAATGAAAAGACAACCAACAGAATGGCAGAAAATATTTGCAAATGATGTGACTGACAAGGGCTTAATTTCCAAAATATACAAACAGCTCATTGAACTCAAATACAAAACCAAACAAACCCTATCCAGAAATGGCCAGAAGACCTAAATAGACATTTCTCCAAAGAAGACATACAGATGGACAATAGGCACATGAAAAGATGCTCAAAGTCACTAATTATTAGAGAAATGCAAATCAAAACTACAATGGGGTACCCCCTCACACCAATCAGAATAGCCATCATTAAAATGTCTACAAATAACAAGTGCTGAAGAGGATGTGGAGAAAAGGGAACCCTCCTACGCTGTTGGTGAGAATGTAATTTGGTGCAGCCACTGTGGAAAACAGTATGGATGTTCCTTAAAAAACTAAAAATAGAATTACCATATGACCCAGCAATCCCACTACTGGGCATATACCCAGAGAAAACCATAATTCAAAAAGACACATGCACCCCAATATTCATTGCAGCACTATTTACAATAGCCAGGTCATGGAAGCAACGTAAATGCCCGTCGACAGATGAATGGATAAAGAAGATGTGGTACATATATACAATGGAATATTACTCAGCCATAAAAAGGAACAAAATTGGGTCAATAGAGACGTGGATGGATCTAGAGACTGTCATATAGAGTGAAGTAAATCAGAAAGAGAGAAACAAATATCGTATATTAACACATATATGTGGAACCTAGAAAAATGCTACAGATGAACCGGTTTGCAGGGCAGAAATAGAGACGCAGATTTAGAGAACAAACGTATGGACACCAATGGGGGAAAGTGGCATGGGGGGGCGTGGTGGTGGTGGTGGTGGTGGTGTGATGAATTGGGAGATTGAGATTGACATATATAGAGGCTTACGGGAAGATGGTGGAAGGGTAAGACGCGGAGATCACCTTCCCCCCCACAGATACACCAGAAATACATCTACACGTGGAACAACTCCTACAGAACACCTACTGAATGCTGGCAGAAGACCTCAGACCTCCCAAAAGGCAAGAAACCCCCCACGTACCTGGGTAGGGCAAAAGAAAAAATAATAAACAGAGACAAAAGGATAGGGACGGGACCTGCACCAGTGGGAGGCAGCTGTGAAGGAGGAAATGTTTCCACACACTAGGAAGCCCCTTCGCGGGCGGAGACTGCAGGTGGCAGAGGGGGGAAGCTTCGGAGCCGCGGAGGACAGCACAGCAACGGGTGCGGAGGGCAAAGCGGAGACATGCCCGCAGAGAGGATCGGTGCCGACCGACACTCACCAGCCCGAGAGGCTTGTCTGCACACCCGCCGGGGTGGGCGGGCAGGGCTGGGAGTTGAGGCTCAGGCTTCAGTCGGAGCGCCGGGAGAGGACTGGGATTGGCGGCGTGAACACAGCCTGCAGGGGTTAGTGCACCACGGCTAGCCGGGAGGGAGTCCGGGGAAAAGTCTGGACCTGCCGAAGAGGCAAGAGACTTTTTCTTCCCTCTTTGTTTCCTGGTGCGCGAGGAGAGGGGATTAAGAGCGCTGCTTAAAGGAGCTCCAGAGACAGGCGTGAGCTGCGGCTAAAAGCGCAGACCCCAGAGCCGGGCATGAGATGCTAAGGCTGCTGCTGCCGCCACCAAGAAGCCTGTGTGTGAGCACAGGTTACTATCCACACCCCCCTTCCGGGGAGCCTGTCCAACCTGCCACTGCCGGGGTCCCAGGTTCCAGGAACAACTTCCCCAGGAGAACGCACGGCGCGCCTCAGGCTGGTGCAACGTCACACCGGCCTCTGCCGCCACAGGCTCGCCCCGCACCCCGTGCCCCTCCCTCCCCCACCCCCGGCCTGAGTGAGCCAGAGCCCCCGAATCAGCGGCTCCCTTAACCCCGTCCTGTCTGAGCGAAGAACAGACGCCCTCCGGCGACCTACACGCAGAGGCGGGGCCAAATCCAAAGCTGAGCCCCTGGGAGCTGTGAGAACAAAGAACAGAAAGGGAAATCTCTCCCAGCATCCTCAGAAGCAGCGGAGTCAATCTCCACAGTCAACTTGATGTCTGTGCAATACAGGAATAGACAACAAATCATCCCAAATTGAGGAGGTGGACTTTGAGAGCAAGATTTATGCTGTATAGCTTTGCTTCCACCATTTGTCCTAGGGTTCTATCCGTCCGTTTTTGTTTTTAAAAAAAATTTTTTTTTCTTAATAATTATTTTTTTATTTTAATAAGTTTATTATATTTTATCTTATTTTATTTTACTTTATCTTTTTTCCTTCCTTCCCTCCTTCCTTCCTTCCTTCCTCCCTCCCTCCTTTCTTTCTACTTATACTAATTATTTCTTTCTACTTTTTCTCCCTTTTATTCTGAGCCGTGTCGATGAAAGCTCTTGGTGCTGCAGCCAGGAGTCAGTGCTGTGCCTCTGAGGTGGGATAGCCAACTTCAGGACACTGGTCCACAAGAGACCTCCCAGCTCCACAAAATATCAAATGGCGAAAATCTCCCAGAGATCTCCATCTCAACACCAGCACCCAGCTTCATTCAACGACCAGCAAGCTATAGTGCTGGACATCCTATGCCAAACAACTAGCAAGACAGGAACACAACCCCACCCATTAGCAGAGAGGCTGCCTAAAATCATAATAAGTCCACAGACACCCCAAAACACACCACCAGCCGTGGACCTGCTCACCAGAAAGACAAGATCCAGCCTCATCCACCAGAACACAGGCACTAGTCCCCTCCACCAGGAAGCCTACACAACCCACTGAACCAACCTTAGCCACTGGGGACAGACACCAAAAACAATGGGAACTACGAGCCTGCAGCCTGCAAAAAGGAGACCCCAAACACAGTAAGATAAGCAAAATGAGAAGACAGAAAAACACACAGCAGATGAAGGAGCAAGATAAAAACGCACCAGACCTAACAAATGAAGAGGAAATAGGCAGTCTACCTGAAAAAGAATTCAGAATGATAGTAAAGATGATCCAAAATCTTGGAAATAGAATGGACAAAATGCAAGAAACATTTAACAAGGACCTAAAAGGACTAAAGATGGAACAAACAATGATGAACAACACAATAAATGAAATTAAAAATACTCTAGATGGGATCAATAGCAGAATAACTGGGCAGAAGAACAGATAAGTGACCTGGAAGATGAAATAGTGGAGATTGACATATATAAATTAATATGAATAAAATGGATAACTAATAAGAAACTCCTATATAAAAAAATAAAATAAAATTCAAAAATTCAAAAAAAAAGAAAAAGATACATGAACCCCTATGTTCATAGCAGCACTATTCACAATACCCAAGACTTGGAAACACCCTAAATGTCCATTGCAAGATGAATGGATAAAGATGTGGTGTATTTATTCCATGGAATACTACTCAGCCATAAAAAAATAATGAAATAATGCCATTTGCAGCAACATGGATGCAACTAGAGATTATCATACTAAGTGAAGTAAGTCAGAAAGAGAAAGACAAATACCATATGATGTCATTTATATGTGGAATCTAAAATATGACACAAATGAACCCCTGTATGAAATGGAAACAGACTCACAGACATAAAGAACAGGCTGGTGGTTGCCAAGGGGGAGGGGTTTGGGGAAGGGATGGAGTGGGAGGTTGGGATTAGCAGATGTAAGCTTTTACATATAGAATGGATAAACAACAAGGTCCTACTGTATAGCACAGAGAACTATATTCAATATCTTATGAAAAACCATAATGGGAAAGAATATAAGAAGAATGTATAGATATGTATGAATGTGTGTGTGTATATATATATATATATATATATATATATATATATACACATATATATATCTGAATCACTTCGATGTACAGCAGTAATTAACATTGTAGATCAACTATAGGTCAATTTAAAAAAGAACATGAAAAAGAATATATATGTAACTCAATCACTTTGCTATACACCAGAAACTAACATAACATTGTAAATCAACTATACTTCAATTTAAAAAAACAAAGAAAAAAGAAGATACAAAAGAATTTCTATTTAGCCAGCTAAAAGACATGTGGTTTTATTCCCATAGTAAATTTGGATTATTCTCAGCATGATTAATAAATAATAAATACATAATTACCTAGATTTTAGAGAGTATATTCTGTTAAACACTTAAGTATCTCGTTTACCTAGAAATATTTCTTTTAGTAACTGGAGCACCATTTAGTTCACTGCAGCAATTTATGGGACCTCAAAGGAACTTAGTTCACTGCAGCAATTTATGGGACCTCAAAGGTATCAATATGCATAAGGCTGCCAAATGTTTTCTTTGTAAAAGGAATTTGAAGAAGCAAAACTTTGTAACTTCTAATTGGGAGATTGGAATTGACACATATACAGTATTGATACTATGTATAAAATATACAACTAATGAGAACATACTGTATAGCACAGGGAATTCTATTTAATCCACTGTGGTGACCTAAATGGGAAGAAGATCCAAAAAAGAGGGGATATGTGCATATGTATAGCTGATTCATTTTGCTGTACAGTAGAAACTAACACAACATTGTAAAGCAACTATACTCCAATAAAAATTAATTAAAAAAACTTTGTAACTTCGGGACTTCCCTGGTGGTGCAGTGGTTAAGAACCCGCCTGCCAATGAAGGGGACATGGGTTCCAGCCCTGGTCCGGGAAGATCCCACATGCCGCGGAGCAACTAAGCCCGTGTGCCACAACTACTGAGCCTGCGCTCTACAAACCGCGTGACACAACTAATGAAGCCCGCGCACCTAGAGCTGGTGCTCCACAACAAGAGAAGCCACCTCACTGAGAAGCCTGCGCACCGCAACGAAGAGTAGCCCCGCTTGCCCCAACTAGAGAAAGCCCACACACAGTAGCGAAGACCCAACGCAGCCAAAAATAAATAAATAACTAAGTAAGTAAATAAACAAATAAAATTTATTTTTAAAACTTTGTAACTTCTTTAAAAGATTCATTTAATATTACTTATGACTTCTGAAATCTGTCAATTCTCTTTGATGAACAGATATGAAAATTTATCTCATAAAAACTCTTAATTATAATTGAGTTTTGCTTTGCAATGTTTAATTTCTTATTGTGTTTATAAGCCTAATAATATGTTGAATATGCATTCTCAGAATCTAAAAAAGTAAAAACAGAACTAAAAAGAAGACACTCTTAGCTACTAAGTTTTAAAAAATTCAATCAGGATGAGATTTAAATTAAATGTCTACATAATTTGTTATTTGATTTACTGTTACTCAAAATGATTTAATAGAATATGAAAATTGCTATTTTGAAAATTTATGTGAATGGAATATTGGTGAAATTATACAAAAATATTTCATAAAAGTATATATTCATTAAGGACCCAAAAAATATTGCTTTATTAAAGTTCCATTTTTTTCTCAATTGTTTTATGATCATGTGAAATGGTAAAAATAACACATTCTATATGTGTTTATTGAGGTACATAGCAACTAAGGATACTCTAATAATAGATTTTATTAATATAATTATTTAAAAATACTACTATAAAGTTACAACTGAATTCTCTGGAAAGGCTACATCAAGGAAATTTGGGTTGATGTTCAATCTATTTGAAAGCACAAAAAAATGAAGGACTCTATATCCCATGTTTATACGATTAGTTTGCATGTGATCCTTTTTCCTGCTCATAGGCCTGGAATTTAACATTTTAAGTTAGCTCAAGTTTCTCTAGTGCTACCACAGTTATACATAATTGATAAGGACTCAAAGTACTCTTTACTAAACTTTCCTTTCTAGATATATAGACCTATTCAGATTATCTTCTAAATATTTCAGGTAGATCAATTACCACGACACTTGCTCTGGCCCATCAGAAAGTATAAACGTAGTCCAAACAAAAGAAATAGATTGCTTACAATTAGTAGATATCAAAAAGAAACATATCTAGTTTCAATTTACTTTCTCTAAGTAAAATCCAGAATTACCTCTATTTGTTGTGGAAAAGATATTGGAATAAAGCTACAGGTATCATACTATAATTTAGATTATCATTATTTGAGCAATTATCAAAATTTCCTTTGTAATCTGAAATTACTTTGAATGCATCTATATTTAAAACTGTTAATTATAATAGTAAAATTAAAGTAAAATTATTAGAGATCAAATCCACTCCCAGGGATTATGGCTTTTTACAGTTATATTACAATGTCTCAGGGTACTTCTATAATTTGTATTATACTGCCTACTTTTCTATATTAAATATCTGACAATATATGATTCTTGGCAAAATGTATTGACATTTATTAGGGTTTATACTATTCTCTCTTTTTCTCTTTAATAGGGACAAAGTAGGAAGAAGACAGCACTGAGAAATGTGAGCTCTGTACTTGAAGTCTTTGGAATGATCACCAAAAATGCTGAATATTTCATAGTCATCTAGAATTTAATTATGAACAATATTGATAAAAATTTTACAGCAATACTCATGTATTTAAGGCATGAGATGTGTTAAGTTTAAGAATAAGGTACAGCTAAGTACTGCTGTGTTACTATAGTAATAAGTTAGCAATTTGAAAGCCATAAAATCTAGCTATTAATAATTCATATAAATGTACATTCTGGAAACAATCATGTCATCAGAATTTTTTCATGAACAGCAACAACTAGATTTGAGTCCTCAATGCGTAAGTCACTCATAATAGTTTTAAAATAAATATGTAGCAAAAAAGAAGAAATTCCCAGCTGAAAAGATATACTTACCATTACTGAAATTACATTTCTAAGATAAGATATTTCTAGGTACCAAAGGAGATATGTACACAGCCTTTTAAGAGCAGGGACTGTGTTTATTTCCAAGTAGTAATAAAAATACTGTTAGTGTAATAATCAAAGTACTCCCAAACTGGGAAGACTGCAAACTTTTTAAAAGTCAACTTTGTTGTATTTATCATTATATTAGATTACTGTATGAAATTCCTCATATTTGACCTTTTGACCTACAAAAATTGCAATTCCATTTGGTTTAACCTAATAATTGACTCATAAAATAATGAAAACTTTTATATGCAAAGGAAGATTTTTCCATTATCATTTTTATAAATTAGCCTATAAAAGAGTTAAATATTTTAAAAATGTATCCTTAACGTTTTTCCAAGTGATAAATAGAAATTAAAGCAAAAAAAAAAAGCTACGGGAAATCATTTTTATATTTATAGATCTCTAAAAGAGATTTTTAAAAACTGAACTGTACCAATTATTACACAGGAGGTACTAAAATGTATAGTTTATCATTCTGAGCCAAGTGTCCAAAGATATTTATGCAAAGTTTACTTGATTTGAATCTAATAGTCAGAAAGCAAAGGAACAGAAGTGAATTAGCTATAGCAATACTACTGAGCCTTATTCATGGCTAAAATAATTTCTTTTAAAAAAGATATGTTGGGCTTCCCTAGTGGCGCAGTGGTTGAGAGTCCGCCTGCCGATGCAGGCGACGTGGGTTCATGCTCCGGTCCAGGAAGATCTCACATGCCGCGGAGCGGCTGGGCCCGTGAGCCATGGCCGTTGAGCCTGTGCGTCTGAAGCCTGTGCTCCAAAACGGGAGAGGCCACAACAGTGAGAGGCCCGCGTACCACATACACACACAAAAAAAACATATATGCTAAGTGACAAATATTTATTGCCATCACAAAGAAGATTCTGTGACATATCTAGTGCAAGCAAGAAAATAAATAGTTTGCTTCCTAATTAGTATAAGAAGTCAGACCAATTTGGCAGTAGAAACCAAATCAGTGGAGATGTTCATTCACTCATTTATTAAATCATTCATCATTCATTGCACAGTTACAGTATGCCAATAGGTATACTACAGACTTAGTAGAATACCCCCAGTGCTGTACAGAGTGCTGTACAGAGACATGCCCTTTCTAGCTTATATTCTACAAAGATTTATTCAACAGTGACTCAAAAAGGGCAAAATCTGTTCCAGTGACAACTCCCTCTCCTCAAGTCCAGATTTGTCTAATTTGGGGGCAACAAGATCAGTGTATGTATAACCTTTTAGGTATGGGGCTCCATGAGTATGCCTGGATTAAGCCATATTACATTTTTCCTTTACTACAGTGCCCTTTCAGACCAACATTCCACTCAGGCTAGCCTGCATCTTACTTAAGTTAATACACTCCTTGTCCTTCAGAGGCTCTCCCTATCTCGTTTTGGCACCTAGAGATTCATCAAAAAGAATCAAAAAGTCTGAAAGCTAGAGACTCAATAGAAAACAGTCATCAAGATATCTAAAGTAGCGCGACCCCATATTCTTATGTACGTCCTTTTCCAGATCACACCCTCATTTTTTAATCTGAGATCTTAGGCAAAAAGAAGAAAAGTAAGGATCACACCAAAAAGTCTTTACTATGAGGGCACCCTCTCTTCCACGGAGAAAGGAGGCAAATTAGGTCTTCTAACCTCCTTTCTGGTCTCATGTGCTTTCTGGTTCCTTAATAGTCATTATCTAGTTTTAAATGTGTGGATTAAACAATGATGTTGTATAACATAGTTCTCTTGTCCCTCCAGAGAGGAAATCCTGGATTTGGAAGGCATTCATAAAGAAACAATTCAAAAGAAAGTTCATATTTTAAAATATCTACAGAACTTATTTGACACAGGACATCTTAGCATGCAGTACAGTTGTGGCAATGCTGCTGTTACTAGTGTTATTTAAGTATTCTGTCCATTCTGCTGAACTTCCTAATACAAAACACAGTCTTTGTTGCAAAAGATAATCTCTTCTTTTGACAACTTAAAGGGTAAATAATAATTTTGTATGCCATAATGCATCATGTAAATTAAGATTTGCTTATTTTACATTTCTGCAAGAAGTCTGATTTAAAACTATGGGTATATTTTATATTTTATAGAGAAATAGATTTTAGAAGAATAGGAAAGAACAGAGAACATATTCTAATTTGAAAGTGATTTTAACATAGTTTAATTTAAACGAATTTCACTTTTACACAAGAATATAGCTTCTTTCACATTAACATAAATGAATGACAGCCAAGTATCTGTGCTAAACTTTATGCTAAAATTGGCTTGGATTGCCCTTATACCCCAAGAATTATAAGGACCTCTGTTTCCAAACAATAGCTTGATATTAGTACAGATTCAGCATACCAAGCAAACAACCTTAACTGGTGATACTCACTTTCAAGGGCAGGCAGGAGAGTAGTAATTTTTCAGAAACATGTACCCTGCTGCTAGCAATAAGCAAGACAAAGTGACTTTAGAGTCAGACACACCAAAGTTCAAGTGCTGGCTCCAAAATTTATCAGTGGAATGACTTCAACCTCTCCAAGTTTTCTCATCTATAAAATAGGGATACTAACACCAACCTTATGAGTTGTCATACAGAAAAATCAGAAACATGTAATATATGTAAGCAGTGACTAATATATAGTAATTGCTTGTGTTAGTAGTAATAGACCAGAGATGCTCAGCCCTTGCTCAAGATGCCCTAGGATCCACCAATTATCTCAAGAGGTCATAAGATTGTCAAAATAAAAATCAATATTAATTCACCTTATTTAAAAAATACATAACCTATATTATTAAAGGGATGTGTGGAAATGCCATCAAAGAAAACAATGGATTACATGTTGGCACTTCTAAAAGATGAGATTTCATGTCATAAACTCTTCTAAGAGAAACAGTTGAAGAATATAGAAATTTTTGGAAGTGAATGCAAACTATAAAAGAATGATAGTTCGTTATTCCCCATATATTTGGGACAGTGTTAGAGAATCTTTTTATTTTATTAATTAAGACTGTCTGAGAAAATATCTTAAGGTCAAACAGTAGGGCTTTTTTTTTTCTACCTGAGGTAGATGTTTTTAATAAGATTATTTTATTAACCTGCAATAAGAGGCAGTGAATACAGAGGATTTGTATCCAAAGATTTGGTGAACTCTGACCCTGGCTTTAAACTGCTGTGCAACTCTAAGTACTAAAGTTTATAATCCCTTTGAACTCAAATTTAATCATTTAAAATAATCTATTTAGCATGACATGCAGAGAGTGATCAATAGGTACTGTTCATATGTTAAAAGATAGAAGTAATGTTATCTATATTTAATTCTCTGTACAATCTAATTAGTCATGCTATTATTCCTGTGTACAACCAAATTTAGGATTTTAATGTTGTATTTAATTTAAAACTCTGATTCATAACTACCTTATCTATTAAGCAGCATTTACATTTAGTCTAGAAGATTAACATGATACTTGAATATAATACCTTGTGAATGAAGTAGTTAGTAAATAAATACTGAGCTGATAATATGTTATTTATAATTTCAGAATATCTTCTGACCAAAAAAAAAAAAAATGAGTGTTGTAGAAACAAGTTACTGTCATCTTTTGCTATGTTTTTCAAGAAGCACTAGTAGACTAAAATTTAACCTGTTAAGACTATGTCATTTATTCAAAAAGAGGAGACGAGCTTCTTAGGTGGATACTAGGGAAAGGGCAGACCCCCAAAGCACTAGAGAACTTTAAAAAGTAATTCAAAGAAATTCAGCTGAAAGAACATCTTAGGAATGATTAAGGACCTAGGGGATGGATGCTATTATCTTCAGTATGTACCAATGACATAATATTAATAATAAATAATTGCTTTCCTTAGCTTGCTGTATTAGAAGGAGGGTGAATAGAACAGCCCTGCTTAGAAGGAAGTATCCAAAAAACAAAACCAGAAGACTCATGCTTACTTGAATCTGTGGCATTTCTGCTCTACTTAGACATTTGAGAAACATCCAATTTATGACAATTGTTAAAATTCTAACTTTCAAAACCCAGGTCAAGTGACACGCTGTTCTACAATATTTGTTCTCATTTTGAATATTTCTATAGCATTTCTTGTCTTTCTTGAGGCATTTGTTCTGGGTTTTATAGGACATAGTTGCATGTTTTTGTTTATAACCAAATTAGACACAAACACACATTGAGAGTGACTGTGTCTTTACTCACTATCCTCTAAAGCATCTTCTAGCAGGGCATTAATAAACATTGATTTAAAAAAAAGAGTAGAGCATTGACAAAGAATAAAGTACAGTAATTTTCCCAAGATATGAAATAAAATATCCCTACTATTCCACCCCCATTTTTTCTTTTCTTTTCTTTTTCTCTTTCTTTTAAAAAATGTTTAGTCAAATTTAATTCAATCCTTATAATCCTTTCACTTTCTTAACCTTTTACTTCTCATATTTCAAAGTCAAGTATGGGCAGAAATGTGTACAAATTATCTTTTCATGCAAATTTGTGGGACGTCTGAGTCTATTTTAGATCTGTTGGCCTTAGTGTAAGTATTTGGGCATAAAGTTTACAGTAGTAAGGAGATCATGGTTAAAATTTCTGTCCCTAGATATTTCTACCAAGAAAGGATAGTGACAGCAGGAGCGTTGGGAACAGAATTACATGGTGGGTTGTTGCCAAACTGGAGACTGTTGCTGGGGAGAAATATGTGATGTATACAACTGATACCCTGGAGAGTTTTTTTAAAAAGTAGTACAAAGGAACCCAAGATTTTGCTGCCTTTTGTCAGTAAACACCTATTATCTTCTGTCTTGCTTCCTGCCCTCCCTTCCATCCTCCATCCCTTTCTTCTTTCCTTCCTTCTTCCCTCCTTCTCTTCCTCTCCTTCACGCTCTGTTTCCCCAAACCCCACCAAATGTTTCAATTTCTCATTTTGGTAAGTGTTAGCATACAATAGTATTTTGTTAGCAAGTGAACTAAACAAATTAAAGATTGGGCTTCAGGGATTCCCTGGTGGTCCAGTGGTTAAGAATCCATCTTGCAATGTGGGGGACGCCAGTTTGATCCCTGGTCTGGGAATTAAGATCCCACAAGCCGCGGGACAACTAAGTCCGCAAGCTGCAACTACTGAGCTCATGCACTCTGTAGCCCATGCACAGCAACAAAGAGCCTGCGCGCCACAACTAAGACCAGATGCAGCCCAAAAAAGAAAAAAAAAAAGATTGGGCTTCAGAGTCTTTAATGGCTGAAGACAGAGATGTACTAGGGAATTACTAAATGACTAATGAGCCATAAATTTGTGGATTAGTGAGAGCTAGAGCAGATCATAAATCAACCTTTAAGTGGTTAAGACAAAGTGCACCAAGAACTGACAAAAGAAATTCAGGATCTGTATTCAAGTGTAAGAATTTTCCTGAGGGTCAGATGGCTAAATACAGTAGGGAACAATAAGTTTCAACTATCAGTTTAAAGAGTATAGTCACATTGCTCAGGAAATTCAGTCTCAAACAGCCTAAGATTGCCAAATCTGAGCAAAACTAAGAATTTTACCATCTACCATCCCAAATAACTTTTAATTTGTATTCTTGAACCAAGGCCAAGATTTTTTTTATCTGGTTCTCATTATTAACATTGCTGAAGTATCAGAAGATATTAACTAGGAAAATATTGAGGTGATTTTACAATTTCTCAGGAATTCAGGTTTCCCAACTTGAAACTGAGCCATAGCAACTCTTCAAATTCTCTGCAAATTTCATTAAAAAAATAAGCAGTCCCAATATACTTAATCAGAACATTTTTTCCCTCAGTTTACTTTTTCTTCTCTACACTACATGACATTATTAGAAATCCACTTTAACAAAACCCACTCCTTTTTACCCATAAAAATAACAACTAATTTACATTTGATCATTGCATAAGAGACTGACCCTCTACCAAGAAGTCTTTCAATCATGAAAAGTGAAAACAGGGGGATTATTATAAAGGTCTGTTTGTGACTTATGAAGTTTATTCTGTAGGTACATAAGACTCAATTCTATATTTAATTTACAGGTTTTTTTCCTGCCAAACTAGTACTTAACCTATATTCTATTGCTATAAATTAATGCAATAAGATACTAGATAATATTCATTAATAAGAATATCCTAAAAAGAAAAGTTTAAGATTACCTACTGACAAATATTTTGAAATAGGTTGTAGCAGCTTTCTTTCTTTTTTTAAAAAACTTTTAATTTTATATTGGAGTATAGCCAATCAACAATGTTGTGATAATTTCAGGTGCACAGCAAAGCGACTCAGCCATACATATACATGTATCTATTCTCCCCCAAACTCCACTCCCGTCTATGTAGCAGCTTTCTTTTAAATCATAAAGACACATAAGATTATTTTCAAACTTTTCTGAAAAACTCAATAGCTTTTAGAATACTAGGTGTAAATACTATATTTAGGCTCTCCTAGTTTACATATACATTTAAATAAATTTTATGCTCTTTTGCAAGATATTGGTCCTATAGGATTTTAAACAAATACAAATTTTCATGTTTCTAGAAGCTTTATAATCAAGATAAAATGACTTTTAACATTAATTATTAAAAAAATTTAAGCCTTAAAAATAGACTTTCATTCTCATTTTTCTTAACTAAGTTGTAGTTGACCTTTTGCCTAGGCAACAGTAAATTTCATAATTAAGAAAAAGTTTCCTAGTGATTTATGTTTGTTGCAAAATAACATAGGTCTCCTGAGGACAAAGACTAGAATTTTTGCACTTTTTTTTCCACTTTTAAAAACTGTGGTAAAATATATGTAAAATAAAATTTACCATATTAACCATTTTTAAGTGTACAGCTCAGTGATATTTTTTTCAGGTTTACTGAGATAAAATTGACATATAACATGGTGTAAGTTCAAGTTATAAACATGTTGATTTGATATACTTACATACAGCAAAATAATTATCACCATATTGTTACCTGACACTTCTATTACTCACATAATTACCACTTTTTTTGTGTGGTGAGAACATTGGTCTACTCTCTTAACAACTACCAGTATATAATGTGTTATTAACTCTGATCACAATGGTGTGTATTAAATTCCCTGAGTTTATTCAACTTCTTACTGTAAGTTTGTACTCTGGACCAACATCTCCCCATTCCCCCCACTCTCTAGCTCCTGGTAACCACCATTCTACTCTGTTTCTACAAGTTCAGCTTTTTTAGATTCCACATACAGGTGATATCAATACAGTATTTATCTTTCTTTGTCAGACATTTCACTTATGTTGTCACAAATGTCAGGATTTCCTTTTTCATGGCTTAAGAATATTCCATTGTATATACATACATATCACATCTCTTTCTATTCATCTGTTGACAGACATTTAGGTTGTTTTCATATTTTGGCTATTGTGAATCATGCCTCAATGAACATGGGAGTTTAGATCATACAGTAGTTCTATTTTTAATTTTTTGAGGAAACTCCATACTGCTTTCCATAGTGGCTCCATCAACTTACATTCTCACTAGGAGTTCATAGGCGTTCCCTTTTCTCTACATCCTTGCCAATACCTGTTATTTCTTATCTTTTGAGATTAGCCACTCAGACAGGTGATACCTCATTGTGGTCTGACTTGCATTTCCCTGATGATTAGTGACGTTGAGCACCTCTTCATGTACCTGTTGGACAATCTGTATATTTTCTTTGGAAAAATGTCTATTAAGATCCTCTGCCCATTTTTAAACTGTACTGTTTTTTTTTTCCTATTGAGTTGTATGAGCTCCTTATATATTGTGGATATTGACCTCTTATCAGATATAAGACTTGCAAATATTTCCTCCCATTCCATTGGTTGGCTTTTCATTTTGTTGATGGTTTCCTTCACTGTGTAGAAGATTTTTAGTTTGATGTAGTTCCACCTGCTGATTTTTGCTTTTATTGTTTGTGCTTTTGGTGTCATATCCAAAAAATCATTGCCCAGACTAATGTCAAGGAGTTTTTCCTATGTCTTAAGAGTTTTATGGTTTCTGGTCTTACATTTAAGTCTTTAATCCATTTCAAGTTCAGTTTTGTGAGTGGTGTAAGACAGAGGAAGTCCAATTTCATTTTTCTGCATGTGGTTATCCAATTTTGTCAATACCATTTATTGAAGAGATTATCCTTGAGTAGTCTTGACTCTCTTGGCAAATATTAATTGACCATATGCAGGCATTTATTTGTGGGCCCTCTATTCTCTTCCATTGGTTTATGTCTATTTTTATACTAGTACCATACTGTTTTGATGACTATAGCTTTGTAACAGAGTTTGAAAACAAGAAGTGTGATGCCTCCAACCATGTTCTTCTTTTTCATGATTGCTTTGACTATTCAGGGTCTTTTGTACTTCCACAAAAATTTTAGGATTGTTTTTTCTATTTCTGTGGAAAATGCCATTGAATTTTGATAAATATTGCATTGAATCTATAGATGGCTTAGTGCAGTATGGATATTTTAATAATATTAATTATTTCAATCCATGAATATGGGCTATCTTTCCAATTGTTTGTGTCTTCTTTAGTTTCTTTCCTCAAAGTCTTTCTTTCCTCAAAGTCTTATAGTTTTCAGTGTATAGGTCTTTCACTTCCTTGGTTAAATTTATTCCTAAGTACTTTATTGTTTTTGATGCTATTGTAAATGGAACAGTTTTTCTTTATTTCTTTTCAGATAGTTTGTTGTTAGTGTATAGAAACACAATTGATTTCTGTATGTTGATTTTGTATCCTTCAACTTGACTGAATTCATTGATTTTTTCTAAATGTTTTTGGTTAAGTCTTTAGGATTTTCTACATGAAAGATCATATTATCTGCAAAGACAATTTTACTTCTTCCCTTCTGGTTTGAATACCTTTATTTCTTTGTCTTGTCTGATTGCTCTATCTAAGATTTCCAGTACTTTGTTGAATGAGAATGGTCAGAGTGGGCACCCTTGTCTTGTTCCTGATCTTAGAGGGAGAGCTTTCATTCTTTCACCATTGAATGCGATATTAACTCTGAGTTTGTCAAATGTGGCCATTATTATGTTGAAGTATGTTCCTTCTAGATCCAGTTTGTTGAGAGTTAATATTATGAAAGGATATTGCATTTTGTCAAATGCTTTTTCTGCATCTATCGAGATGATCATATATTTGTTTTTCATTCTATTAATGTGGTGTATCATATTTATTGATTTGCAATGTTAAACCATCTTTGCATCCCAGGGATAGGCTAAAGGCTCATCAATATTATCTTTACAAATAATCAGTTCTTAGTTTTATCAATCTTTTCTATTGGTCTTCTGGTTTCTATTTCATTTATTTCTGCTCTTCTCTTTATTATTTCCTTCCTTCTGCAAACTTTGGACTTTATTTGTTCTTCTTTTTCTAGTTCCTTTGAGATGTAAAGTTAGTTACTTGAGCTCTCTTTTTTTCTTAACTTATTGCTATAAATATCCCTTTTAGAACTGCTGTTGCCGCATCAGATAGGTTTTCATATACTGTATTTCCATTTTCATTTCTTTCAAGATAGTTTAATTTCTTTTTTGATTTCTTCTTTGATCCACTGGTTGCTCAAGAGTGTGTTGTTTAATTTCCACTATTTGTAAAAATTTCAGCTTTCCTCCTGTTATTGATTGCAAGTTTCATGTTGTTATAATGGGAAAAATACTTGGTATGATTTCAATCTTCTTAAATTTGCTAAGACTTATTTTGTGTCCTATCATATAATATTCCTAGAGAATGTTCCGGGCATGATTGAGAAGAAGTGTATTCTGCTGCCATAGGATGGAATGTCTGTATATGTCTACTAAATCCATTTGGTCTAAATATTGGTTCAAGTCCAATATTTCCCTGTTGATTTTCTGTCTGGATGATCTACCCACTGTTGAAAGTGGGGCACTGAAGTCCCTAACTATTAATTTATTGCTGTCTATCTCCCTTCAGATCTGTTAGTATTTGCTTAATATATTAAGGTGCTCTGATGTTGAGTGTACATATATTACAACTGTTATATCTTCTTGATGAATTGACCCCATTTTTATTATATAATGACCTTCTTTGTCTCTTTTTAGCAATTTTGGCTTAAAATCTAATTTTTCTGATATAAGTATAATTATCCCTGCTCTCTTTTGGTTTCCATTTAGATGGAATAACTTTTTCCATCCCTTCACTTTCAGTCTATGTGTGTCTTTAAAGCTGAAGTGAGTGTCTTATAATGTCTTATAATGCAAATAAGTTGGGTCTTTTTTTTCATCCATCCAGCCATTCTATGTCTTTTGATTGGAGAAGTCAATATATTTACATTTAGACTAGTTATTGACAGGTAAGGATTTACTAATGCCATCTTATTGTTTTCTGGTTGTTTTGTCTCTTGTTCCTTTCTTCCTCTCATGTAGCCTTCCTTTGTGAATTGGTGATTTTCTGTAGTGGTATGCTCTGATTTCCTTCTCTTTATCTATTGTGAATCTACTGTAGGTTTTTGCTTTCTGGTTCCTATGAGGCGTATATACAACATCTTGCAAGTTTTACTCTCCCCCTTTTATGTTTTTAATGTCATAATTTTCCTCTTTTTATATTGTGTATTCATTAATAAATTGTACTAGTTATAGTTATTTTAATACTCTTGCCCTTTAACCTTTATACTAAGAGTTAGATGCTTAACACACCACCATAATACAGTATTAGAGTATTATGAATTTGACTATATATTTACATTTACCAGGGTTGTATATTTTCATATGTTTTCCTGTTACTAATTAGCAGCCTTTCATTTCAATTTGAAGAACTCCTTTCAGCATTTCTTGAAGGCATGTCTAATGAACATGAATTCCCTCAGCTTTTATTTGTCTGGGAAAATATTTCTCCTTCATTTCTGAAGGCTAACTTTGCTGATAATGCACTTTCTTAAGTCTGAGAAATGTCTTTTATTGCTCAGGGTATAGCTATACTTAAGAACTGTATCTATATTATAAATGAAATCTAAAATAGTGAAAAATATAAAATTTATATATACAATTTTATGTGCATTAAAAGAGTAGATTCTATGATGTAACAGAATATTTTCCTCATGACTCTATGCTTTAAAACCTAAATAAGAGGGGGGACCTTGAAGATGGCGGAAGAGTAAGACGCGGAGATCGCCTTCCTCCCCACGGATACACCAGAAATACATCCACACGTGGAACAACTCCTACAGAACTCCTACTGAAGGCTGGCAGAAGACCTCAGACCTCCCAAAAGGCAAGAAACTCCCCACGTAACTGGGTAGGGCAAAAGAAAAAACAGAGACAAAAGAATAAGGACGGCACCTGCACCAGTGGGAGGGAGCTGTGAAGGAGAAAAAGTTTCCACACACTAGGAAGCCCCTCCGCGGGCGGAGACTGCGGGAGGCAGAGGGGGGAGTTTCGGGACCGCGGAGTAGTGCACAGCGACGGGTGCGGAGGGCAAAGCGGGGAGATTCCTGCACAGACGATCGGTGCCGACCGGCACTCACCAACCCGAGAGGCTTGCTGCTCACCCACCGGGGCGGGCGGGGCTGCGAGCTGAGGCTCGGGTTTTGGTTTTGGACGGAGCTCAGGGAGAGGACTGGGGTTGGCGGCTTGAACATAGCCTGAAGGGGTTGGTGCACCACGACTAGCCGGGAGGGAGTTCGGGGAAAAGCCTGCACCGGCCGAAGAGGCAAGAGACTTTATCTTCCCTCTTTGTTTCCTGGTGCGCGAGGAGAGGGGTTTAAGAGCGCTGCTTAAAGGAACTCCAGAGACGGGCGCGAGCCGCGGCTAAAAGCGCGAACCCCAGAGACGGGCGCGAGCCGCGGCTGAGGGCGCGAGCCCCCGAGACGGGCGCGAGCCGCGGCTGAAAGCGCAAACCCCAGAGACGGGCGCGAGCCGCGGCTGAAACCGCGGACCCCAGAGACGGGCGGGAGACGCTAAGGCTGCTGCTGCCGCCACCAAGGGGCCTGTGTGCGAGCACAGGTCACTCTCCACACCCCTCTTCCGCGGAGTCTGTGCAGCCCGCCACTGCCAGCTTCCCGGGATCCAGGGACAACTTCCCCGGGACAGCGCACGGCGGGCCTCAGGCTGGTGCAACGTCACGCCGGCCTCTGCCGCAACGTCACGCTGCCTCTGCCGCCGCAGGCCGGCCCCGCACGCAGTGCCCCTCCTTCCCCCATCCCCCAACCCCCGGCCTGAGTGAGCCGGAGGCCCCGAATCAGCGGCTCCTTTAACCCCGTCCTGTCTGAGCGAAAAAACAGATGCCCTCCAGCGACCTACACGCAGAGGCAGGGCCAAATCCAAAGCTGAGCTCCTGTGAGCTGTGAGAACAAAGAAGAGAAAGGGAAATCTCTCCCAGCAGCCACAGAAGCAGCGGATTAAAGCTCCACAATCAACTTGATATACCCTGCATCTGTGGAATACCTGAATAGACAAGGAATGATCCCAAATTGAAGAGGTGGAATTTAGGAGCGAGATCTATGATTTTTTTCCCTTTTCCTCTTTTTGTGAATGTGTACGTGTATGCTTCTGTGTGAGATCTTGTCTGTATACTCTAGCTTCCACCATTTGTCCTAGGGCTCTATCCGTCCATGACTTTTTTTAAAAAATTCTTTTTCTTAATAATTAAGTTTAATTGTAATAACTTTATTATACTTTACCTTCTTTCTTTCTTTCCTTCCTTCCCTCCCTCCTTTAGACAACGAATCACCCCAAATTGAGGAGGTGGTCTCAGGGAGCAGGATTTATGATTTTTCCCCCTTTACCTCTTTTTGTGAAGGTGTATGTGTATGCTTCTGTGTAAGATTTTCTCTGTATAGCTTTGCTTCCAACATTTGTCCTAAGGTTCTATCCGTCCCTTTTTTTTTTCTAAATATTTTTTAATTCAATAACTATATTATACTTTATTTTATTTTTACTGTATCATCTTTCTTTCTGTCTTTTTTTCCTTCTTTTCCTCCTTCCTTCCTTCCTTCCTCCCTCCTTTCTTTCCTTCTTTGCTTCTTTCTTCCTTCCTTCCTTCCCTCCTTTCCCTCTTTCTTTACTCATACTTCTACTAATTCTCCCTACTTTTTCTCCCTTTTATTCTGAGCTGTGTGGATGAAAGGCTCTTGGTGCTCCAGCCAGGAGTCAGGGCTCTGCCTCTGAGGTAGGAGAGCCAACCTCAGGACACTGGTCAACAAGAGACCTCCCAGCTCCACATAATATTAAACGGTGGAAATATCCCAGAGACCTCCATCTTAACACCAGCACCCAGCTTCACTCAACGACCAGCAAGCCACAGTGCTGGACAACCTATGCCAAACAACTAGCAAAACAGGAACACAACCCCACCCATTAGCAGAGAGGCTGCCTAAAATCATAATAAGGCCACACACACCCCAAAACACACCACCAGACGTGAACCTGCCCACTAGAGAGACAAGATCCAGCCTCATCCAGCACAACACAGGCACTAGTCCCCTCCACCAGGAAGCCTACACAACCCACTGAAACAACCTTAGCCACTGGAGACAGCCATCAAAAACAACGGGAACTACGAACCTGCAGCCTGCAAAAAGGAGACCCCAAACACAGTAAGATAAGCAAAATGAGAAGACAGAAAAACACACAGCAGATGAAGGAGCAAGATAAAAACCCACCAGACCTAACAAATGAAGAGGAAATAGGCAATCTACCTGAAAAAGAATTCAGAATAATGATAGTAAGGATGATCCGAAATCTTGGAAGTAGAATGGACAAAATGCAAGAAACAGTTAACAAGGACCTACAAGAACTAAAGATGAAACAAGCAACGATGAACAATGCAATAAATGAAATTAAAATCACTCTAGATAGGATCAATAGCAGAATAACTGAGGCAGAAGAACGGATAAGTGACCTGGAAGATAAAGTAGTGGAAATAACTACTGCAGAGCAGAATAAAGAAAAAAGAATGAAAAGAACTGAGGACAGTCTCAGAGACCTCTGGGACAACATGAAACGCACCAACATTCGAATTATAGGGGTTCCAGAAGAAGAAGAAAGAAAGAAAGGGACTGAGAAAATATTTGAAGAGATTATAGTTGAAAACTTCCCTAATATGGGAAAGGAAATAGTTAATCAAGTCCAGGAAGCACAGAGGGTCCCATACAGGATAAATACAAGGAGAAACACGCCAAGACACATATTAATCAAACTGTCAAAAATTAAATACAAAGAAAGCATATTAAAAGCAGCAAGGGAAAAACAACAAATAACACACAAGGGAATCCCCATAAGGTTAACAGCTGATCTCTCAGCAGAAACCCTACAAGCCAGAAGGGAGTGGCAGGACATACTGAAAGTGATGAAGGAGAATAGCCTGAAACCAAGACTACTCTACCCAGCAAGGATCTCATTCACATTTGATGGAGAAATTAAAACCTTTACAGACAAGCAAAAGCTGAGAGAGTTCAGCACCACCAAACCAGCTCTACAACAAATGCTAAAGGAACTTCTCTAGACACGAAACACAAGAGAAGGAAATGACCTATAGTAGCGAACCCAAAACAATATATAAAATGGAAATAGGAACATACATATCAATAATTACCTTAAATGTAAATGGACTAAATGCTCCCACCAAAAGACACAGATTGGCTGAATGGATACAAAAACAAGACCCTTATATATGCTGTCTACAAGAGACCCACTTCAGAACTAGAGACACATACAGACTGAAAGTAAGGGGATGGAAAAAGATATTCCATGCAAATGGAAACCAAAAGAAAGCTGGAGTAGCAATTCTCATATCAGACAAAATAGACTTTAAAATAAGGACTATTAAAAGGGACAAAGAAGGACACTACATAATGATCAAGGGATCGATCCAAGAAGAAGATATAACAATTGTAAATATTTATGCACCCAACATAGGAGCACCTCAATACATAAGGCAAATACTAACAACCATAAAAGGGGAGATCAACAGTAACACATTCATAGTAGGGGACTTTAACACCCCACTTTCACCCATGGACAGATCATCCAAAATGAAAATAAATAAGGAAACACAAGCTTTAAATGATACATTAAACAAGATGGACTTAATTGATATTTATAGGACACTCCATCCAAAAACAACAGAATACACATTTTTCTCAAGTGCTCATGGAACATTCTCCAGGATAGATCATATCTTGGGTCACAAATCAAGCCTTGGTAAATTTAAGAAAACTGAAATTGTATCAAGTATCTTTTCCGACCACAACGCCATGAGACTAGATATCAATTACAGGAAAAGATCTGTAAAAAATACAAACACATGGAGGCTAAACAATACACTACTTAATAATGAAGTGATCACTGAAGAAATCAAAGAGGAAATAAAAAAATACCTAGAAACAAATGACAATGGAGACACAATGACCCAAAACCTATGGGATGCAGCAAAAGGCAGTTCTAAGAGGGAAGTTTATAGCAATACAAGCCCACCTTAAGAAGCAGGAAACATCTTGAATAAACAACCTAACCTTGCACCTCAAGCAATTAGAGAAAGAAGAACAAAAAAACCCCAAAGCTAGCAGAAGGAAAGAAATCATAAAAATCAGATCAGAAATAAATGAAAAAGAAATGAAGGAAACAATAGCAAAGATCAATAAAACTAAAAGCTGGTTCTTTGAGAAGATAAACAAAATAGATAAACCACTAGCCAGACTCATCAAGAAAAAAAGGGAGAAGACTCAAATCAATAGAATTAGAAATGAAAAAGGAGAAGTAACAACTGACACTGCAGAAATAAAAAAAATCATGAGAGATTACTACAAGCAACTCTATGCCAATAAAATGGACAATCTGGAAGAAATGGACAAATTCTTAGAAATGCACAACCTGCCAAGACTGAATCAGGAAGAAATAGAAAATATGAACAGACCAATCACAAGCACTGAAATTGAAACTGTGATTAAAAACCTTCCAACAAACAAAAGCCCAGGACCAGATGGCTTCACAGGTGAATTCTATCAAACGTTTAGAGAAGAGCTAACACCTATCCTTCTCAAATGCTTCCAAAATATAGCAGAGGGAGGAACACTCCCAAATTCCTTCTACGAAGCCACCATCACCTTGATACCAAAACCAGACAAGGATGTCACAAAGAAAGAAAACTACAGGCCAATATCACTGATGAACATAGATGCAAAAATCCTCAACAAAATACTAGCAAACAGAATCCAACAGCACATTAAAAGGATCATACACCATGATCAAGTGGGGTTTATTCCAGGAATGCAAGGATTCTTCAATATACGCAAATCTATCAATGTGATAAACCATATTAACAAGTTGAAGGAGAAAAACCATATGATCATCTCAATAGATGCAGAGAAAGCTTTCGACAAAATTCAACACCCATTTATGATAAAAACCCTCCAGAAAGTAGGCATAGAGGGAACTTTCCTAAACATAATAAAAGCCATATATGACAAGCCCACAGCAAACATCATCCTCAATGGTGAAAAACTGAAAGCATTTCCACTAAGATCAGGAACAAGACAAGGTTGCCCACTCTCACCACTCTTATTCAACATAGTTTTGGAAGTTTTAGCCACAGCAATCAGAGAAGAAAAGGAAATAAAAGGAATCCAAATCGGAAAAGAAGAAGTAAAGCTGTCACTGTTTGCAGATGACATGATACTATACATAGAGAATCCTAAAGATGCTACCAGAAAACTACTAGAGCTAATCAATGAATTTGGTAAAGTAGCAGGATACAAAATTAATGCACAGAAATCTCTGGCATTCCTATATACTAATGCTGAAAAATCTGAAAGTGAAATCAAGAAAACACTCCCATTTACCATTGCAACAAAAAGAATAAAATATCTAGGAATAAACCTACCTAAGGATACGAAAGACCTGTATGCAGAAAATTATAAGACACTGATGAAAGAAATTAAAGATGATACAAATAGATGGAGAGATATACCATGTTCTTGGATGGGAAGAATCAACATTGTGAAAATGACTCTACTACCCAAAGCAATCTACAGATTCAATGCAATCCCTATCAAACTACCACTGGCATTTTTCACAGAACTAGAACAAAAAATTTCGCAATTTGTATGGAAACACAAAAGACCCCGAATAGCCAAAGCAATCTTGAGAACGAAAAAAGGAGCTGGAGGAATAAGGCTCCCTGACTTCAGACTATATTACAAAGCAACAGTCATCAAGACAGTATGGTACTGGCACAAAAACAGAAAGATAGATCAGTGGAACAGGATAGAAAGCCCAGAGATAAACCCACGCACATATGGACACCTTATCTTTGATAAAGGAGGCAGGAATGTACAGTGGAGAAAGGACAGCCTCTTCAATAAATGGTGCTGGGAAAACTGGACAGGTACATGTAAAAGTATGAGATTAGATCACTCCCTAACACCATACACAAAAATAAGCTCAAAATGGATTAAAGACCTAAATGTAAGGCCAGAAACTATCAAACTCTTAGAAGAAAACATAGGAAGAACACTCTATGACATAAATCACAGCAAGATCCTTTCTGACCCACCTCCTAGAGTAATGGAAATAAAAACAAAAATAAACAAATGGGACCTAATGAAACTTCAAAGCTTTTGCACAGCAAAGGAAACCATAACCAAGACCAAAAGACAACCCTCAGAATGGGAGAAAACATTTGCAAATGAAGCAACTGACAAAGGATTAATCTCCAAAATTTACAAGCAGCTCATGCAGCTCAATAACAAAAAAACAAACAACCCCATCCAAAAATGGGCAGAAGACCTAAATAGACATTTCTCCAAAGAAGATATACAGAATGCCAACAAACACATGAAAGAATGCTCAACATCATTAATCATTAGAGAAATGCAAATCAAAACTACAATGAGATATCATCTCACACCAGTCAGAATGGCCATCATCAAAAAATCTATAAACAATAAATGCTGGAGAGGGTGTGGAGAAAAGGGGACACTCTTGCACTGCTGGTGGGAATGTGAATTGGTTCAGCCACTGTGGAGAACAGTATGGAGGTTCCTTAAAAAACTACAAATAGAATTACCATATGACCCAGCAATCCCACTACTTGGCATATACCCTGAGAAAACCAAAATTCAAAGAGAGTCATGTACCAAAATGTTCATTGCAGCTCTATTTACAATAGCCAGGACATGGAAACAACCTAAGCGCCCATCATCGGATGAATGGATAAAGAAGATGTGGCACATATACACAATGGAATATTACTCAGCCTTAAAAAGAAATGAAATTGAGCTATTTGTAATGAGATGGATAGACCTAGAATCTGTCATACAGAGTGAAGTAAGTCAGAAAGAAAAAGACAAATACCGTATGCTAACACATATATATGGAATTTAAGGGAAAAAAATGTCATGAAGAACCTAGGGGTAAGATAGGAATAAAGACGCAGACCTACTGGAGAACGGACTTAAGGATATGGGGAGGGGGAAGGGTGAGTTTTGACAGGGCGAGAGAGAGTCATGGACATATACACACTAACAAACGTAGTAAGGTAGATAGCTGGGGGGAAGCAGCCGCAAGGCACAGGGATATTAGCTCGGTGCTTTGTGACAGCCTGGAAGGGTGGGATGGGGAGAGTGGGAGGGAGGGAGACGCAAGAGGGAAGACATATGGGAACATATGTATATGTATAGCTGATTCACTTTGTTGTAAAGCAGAAACTAACACACCATTGTAAAGCAATTATACCCCAATAAAGATGTTTAAAAAAAAAAAAAAAAAAAAAAAACCTAAATAAGAAATTAAAATCGGTCTACTTAATGCATTAATGTATGAAACTTAAACTTTGGCAGTATTATTTAGTTTTCAGATCCAGAACATTTCCCAAAAGTATTCTAAAGCACAGACAGAAAGAGATGATGATTCTGCTGTCTGTTATCTATTTTGTGTTAAATATAAGTATTCATAGCACTGCTCACATCCAATATTTTTTTACTGCCAATACAGTTCTTCATCCTTCTACACTTCAGATAGCTTCCTACTACTCTGATAGGTCTTACTTTAAAGAAAAAACCTCACAAAGCCTCATCTGCATAATTACAACATATGATCTAAAAATTAGTCCATTGGGCAGGACTGTACAAACACTTTCTAACAAAGGAAGAAGAGGAAGGGAGATGTGATAGCATCATACTTGATGTAACTTTTATATTTGCTCTTGTAATATAATTTCAGCATAGGTGCTCTACTACGTTCCACAGAATAGTCCTCTAACACGGTAGGAGTACTTTTGTGATGTCGACCTAACCCAGGGTGATGACAGATGGAAAAATTACTGGGTCAGATGAATTTAATTTTATTTAAATTTAATTTTCTCTCGCCCACAATGAATATTCCAAATTTTCAAGTATAACTTTCTCTTTAGACATCTGTAAATTGTTATGAAGGAAGATAGTTTAAAACTTCAGAAGAAAAATGTTCCTTTTAAATATTTCTATGCTTACTTTTACACTCATTATTAGAGTAAAATATTTTTAATTAAGGTAGTTTCAAATCATTAATTAATTATATAACAGAATTGTGATAAAGATTATTTCACAGAGCCTCTTAAAATATAATTGAACAATTTTAGAACATATGAACATATGCAGCTTGATGGAAAGACTAGTATACTATCCAAGAACTATTAATTTTTTTGTGAGAAGAGATAATCTGACATCTAAGGCAATATACTTACTCTTTGGACTAGCCTGCTACTCCTTTAGACTAACATCTATAGTCTTTGAGTGTTCATTACAATGATGTGAAAATGAAAAGAATTGTTATTATCCTGGAAACTATTATAATCAAAGCAGTAATAAAACTTTTAGGATAATTTTTATTTCCTTAATTGCATCTCTCAATAAAAACATGCTTAAAGATTACCTACAGAAGAGCTTAAGGAATCAAGATATTCAAAAGCAAAAGGAAATTGTTCATTGTGATATAAGAAACTTTACCTACCTTTGTGGAATATAGAACATATGTTGTGGAGGTGGTTTATATAGGATTCCTTCATACACAGGCCAGAGCCCACTTAAAATTCTGAAGAGAGAACTTTTCCCACAACCATTGGGACCAGTTATCAAAAGATGCATTCCTTCTTCTACCTAACGTAAGAAATAAAATTAGAAATTACAATATGTAAAAATGGTTTCATTTGGCAGCATTTAAAAGGGATTTGTTTTTAAACTTTCAAACACATGATAACCTAGGATGGGCAAGGAATCAAAGAAAAATATATCGGGACCGAGACCATCAAATCTGGCTTTTGACTATGCTCTGACGCTAAAAGCATCATAAAATAATCCAATTCCAAAGAAATGGATCTTCTTCAAAGGAGCACTGACTTCCCAAAATTTTCATTGAGGTCTTGCCATCACATACTACACAAATACATAGGAACATAACCACGTGGAAATAAGAAATTGGAAAATTTTAATTTAAATTAAAATAGATTGAATTTATTTTATTTATATTAATATTTGATTAAATTTACTTCAATTAAGATACAACTTTGTTGTATTTGTAAGTTGGAGTTCTACAAGTCAGCTGGGTTGTTTAATTCAGTAGTCTGAAATGTTACAGAAATTACAAAAGCCCATAATGAGAGACATAAAATGATTCTAATTTTGGTTTATTCACAGATGGAGAAAATACGTTTATGAAATTAAGACAGAGACAAGCAAGAAGACTGTAATTTAGTCTCATGTCTAGGGATGAATTAAGCTATTTATTGATTGTTGATTGGATGATTCTCTTAGAATCTTTCAGCTTATTTATCATTTAAACAGTTAAATTTCATGACTTCTTATTTCATCCAATAGGATCAGGAAGTTGTCAATGTACTATCTTAAAGGTATTGTAAGGGTCAAGAAAAAGGAACATTATTTAAAACTCTGATTTACTTCTAAGAACAAATGATATTTTATAATCAGTGACTAAATAATGAATATAGTATGAAAGTACGAGAGGCAGAAATTTACAGTATGCCTGTATATGTAGCTTTGTACCGTATAGATACATGTATCTAAGGTCCATGGTGTAGAATACATTATGTTGAAAACTCAAAGGTGAAAGAGCATTATATTACTTGTATTATGTCAGTATAAGGAACCATATCCATGTATATCCATTACTTATTTGCCGTGTATAACATAAGCTAAAATCTTTTTGCTGAAAGAAGGTGGTAGGGAGAGGAAGGGGGGAAGGGAGGAAGGGAAGGAAAAAAAGGTTGATATGAAGGTTAGATAAAAGAACTAAGAATGTATGTAATAAATATATGTAAAGCAAAAATGGTTCAGATTTATATTCCAAGTAATTAGTCATTTCCTCGGCAAACATTGATTGAATACCTAAATGTGCTTGACATTCTTCTAGGCACAGAAGATACAGTGCTGCTCAAGACAAAGTCCCTGTTTTTATGGAGCTTACATTTCAATGGCAAAGATGGCAATAAACACATGAACAAAAAATTAACTAGTCGTAAATGCTATTATGATAGCAAAAAAGGAAGATGTGTTAGGGAAAGATGGTGGCATTGTGAGGTTGGCAGGGGAAGGGGGCTTCTTTTGATTAGGTGGTCAGGAAAGTCCTCTTTGAGGAGATATCATTTTGCCTTAGCCTGGTGACAAGAAGCAACAAGTAAGATCTGGTGGAAGAGCATTCCAGGCAATAAAGATAGCTACCACAAGGACATAAGACAGGAGCAAGCTTGAGTCTATAAAATCTGACCACAGATATTTTTTCTCCCTAATTGTAGGCAAACTGAAATGCCATTTTAATAGAATAAAGTTAAAAAAAATCCTGGGAAGAACCCAGAAAGGGTTTTGTGATTTGCTCTGCTCTTTCAGTAGAGAGAGGATTAAGAAAGTTTAATTTTATAGAAGCATAAACACTTTTCAAATGATTTTTTAAAGGTATGTGCCATGGAAAAGGTATATAAATAAAATATTTAATAGGGTCATTCTCTACAAGGAATTCTCAGAAATTTAACACATTTTGAGTCATAATAGAAGACTTTTCTACATTCATATTATTTTTTAGCATAAGTTCTCTGATGTTTAGTAAACAGTGAGTGTGAGGCAAAAGAATTCCCACATTTACTGAAATCTTCTTCTCCAAATGGTTTTTTAATTCCAGAAGGCTAACATAAGAATGAGAATGTTTTCCTCTAGAAACCTGTTTATTTATCAATCCATGCAGAGGAAACAAAATTTTGTATTATACTTTGGGGACCTGAGACTTTAAATAAAACTCCCTGTCTGACTCAGAAATAAATAATTATCATAAAAGTACACTATATTAACATATACCTTTGTAGAACCTCAAAATTTATGACACTTTCACTAGATTAAGTATTTTAAAATTCATTTTACATAAAAATATACTGAGCTCTGAATTTTTTCACAGAAAGAGTGTTATGTGTCCACAATAATGTATTTAGTTAGTAGGTGGCAGAATTCAAGACTCTTCCTCTATTTAATAAATGGAGCAACAAGAATTGATATTATGAAACCTAACCTGATGAAAAACCTCTATACAAAATCATACATTAAAAATTGCTAAAGTATTAGCAAATAGTTAAATATCCCATGTAGGCCTCTTCAAAGGCTTTATTTTAAATCTACTTAAGATTATGCTGCATCATTAGCACCTTATTGCTACTCTATAGGTCCATTAATGGAAAAATAGAGCCCAACCAAATTGTAGTTAAAACACAATTTCTCTTACGTTTATTAACACAGAATTTCTCCCTGTTCAGTACTTCTCATCCTCTTCCAGCAGGCTTATGCATTTTCAAATGTATCTTTAATAATTAAACCTAGACTAAGTCCATATTAAAATCATTAAATGCACATATAGGGTCATGTTTCTAATTCTGTTATCAAGTCCAATCATGTCACTGTTTGAACTAAGCACAGATAACTCCATTATACTTATCAGCAAATTATTTTGTACTTGAATTCCAAAATGTGTGTTTGAATTTTACAATACTTTAAATCAGGGTCTCAGATTTATTAGCTATTTTTGCACCTTAGTTTTTGTAATCAAGACAGAGTATTAAATAACAAATAACTATTATTCTCAACAGAATTAAAAGCTAAATTCCAATTCATGAATCTTCTGATCATTTTTTCCTAATAGAAGATGTGATTATTGAAAATATAAATTAAATTTAGAGAATATAAACTTGCTGATGACTTCTCTCATATTTTAGTAAATATATAACAATATAGGCTTGTATTTTTTGAGTAACTCCTATAAGGAAAAAAAATAAAATGTATTTCCAGATATTAATTTCTGAAGAAATTTCCTATTGTTCCCAAAAGTTACTTTGTACAGGCTCTCAGTGTACTCTAATTTTGATTTTCAACCAGGCCATAAAGCGGTAGAAATCAAATTTTTCCTTCTCTCTGCTTTCTGAGGAAGTAACTGCTTCTGTAATTGAGCCTCTATGCATACCTTTCTCGATTTCCCCTCCTTTCCATATGCTCCTCCAAGTATTTAATATAAAGTACATGAATTCTGAGTTGTTTTGTATTATTGTGTTGGCAACAATCAGAAGATTCTTGAATATCATCTTACTTTGAACTTTAGCTTGGAAGCCACCACTTCTCCCGTTGGTGTAATTATGGGAACATTTTCACAAATAATTCCATGATCCACATCAATAACTTTTCCTGTAAGTTAAGGAAGAGTTTAAGTTTCAAAAGCTATCATGTGTTATTGCTAATTAAATAACTTAAAGTATAATGTAGCATAACAGATAAATTCACTATAAAGATAATTCACGTTAATGAATCATAGAAATAAATGTAAATATAGATATCTATATCTAAAGAAAGTCTAATGTAAATTTGCACATTTTGACATATCTAATTGGGAAATCTTTCTCAGAAATATTATTTTACTGTAATATGATGTTAATATCATAATGAGAGCAAAGCTAAACTCTATCTTGTATAACCCAGCCACACTGTTTATAACTACTTATTTCTCTCAATTAAACTTTCCTATAGAAAAAAACACAGTTGCAAAAAGGAAATTAAGACATAGAAAACTATAATTTTTAAAACTATAATAACCAAACCAAATGACAGAATGATGGAGAACAGTATGACATTAGCTCTAATTCTGTCATTTGAATTTTAAATGCAAACAATTCATTTTGCCATGTGTGCAGTTTCTAAAAATAATTCTAGACATTTTGTCCTAAATAAAAGTAGCATAATCTTTTTTATGGTAACATTAGTCACTACTCCTCAAAATGCAGCACTAACTTTAGGAATAACTGTTTAAATAACTAAGTGTTGGTTCCTTACATCTGTTCAAAGCTATCTTCTAAAAAACTTTGGTTCTGTTGATAAACATTTAAATATAGAAAAAATATAAAAACATTTGAGTTTAATACCTTTGATTTCCAATGTCTCACTGAGGGGTAATTCTACGTTAACTCCACTCTTGCTATGGTTTTCAGACTCTTGCAAGACAGCAGTTCTCTTATAAATGCCTCTTTTTACTTCATCAAAGACCCAAAACATGTTGTATACTCGAGCAGTATAGCCTGCTAATTCAGTTATCTAAAACCAACATAGGGAGATAAAACAGTATATTCAAGACAGACTTTTAAACAAATATGCAATCATATAAGCTTCTTGATTTAATGTTAAAGATCCTATTTTATTATACTTGAAAAGTAGATAGTACATCTGATAACTAAAACCAGTAACACTAAAAAATTACCAAGAAAGCAGCATAGCAAGTTGACAGCTTAAGTTTGATTGGAATTTAAAAACACATAAAAATTATTCATTCAAGTCAGGGTTCAAAGTGAAATGTAAAGACTTCAGAATATTAGTGAGACTTAAAAATCTTTCAATCAATTTTCTGATTTAGCCCCTGTTTGCAAGAAAATTTGATTTCCAGAAATTAGAAGTTTTGTGAAAAGCTTAAATCCATTCAGTGAAATTATGATTTTTTATTTTGATATCTTTTTTCAATTAAAAATAGAAGATTTTAAATAGAAGAAAAATGCGTATTTTTCTTATTATGAAATGACATTTCTGAGTCAAACTGATTGTCAAAATTCCTAAGTTTAGCCAGAGAAAATACCCCTGCTAGTGGATACCAATATTGGGCGTGAGCTCAGTGAAAAGCTTTAAATCCTTTTCAGTCCAAATCCCACAAAATTCAGCTTCTTTTCAAGCCAAACATAATTTATATGCCCAAAGAAAAATATTAAATATGACTTTTTTTCTAGATGAGATAAATCTCTGCTTTAGTTCAAAAGGCTCAATAGAGTGGTATATTGCTCCTATTCTGCCAGTTGTCCAATTTAGGTTGAATCTCTACTGCTTTTCTATTAAAAGAACACCTTGTTATCAACATGACTCATCTGAAAGGTGACTCATGGCCTGTCAAGACCATCTTTCTCAGTGAAAAGGAAGCAACAAAAACCATTCCCTTACAGAACTGTTTAGTAGGAAATTGGTATCAATAGCAAGACATGTCACTAATAAATGTCTCTTAAACAATAAACTATGGACTAATACATTACCAACATTGTGTAAGATTTTTGTGTGTGCAAAACTTAAACAGTGAATGAGCAGGTATTATTGTTAAAAGCCTTCTACCACATGTCTCTACTGTGTGAGAGGTCTATAATTAGATTAGTATTTCATTTCTATATATTAATGTTATAGCTATTATATAGGGTAGTTTCTAAACTGTTATCTAGAAGAATCTCTTGAGTTCCCAAGTAGAGGAAATCAGAACTAAGGATTAACAAAATATGGATCCAAAAGAAACCTAAGTAAATATAGTTGCATTAAAAAAATCTGAAACAAATGTGGAGGTCAATTAAAGAAAGGCAGGGGGCATTGAGTTAGTAGACCAGGATGCAGGGATGAATGGGCAAAGAGTGTCAAACAAAAAAAAAGAAATGAGAATGTGACTGTGGACAAATTACTTTGGGATATAAGACAAGGGGGTTTGTCTAAAAAGAAACCTTGTTCCCTCTAGAACTAGTGGAGAATCCATGATGCTTTCATGTGCTTTCACAGGAGTAATAAGATTCTTTAGAAGTAAAAGTTCTATTATTCAATGCACATACATGCAAAATGAATTGAATGTGACATATATAAAAATTTTGATTTCTCATTTAACTTTAATAATAAGTAATTTATTAGCTGAAAAAGCTATCCCCAAAACTGTGTCTCCGGATTATCAAAATTACTATTTGAAAAAAACGTTTTAATTGAGTTGTCTTGCTTTGTGGCCCTAAACAACTGGTTTTACCTTTTTAAAAAAAACCCAATTCAACAAATCAGTTGTTAAATGAGATTGAAAAGTTTTGTCAGCAAATCACAAACTTTGCAACTATCTTATATAATTTATTCAAGGATAATTTAATAGGTAGCTAAATTTATAATGATGCTCTGGCAATTTATATTGATACAAAAGCCACAAGAGTAATTAATAGTGAGAATGACTGTCCATGGGAATATTATTTAATATCTGAATTGAATAAAGTGATTTTTAATCTTAACTCTGTGCTATCTGTAGGTTTTATTACCATTCTCTCAGCAAATATTTACTGACCATATACAATATTCCAAGCATTAAAATAGATATTAAGAATGTAAAGATGAATAAGATAGTTCCTGCTTTCCACTCAGCGTCTTATGCAAAAGACAGATAATTATAATGTGGTAAATAAAGCACCAGATGTACTATGAACACAGAGGAGGAAGACCCAGACTCTGCAGAGAAGTCAGAAAGAAAGTAGAATCACAAAAGGGTTTTTTATACGTGGTTGGTAAGGATTGACTTGTCCTGAAGTATAAGTAAAAGTTTGCAAGGTGTATAAGTAATATTACTGGCTAACACTTATTAAAGTGCTTACTATCACAACAACTCTACAAAGTCATCACTATCATTATCCCCATTTTACAGATGAAGAAACAGACACAAACAGGTCAAGTTCATATAATTTGTAAATACTGCAGCAAGAATTTAGATTTAGGCACTCTGGCTCCAAAATCCATACCAAAGGACCTTTTAGTAAAATTTAAGAGCAAATATGTCATACTATAGACAGAAAAAGGAGTTGACAATTGAGAGTATAAAAACTGAAAGGTATTAGCAGCAATAGACTTGGGAGTTGTTGTCCTTTATCTTGATTATACTCTTAGCAATTTTTGGTAGAGAAAAGATGTTTCCAAAATAATAAACATATATGGTAATTTACATTTTTGCTTGATTTCCATATATCTTATTTTAATCAAATTGATAACAAGAAATGCAAGTACCTCTTTGTATGAAGACATAATCCTTTCAATAGCATCAGCTCCAGAGGCCAATAAATTTCGAGCAGTGGTAAACGCTTCTGTCCGCTCACTAACCATAGCTTGCTTTCGATCATCCTCTAGATCTAAAAGCAAATTACAAAACTGTGGAATTTTTTAAGTAACTAAATGTTTTTGTTTTGTACTATGAGACTGTGGCTAAAACAACCGCATGAAAATTTTTCATTAGTATCAGCAATTTCCTAGGAATTAATGAATTATTTAAAAAATAGTGTTTGTACCAGATTTTATTTAAATCTTCCTTTGTCATTATTTTTCTAGAAGGAGAGTTAGAAGAATTAAATCTATAGGAATTAAGACTATTTTCATTTAGCATTCTTTCAACCCTTACCAAAGTCAACGTCCTGCCCTTATTAGAGCTAGGTAATAAAATACTACTGATTCAGTCAATAAAATACCATTAACTAGAATCTAAGCAAATATTTCATGTGTGATTTCTTTAATAGAAATGCAAAGTAGCTGACCCTCATAATCTAGCTCTGTCTACCTGTTTCAACTTTCACCCTACAGTTTAGCAACACCCCAACCATGCAATATTCTGCTTACTCTCTGGTATTTGCATATATAATATTTTCTGACTTTAATATACTTTCTTTTTTGCCAAGCTCTTTCTTAAAGAGTTAACTCTTTAGTACAGGTTTCCCTGGAAACCCTTGTCTGGTTTTCCAGTGGACTATAAGTTCTTTAAGGGGCAAGACTATTTTATTCCTAGTACTCACCAGAGTGTCTAGAACACAATACTCCTTAATGTGTATTGAATGGATGGATGGATAGATAGATAAATATCCTAAATTACTGTCAATGCATAATTATGGTTAAAAGCCAGAAGTCAGACTAGGTTAGAACCCAGACTCTACTACTTATTGGCAAGTAGTAAGGTTAGTAGAGAAAGCCACTAATCTTCTTCATGCTACTTTCTCATGTGTAAATGAGGGAATTAATAGTACTATCTCAAACAATTCTATCTCAGAGGGTTGTTGTGAGATTTAAAGGGGAAATGTAAACAAAGTGCTAGCCTAATCCATAGTTTATAATAATTAATCTTAAATGTTAGGTGTTATTACTTTCTCTACGTGTTATTGTTATTATTGTTATTATTATCTACTCCATTTAGTATTATTCTTAAAAATTATTCTCTCCAGGTCATTACTTTAATCTTGGCATCAGTTTGATTCTCTATCCAGCCTTTCTATGGACTATCACCAAAATTCTAAATTGAAAGCTGTAAATTAATGAAGAAATTAGAATAATATAAATAGCCATGAGCCCACTATGCTATTTATTTGGCTTGGATTTATCTCAGTGAAAAGGGTTTTTTTTTTTCTCCATGACATGCAAATATTTAACATGTGCCCTGCTATAACTACTGGATACTTTCACCTTTACTTGCTCATAGACAGCTCAGCTGAGTTTGAAAGAGATCCATGCATAATATAAGGTAAAATTCACTCAGCAGATATTTACTGAACAGCAGGATTTACAAGAAATTAGGCAAGGTGTTACAGGATATGCAAGGATTAAATGTAATTTTCAGATTCTTTCCTTAGGAAGCTTACAGTTTGATAGGAGAAAGAAGACAAGTTCCCAAATAACAATGCAGGGCAGCCTATGAGGAGAGATAATATGACACATTTGAAGGATGCAAAAATAATTTCTCTGCAAGAGACAAGAAATGCTTCATGGAGGAGTAGACTGGGAGTGAGGCTTTGAAGACTGCATACAATTTTAAAAGATCACAAGTACAGCATAAGCAATGTCTCAAAGAAGGGAAATTTCAAGCAATGCCAATTGAATAATAACCTGGTCAAGTTACAGTATGGGTTGGTGTTAAGCACTGATTTTACTTGCGTATCAGAAAAAACATGAGTTCATGGGGACCTCCCAGCTCTAGAGTTAAGTACTGCTCTAGAAAACTATCTTTAGTTCCCTTGAAGTTAGTCTGTTTCCTTGAAGAATGAAAAAAGAAAGGCTTTGAGTGTTAGTATAAGTGATGAGAGAAAGACCTGAATGGCTAAAATGGCTGGGAACAGAATGTAGATATTCTTAAACACATTTAAATGTGGGATAAAATTTAGATAGCCACAAAAAATTAACAAAGGATTCTTGCAAGCTACCAAAATAGTAACTGCTGTATCAGTTAAAGTGCTAAGAATAGTTTTGGCTCAGAGAATCTGGCTGATGATCTAAAATAATTATGGGATTTTATGAATTTGGGTTAAAAGTAGTTTGAATAATAGCTTTCACTGATAGCCTCTGTTAAGAAGAAATAAAACTGATCAGAAGAAAAGAACTACAATACTGCAGCTTGTGAAACAAAAAACACACTCACAGAAAGACAGACAAAATGAAAAGGCAGACAACTATGTACCAGATGAAGGAACAAGATAAAACTCCAGAAAAACAATTAAATGAAGTGGAGATAGGCAACGTACCAGAAAAAGAATTCAGAATAATGACAGTGAAGATGATCCAGGACCTTGTAAAAAGAATGGAGGCAAAGATTGAGAAGAAATGTTAAACAAAGACCTAGAAGATTTAAAGAACAAACACCTAGAAGAATTAAAGAACAAACAAACAGAGATGAATAGTACAATAACTGAAATGAAAAATACACTAGAAGGAATCAATAGCAGAATAACTGAGGCAGAAGAACAGATAAGTGACCTGGAAGACAGAATGGTGGAATTCACCGCCATGGAACAGAATAAAGAAAAAAGAATGAAAAGAAATGAAGACAGCCTAAGAGACCTCTGGGATAGCATTAAACGCAACAACATTTGCATTACAGGGGTTCGAGAAGGAGAAGAGAGAGAGAAAGGACCCGAGAAAATATTTGAAGAGATTATAGTTGAAAACTTCCCTAACATGGGAAAGGAAATAGCCACCTGAGTCCAGGAAGCACAGAGAGTCTCAGTCAGGATAAACCCAAGGAGAAACATGCTGAACACATAGTCACCAAATTGAAAAAAATTAAAGACAACGAACAATTATTAAAAGCAACAAGGGAAAAATGACAACTAACATACAAGGGAACTCCCATAAGGTTAACAGCTGATTTCTCAGCAGAAACTCTACAAGCCAGAGGGAGTAGTATGATATATTTAAAGTAATGAAAGGGAAGAACCTACGACCAAGACTACTATACCCGACAAGGATCTCATTCAGATTTAACGGAGAAAGCAAAAGCTTCACAGACAAGCAAAAGCTAAGAGAATTCAGCACCACCAAACCAGCTCTACAACAAATGATAAAGGAATTTCTCTAAGCAGAAAACACAAGAGGAGAAAAGGACCTACAAAAACAAACCCAATATAATTAAGAAAATGGTAATAGGAACATACATATCGATAATTACCTTAAATGAGAATGGATTAAAAGTTCCAACCAAAGGACACAGGATCACTGAATGGATACAAAAACAAGACCCATATATATGCTGTCTACAAGAGACCCACTTCAGACCTAGGGTGACATACAGATGGAAAGTGAGGGGATGGAAAAAGATATCCCATGCAAATAGTAATCAAAAGAAAGTTTGAGTACCTATGCTCATATCAGATAAAATAGACTTTAAATTAAAGAGTGTTACAAGAGAAAAGGAAGGACACTACATGATGATCAAGTGATCAATCCAAAAAGAAGATAAAACAATTATAAATATAAATGCACCCAAAATAGGAGCACCTCAATACATAAGGCAAATGCTAATGGCTATAAGAGAGGAAATCAACAGTAACACAATAATAGTGGGGGACTTTAACACCTTACTTACACCAACGGACAGATCATCCATACAGAAAATTGATAAGGAAACAGAAGCTTTAAATGACACAACAGACCAGATAGCTTTAATTGATATTTATGACATTCCATCCGAAAAGAGCAGATTACACTTTCTTCTCAAGTGCACACAGAACATTCTCAAGGATAGATCACACTTTGGGTCACAAATCAAGCCTTGGTAAATCTAAGAAATTTGAAATCATATCAAGCATCTTTTCTGACCACAATGCTATGAGATTAGAAATGAATTACAGGGAAAAAGTCATAAAAAAACACAAACACAAGGAGGTAAAACAATATGTTACTAAATGATCAAGAGATCACTGAAGAAATCAAAGAGGAAATCAAAAACTACCTAGAGACAAAATACAATGGAAATACAATGATCCAAAACCTATGGGATGCAGCAAAAGCAGTTCTAAGAGGGAAGTTTGTAGCTATACAAGCCTACCTCGGGAAACAAGAAAAATCTCAAATCAACAATCAGCTTTACACCTAAAGGAACTACAGAAAGAACAAACAAAACCCAAAGTTAGGAGAAGGAAAGAAATCATAAAGATCAGATCAGAAATAAAAGAAATAGAAACAAAGAAAACAATAGCAAAGATCAATAAAACTAAAAGCTGGTTCTTTGAGAAGATAAACACACTTGATAAATCTTTAGCCAGACTCATCAAGAAAAAGACTGAGAGGACTCAAATCAATAAAATTAGAAATGAAAAAGGAGAAATTACAATGGACACCACAGAAATACAAAGCATCATAAGAGACTACTACAAGCAACCCTATGCCAATAAAATGGACAAGATGGAAGAAATGGACAAGTTCCTAGAAAGGTATAACCTTCCAAGACTGAACCAGGAAGGAATAGAAAATATGAACAGACCAATCACAAGTAATGAAACTGAAACTATGATTACAAATATTCCAACAAACGAAAGTCCAGGACCAGATGGCTTCAAATGTGAATTCTATCAAACATTTAGAGAAGTGCTAACAGCCATCCTTCTCAAACTCTTCCAAAAATTACAGAGGAAGGAGCACTCCCAAACTCATTCTATGAGGCTACCATCACCCTGATACCAAAACCAGACAGAGATACTTCAAAAAAAGAAAATTACAGACCAATATCACTGATGAATATAGATGCAAAAATCCTCAAAAAAATACTAGCAACCAGAATATAAAAACACATTAAAAGGATCATACACCATAATCAAGTGAGATTTATCCCAGGAATGCAAGGATTCTTAAATATACACAAATCAATCAATGTGATACACCATATTAACAAACTGAAGAATAAAACCAGTATGATCATCTCAATAGATGCAGAAAAAGCTTTTGACATAATTCAACACCGATTTATGATAAAAACTCTCTAGAAACTGGGCATAGAAGGAATCTACCTCAACATAATAAAGGCTGTATGTGACAAACCCACAGCAAACATCATTCTCAATGGTGAAAAACTGAAAGCATTTCCACTAAGATCTGGAAAAAGACAAGGATGTCCACCATTATTCAACATAGTTTTGGAAGTTCTAGCCACAGCAATCAGAGAAGAAAAAGAAATACAAATTGGAAAAGAAGAAGTAAAACTGTAACTGTTTGCAGATGACATGATATTATACATACAGAATCCTAAAGATGCCACCAGAAAACTACTAGAGCTTATCAATGAATTTGGTAAAGTAGCAGGATACAAAATTACCACACAGAAATCTCTTGCATTCCTATACACTAACAATGAAAGATCAGGAAGAGAAATTAAGGAAACAATCCCATTCACCATTGCAACAAAAAGAATAAAATACCTAGGAATAAACCTACCTAAGGAGGTAAAGACCTGTACTCAGAAAACTATAAGACACTGATGAAACAAATCAAACTGGACATATATACACTACCAAATGTAAAATAGCTAGTGGGAAGCAGCCGCATAGCACAGGGAGATCAGTTCCGTGCTTTGTGACCACCTAGAGGGGTGGGATAAGGAGGGTGGGAGGTAGACACAAGAGGGAGGAGATATGGGGATATAAGTATATGTATAGCTGATTCACTTTGTTATAAAGCAGAAACTAACACACCATTGTAAAGCAATTATACTCTAATAAAGGTGTTAAAAAAAAAAGATGACACAAACAGATGGAGAGATATATCATGTTCTTGGATTGGAAGAATCAATATTGTGAAAATGACTATACTACCCAAAGCAACCTACAGATTCAATGCAATCCCTATCAAATTACCAGTGGCATTTTTCACAGAACTAGAACAAAAAATTTCACAATTTGTATGGAAATTCAAAAGATCCCTAAGAGTGAAAGCAATTTTCAGAAAGAAAAACAGAGCTGGAGGAATCACGCTCCAACATCAGACTATACTACAAAGCTACAGTAATCAAGACAGTATGGTACTGGCACAAAAACAGAAATATAGATCAATGGAACAGGATAGAAAGCCCAGAGATAAAACCACTCACCTATGGTCAACTAATCTATGACAAAGGAGGCAAGGATATACAATGGAGAAAAGACTGTCTCTTTAATAAATGGTCCTGGAAAACTGGACAGCTACATGTAAAAGAATGAAACTAGAACACTTTCTAACACCATACACAAAAATAAACTCAAAATGGATTAAAGCCGTAAATGTAAGACCGGACACTCTAAAACTCTTAGAGGAAAACATAGGAAGAACACTCTTTGACATAAATTGCACAAGATCTTTTTTGACCCACCTCGTAGAGTAATGGATAAAAACCAAAAATAAACAAATGAGACCTACTGAAACTTAAAAGCTTTTGCACAGCAAAGGAAACTATAAAAAAGACAACCCTCAGAATAGGAGAATACATTTGCAAACAAATCAATGGACAAAGGATTAATCTCCAAAATATACTAACAGCTGATGCAGCTCAATATTAAAAAAAGAAACAACCCAATCAAAAAGTGGGCAGAAGACCTAAATAGACATTTCTCTAAACAAGACATACAGATGGCCAAGAGACACATGAAAAGCTGCTCAACATCACTAATTAGAGAAATGCAAATCAAAACTACAATGAGGTATCACCACACACTGGTTAGAACGGCCATCATCAAAAAATCTACAAACAATAAATGCTGGAGAGGGTGTGGAAAAAAGAGAACCCTCTTGCACTGTTGGTGGGAATGTAAATTGATACAGCCACTATGGATAACAGTATGGAGGTTCCTTAAAAAACTAAAAATAGAACTACCATACGATCCAGCAATCCCACTACTGGGCATATACCCAGAAAAAAACATAATTCAAAAAGACACATGCACCCCAGTGTTCATTGCAGCACTATTTACAATAGCCAGGTCATGGAAGCAACCTAAATGCCCATTGATAGATGAATGGATAAAGAAGATGTGGTACACATATACAATGGAATATTACTCAGTCACACAAAGGAATGAAAATGGGTCATTTGTAGAGATATGGATGGACCTAGAGACTGTCATACACAGTGAAGCAAGTCAAAAAAAGAGAAACAAATATCATATATTAATGCATGTATGTGGAATCTAGAAAAATGGTACAGACGAACCAGTTTGCAAGGCAGAAATAGAGACACAGGTGTAGAGAACAAACGTATGGGCAACATGGGGGGAAAGCCCAGGGGTTGTGGTGGGATGAATTGGGAGATTGGGATTGACATATATACACTAATATGTATAAAACAGATAACTAATAAGAACCTACTGTATAAAAATAAATAAATAAAATAAAATTCAAAAAAGAAATAACACTAGCACAGATGGACTGGTGTTTGGTATGGCATGGTAATTTCTTTGTTGCTTTGGCAGACTATTATCTACTGGGTTTTCTCCATGCTTTCAAAATTACAAATTTGTAACAAAATTACAAATAGCTCTGGAAAGACTTCATTTGACTTATTCTACTAGTTTTTCTTTGGCAGGTAGTTTGAGAGCAGTGCAAGAGTATTTTGTCATGTACACATTAGCAAATAACTTCTATGACAAGGCCAGATTCCTTAGTGTCAGAGATATAAATTCATGACCTAAAGCACTCGCCTATTTTGTATCTTAGGTAAACATATTTCATTTTCCTCACCAAATATTTAAAATATTTTTTCAAAAGTTCCACATTTAAGGATTTAATAGTTAACATATCTGCTCATTTTACTGCTACTTTTCATCACTGCTAATAATAAGTATGTACTGAAACATAGTCACATCTGTTGCTATTTCACTGAAAAGATGAGAAAGAATTTTATAACTCAGCTTTAAGTCTATTAATTTTTTTTTAAGTCTATTAATTTTTAAAAGTTAAAAAAGTAGGCTATTCTTTTGTACTTTTATCCTTTGCTTTTATAATCTGAGTTTATTTCATTTACATTTTACCTTTGTCATCTTGACAAATCTCAGCAAAAACTATAGCCTTACTCTACTTCATACCATATATAAATATCAACTCTAAATAGATTGATGATATCAATGTGAAATGAAAAACCAATAAATTTCTAAAAGATAAAATTGGAGAGTACCTTTATGACCTTGGGTTAGACAAATGTTTCTTAAACAGGACATAAAACCAGTTAACCACAAAGAAAATGATTGATAAATTGAACTATATTAAAATGATAACTTCTCTTGGACACTGTTAGGAGACTGAAAAAGGAAGAATCAAGTGGGAAAAGATATTTCAGATTTTGTGTGTGTGTGTCTGACAAAAGACATATTACAGAATACATAACAGCTTTCACAAATCAATAAAAAAACAGATAAGCTAATTTAAAATTAATTTTAAAAATTATCAGCACTTCATAAGAACAGCTATCCAAATGGCCAATAAATGAATAAAAAGTGCTTAATCTTATTAGTCATCAAAGAAGTTAAAACTAAGACCACAGTAAAGTACCACTATACACTCACCATATGCCTAAGCTGAAAAATGCCTAAACAAAAAAGACTGATGTCAAATATTGACAAAGATGTGGAGCGACTAGAATGCTCATGCATACTATACGATACTATTTATAGAAGATTCAAAAACCAGCAAATATTAATGAATGGTCAGTAAAATAATTATCTTTGCTGTGGCATGGCAAGGGCAGGAGTAAGTGGAGTTGGGGTGGGGGGCTAATGATGAGGATAGGACTGGGAAGAGGTATGGAGGCTTCTGGGATGAAGGTAAGGTTCTATTTATTCTGAGTCGTGGTTATGTGTATGTCTTAACTTTGTGACAATTGGTTGAGTGGTACACTAATGATTGTGTCTTGTTGACATATGTGTTATACTTTAAAATCATAACTACATATATGCATAGCTACTTACAGCTAAAAGTATGTCTTTGATATATATTGATAATTACTGTTATTGGTCGACAGGAGAGTAATCATATCTAAACTGACCTATAATATAACATTTTATTCGAATAATTTGACATTGGAATATGAGACATACTAATGCAGCAGGAGCTATGGATAGAATCTTGTTGCAGGTACATTTTGAGAATACAAACATCACCCATGTTACTAGGGTGATGTAGAATATAGTTCTATTCCTAAGAACAGTATCTCTCAGTTGCTACTTCTGATGTGCCACCTCACACTAGCAGATTACCAACACTGGCAGTGCCAGTGGCTTAGCTGCTCTCTTCCCTACTCGTTAGGTGTCTGTAATAAGGTCTGGCAGGAGAGACCTATAAGTAGCTTTCCCTGGCCTTGCCCAGAACTGCTCTTGATATAAAGAGAAGAAAAGTGGAAGTGGCCTATAACTTTAGACAACTGAGATTATAGCTCCCAAGTAACTATTTTCTTCACATAATTTCAGTCTTTCTCTTAATATGAAGCAAATAAAGGGGCAATGTCCTCTATACAGATAATAGAGATGATACAAAATCAACTATTTCAATGCCTTTTTCAACCGTTTGCTCCCATGATTACTTGGTCTCAAATAAGTTAAGTCCCTTATAGAATAAGTTCCAATATAGCTAATATAGAGGCAGCATAGTGAAGGGGAAAAAAGCAATGCACAAGGAACTACATAATGTCTTCTATCCTTAGTGCTTCCACTAACCATTTGTGTGATCTTAGGCATGCCTGGGGCTCCAGACTAGATCACCTGTAAGCTCCGCTTCTGACATGAAAATGACATGATACCATATGCAGTTTTGTAATGTGAAGTTCAATATAAACATAATCCTGTCCTTACCACAAGATTTTACTTAAAGTTGTAGCTAGATGGTGTAACCAATCTACTCCAGAACTGTTTTTCTTTTCTCCTCTCAAACAATTTATGTAGGCTATTCCTCCTATTTGCATCTTTACATCCAACTTCCTAATCACTTTCAAATGCCTTGCTCTTTTAACAATGATCAGGCCAGCAAACATCTATTGAGCATTTCCTATGATGCAGGCATTGCTCTAAATTTTACACATGGAATCTTCCTTAATCTTCATAGCAACCCTGCTATAATTTCCCCCATCTTGGAAATGGGGAAACTGAAGCACAAAAAGGTTAAATGATTTGTCCAAAGTCACAGTCCAATAAGCAAAAGAGCCAGCATTTGAACCCAGGCAATCTGATACCAGAGCCCGCATAGTAAGAATGTAATAAATAGTAACCGTTGCTTCCACCTAAATTCTTACTATTTGCCATGGACTGTTTCAAGGCACATGAAATACATTATTTATAATTTCATAACAATTCTGTAAAATATATATTATTATTCTTATAGTTAAGAAAGGAAAACCGAGGCATATAAAGTTTCTGTAACTTAAGGATGGATAACTACTAAATAGCAGAGTCAAGATTTGAACAGTGGCCTGTTTCTTCCTTTACTCTTCTCTTTCTTTCCTCTTTTCTGCTTTTTCTCCCTTTCCTCTTTGCCATCCCTCTTATTCATCCATTTTTTTCCATCTATTTTTGCATTAAAATATGTACTATCATGTGCTTAATTTATCTCTAATGTAAGAGACAGCTCAGGGCATAAGTATAAATTAAGATTGAAGACTAGATTAGGATAGATAGTATTTAATTCCAAGACCTAAAGCCTCAAAGATAATATCATTATCTAAAAAAAAACTTAATTATTTTGTCTGAGTAAAATGATAACTTAGTGTTTTCATGTGGTATGTCATCATAAGTCAAATATATTTCATAAATACATACATACGAACATTATAAGCATACACACAGTAACCTTAGAAATTATAGAAGATATCAAGACACCCTCTCTTAATATTATCATATGAATTCATTTTATTCTTCTATGAAATTCTTACATTGCTTTTCTTTTTATAAAATTTTCTTTTGAAAAGAAGCTTTAAGAATTATTTTGTTTCACTTGCATCAATGTGATTATTATCACAATTTCAATCTAAAATTTTAATGCTATTTCTTTAATTTACTATTGTATATTCAAGATTTGTAGGATTTATTTTAAAATATCTTATTACATCACCTACAGAAGATTGTTAGATTGTTTGCATACATTGTTTACTTCTTACTGGTCTCTGTGGGGTTAATTTGTCACCATTAATAGCTGCATTTTCTCTGTTCTATGTTGAATACTCCAGAGTTTTCTAATAAGACCAGTTCTTCCAAAGGCTAACAGAACAACACCATAATTTTGTCACTGGGGTAGTTTCTAATATACATTATACATGAAACTTTTAAAATATCCATACACTGATGGATAGATATTCACTATGAATATCTGACAATTTTGTTAAATTTCTTTTTTTTTTTTTTTTTTTTTTTAACATCTTTATTGGGGTATAATTGCTTTACAATGGTGTGTTAGTTTCTGATCTATAACAAAGTGAATCAGCTATACATATACATGTGCTCCCATGTGTCTTCCCTCTTGCGTCTCCCTCCCTCCCACTCTCCCCCTCCCACCCCTCCAGGCTGTCCCAAAGCCCCGAGCTTGTTAAATTTCTTAGTAAAACTAATCTTAAGACCATACATTTTTGTCTTTTTTTCTCTAATACTCTTTTGAAAAAGCAATTTATTTTATTTCATTATGAAAGGATTAAATCTAAAAATACTAACAATGCCTTTTTCAATAGAAGCTTTTAAAAATGATTAAAATGAATTTTGAAAACATTAAACAGATAAAATTCAGTTTTCCTAGTGGTCTAAATACACTATTAGACACTTGAGTTGCACAGTACATTTGGTATATGTATAGCACTTACCACAAGGGATTGACAAATCCTACTTCACCAAAATGAACAATTTTAGGTTAAGAATGACTCAAATTTGACAGGTGTTTTTATGAGAATTGGTAAAGCATTAAAGCACTGTTTTAAAATATTAAAGCATATGTAATTTTTTACTTGTTTTTATTGGATGACTTCAAACAAATAACTAGTAATACTTAGTTCTACACCAAAAATAACTGTAAAATAGTGTGAATTCTGTTACATTTTTCTTAGTGTTGCCTTTTGTTTTCTAGGCAATAATTGTCACCATGTCAATATTCTTGATACATGCTCTTGATACATTATCCTACTAAATCCTCACCACCCCACTCTGAAGTAGCCTTTCTGATTCTCATTTTACAGATGAGGAAACTGAAGTTTAGACAGTTTAATTAACATGACTAAAAGGACACAGACAGAAAGAGGGAAAGCAAAGACTTGAGCAAAGCTCTGTCTCACCACAAAGTCCATGTTTTTGTCTAGCTCTTTCAACACTAAGACCAGTTTTGGTCAAGTGGTTTTTAAAGAGGAGAGGGAATATTTTACTTTGGAAAAAGAGAGGAAAATGCTGCTTCTTTAATTAATCCCCTTTTGTCCTGCCAATTAAGACCCAAACTCCCATCTCAAGTATTACGTAACATTTTAATATTGTCCTCCTTGTCTTTATCTTTCTTAGTTGTTCCAAAGGATGAAAAATGTTGATTAAAAAAAAACACTGGGACAGTGGTAGGATAGAATTAGACCCCTGAAACTTGACAAACCCTATCCTCACAATACCACCAAATAGGAGGTTTTCTATATTACCTACAAGTAGAGGAGACCTTGTTCCATGGCATGAAGCTCTCCCTGAAACAGTATTATTAGTTGTCTTATGTAGTCAACCAACTATTCAAATCACAAATCAGGGCAGATCTAGTTATAGAATATTTATAGACTAAATGCATGCTATGTGCAGAACTGAAATTTACAACACATGGGGAGACTTTCTATTATGCTCCTTTTGAAGGTATTAATTTGTGTTGAGTTGAACTGTAAACTAGAGAATCATTCTATACTAGGAAGTATAATTAAAATTGCTCAAGATCATCTCCCAAAAACACTACATCAGAGGTTTCTGAAATATCACAGAACTGGAAAGGTCTTTTGAGTCACTTCTTTCATATTGCTGGTCTTATTACTGGATGTTGCAAAGTCTGCCATTGTTTCTGACCATTAAGGACTATAGAATGATGACTACACAATTCACTGACATAACTCCAGCAGTGACACCTTAAAGAGAAATAATCAGAAACATATATTTGATATTAAGCATAAATGCCATTACCACCATCTGCAAAGCCAGTTGCAGTGATAATAGGTAGAGCCACCATAATTAGTCCACTGCTGCTCCAAACATACTTCATCAAGAACTGCTCTATCATAATGTACCACAAACGTTTGGATAAAATGAGGTTCATCTGATTTGCTAAAGCTTTGTAACTTTTCTGGAGTTGCTTCATTTCTACCTATGGAGAGAAAAAGAGATAAGAATTAACCTAGTATGAACTATAAAAATAAATAACATATGTTTGAGGACTTTCTTTAAAGATAATTACGTGTTATTTTGTTTTACTTATTATACTATTATCTGTGATTCTAACAACCAATAAATACAGATTAATGTCAGAATTAGTCATTACTTAGTTGTAATCACACCTGTATTATTTTTTAAATGTCGATATTCAGTAAATATAATGTTAAATATAAATATATACAAGTGATTTATACTTATGTTTTCAAATTTATATGTATAAGATGTTAAAATTAAATGATATTCCATAAGACATGAATAAACAGTTAGAACCTTATCCTTTTTGATTATAGCAAAAATATCTGAAAATAAACACATGACATGTATATGTGTAATTAGACTCCACTTTTGAATTAACTCAATTTACTGGGTTTTGTTTTAAATGCAAGAAGCCTACAACATGCTATAATTTATATCACTGAGCTCAGTGATTCAAGAATGACATAAATATGATTACTACAACATATAAGCCAATTTTCAAGTGGGAATAGAAGTCTTAAATTTGCTTTAAATTTTGTTCTTCAGATTGGTACTACTATAAAATTTCTTTTTTTGTTGTTATTGATGATGTTTCAAAATTAAATAATTCTGCTTTTTAATTATAATACCATTTCAACTTTAGAATAACTTACTATTTCATTTGCCAAGTCATTTGTATTAAGATTTCAGATGCAACACCTTAAAAAGTCTTTAATGTACTGCAAGTTTATGTAATCAGGTTAACTATTTAAGGGACCTGCTTAATGTTGAAAATCTTTAATATTTAAAAATAACATTCTGGAGCTCCTTTTTTCCTCTTCATCTCTAATCTTAGCTTTTCCCTCTAAGCTAGACAAAATTTCATTTCACTACCTTTTTTAATTTGTGTCAAAACATGGTACTGAACATTAAGAGTAATGGAAATGCCATTTGTAAGCCACTCTCCTGCACTTCTTAGAAATGAGGAACTCCATCATGGACCAGGCATGCAAAACTGTCACACCTGTCTTTCATATGAAAGCACTTTTTTTTCTCTTGATAAACAAACAAACAATACCATCCGAAATTTTCCATCTCAGTGGAAGTATGTTTACTTAGTTTCTAAACATATATTTTCTTCAATGTTCTAGGATCATCTACTTAGGATTTCAGTTTTAAGAAAATGCTTTAGAGATAATTCTGAGCATATTTGGATAACAGACTAAGTAGACTTTTTTAGAATGCTGAAAATGTTATTTTCATGAAACTTTAGAAAAGTTTGCACTCTACATATAATTCTTTAACAGCTTGTGATTAAAAAGGGTAATGAAGCATATATTTTAATACAGGTTTGAATGTCATAAGAATCTAAAACCCTAAAGAAGTGGGTCCATCAACAGTACAACAGATGGTATCTAGCACTGCAGTGGCAGCTTGAACAGTCTCACATTTCACCCGCCACCTTAATTTCTTTCTTACCTTATGTCCTCTGTAGAAGGCAATTTCTTCAACATTGGCTATAATTCTGGAGTGCACATACCGCAAATAGCCTTTCCTATGAGCTTCTTCAGCCACCAATTTACCAAATTTGGGAGAGCAGGCTTTTAACACTTTAGCAGTGGCATATACCACAAGCCCTGCTAAAAGGGTGGGCCCAATTGGGCTTGCTCCTCTGGATGTAGCAGTCTTGATGAGCGTATAGGAAGTCAGGATTACATCTAAAATAGGTTTGGTCAGATTGGAATACAAGTGAGCCACAGATTGAGAGAACATCATAATATCCTCAGTAAGAGACTGGTCAGGGTTTGCCAGCCTCCCATCCATATTGATCACCTTATAATAAGTCTGATTTGTAAAATAGGTTTCATAGGCATGGTCGACTAGGCGGGTTCTGAAGGCCAAGGCCAATTTGCCCTCTAGGTACCTTATTGCACTGTTGACAAAGGTGGCAGGGATGGCAATCATAAGCCACTTGATTAATTTGATGATGAAAGTCCGAGGCTTCTTTTCCACAATGCTTTTCACGATTTTTCCATCCAAACCAGCTACATAGATAGATAGAAAGGTTCTTGAGATTAGAGCTACCGAGTGGAGGCAGAGCCACCCTGTCTCAGTGGTCACAAGTTTAGGGAAGAGAATTTTCCGAAGTTCTAGTAGCTGTTTGAAAAAATCTGCATTCACTCCAGGCGAAGGTTTTTTACAAGTGGCCTCGGTGCAATGCAGTATTTCTCTATTCTCTGCAGCCGGGTAAGCTTCTTTTTTCTTCCAGTGGCCAGATTGCTTTAAACGCTTGCCAATGATGGGACAGAGGGTTTTCAGAGCATATGCTGCAGCCACCACGCAGGCAGCCCTTTTAGCAGTCCTCGATCTGGTCCATTTCACTCGATCAGCTGCTGCATTTAGCATATGTATCATTTTCCCAGTTACCCAAACCGGCTTCAGAAAGAATTGGTTTTAAAAGATCATGCTCCCCGGGAATCCCAAGCAAATGTTTCAGAAAGTTCTATAGCGTTCCATACTCTGCAGCGTTTCTCCTCTTCTGTTTTTATTTTTTAAGATTTTGTTCTGTGACATGCAGCACAGCTCAGACTCCACTGCGTCTAGTGGGGATGATTCCCTCAGAAGCTCAAGCTGCACCAAGCAGCCCCAAGCTCCTCCCTCTCAGGCCCCTCATTGGCTGTAGGGGCGACGGGACCCCTGGAATCCTCGCCGCTTTCCTTTGAACCTTGAAAATGAAGAGAGAGCAAAACGAATTACATCCTTAAACAGTTCAGAGAGTTAAATGTCTATTTTTGGAGAGGTCGAATCAGGGCAGCTGCTGGCGACAAAACCTGCCCTAGCGACTGAGCATGCTCAGCGTCACTTAGAAACCCACAGAAGTTTCAGAAAATACATCACTTCTCTAAGGTTTCAGCAGATACCACAGAGGAAGAGCAAAAAGAAAGGGAGATTTCTAAGAGCTTAAAAACGAATGAGGGAGGAGGAACTGGGGAGATGAGGGAAGAGAGACAAGAGGATCAACATATAATGAAAAGAGTATGGAATGAATCTGAAAGGGAGAGAGATGAAAGTGACAAATGGGAGGGGCACTGGAAAAAAACAAAGTATCAAGTACTTGGATCTGTTTTTCTGCACTCCTCCCTCCCCCATTAAATTTTTTTTTCCGTCTCTGTAATTTCACATGAAGTCCCAGAACCTATCAGACAAGTCGAGCCTATTTTTTGGTAAATAAATAGGAGATAAGTCTTCTGTATAATAGAAAATAATTCTTTGCTATGCGTCCATTCCAAAGTTTACTTGTCCTTATAATGAAAATCTTCCAGCCCCATAACTGCTATTTTTAGCAATACAGATCTGATGCATTGGTGATTATTTACAAGGTGACTATTAAATAAATGAGAGCAGTGTTTCACTTCTACCACCCCCTTGTGTCCTTTAGAGTTGTTACTTAGAGGTATGTTACTTTATAATCAAAAGTTAACCATTTGGGAATCAAACAGGAGTTAGATGGTCGAAATAGCTTCTCCAGGATCTTACCTCATTTTGCAAGAGTTTTTGTCTTTTGTAAGCTTTTGCTTTGTTTAGGTTTACAGATAATCTACTGGCTACTTCCCATTTCCATTTTGATAAAAATCAAAAGTGTTTAAAAAAATTCTCTACATTCCTAATGGAGAACTTATCTGCTAAACAGTCAAGCAAAATTTTTATATTTTTTAAAAATGTAAAAGGCATGTTTTTAAGCAAAGATGAGTGATTCTCAAAAGTGCAAAAACATTTTTGTTTCTCCACTGCCCCCGTTCCCCCACATACACACACATTTCTAGTCAGTTGGAAGCCTGGGAAGATATGCATTAAACTAGAACAGAGGTTGGCAAATTACAACCCAACCAGTGGGCCACATTTGTCCCACCACCTATTTTTATATAGCCCATGAGCTAGGAATAGTTTTTATATTTAAAAAATGGCTGAAAATATATCAAAAGAAGAATAATATTTTGTGACATGTGAAAATTATATGAAATTTTTATACCAGGGTCCATAAATGAAGTTTTATTGGAACATAGCCATACCCACTTATTTACTTATTGTTTTTCAAGCCACACCCATTTATTTACTTCTTGGCTTTCAAGTCACAGTGGCAGAACTGGGTAGATGAAATAGAGCCCAGAGTATTCATTATCTGGCCCTCTAGAGAAGTTTGCCAAACCCTGTGCTAGAATATAAAACTTGCCTCAGTGTTGTGATCTTCATTATTCAGTTTATGGTGAATAAAGAACTATCCTCACTTTTATTAGTAACCGTATTCTTAAACTTTCCAAACTCCTCCTTTTCCAGGTACCTATATGAGTTCCAAGAATCATCACAGATCTCTTTTCATTTGTTTGCATTCAATTCAGCAGATTTACTAATACATGAGTAGCAAATTCATGCAAGACTCTTTGATAGCTGGCCATATTAGCACAGTAATCTATCATTCCATTAAGACTTTCTAAGTCTGTACATAGAGATCATAGTGTCATAGTGATTATTTTCAAAAAAATTTTTGTTCCTAATCTCATGCTTTTCATGTGTCAAAATAAGGCTGCCTTACATTTATAACTTTTAATTCTTTATGTCACATCTCCTGACTATGATAGGACATGTGGAGGGTCAGGATAAACTTAACTGGGGGTGATAAGAGGATGTTCAGCTGGCAGAACATGATACACAGAGGGATGCATGGGTCAGAAAGCAGCTGGCAGTCAAGGGAAGTGGCCTGCATCACTGGCATAGGACAACAAGATCAGGGGAGGAGCAGGGCAGTGGGAAATATAGAAGCAAAGAAAATTAGAGACCTAAATATGCAGGCCTAAATATGTAGGCAGGTCAGTTTACCAACTGGTAATGAAGGTGGGGTATAGGAAAAAGCTTTTAAAGCCTGGAGTGAAAGCCTTGTTAGACTGAGGAACTGGGTATAAAGAAAATGATCAAGAAGAGAAATTTGGTTGCCAGAAATGTGGTACAAGGAAGGTTGAAGTCCAGTTACTAGAACTAGGGAAAAGGTCAATATAAGATTTAACTTGTTGTTAAGCCACTAAAGTACAGGCCTAACTATCACCACTTAAATTCCACTCCCACCCTTTATCCCACCCTGCCCCCAAAGGCCAGGATTGATTTGAGCATCTGAGACTAGGCTCAAGCCTTCAGGAAAGGCAGAGACGATAGAAAACCAGGTAGGTAATTCCATTTGGAAATATATGCCATTTAAATAAGAAACTACGAATGTCAAAGTACTTCTTTCATTTTTTTATACTGGCATGATGCAATTAAAGCAGCGATAATGTTAATTTAATTTGAGTTCCAAACTAGAGAAAAGGGAGGTGGAAAAAAAAATCACTGCTTACTATAGTAAACATAGTTCAGTCTAATTTCCACTCAAGCTTGTCAAGTTTACATGTTTTTATATGGGGAAGTATTAAAATTTTCTTAAGAGGGGAGAAATAATCTTAGACAAAGATATTGAAGGTAAATAAAAATTAAAAATAGGGCTTCCCTGGTGGCGCAGTGGTTGAGAGTCCGCCTGCCGATGCAGGTGACACAGGTTCGTGCCCCGGTCCGGGAAGATCCCACATGCCACAGAGCGCCTGGGCCCGTGAGCCATGGCTGCTGAGCCTGCGCATCCGGAGCCTGTGCTCCGCAACGGGAGAGGCCGCAACAGTGAGAGGCCCGCGTACCGCAAAAAAAAAAAAAATAATAATAATAATAATAAAATTAAGCAATAATTATTAAATTACTCTGTTCTCAAGTGAGATACTCTCAATGTCCGTGTCAAAGTGGATACTACCAATGTCCATGGAAGAGCAGGATTAAATACATTTTATATATGTTAGAGAACATATACACATATTTACATATATTAGGAAAACTATATGATTTATAAACTGTAAAATGTAAGTAATTTTTTATAATAAAGAGATCTACATATACAGTTATGTAAATAAAAATATATATCATGTAGATAATATATGCTTATGTGTTTAGATAGTAAATCATCAGAAAGTAAATAATTTTTAGTAATAAAGATAAATTAAGGTTTAAGAATTTTGGATGGATTTCCTTTTCAACAAATGCTAAATATTTTATCAGTGCTGTATTTCTTTCTTGAACAGTTTCCTGACCCAAGAGGTTACCTAACTGCCCTCTGGCCCTAAAACAGCTCAGTCTTTGACTCTTATTATCTATCAGTCATGCTAGCCTTATTCATGTGAGGCATAACATTGATGATATCTTAAGTCAACATTTCAGCTGTTACAAATAACTACCTAATAACTAGTCATTTTTTAGTAGTTCACTGAATTTTTGTTATAAAAATCAGTATTTATATGATTACACAAGATGTATATCCTGGGATATAATCCTATTTTAGGTACTATTTCCTAAGGACAACAGAAAACATATTATATTTGAAATTATGCGATATTCCCCAGGTTAAAATGTGGAAAACAATCATGACAATTGGGGAAAAAAAAGTATTTTGTGCATTTGTTTGGGATAAGAGATTCCTAGTTTCTAACCAAAATATCATAGAACACTTTGTAAGATAAATTTTTGTAAGGATATACAAACATAACACAGATATGAACAGCAAAACCCAATTTTTGTTTTGAGGTTTTTTTCAGTAAGGAGTTTAGAGTCTTTGGGCCTTTACAGCTAAATTAAGTTTTGATGAAGTTCTCTCAAAAAATAACAAAATATACAGAATAATCAATTACTATGGTGCAATGTTTCTAACAGACAACTGTTTACTGAATATTAAAACTACAAGTGAAAGATTTTAAAGGATTTGGAGAAAGAGTGGTAAGTGGGAAAGGAAATATTATCTTTAGGATTATGGATCTATAACTTTGTCCTCTCTTTTTCTCCACCAAGTCTGGTCTTTGACCTGAAAGAAAAGTCTGAAACCAATACAGAACTAAATAAAATTATGGTGCAGGTGGTTTGAAACACTAACCCTGTGGCCACAATCCAATATTTCATTTACTTAGGTTTCCCTTGCCTGAGCTGTTAAATCTGTGTTCTTCCTCCTTGAGGCGGGCTGACTGCTTTCCCAGAGCTTCGCTTGCGGCTCTGTCAGGATACGTTCTCCGCAGAAACCGCAGAGGCTGTCGGGAGGCCCGGAAGCAGCCTACCCGAGGCCACAGAGCCTGTTGGGAGGCTGCGCCATACTCCCTGGAGCCGAGAAGGGGCCGTCTGAGGCTTAAGAACGTGTCGCTTATCCCAAGACGAAGAAGTCAGAGCAACAGCCTGTCGCGACCCCGGTGACTTCTTGCTCCAAAGTTCTGAGGAGATGAATTGGGTCGGGGGGTCCCGGTGAGTTGTGATACTGGAGCCTGAGACTGTAGCATTTGAGTCCCATTCCCATAATGACGCCTCTTCCGTTATCCCTGGTGGGGAGTGCAGAGACTTAGCTGGAAAGAACTTGTCAGGAGTGCGTCTTTCAATCGTTATCTGAGATGGGAGATCCTAGCACCAAGTTTCTATTCCTAAACCAGAAGCAATCCAGCTTTTCCCCGCTGTTTCCAAAGGCTTCACGGGTGGGGCTACTTTCCATGCGGTTCTCTGCTCACCTAGTGTCCCGCGTCCTCCTCTAATGAGGCCTCTGAGCACCTAAGTCCTTTTCTGCCTTCTTCCCGCCCTGCCCCTCTTTCTTGGGAGCGGTTTCTTTTAGGTCAATATATAATCTTTGCATGAATTTGCAAAGTATTATGGAAGAGGACATTCCTTGCGGCCCTTAAATATATTGATTGGGGGGCACTATCAACCATAAAAATCCAATATAGTTTGTTTTAAAGTGAGATAAAATAAATAGTTTTTACTTTAATAACTTACAGAGAATTTACAATGTACTTTGTATTTAGGAGTAATCACATAAAACATAATGGGTTGACAATTTAGTTTTATATAACCTATTCATTGCTATTGACCTTGAAGTCCACTAGGATGGAAATCATGTGGGTCTATAATTTCATTTGATCAAATTCCTTGATGAAAAAAATTGTTTTGATTGAAACGCTAAGCCATTAAATACAATATTTTTCACAAGTAGACCCAGGAGAGTGGTATATGGTTAGAATATAACACATTTAAATTCTAACAAATTTATAAGAGGAAAGACAGTTTTTGTATTCACCAAATATTGTAACTGTGCCCAATAATTTTAGCAGTCATATTTATCCTGTTGAAGAATATGTTAGCATTTTATTTTAGAAATTTATCTTGATTATTCCTGGCTAGTGTTCTACCATCAAACTTCCACTTTGGAGAAAAGTGAAAATTCATTTACAGGCTTCACAAGATTTAGTTGATATATGATTATAATTTCATACAATTTGATTATAATATTTTCTAAAATGTGAATATTAAATGAGATATGAAGTCATTTTACAAATCTTAAGCATTTAATGTGTTACGTTTTTTTTTTTTTTTTGCGGTACGCGGGCTTCTCACTGTTGTGGCCTCTCCCGTTGTGGAGCACAGGCTCCAGACACGCAGACTCAGTGGCCATGGCTCACGGGCCCCGCCGCTCCGTGGCATGTGGGATCCTCCCGGACCGGGGTGCGAATCCGTGTCCCCTGCATCGGCAGGCGGACTCTCAACCACTGCGCCACCAGGGAAGCCCGAGTGTGTTACATTTTAAGCATGAAAATGTAAAAGTGCTATTCTTATTCTGTTATATATCTCAAACTTCTGGTTATTCAGGGAGTAATATTTTAGTTGCTATTGGGAGGATGTAAAAGCAGTAAACTACAGGAAACGTGTAGTCAAAGACTGTGTTTCTCAAAGTGAGGTAGTGAGGAGGTATTAGGTACCAGGGGGCTTAAGAAACCACAGAAGAAACATGACAGAAGAAACATGACACATCTCCTTGGAGCATCAGATCTCCTCGGAGATCAGAGAAAAATATATTTTAAATTTTAAACTAACATGGATACATTATAGAGCAAAATACAAAACTCCTGTGAAATTTTAAGGTACAATATGTAATTTAAAATAAATTTTCTTGTGCATGGTGGGGGTGCAGGGAGGTGAAGGGGCTCCTTAGGGTCAAACTGCAGATTTGTAATGAAAAGATGAGTACCTCCACTTTCTACTATAACAGTTGACAAGATTAGTTGATCATGGCATCTGATCATGAGACCCTAAAGGGCCTCAGAATCCCAGACAATGCTTAGTAATCACTAGCAGCTTATTGGAGCTACTATAGAATAGAAATTTTAATTCTTATCCCAGACCATCCAGGAGTACTTGTTTCTTCCCCTCTGATGTTAGGATGGTTTTGTGGTTGAAAATTTTGGGAACTGTTAGGAATTTAAAATATAGACAAGTGAAATAACTGGAGAACATTTACAGAGTCCCCTCAGAACAACTGCTCCCTTATAACATTCAACATTAAGTATTCAACAAGTATATTTTTACATGCCTACATGTTTAGGACATTGTTAAGCTGTATGGGGGTGTTAAGCTGTAAGGGCTCAGAAGTGAAAAGATATAATTTTGGCCCACAAAAAGAATATATGGTAGAATGGTGAGATTAGAATTAGGTAAATGACTATAATACTAGATACATAGCACTTAATATATAACAAGCACTGTTCTAAGTGCTTTTTGTATATTAGCTCATTTACTCTTAACAAGAGCCCTATGAGGTACGTACAGATGTTATCCCCATTTTACTGATGGGGAAACCATTAACGTTAAGTGACTCACCCAAGGTCACCTAGCTAATCAGTGACAGAGTTAGGATTAGAGAACAATGTGCTTAACCACTACACAGTGCTATGTAGAAACATGTGTATTGTAAAAGTGGCCTGTGGATAAATAAAGGGCTGCGGATATTTAGAGAATTGAGAAACAGGAAATTATGTTAAGCCTTGAAGGATAGCAGAACAAACACCACAGAGAAGCAATGAAATACAGGTTCTTAAAAGTTGAAAAGGATATGAGATAAATAATTGATCAAGTTGGAGACCTAATCTTTAGCAAGAGTTCTTAGAAGATGGATTGCGAGGGGAGGTATTAAAGAACTTGAAAGGATTATTTTGCAGTGTGTGTGTGTGTGGGGGGTCTGCATAAGGACAGGAAAACACTTAAGGGACTATACATTTTTGTCGAGGGAATGAATGAAGCAGGCTATAGCAAGTTTATGTTTTGGTCATAACTTGATTGTATACATTAAACTGAGGGAGAGTATTCTTGTATATTATAGGAATCTGATATATGTTAAGTGTAATTACAGAATCATCTAATAGGAGCATCTTTATAGTTGCAAAGGTCTTTACAGTTTTTCTTGGCATTTGACTTTTTGCTGCTCTTCAGTTAGGGACTCTACCAGTTATACATAAAATGTCTTCTTTTGTGAGGTAATGGGCTAAGCTTCCCTTATTTTCCTTTTTAAATTACTTAGCTTGGTTTGCCTTTAGTGTTATGGTTTGTGGACATCTTTGCAAGATGTCATAACATTTCATTTCAAACAAAGTCTCATTTAGGGTAAAGATATTTGATCTAAGCTGAAACTAATTTTTACATCTCTGATAGCAGTTCCCAATCTACTGTCCCTGAAACTTGCTAATCAGTGATAATGTCAGGTTTTTCAATTTAAGGACTGTTCTAAAATTATATTCCTCTTACTTTTTTTTTCTCTTTTTTTGATTTTAAAGTACCTCTCCCCCTTTAAGTCCTCTCTTGACAAAATTAAAATATCAGTAATTTGTCAGTCTTACCAATTAAAAAAAATTATTTTTATTTGGGAATCATTGACCTAGAACTCTCATTTTTGTTTTATACTTTTTACAAGTCACTGCTGAGACCCTGTATTTTCCTAGTCAGGTTAAGGTATAAATTTGAGAGAGGTCAGATATAAGCAACTGATTTTTTTTAATTTGGAAAAGTTTCTCTTTTATTTTCCTTATTTATTGATTGGTGACTTGTTTCACCAAATTCATAGCCACCTCAGAAATGAGGGTGGTAGGATAGAGGAGAGGAAGTAGAATATAAAGATGTAACCAGTCTTTGGGCCAGAATATGCTATTCAGAATGAGATCACCTTTTTATAACTTAGATTGAAGAATGTGACCAGTGTCATAAGAAAAACACAGATTAAAATCTTGTTTAAATTTAGGTGAGGTAGAGGTTTGCCTTTGTAAATGTAGGCCTAAAATGTTCACCTGTTCAAAACATTTGTTGAATGCTATGCACCAGGTGCTGTGCCAGGTTGGGGTACAAAATAACCGAAATTTAGTCTCTTTCTGATAGATTTATAGTTTATCGGGGGGAGGGGGAATATGACATGCTATTAAGCTTGAAAATGTTTAAGGTCAGAGGCCAAAATATGTGGTTTAAAAAATAGATACTGTGAATAATAGTAGAACATAGGGTAGTTTTAGATAGGGCTTGGCAAATCAGAAACAAGGATGAAAGAAAGTTCAGTTGGAGAAAGACAAAGAAGAAAATAAACATTATATTACTAATTGGAGATAAGATTATATATTTAAATATTTTACAGTGTGTGTGGTATTTGCTTGACAGGTTGAAAGACAGACTGAGAAGTTGAAATTTGATCTGTTATTGAAGACTCATTCAAATTCAGAAGTAACGCAATGAAAGTGGTATTTTATGACTCTTTGTGATGTTAGTGGTGTGTAGGTTGGAATATAGCAGACTCCAGGATAGGAATACTAGTTAGGATTCTGCTTGGGGGGGAAAAAAACAGCTAATACTATTTTTTCATTTTCTGATATCACTGTATATTCTCCAAATCAAATCAATACCAGTGCTAACTCCTTTTTAGGTACTGTGGGCTATGTGAATTTGGGTTAATGATTAAACCTCTGTACAGGGGCAGATCCAGGTTGTAAGGAGCCCTCTTTATGGAAAAAGAATACAAAATTGTGACTACAAAATTATGTACAGGGCTTGGAAAGGGCATGCATATTCAGGTGAAGTGCCCTGAAGCTTAAGCTTTACAATAAATTGTCTTCACAATAAATTAACCTCTGTCTCTATACATCTCTTTCTTCATCTGTCAAATGGGGATAATACTTAAATGTACAGTGGACATCATCTCAGTTGCTTGGGACAGTCATGGTTTATGCCTGTGGTCCTAGTGGCCTGCCCAGTTCAGGTTTGTTCCTGGAGGTTTTTTATTTTGTTTTTATTTTTAATTGAAGTATAGTTAATTTACAATGTTGTGTTAGTTTCTGGTATACAGCAAAGTGATGATTCAGTTACACACATATATACACACACGCACATATTCTTTTTCATATTCTTTTCCATTGTGGTTTATTATAGGATATTGAATATAGTTCCCTGTGCTATACAGTAGGACCTTGCTGTTTATTTTATCAGCACTTGCTGATAAAATTAAGTGTGCTGGGACATGAGCAGCTTGGGGCAACTAACTTGCTGCATTGGGTGGGAAGTATTTAATGCTGCTATCCTTGCTGGCCGCTTGTTGTACCAGCTAGTTGTACCAGTGCATGCTAAGGTCAGAGAGATTTGTCCAGCCACCATGGCTGGGGTTGGGAAATTTTATATTAGGTGTCAGTGAAATATCTATAAGGAATTGGGGCCTTTCAGTCCTGTGATAGAACATACAAAGAGTAGTAGGACTGTTGCTGCTGTAGTGGTTTTGCCAACAATTATTTTCTTTTTTATATTTTTTGGTAATGCTTTTGTAATCTTTTTTGCAGCCTGGAGCTCAAATAAAGAAGAATAAATACTTAATGATAAATTAAGTTCTGATATTTTGTTTTTCAGTCAAGTTGATGTGAATCTGTAACTTGTGTACAAGATGTGTGCCAACATTTATCATCTCTCATGGTTATGTCGTTGACCACATGACAATCTGAAGCCACAAACCTACTGAAAAGCATCAGGATTTACTTTCAGATATAGTAGTTATTTTAAGGCGATTATAGCTGCAGACAGTAATTTGACACATGGAACTGAAGAACATTAAAGGTAAAATTACTTCTGCAATAATAATATGAATACAAATTTGATGGATCATAGCATCATGGGTAAAACAGGGTTCTTACTAAATTATGTACCTGTGTAACCAAGATATACCTGGAATTGGTTGTGGTTTACATATATTTCATAGTTGCATCCAAAGAGTCTTTATATTTTACCAAACAGAAGCTGTACTTGTCACAGTTTCAAACAATTTTATATATGCACAGTTAATGTAACTGAATTACAGTGTTTTTGAGACAATACTAATATTGAATACAGAAAGAATACTTTGGCATGTCATTAAAAGCTTTTTCTCTTTGCTGCCTTTCCTTAATTGAATTTCATGAACGTTTGAGTCCTTTAAGAATTACTTTATAAATCAGTCTGTTTGTCCTACATTGTTTTTGAACATTTTTATAAGCAAGTCCTCTAAATTTTGATGACATTTTGTTCAAACAGTTGGAAATTTTTATTCAAAGTAGTGCCTAAATGGAGGGAAAAAACTTCAACTTTTGAAGGTTTTAGTGAATTATAATCATTGAAAATAATGTTTTTAAAACTTAATTGTGAAATACACACCTGTGTTGGGGTATCATTCACATTCTAAAATCTCTTCCACTCTGTGACTCAAGAGATGGCGGCTCATGTTTATCATTACAGCCTGTAACTGTGAAACATTGTTTTCTGTGTGAAAATACTATAAGAATTCAGTCTCTTAAGAACTTACTTTTAATTAGCCTCTGTATTCTGAGTATTAGATGGATTTCTGCCTATTGATTTGCCAAATTTTTTTCACAATACTTTACCTTTTGTAATTCATACATCTAAAAACTTTTTTCTTGTATTACAAGAGAAGAATTTATTTAAAGCTATAATATTCTAAAATATATCATTACTATTCTTAACGCATCAGGTAGACCTGCTTTAGTTTTGTGGAAAGCCAATGTAAGTACTTTTTCTAGGCTAGTTACTGCCCTGAATCTTAATAAGTCTGCTAGCTAACAGTGCTAGATTATGATGTTTTAGGTTAATATTAATTTCGGTGTAACACGAACCATAAAATATTATTTTTCATTTTTAGTTATTGCTCTATTTTATTTACATTTTCCTCTTTTAATTATACGTAAGGTGTTATAAAATTTTAACAATCTAGAACAGTTTCTCTTGCATGATATCATGCCACGGAAAAAAATAAGTAGCAAACTAAAAAGCAAAACAAAATAAAAGAAACAAAAAAGAACAATTTAAGACTAACTGACAATTAAGGCATAAGACACCCACAGTTTTTAATCCCTAATGTAGTTTCAATATATCCTGCATATTCCATGTAAAATGTACTTCAGTATTCTTTTTGATATTACTTTGACAACCTTATAACTTTTGTCTTTTTTTTTTTTTAAAGGAAGTATTTCTTTAACATTTCCTTTAAAGCTTTTCCTATTAGAAAGAATAGCAAGGGGCAGAATGCCTTGATACATTTCTGTAGTCAGCATGGTTCACTTTTTTTTTTTAACATCTTTATTGGGGTATAATTGCTTTACAATGGTATGTTAGTTTCCACTGTATAACAAAGTGAATCAGCTATACATATACATATATTCCCATATCTCCTCTCTCTTGCCTCTCCCTCCCACCCTCCCTATCCCACCCCTCCCTGTGCTATGCAGCTGCTTCCCACTAGCTATCTGTTTTACATGGTAGTGTATATATGTCCATGCCACTCTCTCACTTCATCCCATCTTACCCTTTCCTTCCCCATGTACTCAAGTCCATTCTCTGTGTCTGCATCTTTATTCCTGTCCTGCGCCTAGGTTCTCCAGAACATTTTTTTTTCTTACATTCTATACATATGTGTCAGCATGTGGTATTTGTTTTTCTCTTTCTGACTTCACTCTGTATGACAGTCTCTAGGTCCATCCACCTCACTACAAATAACTCATTTTTGTTTCTTTTTATGGCTGAGTAATATTCCATTGTATACATGTGCTACATCTTCTTTATCCATTCATCTGTTGATGGACACTTAGGTTGCTTCCATGTCCTAGCTATTGAAAATAGAGCTACAATGAATATTGAGGTACATGACACTTTTTGAATTATGGTTCTCTTAGAGTGTATGCCCAGTAGTGGGATTGCTGGGTTGTATGGTAGTTCTATTTGTAGTTTTTTAAGGAACCTCCATACTGTTCTCCATAGTGGCTGTATCAATTTACATTCCCACCAACAGTGCAAGAGGGTTCCATTTTCTCCACACTCTCTCCAGCATTTGTTGTTTGTGGATTTTTTGTTGATGGCCATTCTGACTGGTGTGAGGTGATACCTCATTGCAGTTTTGATTTGTATTTCTCTAATGATTAGTGATGTTGAACATCCTTTCATGTGTTTGTTGGCAATCTGTATATCTTCTTTGGAGAAATGTCTGTTTAGGTCTTCTGCCCATTTTTGGATTGGGTTGTTTCTTTTTTTAATATTGAGCTGCATGAGCTGATTGTAAATTTAGGAGATTAATCCTTTGTCAGTTGCTTCATTTGCGAATATTTTCTCCCATTCTGAGGGTTGTCTTTTCATCTTATGGTTTCCTTTGCTGTGCAAAAGCTTTTAAGTTTCATTAGGTTCCATTTGTTTATTTTTGTTTTTATTTCCATTTCTCTAGGAGGTGGGTCAAAAAGGATCTTGCTGTGATTGATTTATGTCATAGAGTGTTCTGCCTATGTTTTCCTCTAAGAGTTTTATAGTGTCTGGCCTTACATTTAGGTCTTTAATCCATTTTGAGTTTATTTCTGTGTATCGTGTTAGGGAGTGTTCTAATTTCATTCTTTTACATGTAGCTGTCCAGTTTTCCCAGCACCACTTATTGAAGAGGCTGTCTTTTCTCCATTGTATATTCTTGCCTCCTTTATCAAAGATAAGGTGACCATATGTGCGTGTGTTCATCTCTGGACTTTCTATCCTATTCCATTGATCTGTATTTCTGTTTTTGTGCCAGTACCATACTGTCTTGATTACTGTAGCTTTGTAGTATTGTCTGAAGTCAGGGAGTATGATTTTTCCAGCTCTGTTTTTCTTTCTCAAGATTGCTTTCGCTATTGGGGATCTTTTGTGTTTCCATACAAATTGTGAAATTTTTTTGTTCTAGTTCTGTGAAAAATGCCATTGATAGTTAGAGATGGATTGCACTGAATCTGTAGATTGCTTTGGATAGTATAGTCATTTTCACAATGTTGATTCTTCCAATCCAAGAACATGGTATATCTCTCCATCTTTTGTATCATCTTTAATTATTTTCATTAGTGTCATAGTTTTCTGCATACAGGTTTTTTGTCTCCTTAGGTAGGTTTATTCCTAGGTATTTTATTCTTTTTGTTGCAATGGTAAATGGGAGTGTTTCCTTAATTTCTCTTTCAGATTTTTCATCATGAGTGTATAGGAATGTGAGAGATTTCTGTGGATTAATTTTGTATCCTGTTACTTTACCAAATTCACTGATTAGTCCTAGTAGTTTTCTGGTAGCATCATTAGGATTCTCTGTGTAGAGTATCATGTCATCTGAAAACAGTGACAGTTTTACTTCTTTACTGATTTGGATTCCTTTTATTTCTTTTTCTTCTCTGACTGCTGTGGCTAACACTTCCAAAACTATGTTGAATAATAGTGGTGAGAGTGTGCAACCTTGTCTTGTTCCTGATCTTAGTGGAAATGGTTTCAGTTTTTCACCATTGAGAATGATGTTGGCTGTGGGTTTGTCATATATGGCCTTTATTATATTGAGGTAAGTTCCCTTATGCCTACATTCTGGAGGGTTTTTATCATAAATGGGTGTTGAATTTTGTCGAAAGCTTTATCTGCATCTATTGAGATGATCATACGGTTTTTCTGCTTCAATTTGTTAATATTGTGTATCACATTGATTGATTGCATATATTGAAGAATCCTTTCATTCCTGGGATAAACCCCACTTGATCATGGTCTATGATCCTTTTAATGTGCTGTTGGATTCTGTTTGCTAGTATTTTGTCGAGGATTTTTGCATCTATGTTTATCAGTGATACTGTAGTTTTCTTTTTATGTGACATCTTTTTCTGGTTTTGGTATCAGGGTGAGGTGGCCTCATAGAATAAGTTTGGGAGTGTTCCTCCCTCTGCTGTATTTTGAAAGAGTTTTGAGATGGATCTGTGTTAGCTCTTTTGTAAATGTTTGATAGAATTTGCCTGTGAATCCGTCTGGTCCTGGGCTTTTGTTCATTGGAAGATCTTTAATCACGGTTTCAATTATGTTACTTGTGGTTGGTCTGTTTATATTTTGTATTTTTCCTGGTTCAGGCTGTGCTTTTCTAAGAATTTCTCCATTTTTTCCAGGTTGTCCATTTTACTGGCATATAGTTGCTTATAGTAATCTCTCATGATCCTTTGTATTTCTGCAGTGTCAGTTGTTACTTCTCCTTTTTGATTTCCAATTCTGTTGATTTGAGTCTTATCCCTTTTTTTCTTGATGAGTCTGGCTATGGTTTATCAATTTTGTTTACCTTCTCCAAGAACCAGCTTTCAGTTTTATTTATTGATCTTTGCTATTGTTTCCATCATTTCTTTTTCATTTATTTCTAATCTGATTTTTATGATTTGTTTCCTTCTGCTAACTTTGGGGTTTTTTTGTTCTTCTTTCTCTAATTGCTTTAGGTGTAAGGTTAGGTTGTTTATTTGAGATGTTTCTTGTTTCTTGAGGTAGGATTGTATTGCTATAAACCTTTCTCTTAGAACTGCTTTTGCTGCATCCCATAGGTTTTGGGCCATTGTGTTTTCATTGTCATTTGTTTCTAGGTATTTTTTGATTTCCTCTTTGATTTCTTTGGTGAACTCTTGTTTATTTAGTAGTGTGTATGTATATTTTACTGTTTTTTTCCTGTAATTGATATCTGCTCTCATAGTGTTGTGGTCGGAAAAGATACTTGATACGATTTCAATTTTCTTAAATTTACCAAGGTTAGATTTGTCACCCAGGATATGATCTATCCTGGAGAAAGTTCCATGAGCCCTTGAGAAGAAAGTGTATTCTGTTGGTTTTGGATGGAATGTCCTGTAAATATCAATTAAGTCCATCTTGTTTAATCTCTCATTTAAAGCTTTTGTTTACTTATTTATTTTCATTTTGGATGATCTGTCCATAGGTGAAAGTGGGGTGTCAAAGTCCCCTACTATTATTGTGTTACTGTTGATTTCCCATTTTATGGCTGTTAGCATTTGCCTTATGTATTGAGGTGCTCCTATATTGGGTGCATAAATATTTAAAATTGTTATATCTTCTTCTTGGATTGATCCCTTGATCATTATGTAGTGTCCTTCTTTGTCTCTTGTAATAGTCTTTTTTTTTAATTTTATTTTTTTTTAAATCTATATTGGAATATAATTGCTTTACAATGGTGTGTTAGTTTCTGCTTTATAACGTAGTGAATCAGCTCTCTATATACATATATCCCCATATCTCCTCCGTCTTATGTTTCCCTCCCACCCTCCCCATCCCATCCCATCCCATCTTGTAATAGTCTTTATTTTAAAGTCTATTTTGTCTGATATGGGAATTGCTACTCCAGCTTTCTTTTGATTTCCATTTGCATGGAATATATCTTTCCATCCTCTCACTTTCAGTCTGTATGTGTCCCTAGGTCTGAAGTGGGTCTGTTGTACACAGCATACATATGGGGTTTGTTTTTGTATTCATTCTACCAGTCTATGTCTTTTGGTTGGAGCATTTAATACATTTACATTTAAGGTAGTTACTGATAGGTATGTTCCTATTACCATTTTCTTAATTGTTTTGGGTTTGTTCTTATAGGTCTTTTCCTCCTCTTGTGTTTCCTTTCTAGAGAAGCTCCTTTAGCATTTGTTGTAAAGCTGATTTGGTGGTGCTGAATTCTCTTAGCTTTTGCTTGTCTGTAAAGCTTTTAATTTCTCCTTTGAATCTGAATGAGATCCTTGCTGGGTAGAATAATGTTGGTTGTAGGTTTTCCTCTTTCATCACTTTAAATATGTCCTTCCACTCCCTTCTGGCTTGCAGAGTTTCTGCTGAAAGATCAGCTGTTAGCCTTATGGGGATTCCCTTGTATATTATTTGTTGCTTTTCCCCTACTGCTTTTAATATTTTTTCTTTGTTTTAATTTTTGATAGTTTGTTTAAAATATGTCTTGGCATGTTTCTCCTTGGATTTATCCTGTTGGGACTCTCTGCACTTCCTGACTTGATTGACAATTTCCTTTCCCATATTAGGGAAGTTTTCAACTATAATCTCTTCAAATATTTTCTCAGTCCCTTTTTTTTCTCTTCTTCTTCTGGGACCCCTATAATTTGAATGTTGGTGTGTTTAATGTTGTCCCAGAGGTCTCTGAGACTGTCCTCACTTCTTTTCATTCTTTTTTCTTTATTCTGCTCTGCAGTAGTTATTTCTACTATTTTATCTTCTAGATCACTTATACATTCCTCTGCCTCAGTTATTCTGCTATTGATTTCTTCTAGAGAATTTTTGATTTCATTTATTGTGTTGTTCATCATTGTTTGTGTGCTCTTTAGTTCTTCTCGGTCCTTGTTAAACGTGTCTTGTATTTTCTCCATTCTATTTCCAGGATTTTGGATCATCTTTACTATATGACTCTGAATTCTTTCTCAGGTAGACTGCCTATTTCCTCTTCATTTGTTTGTTCTGGTGGGTTATTACCTTGCTTTTTCATCTGCTGTGTATTTCTCTGTTTTCTCATTTTGCTTAACTTACTGTGCTTGGGGTCTCCTTTTCGCAGGCTGAAGGTTCATAGTTCCCGTTATTTTTGGTGTCTGCCTCCAGTGGGTAAGGTTTTTTCATTGTGTTGTGTAGGCTTCCTGGTGGAGGGGACTGGTGCCTGTGTTCTGGGAGATGAGGCTGGATCTTGTCTCTCTGGTGGGCAGGACCACATCCGGTGGTGTGTTATGGGGTGTTTGTGAACGTACTATGATTTTAGGCAGCCTCTCTGCTACTGGGTGGGGTTGTGTTCCTGTCTTCCTAGTTGTTTGACATAGGGTGTCCAGCACTGTAGCTTGCTGGTCATTGAGTGGAGCTGGGTCTTAGCATTGAGATGGAGATCTCTGGGATAGCTTTCGCCATTTGATATTATGTGGGGCTGGGAGGTCTCTGGTGGACCAATGTCCTGAACTTGGGTCTCCCACCTCAGAGGCTCAGGCCTGACACCCGGCCGGAGCACCAAGACCCTGTCAGCCACACAGCTCAGAAGAAAAAGGAGAAAAAAAAAAGAAAGAAAAAAATAAATAAAATAACATAATTTAAAAATATATGTTATTGAAGATTAAAAGAAATAGAAAAGTAATTAAAAAAAGAAAGAAAAAAGAAGAGAGCAACTGAACCAAAAAACAAATCCACCAATGATAACAAGTGCTAAAAACTATACTAAAAAACAAAACAAAACGGATAGACAGAGCCCTAGGACAAATGGTAAAAGCAAAGCTATACAGACAAAATCACACAAAGAAGCATACGCATACACACTCACAAAAAGAGGAAAAGGAAAAAATATATAGACATTTATATATATAAGAAAAAAAGGAAGCGAACAACCAAATCAATAAACGAATCTACCAATGATAAGCTCTAAATACTAAATTAAGATAAATATAAAACCAGAAACAAATTAGATGCAGAAAGCAAACCCCAAGTCTACAGTTGCTCCCAAAGTTCACCACCTCAATTTTGGGATGATTCGTTATGTATTCAGGTATTCCGCAGATGCAGGGTACATCATGTTGATTGTGGAGATTTAATCCACTGCTACTGAGGCTGCTGGGAGAAATTTCCCTTTCTCTTCTTTGTTCTCACAGCTCTTGGGGTTCAGGTTTGGTATTGGCTCTGCCTCTGTGTGTAGGTTGCCTGAGGGCATCTGTTCCCTGCCCAGACAGGATGGGGTTAAAGTAGCAGCTGATTAGGGGGCTCTGGCTCATTCAGGCTGGGGAAAGGGTGGGGTACGGAATGCGGGGTGAGCCTGCAGCAGGCAGAGGCTGTCGTAATGTTGCAACAGCCTGAGGTGCACCGTGTGTTCTCCCGAGGATGTTGTCCCTGGATAACAGGAGCCTGGCAGTGGCGGGCCGCACAGGTTCCCAGGAGGGGAGGTCTGGATAGTGACCTGTGCTTGCACACAGGCTTCTTGGTGGCTACAGCAGTACCGTTAGTGTTTCATGCCTATCCCTGGTGTCTGCGCTGATAACCGTGTCTCACGCCTGTCTCGGGAGCTTGTTTAGGCGGTGCTCTGAATCCCCCCTCCTTGCGCACCCTGAAACAATGGTCTCTTGCCTCTTAGGCAGGTCCAGATTTTTTCCCGGGCTCCCTCCTGGCTAGCTGTGGTGCACTAGCCCCCTTCAGGCTGTGTTCACGCAGCCAACCCCAGTCCTTTCCCTGGGATCTGACCTGTGAAGCCCGAGCCTCATCTCGCAGCCCCCACCCGCCCTGGCAGGTGAGCAGACAAGCCTCTCAGGTTGGTGAGTGCTGGTTGGCACCGATCCTCTGTGCGGGAATCTCTGCACTTTGCCCTCTGCACTCCTGTTGCTGCGCTCTCCTCTCTGGCTCCAAAGCTTCCCCCCGCCCACTCCCCCTCTGTCTCCACCAGTGAAGGGGCTTTCTAGTGTGTGGAAACTTTTCCTCCTTCACAGCTCCCTCCCAGAGGTGTAGGTCCCGTACCTATTCTTTTGTTTCTGTTTTTTCTTTTGCCCTGCCCAGGTACGTGGGGAGTCTCTTGCCTTTTGAGAAGTCTGAGGTCTTCTGCCAGCATTCAGTAGGTGTTCTGTAGGAGTTATTCCACATGTAGATGTATTTCTGATGTATTTGTGGGGAGGAAGCTGATCTCCATGTCTCACTCCTCTGCCATCTTGAAGGTCCCTCCCAGCATGGTTTTATTTCTTTCTGTATCTGTCTCTCTGCACCTCCCTCACTCTCTCCCTTACTATTTTCCCTTTTTTCCCCTACCTTCCCTCAATTAACCTTTTTTACACCTCTCTGTTTTACTTTATTCTTTTTGCTTAACAAAAAATAATGTAACAAATATCTATATTCTTTCTTCATATAATTGATAACTTGTAGTGTTTTATGAAGAGGTTATGACCTACTGATTTTCTTTTTAGTACGTAGCTATAATGGCAACTAATAGTGTTCATTCAGACTTTTATTGAAAGAGATGGTTGTGGTATGTGACTTTAAAAATCCATTTTCTAGAATGAAATAATAATTGTTAAAAGGATGAGCCTCATTCCCATTTCCCCACTCCCAATTCTCTGGTAGTTAAAATTTCAAGGCAATATTAGAAAAACTCTTAAAGTTATTTTTTATAAAGTACATATAAATTTCATGAAGAAACTGGCTTTTGAACGGGGTCTTGAAGGTACTGAAAGTTCTGAATAAAAAAATGTGGTGGAAGAAGTATCTATATATGAAGAAGAGTAGCATATATTTTATTTTTTTAAACATCTTTACTGGAGTATAATTACTTTACAGTGTGTTAATTTCTGCCGTATAACAAAGTGAATCAGCTATATGTATACATATATCCCCATATCCCCTCCCTCTTGCTTCTCCCTCCTACCCTCTCTATCCCACCCCTCTAGGTGGTCACAAAGCACCAAGCTGATCTCCCTGTGCTATGCAGCTGCTTCCCACTAGCTATCTGTTTTACATTTGGTAGTGTATATATGTCAGTGCTACTCTCTCACTTCGTCCCAGCTTACCCTTCCCCACCGAGTCCTCAAGTCCATTCTATGCATCTGTGTCTTTATTCTATCTTGTCCCTAGGTTCTTCAGAGCCATTTTTTTTTTAGATTCCATATATATGTGTTAGCATATGGCATTTGTTTTTCCCTTTCTGACTTAGAGAAGCATATATCTTAATTTGGTTGGGTGTTGGAATACATGAAGTGGAAGAATGGAAAACAAGGTTGAAATCTAAGTGATGGACAGGCTATGGAAGTCCTGTCCCTAAGTAATAATCAGTGCTGCATTTTATTGTGCTTACCATTATAGTAAAATATATTGGAGAATATTTGCATAAAATCCAGGAGACTTCAAAATATAAATCTGGTAGTTAGGTATATATTTAATATTGCAGTAGACAAAGTAGCTAATGACTTCTGGGGATTCATATTTTATATATGGCAAGGTGTTTTAATTATGTGGACTTTTCCTTTTTTGTTAGACATGAAATTCCACATAGTTTCCTACATTATATAGGGGTATTGTTCTCCCATTGTTACTATCTTTATTTTTCTCTAGCTTTATTGAGTTAATAATTGACAAATAAAAAATATAAGATATTTAAAGTGTATAACATGATGATTTCATATATGTGTACATTGTGAAAGTAATCCCCTCATCAAGTTAATAACTATATCCATCACCTCACAGAATTTATTTTTGAATTTTATTATATTTATTTTTTATACAGCAGGTTATTAGTTATCTATTTTGTACATGTTAGTGTGTATATGTCAATTGTCAATCCCAATCGCCCAATTCATCCCACTACCACCAACCCCCCCCCCACCTTCCCCCCTTGGTATCCATATGTTTGTTCTCTACATCTGTGTATCTATTTCTGCCCTGCACACTGGTTCATCTGTACCATTTTTCTATGTTCCACATATATGCATTAATATACGATATTTGTTTTTTATATTTTTGCCTTAATTCACTCTTTATGACAGTCTCTAGATCCATCCACGCCTCTACAAATGACCACATTTGATTCCTTATTATGGTTGAATAATATTCCATTGTATATATGTACCACATCTTCTTTATCCATTCATCTGTCAGTGGGCATTTAGGTTATTTCCATGACCTGGCTATTGTAAATAGTGCTGCAGTGAACGTTCAGTGCATGTGTCTTTCTGAATTATGGTTTTTATTGGGTATATGCCCAGTAGTGGTATTGCTGGGTCATATGGTAGTTCTATTTTTAGTTTTCTAAGGAAACTCCATACTGTTCTCAATAGTGGCTGTATCAACTTATATTCCCACCAACAGTGCAAGAGGGTTCCCTTTTCTCCACACCCTCTCCAGCATTTGTTGTTTATAGATTTTCTGATGATGCCCATTCTAACTGGTGTGATGTGATTCCTCATTGTAGTTTTGATTTGCATTTCTTTAATAATTAGTGATGTTGAGCAGCTTTTCATGTGCCAGTTGGCCATCTGTATGTCTTCTTTGGAAAAATATCTGTTTAGGTCTTCTTCCCATTTTTTGATTGGGTTGTTTCTTTTTTTAATATTGAGCTACATGAGCTATTTATATATTTTGGAGATTAATTCTTTGTCCGTTGCTTCATTTGCAAATATTTTCTCCCATTCTGAGGGTTGTCTTATCGTCATGTTTATGGTTTCCTTTGCTGTGCAAAAGCTTTTAAGTTTTATTAGGTCCCATTTGTTTATTTTTGTTTTTATTTCCATTACTCTAGGAGGTGGATCAAAAAAGATATTGCTGTAATTTTTGTTAAAGAGTGTTCTTCCTATGTTTTCCTCTAAGAGTTTTATACTGGCGGGTCTTTCATTTAGGTCTTTAATCCATTTTGAGTTTATTTTTGTGTATGGTGTTAGGGAGTGTTCTAATTTCATTCTCTTACATGTAGCTGTCCAGTTTTCCCAGCACCACTTACTTAAGAGGCTGTCTTTTCTCCATTGCATATCCTTGCCTCCTTTGTCATAGATTAGTTGACCATAGGTGTGTGGGTTTATCTCTGGGCTTTCTATCCTGTTCCATTGATCTATATTTCTTCTTTTGTGCCAGTACAATATTGGCCTGATTACTGTAGCTTTGTAGAATAGTCTGATCAGGGAGTCTGATTCCTCCAGCTCTGTTTTTTTTACCTCAAGACTTCATTGGCTATTTGGGTCTTTTGTGTCTCCATACAGATTTTAAGATTTTTTGTTCCAGTTCTGTAAAAAATGCCACTGGTAATTTGATAGGGATTGCATTGAATTTGTAGATTGCTTTGGGTAGTATAGTCATTTTCACAATATTGATTCTTCCAATCCAAGAACATGGTATATCTCTCCATCTGTTTGTGTCATCTTTGGTTTCTTTCATTAGTGTCTTATAGTTTTCTGAATACAGGTCTTTTACCTCCTTAGGTAGGTTTATTCCTAGGTATTTTAATCTTTTTGTTGCAATGGTAAATGGGATTGTTTCCTTAATTTTTCTTTCTGATCTTTCATTGTTAGTGTATAGGAATTCAAATGTTTTCTCTGCATTAATTTTGTACCCTGCAAATTTACCAAATTCATTGATTAGCTCTAGAAGTTTTCTGGTGACATCTTTGGGATTCTCTATGTATAGAGTCATGTCATGTACAAACAGTGACAGTTTTACTTCTTTTCCAATTTGTATTCCTTTTATTTCTTTTCTTCTCTGATTGCCATGGCTAAGACTTCCAAAACTATGTTGAATAATAGTGGACATCCTTGGGCTTCCCTGGTGGCGCAGTGGTTGAGAGTCCGCCTGCCAATGCAGGGGGCACGGGTTCGTGCCCCGGTCCGGGAAGATCCCACATGCCGCGGAGCGGCTGGGCCCATGAGCCATGGCCGCTGAGCCTGCGCGTCCGGAGCCTGTGCTCGCCAACGGGAGAGGCCACAACAGTAAGAGGCCCACGTACGACACACACACACACACACACACACACACACACACACACACACAATACTGAACATCCTTGTCTTGTTCCAGATCTTAGTGGAAATGCTTTCAGGTTTTCACCTTTTTTTTTTTTTTTTGCAGTATGCGTGCCTCTCACTGTTGTGGTCTCTCCCATTGTGGAGCACAGGCTCCTGATGCGCAGGCTCAGCAGCCATGGCTCATGGGCCTAGCTGTTCCGTGGCATGTGGGATCTTCCCAGACCGGGGTACGAACCCATGTCCCCTGCATCGGCAGGCAGACTCTCAACCACTGCGCCACCAGGGAACCCCCAGTTTTTCACCTTTGAGAATGATGTTTGCTGTTGGTTTGTGGTATATGACCCTTATTATGTTGAGGTAGGTTCCCTCTCTGCCCACTTTCTGTAGAGTTTTTATCATAAATGGGTGTTGAATTATGTCAGAAGCTTTTTCTGCATCTATTGAGATGATCATACTGGTTTTATTCTTCAATTTGTTAATATGGTGTATCACATTGATTGATTTGCATATATTTAAGAGTCCTTGCATCCCTGTGATAAATCCCACTTGATCATGGTGTATGATCCTTTTAATGAGCTGTTGTATTGTTTGCTAGTATTTTGTTGCAGGTTTTTGCATCTATATACATCAGTGATATTGGTCTGTAATTTTCTTTTTTTGTAGTATCTCTGTCTGGTTTTGGTGTCAGGGTGATGGTGACCTCATAGAATGAGTTTGGGAGTATTCCTTCCTCTGCAATTTTTGGAAGCGTTTGAGAAGCATGGGTGCTAGCTATTCTCTAAAAGTTTGATAGAATTCACATTTGAAGCCACCTGGTCCTGGACTTTTGTTTGTTGGAAGATTTGTAATCACAGTTTCAATTTCATTACTTGTGATTGGTCTGTTCACATTTTCTATTTCTTCCTCATTCAGTCTTGGAAGGTTATACCTTTCTAAGAACTTGTCCATTTCTTCCAGGTTGTCCATTTTATTGGCATAGAGTTGCTTGTAGCAGTCTCTTATGATGCTTTGTATTTCTGTGATGTCCATTGTAACTTCTTTTTCATTTCTAATTTTATTGATTTGAGTCCTCTCAGTCTTTTTCTTGATGAGTCTGGCTAAAGGTTTATCAAGTTTATCTTCTCAAAGAACCAACTTTTAGTTTTATTGATGTTTGCTTTTGTTTACTTTCTTTCTATTTCATTTATTTCTGATCTGATATTTACTATTTCTTTCCTTCTACTAACTTTGGGTTTTGTTTGTTCTTTCTCTAGTTCCTTTAGGTGTAAGGTTAGATTGTTTACTTGAGATTTTTCTTGTTTCTTGAGGTAATCTTCTATTACTATAAACTTCCCTCTTAGGACTGCTTTTGCTGCATCCCATAGGTTTTGGATCGTCATATTTCTGTTGTAATTTGTCTCTAGGTATTTTCTGATGTCCTCTTTGATTTCTTCAGTGATCTCTTGGTTATTTAGTAATGTGTTGTTTAGCCTCCATGTGTTTGTGTTTTTTACGGTTTTTTCCCTGTAATTGATTTCTAATCTCATAGCGTTGTGGTCAGAAAAGATGCTTGATATGATTTCAATTTTCTTAAATTTACTGAGGCTTGATTTGTGACCCAAGATGTGATCTATTCTGGAGAATGTTCTGTGCGCACTTGAGAAGAAAGTGTAATCAGCTGTTTTTGGATGGAATGTCCTATAAATATCAATTAAATCTATCTAGTGTATTGTGTCATTTAAAGCTTCTGTTTCCTTATTTGTTTTCATTTTGGATGATCTGTCCATTGGTGTAAGGAAGGTGTTAAAGTCCCCTACTATTATTGTGTTACTGTCGATTTCCTCTTTTATAGCTCTTAGCATTTGCCTTATGTATTGAGGTGCTCCTATGTTGGGTACATATATGTTTATAATTGTTTTATCTTCTTCTTGGATTGATCCCTTGATCATTATGTAGTGTCCTTCCTTGTCTCTTGTAACATTCTTTATTTTAAAGTCTATTTTATCTGATATGAGTATTGCTACTCCAGATTTCTTTTGATTTCCGTTTGCATGGAATATCTTTTTCCATCCCCTCACTTTCAGTCTGTATGTGTCCCTAGGTCTGAAGTGGATCTCTTGTATACAGCATATATATGGGTCTTGTTTTTGTATCCGTTCAGTGAGCCTGTGTCTTTTGGTTGGAGTATTTAATCCATTCATGTTTAAGGTAATTATTGATATGTATGTTCCTATGACCATTTTCTTAATTTTGGGGGGTTTGTTTTTGTAGGTCCTTTTCTTCTCTTGTGTTTCCCGCTTATAGAAGTTCCTTTTGCATTTGTTTTAGAGCTGGTTTGATGTTGCTAAATTCTCTTAGCTTTTGCTTGTCTGTAAAACTTTTAATTTCTCCTTTGAATCTGAATGAGATCCTTGCTGGGTAGAATAATGTTGGTTGTAGTTTTTTCCCTTTCATCACTTTAAATGTATCATGCCACTCCCTTCTGACTTGTAGAGTTTCTGCTGAGAAATCAGCTGTTAACCTTATGGGAGTTCCCTTGTATGTTATTTGTCCTTTTTCCCTTGCTCCTTTCAATAATTTTTCTTTGTCTTTAATTTTTGTCAATTTGATTACTATGTGTCTCAGCATGTTTTTCCTGGGTTTATCCTGCCTGGGACTCTCTGCACTTCCTGGACTTGGTTGGCTATTTCCTTTCCCGTGTTCGGAAAGTTTTCGACTATAATCTTTTCAAATATTTTCTCGGGTCCTTTCTCTCTCTCTTCTCTTTCTGGGACCTCTATAATGTGAATGTTGTTATGTTTAATGTTGTCCCAGAGGTCTCCTAGGCTGTCTTCATTTCTTTTCATTCTTTTTTTTTTTTATTCTGTTCCTCAGCAGTGAATTCCACCATTCTGTCTTCCATGTCACTTATCTGTTCTTCTGCCTCAGTTATTCTGCTATTGATTCCTTCTACTGTATTTTTCATTTCAATTATTGTATTCATTTCTGTTTGTTAATTCTTTAATTCTTCTATGTGTTTGTTCTTTAATTCTTCTAGGTCTTTGTTAAACATTTATTGCATCTTCTCAATCTTTGCCTCCATACTTTTTTTTTTTTTTTTTTTTTTTTTTTTTTTTGCGGTACGTGGGGCTCTCACTGTTGTGGCCTCTCCCGTTGTGGAGCACAGGCTCCGGATGCACAGGCTCAGCAGCCATGGCTCATGGGCCCAGCCGCTCTGCGGCTTGTGGGATCTTCCTGGACCGGGGCACGAACCCATGTCCCCTGCATCAGCAGGCAGACTCTCAACCACTGCACCACCAGGGAAGCCCTGCCTGCATTCTTTTTCCGAGGTCCTGGATCATCTTCATGATCATTATTCTGAATTCTTTTTCTGGAAGGATGCCTATCTCCACTTCTTTTAGTTGTTTTTCTGGGGTTTTATCTTGTTCCTTTATTTCGTACATAGTCCTCCACATTTTCATTTTTTCTCTCTTTCTGTGAATGTGGTTTTCCTTCCACAGCCTGCAGAATTGTAATTCTTCTTGCTTCTGCTATCTGCCCTCTGGTGGATGAGGCTATGTAAGAGGCTTGTGCAAGCTTCCTGATGGGAGGGACTGGTGGTGGGTAGAGCTGGGTGTTGCTCTGGTGAGCAGAGCTCAGTAAAACTTCAATCTGTTTGTCTGCTGATGGGTGGGGTTGGGTTCCTTCCCTGTTGGTTGTTTGGCCTGAGGCAACCCAGCAATGGAGCCTACCTGCTCTTTGGTGGGGTTAATTGCAGACTCTGGGGGGGCTCATGCTGAGGAGTACTTCCCAGAACTTCTGCTGCCAGTGTCCTTGTCCCCACGGTGAGCCACAGTCACCCCCCGCCTCTTCAGAAGACCCTCCTACACTAGCAGGTAGGTCTGGTTCAGTCTCCCATGGGGCCACTGTTCCTTCTCCTGGGTCCCAATGCACACACTACTTTGTGTGTGCCCTCCAAGAGTGGAATCTCTATTTCCCCCAGTCCTGTCAAAGTCATACAGTCAAACCCTGCTAGCCTTCAAAGTCTGATTCTCTAGGAATTCCAACCCCAGGTTGGGAAGCCTGACACGCGGCTCAGAACCTTCACTCCAGTTGGTGAACTTCTGTGGTATAAGTGTTCTCCAGTTTGTGAGTCGCCCACACAGCAGTTATGGGATTCAATTTTATTGTGATTGCGCCCCTCCTACCATCTCATTGCAGCTTCTTCTTTGTCTTTGGATGTGGGGTATCTTTTTCGGTGAGTTCCAGTGTCTTCCTGTCAATGATTGTTCAGCAGTTAGTTGTTCTTCTGGTGTTCTCGCAAGAAGGAGTGAGCACATGTCCTTCTAATCCGCCATCTTGAACCAATCTTTTTTTTTTTTTTTTTGGTGAAAGCATTTAAGTTCTCCTCTCTTAGCAAATTTCAGTTATACATTACAATGTTATCAACTATAGTTACCATGGTATACATTAGATCCTCAGACTGTAGTCATCTTGTAACTGAAAATCTGTACCATTTTTACAGAGCTTTCCCTATTTCCACCACCCTTCAACAACCACTTTTCTATTCTGTTTCTGAGTTTGACTTTTTTGTTTAGATTCCACATATAAGTGTTACCATGTGGTATTTGTCTTTCTCTGGATTATTTTACTTATGCTAATGCTCTCCAAGTTCATCCATATTATTGCAAATGACATGATTTCATTCTTTTTAAAGGCTGAATGACTTTCCATTGTGTATATATATACCACATTTTCTTGATCCATTCTTTCATTGATGAACACTTAGGTTGTTTTTGTATCTTGGCTATAGTTAATAATGCTGCTATGAACATGTGACTAGAGCTTTCACTTTGAGATATGGATACATATCTTTGGATACATACCCAGAAGTGGTATTGCTGGATCATGTGGTAGTTCTATTTTTAATTTCTTGAGGAAACTCCATACTGTTTTCCATAGTGGCTGCATCAATTTACATTCCTACCAACAGTTTGCAGGAGTTCCTTTTTCTCCACATCCTCCCCAGCATTTATCTTTTTTATTTTTGATAAAAGTAATCCTAAGTGTTGTGTGGTGATAAATCATTGTGGTTTTGATTTGCATTTTCTTGATAATTGGTGATATTGAGCACTCTTTCATGTACCTGTTGGCCATTTGTATGTCTTCTTTGGAAAAATGTCTATTTAGGTCCTTTGCCAATTTTTAAGTTGGGTTATTTGGTTTTTTGCTATTGAATAGTATGAGCTCCTTACATATTTTAGATATTGACCCCTTATCAGATATAAGATTTGTAAATATATCTTCCCATTCCATAGGCTGCCTTTTCATCTTGTTGATGCTTTCCTTTACTGTGCAGAAGCTTTCTAGTTTGATGTAGTCTTACTTACTGATTTTTGCTTTTTTTCCTTATCTTTTTGGTGCCATATCCAAAAAATCACTACCAACACCAATATCAAGGAGTTTTTTCTCTGATTTCTTCTAGGAATCCTATGATTTCAGGTCTCACATTCCAGTGTTTAATTCATATTGAGTTAATTTTTGTGTATGGTGTAAGATAGTAGTTTAATTTTATTCTTTTGCACATGGCTGTGCAGTTTTCCCAACACCATTTATTGAAGAGACCATCCTTTCCTTATTGTATATTCTTGATTGTCATAAATTAATTGACCATATGTATGTACGTTTATCTCTGGGCTGTCTTTTCTGTTCCATTGGTCTATGTGCCTGTTTTTATGCCAGTACCATACTGTTTGATTACCATAGCTTTGTAATGTTGTTTGAAATCAAGCAGTGTAATGCCTCCAGCTTTGTTCTTTCTCAAGATTGCCTTGGCTATTTGGGGTCTTTTGTGGTTCCATACAAATTTTAGGATTATTAGTTCCATTTCTGTAAAATCTTTCACTGGAATTTTGATGGGGATTGAATTGAATCTGAAGATCACTTTGAGTAGTATGGACATTTAAATGATATTAATTATTTTAATCCATGAGCACTGAATATCTTCCTATTTAGCTGTGTTTTCTGCAATTTCTGTCATCAGTGTCTAATAGTTTTTAGTATACAGATGTTACATCTCCTTGGTTAAATTTATTTTGCTGCCATTGTTAATGGGATTGTTTTCTTAATTTCTCTTTCTGATAGAGTGTTGTTAATGCATAGAAATACAAGTGATTTTTGTACATTGATATTGTATCCTGAAACATTACTGAATTTTTTAGTTGTAACAGTTTCTGGTGGAATCTTTAGGGTTTTCTATCTATAATATCATGTTATCTGCAAATAAAGACAATTTTACTTGTTCCTTTCTAGTTTGGATGCCTTTTATTTCTTTTTCTTGCCCAACTGCTCTGGCTAGGATTTCCTTACTGTGTTGAATGAAAGTGGTGAGATTGGGCATCCTTGTTCCTGATCTTAGAGGAAAAGGTTTTAGTGTTTCACCATTGAATATTAGCTGTGGGTTGGAGTGGTAGATATGGAGTCCAAACCCTTTGCTCCTCAGGGAGAAGCTAGGATTTGGGGTTCTCTCCCAACTGTATGGCATTGTGCTAGGGTAGGGTTTATGGTAACAGTGTGTCTCAGCCTTTCCTATTCATTTTAATGCGGAAATTTTATCATTTGTCCAATGTGCAGGAGTCACTCACCTAGTTTCTGTATCTCTTTCATAGGCAATGCTCCAAGTGTAGCTGTACACTGGGTGTATCTGTGTGAAGAGGGAAGCTTAAGAACCTCTTATATTGCCACTGTAAGGGAGCAAAATCTTCTACGCCAAAATGTCTCTTTGGCATGTGGATTATTTCAAGCTGAAAACATTCTAGGCCCAAAAGACTCAGGAAGAAACATTGACCTTTCTCCTAATTGCCTAAAAGAATTCAGATAGACAGCCTGTTCCCAGAACAGAGCTATCATCAGAGATATCAGCAAATATCGCCTAGGTGTGGTGTGGGAAAATTGGCAGGGCCTACAGATCAGAGTCCACTCTGTGTCCCATTGTCTACATGGCCCAGCAAACATTTATGTACCAAACATTTGCTTTTCCATCTCCATATGAATTGCCTTTCTTCCCTTTGAAGTCCCAAACCACTACTCCCAACATCCTCTTTTGTCTTTAGCTGAAGATGGTATTAAAGGTGAGGACTGCGCCCTGGTGGCGCAGTGGTTGAGAGTCCGCCTGCTGATGCAGGGGACATGGGTTCGTGCCCTGGTCCGGGAAGATCCTACATGCCGCGGAGTGGCTGGGCCCATGAGCCATGGCCACTAAGCCTGCAAGTCTGGAGCCTGTGCTCCGCAACTGGAGAGGCCACAACAGTGAGAGGCCCACGTACCGGGGAAAAAAAAACAAAAAAAAAAGGTGAGGACTTCAGCCATTTTGGTGAGTTACTCAGTTTTCCTGGATCTCTCTCATGTATACATGTTATTAAACTTCTGTTATTAAACTTCTCCTGTTAACGTATCTCATGTCAATTTAATTCTTAGACCAGTTATAAGACCCTAGAAGGGCAGAGGAAAATTTCTTCTTCTCTGACACAATCTTGGTTAACCCTTGGGGGCAAAAACCAACTTTGCTCTCTTATTTTAATGTTAATCTAAGCAAAACCATTAGAAGCAACTATTAGGAATATATATATATACCTCCAACATGCACACACATAAATATATACATACAAATCCATACCTGACATAGCCAAATAAAAAATCACTTTTTGATTGTCAACTATTTTAACTTTATTGTACAACATATCTTCAGTGGACTTTGTACCCTTTGGCAGCCCAACATCTGAATCTGAGCACCTTGTCTATGCCTTAGGTATTTCTCACTTTATGAATTTTGATGATAGGCACAGCCCACCTACCTCTATAGAATCCGGAAAAAAAAAAAACCCAGATACCTGTTTCAGCCTGTTTTGCTGCTAGTGAATGGGCATGTGATCTAAGCTCAGACTTTGATGTACTTGTCCTGTACCTTGAATCAGAGGTTAGTGACCCAAAGAAATAAGACCTACAGGGCACCTATTGTAGTTGCAGGCAGTTGTAGGATCTGCAACAGCATTGAGTTTTCAGGGTTAGTGATGCCAGAAGAGGTTGTTGTTCATTGTCCAGGTGTAGAAATTGTGCAGTCAGTGGTGTCCAGTGTTTGCCAGTGCCAGCAGTGGTGTCTTTATGAGACTAATCATGGCATAATTTTGACTGTGACCCCACAGCTGTCTCAACTTCCTTGTTCTTGCCAGTTGCCAAATCTGCTTCCTCAGCCCTCTTGGCAGGTCTATTAGCTATCCAATTTCCCTTTTTTTTTTCATATATCAGTACTCAAAGAGAATTCATTTATTTTTTATTTTTATTTTTTAAACATCTTTATTGGAGTATAATTGCTTTACAATGGTGTGTTAGTTTCTGCTTTATAACCAAGTGAATCAGTTATACATATGCATATATCCCCATATCTCTTCCCTCTTGTGTCTCCCTCCCTCCCACCCTCCCTATCCCAGCCCTCTAGGTGGTCATAAAGCACCGAGCTGATCTCCCTGTGCTATGCAGCTGCTTCCCACTAGCTAGCTATTTTACATTTGGTAGTGTATATATGTCCATGCCACTCTCTCACTTTGTCCCAGCTTACCCTTACCCCTCCCCGTGTCCTCAAGTCCATTCTCTAGTAGGTCTGTGTCTTTATTCCCATCTTGCCCCTAGGTTCTTCATGACATTTTTTTAGTTTCCATATATAGTGTTAGCATAAGGTATTTGTTTTTCTCTTTCTGACTTACTTCACTATGTATGACAGTTTCTAGATCTATCCACCTCACTACAAATAACTCAATTTAGTTTCTTTTTATGGTTGAGTAATATTCCATTTTATATATGTGCCACATCTTCTTTATCCATTCATCTGTTGATGGACACTTAGGTTGCTTCCCTGTCCTGGTTATTGTAAATAGAGCTGCAGTGAACATTATGGTATATGACTTTTTGAATAATTGTTTTCTCAGGGTATATGCCCAGTAGCAGGATTGCTGAGTCATATGGTAGTTCTATTTTTAGTTTTTAAGGAACCTCCATACTGTTCTCCATAGTGGCTTACATTCCAGCTTACAGCTTACATTCCCACCAACAGTGCAACAGGGTTCCCTTTTCTCCACACCCTCTCCAGCATTTATTGTTTGTAGATTTTTTGATGATGGCCATTCTGACCAGTGTGAGATAATATCTCATTGTAGTTTTATCCAATTTCCTTTCAATTTATTTTCTGTTTAAATTAACCAAAGATGCTTTCATTTCTTTTAACTAAGAATCCAAACTGATGCAATATTCTTCTTTAATATAGGTAATTGAAAGTGACTATATCCAGTAAAACATTTAGACATAGAGTACTTACTGTTTACTAGCATTGGGTACCTTAATAATAGTTTAAAAAGTTCTGTTTAAGAAATTACCTTTGACTTATACATCAGGATCCTTTTTTACTTTCACTGTAGTTTAGTGATTAGTAAGCTGATCTAGCAATTGGTCTTGAATTCCTAATTAATTTTTTCTTAGGCAAATAGGAACAGGGATTATGTAGTACATAGAATTTGGTGAAAGTCATAAGATGATGTCCTGGATAATGGAAAATCAGCCTGCAATAAATTCAGTTGGTTTATGCATATATTAAGACTGTATTTAGACTTTGACTTATCCCTAATTCTATTGATCTTTATAATGTGGGAACTGCTTATACAATTGATATTTCTTTTTTCTCTTTATAATCTGGATTGTTTAGTGTTATTGCAGCCTCTATCATACTTCTTATATTTCTGACTTTGAAAAGTCACTTTTCTCTCTGTGCCAAAGTTTTTTAAGTTTTGAAATGATGGAGAATAAACTAATCCCAAAGGTCCTCTCTAGCCTTAGCATTTAATGAGTTGATGAAGTGTAATTTGTTTCCGTTTTCTTTTCTAAAGTTTGAATGCCAACAGTACACTTATGCTGCATGGAGCAGAATAGTTTGGATTTATTGTTCAGTGACCTCAAAATGGTCAATTTAAGACAACTATTGGGAAATACGTTAAAGAACAAGTTCAGTAAGTGGCAGAGGACTTCCCTGGTGGTGCAGTGGTTAAGAATCCACCTGCCAATGCAGGGGACACGGGTATGATCCCTGGTGCAGGAAAATATGACATGCAAGAGCAACTTAAGCCCATACACCACAACTACTGAGCCTGTGCTCTAGAGCCCGTGAGCAACAACTACTGAGCCCATGTGCCACAACTACTGAAGCCCACCCGCCGTAGAGCCCATGCTCTAGGCCATGCTCTAGCCCATGCAAGGAAAGCCACCGCAATGAGAAGCCTGCGTACCACAACGCGGAGTAGCCCCTGCTCACTGCAAATAGAGAAAAGCCTGCACATAGCAACGAAGACCCAACACAGCCAAAAATAAATAAATTTATTAAAAAAAATAAAGTGGCAGAGTCTGGGGATATTCAGTAACTGTCATTCATGTAGTTTATGAAAATCATTTGGAAAAATGAACAGCTTTGTATATTAACAGTTGGCATACTTGGCAGGCAGTAAAAGGCACTGGTTAAAAATTTTAAAGCTAGATTTCTTGGATTTGAATCCTGGTTCTACCACTTATTAGCAGTATGACCTTGGGCAAATTACTTAACTTCTCTGTGTCTTAGTTTCTTCATCAGTAAAATGGGGATAAAAATAGAACTTACCTTATAGATTTGCTATGAAGATTAAATGAGTTTATACATGTAAAGATTCTGGAGTATCTAGAATGGTACAAGATTTATGGTATTCATTTCTGACAATTTCATTTTCATGTTATTATTACATAATCTCACATAGCTAAAATACATTTTGTTATTTTACTTATAATTCTTGCACAAATCTTGAATTTGAGAGTATAGTTTCATGTATATCCAAAAGATATATTGTGTAGATCTGACTCTATTATCAATGTTTTATAGTGTTCTGCTATTATTAATAGAGCAAATATTTTATAACTGTTAAATACTGCATTACCATTGGGATTCAGTGCAGTTTTTGGCACAAAGATTATGTGGTTTGAAGCACATCCATAATGAATAGCTGTTTTTTAAAGAAGTTGTGAGGTTTCAGGTACACATAGCTGATATATTAATGTAACTGAAGTTGCTCTAATAATAAACTTAACATTTCCTTAGATCCTATATAGATTTTGATCTTCTCTCTATTCCATGTTGATTTCAGTAGAATATTGAAATACAAGGAAAGGCAAAGAAAATAGCAGTGTTGACCAAGAATATTGCTATCAGATGAGAATGTTTCAGTGATACATTCTTTCCAGTGCATTTATTTCTCTACTTATCTTGTTTTTTTATAACAGGTTTATTTTATGCTTAATTATTCATCATAGGTCTAGAGTCTTTTTTATTAGTTCTTGGATTTTCTATCTGGGAAAATTTTGTGAAGCAGTATATATACTTTACAGATAATTTAAGAACATTTTCACAGTTGTCACTACACTTTTAGATTTTAATTCCAAGTCTTCAGCTAAAATGGCAGTTGTTTCAGAGACTATTTCTTTAATTATTATATGTTTTATCATGCTTCCCTTTTCAGGACCAGAGTTCTGATCAAGCAGGAAAGGAGAAAGCAAAAGGTAAAGAAAAAATATTTTTATTGTGTCTTATAGCCTTATGAGAACAGTGATCTTTTGGAGCACTTTTCCAAGGTTGATAAATTCACCTGAGTGAAACTGGAAGACCATCTTTCTTTAGTCTTCTTCCTTCTTGTAGATAGCTTAATTAGCTACCCATTTTGCTCAGGCAGAGAGTTAAGGATCATGTTGATTCTTGTCATCTAGTTCCAATATATCCCAAGTCTGATCAATTCTCACTAACTGTACTGTTAGCCCCCTGATCCACATCATTATCATTTATTGCCCAGAGTACTATAATGACCTTATAACCTATTTCCTACTTTTTTTAGTGTTTTTTAAAATTATTACATTGATTGTATTACATAGTAATGTTGAGCATGTATATGCCTTGCAACTGAGCAGTATATATCTCAGAGAAACTTCCACAAGTGCACTTTATGTACATGCTTGTTTGAATCGTTGTTGTTAAGTAGCAAACAAAAAAAAAAAGAAAGAAGGAGAAAGAGAGGAAGAAGAAGGACAGGGTACAGGGAGAGAAAAGGGAGCACCCAAACATTCAGGAGCAGTAGAATGGTTAAGCAAATTGTGGCCTACCCAAGTAATGGTATAGCCATGAAATGTATCATCTGAATGTAATTAATGTAGATGAATCTCAAAAACAACGTTGAGCAAGGGAAGCAACTCACAGAAGAATACAAGCAGTGAGATTCCATTTACAAAAAGTTCCAAAACAGTAAAAATATGTTCAAAGGTAGTAAAATTTAAAGAAAAGCAAGGGAGTGATTATGATGTAAGCAGGGTATTTGTTAACTCAGTGAAATTATACCTTATTGTAAGTTTAACTTGTATTTTCTTGACTACTAATGAAGCTGACTATCTTTTCATTCAGGTTTTCTGTTTTGGGTTTTTTTTTTAACATCTTTATTGGAGTATAATTGCTTTACAATGGTGTATTAGTTTCTGTTTTATAACAAAGTGAATCAGCTATACATACACATATATCCCCATATCTCTTCCCTCTTGGGTCTCCAGGTTTTCTGTTTCATGAAGTGCTTTTCCAAGTATTTAGAATTTTTTTTCTTTGGGTTCTTTGTCTTTTTCTTATTGTGTCTTTATACATTTAGGAATTCTTTGTCAATTTTATGTGTACTCCATAGCTTTATTTTTACTTCCTTAATGATATCTTTGAAGGAAAGTTCTTACTTTTAATGTCATTGAATTTATCAAAAAATTTTTTTGCTTTTTCTCTTTTGTATTCTATTCTTCACACAGCAGTTAGTATGTTTTTTTAAAAACACACGCCAGAATTTATCATTTCCCTGCTTAAAAGCCTCAATTACTTTTCATTGCTTTTAGAATAAATCTGATTTAAACATATCTAAAAGGACCTAAAGATTCTGCATGCTGCCTGCTTCTCTGGCCTTATTTTTTACTACTCACCCTATTGTTCATTGTATTTCAACCACACTGAGCCTCCTTCTGCCACTCTTCTTCCCTTTCTCTGGAAAATTCTCCCTTGAGATAGTTTTATGTCTGGCTTATCAATCTTGGGTCTCAGCTAAAGTATCTTAGACTGGCTTTCTCTGATCACTACATCAAATAGCTCCCCACCCTCCAGTTACTCTCTCTTCAGTACTCGCTCTTATTCATCACTCTTTTCAAAGTCTGGTATTTTCTTATAAATTTGTTGATTCTGTTCTCTTCCCCCACCCCCTATTAACATATATTCATAAAAAAGGGATCTTATCACTTTTATTCATTCTGTATCTCCTGTGCCTAGAATTGTGTGTAACATAGGCACTCAGTAACTAAATAATCTATGAATGTCATCTGTCCCCAGATTATTTTTCAAAAAGTAATCTAACTCTATTTGGATCATTCTTTTGAATATTTATAAGAAAGAAAAAGACTCATGGCCCTTTCCCAAAGTGCTGATCTCTAGTCATGTCACTTTCTTATTCTTTGAAAATTTCATACCTTCCTTTGTCTCCTCAAGCCTCTCTTCCCCAACCCTGTTCTTTATCCCTTCATACTCATTAGATGACCATGTCTCATATTTCAAAGGAGATAGAAGCTATCAGATGAGAATTATCTGAAATTTCTATCACCAGTTCTATAAACCATCTTATATCTTCACCCATCTTCTCTTTCCTTCCTGTAACTAAGGAAGTAGTTTCCTTTTGTCAAGGTCTCTCTATCTGTGATCTGGATTCCATTTACTTCTGCTTTCTCAGGGACCTCACTGCATCAATTACTTCACCCCTTTCTTGTATCTTCAACTATTCTGGGTCAACTGGAGGTTTTGCATCGATGTCATACATACTCAATTCTCTCCTGTTGAAACAAGTAAAAGCTCTCTCTGGATCCTTTCTCTTTTCTGCTATGCCCCTTCCCACTTACCTCCCGTTCACTTCTCAGTACACTCCACTATACAGCTCTTGCTAATGCTGAAATTGAACTTCATGTTGTTCAATTCCAAGATATTTTTCAGTCCAACTTACTTTAATATGTCATTATCTCCTGCAGTTTACCATTACCTCCATCTTTTCTTTTTGTAGGTGTGTGAGATATAAACAAACCATTCAACACTTCATAAAGTGGGCAGTCTCCATTTGGAGAACTGTACACTCCCTTTATCTCGAAACAAGCTCTTACCTTGCTTTCTTTAACACATTCTCCAGAGTCTATTCCTGTCTCTCTAGCTGCTTCTTTTAAATAGCTATTATCAAGTTAAAAATTGATTATTTCCTGAGGTTTTTCTAATTATTTTCTCTTTGGCTCTACCAAATGAAACTTGATAGAAAAATTGAGCCTAACCTTGTCAGGTAAATCAGTCACATACCTTTGTTCTTTCTGGGAACACAAAGATTAGAGGCTATCATGATATCTAGAGTATGAGGATCCATTCTCTTCAGCACAGTGTCACCTGAAATAAAGACTTACTTGCTTTGTAGATAGTCGCTGTACTGTTCTTCCTTATTCCTAGAACCTTATATTTCTATCCTCTGGCTTACTCTTGACTCATCCATCTACCTTAGAAATAATTTCATAAGAAACCTTCCCTCTCCTCCTCTGCCTGACCTCCCACCACCTACCCATAGGTTGACTACCCTTTTGGGGTAGATCCTATAACATCTCCTATCACATGGTATTGTGATTATTTGTGTCACTGTCTCTCTCACAATAGTCTTATTCATCACAAAGTATACTGCCTTAAGAAATAGCATCTTAATTCTAAGATATCATCAATTGTAAGATCCATAGTCAGTTTTTTCAAGGGAAAAAAAAAATTGCATCCTGAAGGTACTGTAATTTCATTGCTGAACCATAGTGTGATCTTTTCTAAGACATTTAAGTCCAATTTGGGATTGCAAATCACTGAAACAAATTATAAACAGATATGTTTATCTACGGTTAATTTTGCATAACAACATGACAGTTACTTTATTGCTTGAGAACTGGTACGTTTCTTACAATTCTTACAAGTTTTTTACAATCTTAAGTCTAAGTCTACAGTATAAATGTCTATTATAATTAATGATATTCTGAAAGGTTAATGTGAAAGAACTTTAATTTCTTGGAAAAGCAATACTTCCTCTTTAGTTTTTTTGCCATCTTGGACCTTCCTCATTTTTGATATCTCACATTTATAATCACATTTATGGCAGTGTATTATGAATTATTAATGGAAGAGAAGATGTTTTCACAATTTGTTATAGTGTTAGTACATAGTAGTTGCTCAATAAATAAGTTTTAAACAAATAAATGCCTTTGAACTTGGTAAATTAAGGGTATAATCTAAAAGAGAAGAATGAAGATAAGGAAGAATAATTAAGTTCAAACAACCAAGAAGAGAACAAATGCTGGATGATAAAAGATAATTATGTACAAGTCTGGTTTAAAAAAAAATTGTAGTCATGGAGGTATAACAAAGGGAATTAAATTGGCTTTGACTGCAGATTATTTCTCACATAGCTGCTTTTTTTCCCCCCTCTTCTCATCTCAGTTGACTTTTAATGGCACGCAGCTGAGAATATCTTTAAGGATTTTTATATCTATAGAATAGAACACTTTGTAGAAAAACAAATTTGTAGCCTGTCAGATTTGTTTTATCAGATTTTTAAAAACTTTCTACATTCAGATAATTTTTGATACCTGTGAATGTCTTTATAAAGTTCTGTTTTAAAAGTATTACATTTAACAAAAGAAAGATTATAAGAGGCTGTGAAATTTAGACTCTTTAGGCAAACTTCAAGTTATCATGATTGATTTTAATTTGTAAACATATAAAGCGTGTCACAAAAATATAAAAATATCAAGTCAAGGGCTTCCCTGGTGGTGCAGTGGTTGAGAGTCCGCCTGCCGATGCAGGGGACACGGGTTCGTGCCCTGGTCTGGGAAGATCCTACATGCCATGGAGCGGCTGGGCCCATGAGCCATGGCCACTGAGCCTGCAAGTCTGGAGCCTGTGCTCCAAAATGGGAGAGGCCACAACAGTGAGAGGCCCGCATACTGAAAAAAAAAAAAAAAAAAAAAATCAAGTCAATTATTTGATTGTATTATTGCTTTTTATTATTTATGATTCTGCCTGAAACCATATAGTTGCTGCAATAACTTTTTATTTATAATTACTTTAGGAATATTTTGAAAAGAAAAGGTTAAAATCAAAAATGGAATTACTGGGAGTTTCATCCCCTGTCAAAAATTCTGCTGTCAGTTTAGACCTCCTTAACCTGTATATGGTAAATCAGATATCTTGCCAGAAGAAAACACCTGGTAAGTAAGTTTTTCTAATACCATTTTGTTTTGATTCTGATGTGATTATAAGACTTAGTTCTCTAATAAGTGTAATTTTAGAACTCAAAGGATGTGGAAACTAAACTAATTTTAAAACTTGGTTGCCTGGTTAAATAAGGTTTGTTAATTTTTGCTTAAAATATGTTTAATCCATTTATTTTTAGGTTAAGTGTTATATAAAATTAATTTTATAAGGTATGGTTAGACTTATTACAGTGCAGCTGTTTCAGTTATTACATTATTCTGTCTAGGCAGATAGTTATCAAAGTTTAGCTAAAGAGGGCTTCCGTGGTGGCACAGTGGTTGAGAGTCCGCCTGCCAATGCAGGGGACACGGGTTCGTGCCCCGGTCCGGGAAGATCCCACATGTCGCGGAGCGGCTGGGCCCGTGAGCTGTGGCCGCTGAGCCTGCGCGTCTGGAGCCTGTGCTCCGCAACGGGAGAGGCCACAAGAGTGAGAGGCCCGCGTACCGCAAAAAAAAAAAAAAAAAAAAGTTTAGCTAAAGAGAAGGAAATAAATGTATTTACTATCTTATACTATTTAGAGAATTTGTTTGAAAGGAAGAGCTGAAAGGATTTTTGTCAGTTTCCTATCTCGCAATCTGAATAATTTCATAGGCATTCCTGGGGTATTAACTATGGTAGTCTAATACTTCAAAAGTGCATTCCTTTTGGCATGCACTTTGATTCTTTACGTAAATAAAAAGTTTAATCAGAGTATTTTTTTCTCTCTAAAGGGAACTTGTGTCTGATATTTAATTTTTAAAATAAATGCTAAAATGAGAGCTTAAAGAAGTAAGAGAGTTCATAAATGATGGATAGAAATTGATCATATTGTTCTTAGTATCCCCTCTTTTCCTTTCTCTGCCATTTTTGTTTCTCCCTCCACAGATGGCAGTTTACACAAGTAAAAAACTTTTACTGTAGTAAAAGTAAATACATTATTCATGGACTTTGGGAATAAAAGCTTTTGTTGTAAATCTGTCTGTTGAATTTACCTTTTATTTTCTTCACTTATATAATACAGTGTTATCAACTATAGTCACCACATTTTACACTAGATCTTCAGACCTTAATCATCATACAGTTCAAAGTTTGTACCCTTTTACCAGCCTCTCCCTATTTCCCCTACTCTCCAATCCCCAGCCCCTGGAAACCACTTTTCTACTCCGTGTTTCTATGAATTTGACATTTTTTTTTTAATACTCTACATGTAAGTGATTCTACATTTTTTTTTAAGATTCTACAGTGCACAAGGGTTCCCTTTTCTCCACATTCTTGTCAACACTTGTTATCTCTTCTCTTTTTGATAATAGTCCTTCTGACATGTATGAGAAGATGTCTTATTGTGGTTTTGATTTGCATTTCCCTGATGATTAGTGATGTTGAGCACCTGTTGGCCATTTGTATGTCTTTGGAAAAATGTCTATTCAGGTCCTCTGCCCATTTTTAAGTTAGATTGTTTATTTTTTTGCTAATGACTTATGTGAGTTCTTTATATATGGTGGATATTAACCCCTTATTAGATACATGATTTGCAAATATTTTCTCCCATTCCATAGGTTGCCTTTTCATTTTGTTGATGGTTTCTTTTGCTGTGCAGTAGCTTTTTAGTTTAATATAGTCTCACTTGTTTATATTTGCTTTAGTTGCCTTTGTTTTGCTGTCAAATCCAAAAAATCATTGCCAAGATGGATGTCAAGGAGCTTAACCTTTATGTTTTCTTCTAGGAGTTTTATGGTTTCGAGTCTTATACTTTTCACTTTTTTTTTTTTTGGCCACGCTATGTGGCATGCGGGATCTTAGTTCCCAGACCAGGGATCAAACCCTTGCCCCCTGCACTGGGAGTGTGGAGTCTTAACCACTGGAACGCCAGGGAAGTCCCTCGGGTCTTATAATTAAGGCTTTAATCCATTTTGAGTTGATTTTTGTGTATGGTGTAAGATAAGGTTCCAGTTTTGTTCTCTTGCATGTGCTGTCTGATGATGAATTTATCTTTATGTATTTCCTTTCTCCCTTACTTTCTTTTCACTTATGCATTCAACATATGTTTACTGAATACCTACCATAAGTATTGTGTTGGATGCTGGGAATAGAATAGGAAGTGACAAGTTTGGGACATGATACCCCAAAATATGGCACCTTGGCATTTTGAATATTTTAAACTGAAGGAATTTGAGAAGCAGCATGTGCAGGAAGGATTCTCATGTGAGAGGTACCCTATACCTGGAGGAAAGGAACATCTTTATCTCCAAGACAGAGGGGCACTGAGAGGAATCTAAATGAACGGGACTGCTGTTTCCCCCAGTTTACTACACTTTGCTCATACCCTGTTTTTGTCCTGTCACATTCTTTATGACTTTCCATTGTTCGTCAAACCTAGCATTAAAATGCTCAGGTTTAAACACTTCTTTGGGTCTTCATTTTCTTTTTGAAGTTTTCTATGTAAAACCTATATTAAGTAAATTTGAATGTTTTCCTCTTGTTAATCCCTGTTTTGTTACAGGGGCCCCAGCTGGGAGTTTAGAAAGGTAGAAGATAGAGATATTTCTACTCTCCTACGAAAGCAAGACTTTATTAGTGAGGACTCATGGCTGCAAACAACAGACATTTAAAAATATATACTTACTTAATGTTGTGAACTGAATGTTTGTGTCCCCCCCCCCTCCCAAACTCATATGTTGAAATCTTAATCCCTAATGTTCAGGAGGGACATTTAGGAAGTGATAATGTCATGAGGGTGGAGCCCTCATGGATAGCCTTGTACCCTTATTAAAGAGACCCAGAGAGCTCTCTTTCCCTTTCTACCATCTGAAGGCACAGTGAGAAGATGGCTGTCTGTGAAACAGGAAGCAGGCCCTCACCAGACACCACATCTGCCAGCACCCTGATCTTGGACTTCGCAGCCTCCAGACTGAGAACTAAATTTCTGTTGTTTATAATCCACCCAGACTATGGTATTCTGTTACAGCAGCCTTGAAGGGACCAAGGCACTTAACTAAAAGGAAGGGCTGTGGTGCAGCCGGGCCTCAGAGACTGCTTGAATCAGGGACTTGAATACAGCCAAGATTCTTTCTCACTTCAGATATTAGCTTCATTCTCTCAGACTGTCTTCATCATTGAGGCTTAAAACATTATCTTAGGGGCTTCCCTGGTGGCGCAGTGGTTGAGAGTCCGCCTGCTGATGCAGGGGACCCGGGTTCGTGCCCCGGTCTGAGAGGATCCCACATGCTGCAGAGCGGCTGGGCCCATGAGCCATGGCTGCTGAGCCTGTGCGTCCAGAGCCTGTGCTCCGCAACAGGAGAGGCCACAGCAGTGAGAGGCCCGTGTACCGCAAAAACAAACAAACAAAAAAAACACATTACCTTAAAAAACTAATATTGCTCATCTCTCCTAGTTTTGCTACCAGGGAAATACTGAGATCTGTTTCTCTGGTTCTGAACTTTAAAAAATTCCACTGGAGGGATGTTGCCTTGCCCTACTGGTGCCAGGGCCCAGCACTGGAACAATTACTTATTTTTTTAACTTTTTATTTTATACTGGAGTATAGCTGATTAACAATGATGTGACAGTTTCAGGTGCACAGCAAAGCGATTCAAACCTACATATATATGTATCCATTCTCTCCCAGGCTCCCGTCCCATCCACGCTGCCATGGAACAATTACTTATAACCAGAGGGAACAATTATTAATTCTTCTTGGGTCAGATGGGTACCCATTAATTTTTCCAGAAAGGCAGGGTTTTATAACACAGAAAGTCTCCACTAGAACTACATAGTTGGTGCATGTGTAAAAGCATTTCACAGAAGAGTTGTCAAAAGTACTGAACAGACAAAATAGAGACTTCTATAAAGAGAGACAAGGATTCTGCTCTATAAAGTTTAAAAATCTAGTGAGGGAAATAGAGTTAATCAAGTACTGCAAACTATGGTAAGTGCTATAATAGAGAACTTATATAGCTTTATGGGAATGTATCAGACAACATCTGATATAGTCTGGGCATCAGGGAAGTCTTGGAGGAAGTAAAAAGTAGAAGTGAGTAGAGCCCCTTTCACAAGGAATATATAAGATGATGAAGAAAAAGAGATGATTTGACTTACTGTGATAGTATTGTAATGACTTCTAGCATATATATCAATAGAATATAGGTGGTTTTCGGTAAATTTCTAAAATGTACATTTATTTAATGAACATAGTATATCAAACAACGCTTTTAAAAGATTTTATTATTCTTATAGATTTTTATAAATTGTAATTTTTTTCATTATAGAAACTGTGAGAAAACCAATCCACATGAATATGAATAGAGACATAAAAATGCCCCTAAGAAAGCATGATATAGAGCTTCCAATGTCGCCTCCCTGTGTACCATCTAACCTCTGCATTGATGATGTAGAAAACAAGTAGGTTTTAGCTAAGTTGTATATTATTAGGTATTTAAAATGGGTCATTATTAACACTCATTTATTCATTGTAAAATGTACAAAGGATTTATCCTTCTAAGCTTCAGTTTTTATTTGTTCGGCTGTTATAATATTATTAAACTATTAAGACCTTTATCAAATGACCAAATGTCCACACTAAGTTTTTGTACACAGTTTCACTTTCTTTATCATAAAAATGTCTCTCTTGTAATAATATAATTTTTAGAAAACTCAGTAATATTATAACCCTGGAATGAAGAGAGTTACTTAGAGTTCCATATGTTTTCGAGTATTTGTGTAGAACAGTGTGAATTTTAAATAGATATAAAAAGATGGTCAATTTTATTGCCAGCTCTATTTTTAACCTTAAAATTTTATTTTCGTTAGTATATACTATCAAAGACTAAGCAGCAAGGAAGAATTTGATCCAGTTCAGGTGAGTTGTTTTTTTTTTTTTTGACAATTGTGACATGCCACCAAATGATATAAATTTTTCAAATACTGGAGAAAATTATAGTCCTTAAAATTATTCTTTTAAAAGTTTTTAATGTAAGGAACCTATACATTAAAATATTTTAACTGATTGCTTATGAGAAACAATTTGGAGTTTTGGTAAAGTAGACTAGGCCTACGCGTGCATAACATTTGATTCTGCTTGTTACTGACAAACTGCAAAGGATAATTCATTAGGAGATTCCTACTTTGGGTTCATGTGATCATTGAGCAATTCATCTCTTCAAACATAGTGATCAGATTATTTTATTTTACATCAAATTGTGATTTTCAATATTCACATTGTTTCTAAGATTATTTTTTAAAGTATTGCAAATGATTTTTTTTAGCAAATAATTTTTAATTTAAACATTTTTTTTTAAATTGAAGTATAGTTGATTTGCATGTCATGTTAGTTTCAGGTGTACAACACAGTGATTCAGTTATATATATATATATATATATGTATGTATGTATGTGTATATATATATATATATATTCTCTTTCAGATTCTTTTCCTTTATAGGTTATTACAAAATATTGAGTGTATTTTTCTGTGCTATACAGTAGGACTTGTTGATTATCCATTCTGTATATACTAGTGTGTATACATTAATTCCAACTTCTTAATTTATTCCCCCCTCCCTTTCCACTTTGGTAACTGTAAGTTTGTTTTCTATGTCTGTGGGTCTATTTCTGTTTTGTAGATAAGTTCATTTGTATCTTTTTTTTTATTCCACATATAAGCTATATCATATGATATTTGTCTCTCTCTGCCTGACTTCACTTAGTCTGGTAGTCTCTAGGTCTATCCATGTTGCTGCAAAAGACATTATTTCATTCTTTTTTATGGATGAGTAATACTCCATTGTAACTATAAACCACATCTTCTTTATCCATTTATCTATTCGTAGACATTTAGGTCTGCTTCCACATCTCAGCTATTATAAATAGTGCTGCAAAGAACATTTGGGTGTATTTATCTTTTCGGATTATGGTTTTCCCCAGATATATGCCCAGGAGTAGGATTGCAGGATCATCTGGTAGCTCTATTTTTAGTTTTTAAGGAACCTTCATACTGTTCTCCAAAGTGGCTGTATCAGTTTACATTCCAACCAACAGTGTGTAGGAGGGTTCCCTTTTCTCCACACCCTCTCCAGCATTTATTGTTTGTAGACTTTTTAATGGCCATTCTGACTGGTGTTGGGGTGATGCCTCATTGTAGTTTTGATTTTCATTTCTCAAATAATTAGCAATGTTGAGCATCTTTTCATGTGTCTTTTGTCTACCTGTATGTCTTCTTTGGAGAAATGTCTATTTAGATCTACTACCCAGTTTTTGATAGGTTATTTGTTTTTTTGCTGTTGAGCTGTATAAGCTGTTTGTATATTTTGGAAATTAATCCCTTATCAGTCTCATCACTTGCAAATATTTTCTCCCATTCTGTAGGTTGTCTTTTGATTTTTGTATGGTTTCCTTTGCTGCAAAAGCGTTTAAGTTTAATTAGATCCCATTTGTTTATTTTTGTTTTTATTTCCATTATTCCAAGAGATGGATCCAAAAAGATATCGCTGTGATTTATGTCAAAGAGTGTTCTGCCTATGTTTTCCTCTAGGAGTTTTATAGTATCCAATCTTACATTTAGGTCTTTAATCCATTTTGAGTTTATTTTTTACATTGTATTAGAGAATGTTGTAATTTCATTCTTTTACATGTAGCTGTCCAGGTTCCCCAGCACCACTTACTGAAGAAACTGTCTTTTCTCCATTGTATATTCTTGCCTCCTTTATCATAGATTAATTAGCCATAGGTTCCTGGGCTTTCTATCCTGTTCCATTGATCTATATGTCTGTTTTTGTACCAGTACCATACGTTTTGAATACTGTAGCTTTGTAGTCTGAAGTCAGGGAGACTGATTACTCCAGCTCTGTTTTTCTTTCTCAAGATTGCTTTGGCTATTTGGGGTCTTTTGTGTTTCCATACAAATTTTTAAAAATTTTGTTCTAATTCTGTGAAAAATTCCATTGGTAATTTGGTAGGGCTGCCATTGAATCTGTAGATTGCCTTGGACAGTGCAGTCATTTTAACAACATTAATTCTTCCAATCCAGGAACACAGTGTAATCTTTCCAACTGTTTGTGTCACCTTCAGTTTCTTTCATCAGTGTCTTATAGTTTTCAGAGTACAGGTCTTTTGCCTTCTTAGGTAGGTTTATTCCTAGATATTTTAATCTTTGTGATGCAATGGTACATGGGATTGTTTCCTTAATTTCTCTTTCTGATCTTTCATTGTTAGCATATAGAAATGGAACAGATTTCTATATATTAATTTTGTATCCTGCAACTTTACCGAATTCACTGATGATCTCTAGTAGTTTTTGGGTAGCATCTTTAGGATTTTCTATGTATAGTATCATGTCATGTGCAGTGACAGTTTTACTTTCTGTTTTCCAGTTTGGATTCCTTTTATTTCTTTTTCTTCTCTGATTGCCATGGCTAGGACTTCTAAAACTGTGTTGAATAAATATCATATGATATAGCTTATGTTTGGAACTTTTAAAAAAAGACAGAAACTGTGTCCACAAGAGTGGACATTCTTGTCTTGTTCCTGATCTTAGAGGAAATGCTTTCAGCTTTTCACTGTTGAGTATGATGTTATCTGTGGGTTTGTCATATATGGCCATTATTATGTTGAGGTATGTTCCCTCTATGACCACTTTCTGGAGAGTTTTTATCATCAAGGGATGTTGAATTTTATCAAAAGCTTTTTCTGTATTTATTGAGATGATCATATGGTTTTTATTCTTCAGTTTGTTAATGTGGTGTATCACGCTGATTAATTTGTGGATATTGAAAAATCCTTGCATCCCTGGTATAAATCCCGCTTGATCATGGTGTATGATCCTTTTAATGTATTGTTGGTTTCGATTTGCCAATATTTTGTTGAGGATTTTTGTATCTAAGTTCATCAGTGATATTGGCCTGTAATTTTCTTTTTTGAAGGTGTCTTTGTCTGGTTTCTGTATCAGGGTGATGGTGGCCTCATAGAATGATTTCGAAGTGTTCCTTTCTCTGCAATTTTTTGGAATAGTTTCGGAAGGGTAGATGTTAACTCTTCTCTAAATATTTGGCAGAATTCTCCTGTTAAGTCATCTGGTCCTGGACTTTTGTTTGTTGGGAGTTTTTAAATCACAGATTCAATTTCAGTACTTATGATTGGTCTGTCATATTTTCTATTTCTTCTTGGTTCAGTCTTGGAAGATTGTACCTGTCTAAGAATTTGTACATTCCTTCTAGGTTGTCCATTTTCTTGGCATATAGTTGTTTGTAGCAGTCTCTTATGGTCCTTTGTATTTCTGTGGTGTTGTTTGTAACTTCTTTTTCATTGCTAATTTTATTGCTTTGGGTGCCCTCCCCTTTTTCTTTATGAGTCTGGCTAAAGGTTTATCAATTTTGTTTATCTTTTCAAAGGACCAGCTTTTAATTTCATTGATCTTTTCTATTGTTTCCTTGGTCTCTATCCCATTTATTTCTGCTCTGATCTTTATGATTTTTTTCCCTTCTACTAACTTTGGGTTTTGTTTGTTCTTCTCTCTTTAGTTGCTTCAGGTGTAAGGTTAGGTTGTTTGAGGTTTTTCTTGTTTTCTGAGGTAAACTTGTATCACTATAAACTTCCCTCTTAGAACTACTTTTAGCAAATAAAATTTTAATCAATTAGAAAATGCACAGATTGTGATTAAAGCTTGAAATATTAAGGTCTAAGGCTATATTATTCATTACCCTTTCTTTCCTTCGAATTGCTAAAGTTATACTAGAGAAAGATAACTGTGATACTAAAATCTCTTGGAAATCTTTTCACCTGTAATGTGGGTTAATGAAACTCAGGTTTCCCATCTTTAGGAGACGGCATGTAGGAGAATGGGGCTTGAGGATGGAGGGGACCAAGTGTGATAAAGGCAAATGAAAAGGAGCTCTTAAGTATAATCTTAGTTGACAACCTCTCTTTTCTTAATAAGTCTTGTCCATTACTGATGGGCTTGCCTTTCCTTGGGACTTTTTCTGCAACCCATGATCTTTTTGCACTTCTATTTTCACTTTCATCTTCTCTGGTTTTTACATTTTGGCAAACCAAATTATTGTATCTTCTTTCATATAGTCATCACAAGTCATGGACTCATATAGAATGTTTGGACCTCAATTCAACAGAACAGAAAACTGCAGTTTCACTCCACCATCTTTTTCAGCTGAATTATCTTCCAATAGAAATATTACAAAACTAAATTTCATTCCCAGAATAGCACCTAGTCTTCAGAAAGTTGCATATGAAGAGAAGCAGAATGAACAGATATCTTTGGATCACGAGTTCTTAGCATTTTGATATTATTATATTTTTATGATATATTCCTTTCTCTTTTTATAGATTTAAAAATATTAGTTGCGAATTGCTATAGATATAGCTAAAATAAGTGTAATAGTTCCTCAAAGGTCAAAAACTTAATTCTCTGCACTGTAGAAGATTATGAATCCAAAAACTGGAGTGTTCTTTAAAAATCTTTGAAAAGAATCATTTTTTATAAAATTGATAGTGAAATTGAAAATCGTTCAGTGTGTTATATAGTAGTATGATTGTAATCACAGTAAATATCTAGTTGGTGATGTAATGGTGGCCCGGTAGACATGTTATGGAAAGGCTCTTGTGAATAGGAGTACATAATCTCAGTGATATCATAGTAGCCTGTTAAAGTATGAGTTGTGATGGCTTGATTCTTTTTATGATTTGTCAGATAACAACGTTATATGCACTTCAATTATAATTATACAAATATATTTATATAGAGATGTGTAGTGCTAAAATATTGTTCAATCATTGTGTGCTCTAAAGTAAAAATATGAAAATGTCCAAAATTTAAAATTCTGAAATATATCTGCCATAGAACATCAAGAAATGATTTTTTATTAAATTTATATAGAGTTTAAAAATAAAATTATTAAAGATTACTAATGTATAATGATAGGAAAATGGTTGTATAAACAGTCTTATTAATAGGAATATTTAGTTTGAATTTCTCCCATTTTTAGCATGTAGTAGTTTTATGCCATATTTATGTAGTTATTATTTTAAAATTAATTTATAATTATAAATTTATAAATTATAGTTATATATCATGCTATATTATAGTTATATATAATATGTAACATGATTCAATTTTATTAAAGTATGTTTTCTGTTTTTCAGAAGAGAGAAAATGAAGTATTATGTTTCAGTGATATGTGTTAGCCTTATTAATTTGAGCACCCAATAATTTTTGAAAGATGCAGTGAAAAACATCCAAGTACCCATTCAGTTTGTATTTTATAAGACTAAAACTTGCATCCTAGATCAGCTTATAACTCATCCTTATTCTGTTAAATAGTTTATAGGCTAGAGAATGAAATGCTCTGTAATCTCCTACTTACAGACTGCAGGTTAGTGATTATCTCCAGAGGGGTAAATAATGTTATTCTTAATATGACAGAAGAGAAAAAGAGAGTTTAATGTCCCTGTCCAAGGCATATTGTCACATTGTGACCTTTTAATGAAGTATTTAATAGTTCACTTGGAGGGATTTCAAGAAAAGTGAGAAGAATTAAAATGAAATTATATGATAAAAAAGAAATTGAGTTGAAAAAACATTTTAGAAGAAAAACTGGTCTGGGGCTCACTTCTCACTTCCCTAGAAAAGTAGTATTTGAGCTCATATATAATATTCCCTTCTCTTTTGATTTGTTTGTTTGTTTCTCACTTCAAGGGATGCACCTTTGTCTCTGCACCTCTGTCACTGTCTCTCTGAGGCTGAGATGTAAGATGTATTATCATACTTTATTTTCAGCTCTCCCTCACTTCAGACCTTTTTTTTTTTTAAGACTTTCAGTATCTCTTTTTGTCTCCCCCTCTTTTTTTCCTATTTCTGTCACTGATTGTCTTTGGACTTGTCATTTCTATGTTTGATGACTTGTAGATAAATATATACTACAGATATAAACTATTGTTGCTGGATAGGTTAGTGCTGAGCCAATATAATATATTTATATGGTACTTTCCACATTAATAAATGGATTATCTCAACTGCTTTTCACAATAGTCTTCCAACACTTTCTCCATTTTGTACTCAATGATATTGATATTTGGAAATATTAAAGTAGCAGTATAAAATTACTCAGTAAATGGAAAAACTGAGATAAGTATAGCTGTTTTCTTGGGAGAGATAATGTATTTTTTGTCAGAGAAATTTAACTTTTATTTACTCAAGATCCTGGTGTACTGGGTATTTTTTAAATTTTTTTTTTTAATCTCTGAGAAAATGTTTAGCTGACCATAGTATCAACCCTGTTATTTCAATAATTACTCAAATACTGATATTGCTTTCATTGTTATAACAGTATTTATTTTGTTTTCAATTAGGACACAATTACTTTATTTTAGACTAAAATAATACATTTTTGTATATATATGTTCACTTAAATGACATTTGTGATAAATAATTTAACTTGTATATATGTACATTTACCACTTTGTCAGGCTCTTCCTTTCTTTTTGCAGCTCAGTAGTGTTAATTATTCTAATTCCTTGGTTTCTAAATTAAATGAAAGTCAAGATACTTTCAGTCCATCGTATGAAACAGCACAATTTGGACCATTACTTGAAAGATTAAACAGGTAAGCAAAGATGTTGAACATAATAAAGAACCTGTAGCATTCTTTCCTTGAATTATTAATTTGACTTTTAATAGATACAAATATTTTTTGTTAGAAATGTAAGCAGACCTAAATATTACTTCTAGAAAAAAACACTATCAGTAAAATGTAGCATTTCACTAAAACACTTATAAGTAATTATTTTCTAATGTGCACATTTACCTTTCATTTATTTATTTTAAAACATATTTGTGACCAAGGTGTTTTGTACCTGTTTTATAATCTCCATGAATTACTTGTTTCTTTTGCTGTGTTGTATCATATTAATTTCTTTTTCATATTTATGATAGTTGGTCAGTGTCTTATTTTTATTTTCTAGATGTCTATATATAAACCCTAGTTATTTGTTTTAAATCCATTGAACTTGTCAAACCAGTTTGAATTACTCTTGGTAATTGTGGTGAGAAACCTTGACTCTGTAATCCTACCCCAGTCTTCTTCATGTTAGTAAAAGGCAACACTATTTACTCAGCTGCTTAAGCCAAAATAAAAGTTGTCCTCTATTCCTTCCTTTTCTTCATCTTCCAATATACATTTCACCAACAAAGTATTGTCATTTCTGTATTCTGATAAACTTTAAAATTATTTACTTACATTTTCATCTCAAAGGGTTCCATCCCAGTCTAAGCAACCACTGCTTCTTGCCTGGAGAATTGTAATAGCCACAAAACAGTTCTTTTTATTTTCTCTTTGTCCTGAGATAAATTTTTTTTACAACTTTATTAATGTATAATCAACGTACAACAAAGTGAACTTATCTGAAATGTGCACTTCAATAAGTTTTGACCTGTGTTAAAAATAATGAACTTATTTATCATCTCCAGTAGTTTCTTGGGCACCTTTTTAATCGCTTCTTCTGGTCACTTCACATCCCTTACTCCCGTCCCAAGACAACTGCTGATCTGCTTTCTGCCACTATTGATTAGTCTTTAAGTGGCATCATACAGTATGTTCTCCCTTTTTTTTGTTTAGCTTTTTTCATTCAGCATAATTGAGATTCATCTATATTGTTTATTATATATATCAATGTCTGTTTCTTTTTATTGCTGAGTAGTATTCCATTGTATGGACATAGCACAATTTATTCATCTGTTGATGGACATTTGGATGTTTTTCTCCCAGTTTTGGCTATTCCAAGTAAAGCTACTATGAACATTGTTGCTGAAATCTTCGTTTGGACATACGCTTTCATTTATTTTGGGTAAATATCTACAAGTGGAATAGCTGGGTCATATAGTATGTGTATGTTTAACTTTTCAAGAAACTGACAGACTGTTCTCCCAAGTGATTTGTGTCATTTTTACATTCCCATGAGCAATGATTGAGAGTTCCATTTGCAACACATATTTGACAACACTTGGTACAATCAGTTTTTTTAAATTTACACCATTCTAGTCAACATGTAATGGTGTCTCATTGGGGTTTTAATTTTGCATTTCCCTAGTGACTAATGATGTTAGCATCTTTTCATGTGCTTCCTAGCCATTTATGTATCTTTGGTGAAATGCTTACCCTTTTCGTTTTCTTAATGGTGTCTTTTTGACACCAAACTTTTTTACAAAGGTTTTAATTTTGATGAAATCACATTTATTAATTTTTTAATTTATGAATCATGCATATGGTGTCAAAGTTAACAAATCTTTGCCTAAGACAAGGCCAGGAAGATTGTCTCTTATGTTTTCTTCTGTCTTGTAGTTTTCAATCTAATATTTTTTATTTTATTTTATTTTTAAATTTATTTTATTTATTTATTTTTGGCTGTGTTGGGTCTTCATTGCTGTGTGCAGGCTTTCTCTAGTTGTGGCGAGCGGGGGCTACTCTTTGTTGAGGTGCACAGGCTTCTCATTGTGGTGGCTTCTCTTGTTGTGGAGCACAGGCTCTAGGTGCACAGGCTTCAGTAGCTGTGGCACATGGGTTCAGTAGTTGTGGCTTGTGAGCTCTAGAGCACAGGCTTAGTAGTTGTGGCGCATGGGCTTAGTTGCTCCATGGCATATGGGGATCTTCCTGGACCAGGGCTTGAACCCATGTCCCCTGCATTGGCAGGCGGATTCTTAACCCCTGCGCCACCAGGTAAGCCCTCAATCTAATTTTTTTTTTTTTTTTTTTTTTTTTTTTTGCGGTACGCAGGCCTCTCCCGTTGCAGAGCACAGGCTCTGGACACGCAGGCTCAGCGGCCATGGCTCACGGGCCCAGCCGCTCCGCGGCATGTGGAATCCTCCCGGACTGGGACATGAACCCATGTCCCCTGCATCGGCAGGCAGACTCTCAACCAGTGTGCCACCAGGGAAGCCCCTCAATCTAATATTTTTGAGTTAATTTTTATGTATGGTGTGAGGTAAGGATTTAATTTCACCATTTGCATTTGTGGAAAGAGAAGAATAACTTTTCCCCACTGAGTGCTTTGGGACTTTTATTGAAAATTAATTGACCAAAAATGTGTTTTGTTTTCCCTGTAATCTCAATTCTGTTTTATTTATCAATCATGTCTATCTTTGTTTGTCACACTGTATACTAAAGCTTTAGTATAAGTTTTGAAATTGGGACTTGTATTAGTCCTCCAATTTGTTTTTTCAAAAGTGTTTTAGGTTGTCTTAGCCCTTTGCATTTTCATATAAGTTTTAGGATCACCCGGTCAGTTTCTGGGGAAAAAAAAAGTTTAATTGGATTTTTATAGGGATTATGTTGAATCTATAGATCAATTTGGGAGAAATTTTAACATTTTAACAATCAAATTAAACAATTTTAACAAAGTGATTCTTCCAATCCATGAGCATGAAATTTTCCTCCTAATTGATTTTTCTGTATGTCATAGGAGCTTTATTCTTAATAGCCCCAAACTTCAACTAACCCAGAAGTCCATTAATAATAGAATATTATATAATATTCATGTAATGGAATAGTACATGGAAAAGAAAAAGAATGGACTGCTAATATATGTAATAGCAAGCAAGAACATGAATAAATCTCAACACAAAAAGAGAACCATTGTATAATTCAATTTAAATGAAGCTCAAAGACAGGCTAAAATAATGTATAGCAACAGTAATCAGAATGGTGGTTACTTTTGAGAGTTATGGACTTCGAGGGACATGAGAGAGCCTTCCAGTGTGTTTGAAGTGTGATTTTCTTTCTCTCCAGCTTTAATAACATAACTGACAAATAAAAATTATATATATTTAAAGTGTTCACTGTGATGATTTAATATACATACACATTTTGAAATGATTACCACAATCAAGCTAATTAACACATCCATCACCTCACATAGTTATCATTGTTGTATGTGTGGTAAGACCACTTAAGATCTACTCTGTTAACAAATTTCCAGTGTAAATATAGTATTAAGAACTATAGTCACCATGCTGTACACTAGATCCCCAGAACTTATTCATCTTATAACTAGAAATTTGTACCCTTTGACCAATATTTCCCATTTCTCCCACTTCCCAGCCCCTGGCAACCACCATTCTACTCTCTGCGTTTTTGAGTTTGGCTTTTTAGATTCTACATATAAGTAAGATATACAATATTTGTCTTTCTGTGTCTGACTTTTCACTTAGCAAAATATCCTCCATGTTCTTTCATGTTGTCAAAATAGAAGGATTTTCTTTTTTTTTTTTTATTTTGCGGTACGCGGGCCTCTCACCGTTGTGGCCTCTCCTGTTGCGTAGCACAGGCTCCGGATGCGCAGGCTCAGTGGCCATGGCTCACAGGCCCAGCCGCTCCATGGCATATGGGATCTTCCTGGACCGGGGCACAAACCTGTGTCCCCTGCATCAGTAGGTGCAGTCTCCACCACTGCGCCACCAGGGAGGCCCAGGATTTTCTTTTTATGGCTAAATAATATTCTATTTTATTTAATCTTCTTTAATTTTTCTCAGTAATTTACAGTAGTTTTCAGTGTATAAGCCTCATGGTTATATTGTTAAATTTATTCCTACATATTTAATTCACTTTATGTTGTTGTGATTGGAATTATTTTCTTTTTTTTAAGTTTTATTGAAGTATAGTTGGTTTATACTGTGTTAATTTCTACTGTACAGCAAAGTGACTCAGTTATACACACATACATATATATGTATATATATATACAAACACACACATATATATATATATATTCTTTTCCATATTCTTTTCCATTATGGTTTATCACAGGATATTGAATATAGTTCCCTGTTCTGTACAGTAGGACCTTGTTGTTTATCCATCCTATATATAATAGTTTGCATCTACTAATCCCAAACTCCCAATCCTTCCCTCCCCCCAGCAGCCCCTTGGCAACCACAAGTCTGTTCTCTATGTCTGTGAGTCTGTTTCCGTTTCATATATATGTCAATTTGTGTCATATTTTAGATTCCACATATAAGTGATATCATATGGTATGTCTCTCTCTTTCTGACTTACTTCACTTAGTGTGATGATCTCTAGGTCCATCCATGTTGTTGCAAGTGGCATTATTTTATTCTTTTTTATGGCTGACTGATATTCCATTACATATATATCTTAATCCATTCATCCATCAGTGGACATTTAGGTTGTTTCCATGTCTTGGCTATTGTAAATAGTGCTGCTATGAATATAGGGGTGCAGGTATCTTTTTGAATTATAATTTTTTCTGGGTATATGCCAGGAAGTGGGATTGCTAGATCATATGGAAACTCTATTTTTAGGTTTTTTGAGGAACCTCCATACTGTTTTCCAGAGTGGCTGTACCAAATTACATTCCTACCAATAGCGTAGGAGGGTTCCCTTTTCTCCACAACCTCTCCAGCATTTATTTGTAGCCTTTTTAATGATGGCCATTCTGAATGGTGTGAGGTTATACTTCATTGTAGTTTTGATTTGCATTTCACTAAGAATTAGCAACGTTGAGCATATTTTCGTGTGCCTATTGGCCATATGTATGTCTTCTTTGGAGAATTGTCTATTTAGGTCTTCTGCCCATTTTTTGATTGGGTTTTTTTTTGTTGTTACTGAATTGTAGGAGCTGCTTGTATATTTTGGAAATTAAGCCCTTGTCAGTTGTATTATTTGCAAATATTTTCTCCTAATCCATAGTTTGTCTTTTCATTTTGCTTATGGTTTCCTTTGCTGTGCAAAAGCTTACAAGTTTGATTAGGTCCCATTTGTTTATTTTTGCTTTTATTTCTATTGCCTTGGGAGACTGACCTAAGAAAACACTGGTACAATTTATGTCAGAGAATGTTATAACTATGTTCTCTGCTAGGAGTTTTATGGTATCTTGTCTTATATTTAAGTCTTTAAGCCATTTTGAGTTTATTTTTGTGTATGGTGTGAGCGTGTGTTCTAACTTTATTTACATGTGGCTGTCCAAATTTCCCAATACTACTTGCTGAAGAGACTTGTCTTTTATTGTGTATTCTTGCCTCCTTTGTCAAAGATTAATTGTCCATAAGCATGTGGGTTTATTTCTGGGCTCTCTATTCTGTTCCATTGATCCATATGTCTGTTTCTGTGCCAATACCACACTGTTTTGATTACTGTAGCTTTGTAGTATTGTCTGAAGTCTGGGAGGGTCATGTCTCCTGCTCTGTTCTTTTTCCTCAGGATTGTTTTGGCAATTCTGGGTCTCCCATGGTTCCATATAAATTTTAGGATTATTTGTTCTAGTTCTGTGAGAAGTGTCATGGGTAATTTGATAGAGATAACCTTAAATCTGTAGATTGCTTTGAGTAGTGTGGCCATTTTAACAGTATTAATTCTTCCATTCCAAGAACATGGGATATCTTTCCATTTCTTTGCATTATTTTTAAGATTTCCTTTATTAATGTTTTGTAGTTCTCAACATATGTCTTTCACCTCCTTGGTGAGGTTGATTCCTAAGTTTTGTGTTTTTTTTTAATGTGATTTTAAAAGGTATTGATTTTTTTACATTCCCTTTCTGATATTTCATTGTTAGTATAAAGAAATTCAACTGATTTCTGTGTGTTAATCTTGTATCCTGCTACCTTGCTGAATTTATCAATTCTAGTAGTTTTTGTATGGAGTCTTTAGGGTTTTCTATATATAATATCATGGCCATCTGCATATAATGACAATTTTACCTCTTCCCTACCAATGTGAATACCTTTTATTTCTTTTTCTTTTCTGATTGCTGTGGCTAGGACTTCCAGTACTATGTTGAAGAGAAGTGATGAGTGTGGGCATCCTTGTCTTTGTCCACATTTTAGCAGGAAGGCTTTCAGCTTTTCACCATTGAGTATTATATTGGCTGTGGGTTTGTCATAAAAAGCTTTTATTATGTTGAGATATGTTCCCTCTATACCCACTTTCATAAGGGTTTTTATCATTAATGGATGTTGAATTTTATCAGATGCATTTTCTGAATCTATTGAGATGATCATGTGGTTTTTATCTTTTCTTTGGTTGATGTGGTGTATCACATTGATTAATTTGCATATGTTGAACCATCCTTGTGACCCTGGGATGAATCCAACTAGGTCATGGTGTATGATCTTTTTTATGTGTTGTTGGATTTGGTTTGCTAATAATTTGTTGAAAATTTTTGCATCTATAGTCATCAAAGATATTGGCCTGTAATTTTCTTTTTACTAAAAAACCAATGGATCAATGATGAAATCAAGGAAGAAATTTAAAAATGCCTTGAGGCAAATGACAATGAAAACACAACCAAACAAAAATCTATGGGATGCAGTAAAAGCAGTTCTTAAAGGAAAGTTCATAGCAGTACAGGTCTTCTTTAAGAAACAAGACAAATGTCAAATAAACAACCTAACCCAACACCTAAAAAAATTAGAAAAAGAAGAACCAACAAAACCTAAAGTTAGCAGAAGAAAGCAGATAATAAAAATCAGAGAGGAAATAAATAAAATAGAGATTAAAAACAATAGAAAAAAATCAGTATAACCAAGAATTGCTTCTTTGAAAGGGTAAACAAAATTGACAAACCTCTGGCCAGGCTCACGAAGAAAAGAGAGAAAACCCAAATAATGAAAATAAGAAATGAAAGGCGAAATCATAACTGATACCACAGAAATACAAAAATCCATAAGAGATTACTATGAACAATTATATGCCAACAAATTTGACAACCTAGAAGAAATGGACAACTTTCTAGGAACATACAGCTTGTCAAGACTGAGTCAAGAAGAAAATGATAACTTGAACAGACCAATCACTAGAAATGAAATAAAATCTGTAATTAAAAATACAAAAACAAGAAACAACTCCCTACAAACATAAGTCCAGGGCCAGATGGCTTCACAGGTGAATTCTACCAAACATACAAAGAAGAACTTGTACTGATCCTTCTCAAACTCTTCCAAAAGATTGAAGAGGAAGGAACACTCCCAAAGACATTCTATGAAGCCATCACCATCACTCTGATACCAAAACCAGACAAAGACACTACCAGAAAAGAAAATTACAGGCCAATATCTTTGCAATTATTTTGTTAATATTATTTTTGGATTATTCATTGCTAGTATATAGTTATACAATTTTGTATATTGAAATTGTATCCTTTGGCCTTGCTGTATTATTAGTTCTACTAGTAGTTTTATGAGTTCTTTAGGATTTTCACCATATTGGATTATGCTGTCTATAAATATAGATATTTTTACCTTTCCCCTTTCAATCTGAATGCCTTTTGCTTCTTTTTGTTGCCTGAATGCAGTGACTTGAACCTCTAATACAGTGCTGAATAGCAGTGGCAAGAGTGAGCATGTTTACATTGTTTCAAGTCTTAGGGGAAAGCATTTAGCCTTTCACTATTAAGAATGATATTAGCTTTAGGTTTTTGTAGGTGCCCTTTGTCAGGTTGCCCTCTATTCCTAGTTTATTGAAAGTTTTTATCATGGATTTTTGCCAAATGCTCATTCTGTGTCCCTTGAGATTATCATGTAGTTTTTTTTCCTTTATTCTATTAATATATATATTACCTTATTTTCAAATGTTAAACCACCTTGCCTTCCTGTGATAAAGGCTGCTTAATTATGTTACAGAACCCATTTCGTAAAATGCTGGATTTATTTTGCTAATTTTTTAATGATTTTTACATCTATATTCATGAGAAATATTGGTCTGAATTTTTATTTTCTTTTGATGTCTTTGTCTGGCTTTGGTAACAGAGTAATACTTCTGGCTTCATAGAACAAGTTGGAAAGCCTTTCCTCCTCTATTTAATGGAAGAATTTGTGGAGGACTGGTTATTTCTTCTTTACGTATTTTTGCACCTGGCCTTTTCTTAGTGGGAAGACATTTAACTAATAATTCTTTTATTTTTAGTTGTTATAGGTCTAATCAGATTTTAAAATTTCTTCTTGAGTACTTTGTGTTAATGTGTGTTTTTATAGGAATTCATCCATTTCATCTAAGTTGTATAATTTGTTTGCATAAAGTTGTTCATAGTAGTCCCTTGAAGTCCTTTTAATTTCTATAATGTAAGTGTTGATATCCTTGTTTAACCTGTTTAATTCCAGATCTGTGTCTTTTCTACTTTTTTTCTTGGTCAGTATAACTAAAGATTTGCTAATTTTATTTGCTAAGTTTTGAGTTTCATCAGTTTTCTCTATTTTTTTTTCTATTCCATTTCTGCCCTAATGTTTATCATTTTCTTTTTCTACTTACTTTGGATTTAGTTTGGCCTCCTTTTTTTTCTAGTTTCTTAGGGTGTAAGCTTAACTTATTGATTTGATATTTTTCTTCTCTTCTAATATAGACATTTAAATCTGTAAAGCAGTGCTTAGAGGTCAACCAATGATTAGTTGAAGGTTGTGTTTAAACACCTTGAGCTAATAAGACTTCCTCCTGGGCATAAGACCTTATATTCAGCCAGGTATGAGTGGATACCTCACATTCAGCCAGGATGAGTGTTATTTTTCAAAGACATTTTGAAAAATGTCTTTGAGTGACATTGTTTCCAACTAGAAGTTTGCTGTCATTCTTATCTTAATATCTGTGTATATATAATATATAATTTTCTCTGTTTTTAAGATTCTTTTATCGTGGATTCTCTACCAAGATTTTTTACAGTGGATTTCTCTCCATTAGGATTAGGATGTTTGTTTTCTATTTCTTGTATTTGGACTGTGTTGAGCGTCTTGGATCTGTGGACTTCTTATTGTTTTTACAAAATTTGGAAAAAATTCAGTCATTAATTTTTCAAATATTTTTTACATATTTTTTCTGATTGCTCTCTCCTGTGTATGCTCACAGCCTTATACATATTTGCAGCTTTCCAGACCACCAGTGATGGCTGAGAGTTTATGAAAGCGTATTTGTTTTCTAGATCTCTCCATGAAATTTCTTGATCGTTTTTTGCTTTCTCCAAGTATTATAGCCTTAGGCAGCTGCAATGTTAGCCTATTCTGATGGTCTGCCACCAAGATAATGATCGATTTTGACAAATTCCCTGGTCATGGGGCTCCCCCATACCCACCTCCAAACTGCCTAGCCTTGGTAGTGCTACCAGCCGTGGAGCTGGGGATGGAGGGAAACAGCCCAAGGCTAAAACTCCACAGACTCCCACTTTTCCTACTAAGGTTTAGTAGTTTTACCTCCTTCTCAGTTTATTGTATACCTTTGGTCACTCCCCAGATTCTGAAATAGTTTTTTTTGCAAATGTTATTTGGTTCTGTTGTTGCTTAGAGTGGGGAAGAATTTGCCAAGTTTCTCTATCAATTCCAGAGGTTCTGCTCCTCATCGATTAATTTTTTAATGTTAAATCAGTCTTGTGTTCCTGAGATAAACCCCACTTGGTCACAGCATGCTATCCTGGTTATGCATTCTTGGATTTGATTTGCTAAAATTTTGTTAGAAAATTTTGAAAGATATTGTTTTCTAGGTTTCTTTTTATTTTAATATCTTGGTCTGATTTTGATATCAGCCTAATGCCAATGTCATAGAATGAGTTGGGAAGTAACCCCTCCAATGTAATTTTCTGAAAGTTTGTGTAGCTTTGGTATAATTTACTCTTTAAATGTCTGGCACAGTTCATCACTGAGGAGTTCTTTTTGTGGGAATGTTTATTTTTTACTCTAAATTTCATTTCTTACTAGATACAGGCTAGTCAGATTATTTTTAGTGAGATTTGATAATTTGTATTGAATAAAAAAAGTATTCATTTAATCTGTTGTAGAATTTATTGACTTCAAGTTATTCATAATATCCCCTTACAATGCATTTAACATCTTTAACATCTGTAGTGATGTCTTTTCTCTCATTGATAACATCTTCTTTTTTTCTCCTGATTATTCTGATTAGGGACTGGCCAAGTTTACTTATCTTCTAAACGAATTAACTTTCAATTTCACATATTTCTTATTTTTCTAGTATTCATTTCATTGAATTCTGCTTTTATTTCCATTTGTCTATTTAATTTGGATTTAATTTGCTCTTTTTTTTTCTGGTTTCTTAAGGTGAAAGCTGAGGTCATTGAATTGAGACCATTTTTTCTTTTCTGTGTGTGTGTTTGTGTGTGTGTGTGTGTGTGTGTGTGTGTGTGTTTAGTGCTATCAGTTTCCCATTAACCACTGCTTTTGCTATATCCTACAAGTTTGAAATGTTTTGTTTTAATTTTCATTCAGTTAAAAAAATTATAATTTTCCTTTTGATTTCATTTACAATCAATTAATTATTTAGAAGTTTGTTGTTTGGTTCCTAGAAACCTCAAGGCTTTTCTGTTATCTTTCTAAATTAATTATATTGTGGACAAGGCAGATGCTTTATGTGATTTGAATCCTTTCAAATTTATTGAGATGTATTACTGTTAAGAATATCATTTACATTTAATGTGACAATTTATATGGTTGGGTTTAAGTCTGTTCTCTTGCTAGCTGTTTTTTATTTGTCCCATATAATTTTGTTCCCCTTCCCTCTTTTTCTGCCTTTTGAGTATTTTCTATGACTTAATTTATCCCTTTTGTTGGCTTATTAGATATAACTTGTTTTTTGTTTTTCAGTGATTGCTTTAGATTTTATAGTATATATTTAATTTATCATGGACTGTCTTCAAGTTATATTATGCCAATTCAAATATAATATGAGACTTATAATGGTATGCTTCTGTTTCTTTCCTTTAGCCTTTGTGTTGTTGTATTCATACATTTTACTTATATATATGTTATAAATCCATTATTCTTTTTGTTTTAGAGAGTTAAAAAATAAGAAAACAATTTTTTATATTCAGTTCAAATTTATCATTTTTGGTGGTCTTCATTATTTTGTGCAGCTCTAGATTTATATCTGGTGACATCTTCCTTCTGTTTAAAAGACTTTCTTTAACATTTTTTATAGTGTGGGTCTGCTGGTGATTAATTCATCTCGTATATTTTTAAGTCTTTATTGTTCTCTTCTTTTTGAAAAATGTCTTTGAGTACCATTGTTTCCAACTAGAAGTTTGCTGTCATTCTTATCTTAATATCTGTGTATATATAATATACAATTTTCTCTGTTTTTAAGATTTTTCATGGTAGATTCTCTACCACAGATTTTCTACTATGGATTTCTCTCCATTAGGATTCGGATGTTTGTTTCCTATTTCTTGTGTCTGGGCTGTATTGAGCTTCTTGGATCTGTGGACTTACTGTTTTTACAAAATTTGGAAAAAATTCAGTCATTAATTTTTCAAATATTTTTTCTGATTCATCTCCTCTCTTCTTTGGGATCCCAAATAATATGTAAAGTAGTCCAACTGAAGTTTTGTAACAGTTTGCTGATGCTCTATTCATTTTCCATTTTTTCCCTCTCCTTTCATTTTATATATATTGTTAGATTTTCAAATTCACTAATTGTATCTTCTTTGGTATCTAATACTGGTAAATTTATTCAGTGTATTTTTCATCTCTAGAAATATGATTTAACTCTTTATTTTCCTTGTATCTATTCAATATGCTCAGTCTTTCCTTTAGCTTCTTGAATATAGGGAACACAGGATAACTCTCTTAATGTCTTTGTCTATAAATTATATCATTTTGTGTCATTTCTTAGTCTATTTCTACTAACTGATTTTCCTCCTCATTACAGATTGTAACTTTCTGCTTCTTTGCATTCTTGCAAATTTTGTTTAGATTCTATACATTGTGAATTATCTTTTTGGTTTCTGGAAATCTTGTAATCCTATAGATCATCTTAAGCTTAGTTCTGGGATACAGTTCAGTTACTTGGAAGTAGTATGATTTTATTGAGGGTTGCTTTAAACTTTGTTAAGCAGGACCAGATACACCTTCAGTCTGTGGTTAATTTGCCCTCTGCTGAGGCTATACTCTTCTGAGTCCTCTCCAATTTCCTTTGAATTACAAGGTTTTCCACTCTGGTTGATGAGAACACAAAATTTCCCATCTTTGTGTGAGTTCCTGGAATTGTTCCATCTTCTCATGTTGGGTGGTTCTTTTCCCAGCCTTGACTAATTGCTTCATATGTATGTGCTGGTCAGTACTTGGTTAAAGATTTGAGAACTCTCTGTAGATCTCTGGAGCTTCCTTTTTTTGAAACACACTCCTTCATGGTACTCTGCCCTGTGAACTCTATTTTCTATAGTCTCCCTGAACCCCCAGCCCTATTTCCTCAAGAAGGGTAATCTGTGGGCTCTGACTAGGTTTCCCCTCCAAGTATTCAAGTATTCTGTGGCTTGGATACACTCTCAAGGTAGTAAGCTAGGAGCAGTTATAGGAGTCATTTGATTTGTTTTCTCTCTTTCAGGGATCATTATCCTGTTCTACCTGATGGCCCATGTCTGAAAATTATTGTCTCATGTATTTTGTCTAGTTTTTTAATTTGGTCAGTTGGCAGGATAAATCTGGTTCTTTTTACTTCATTTGGGTAGTCAGAAGACCTGAAATTCATAAGCACCCAGCAATCAGACTGATATTTTCCAAGGCAGAAGGCAGTCGATTTTACTTTTGTACTTGGAACCTTTCAATGTTTTTTATTGGTCTTTTCAGAAATAAAGCTCTGCATGATTTTTGGCCCTTTTGTACCTTTTAAGCCTTAAGTCATAAGTTTTCTTTTACTGATTCTAATCTAGCTTTATTCCTCCTCTTTTCATTTCCCAAACATGCTGCAGACCTTGCATTTGTTATTATTCCATTCCCCAGGGTGTGCTTACTCCTTTCTTCACATGTCTAATCATTCTGTACTTTTAGCTTATTTATCACTTCCTTATTAGGGGCTTTCCTGACCAAACTATCTGAAACATGACCTCCAACATGTTATTCCATCACGTGATTTTGTAGCACTTGTAAAGGCACTATAATTATCTTTATTTGTTTAACTATTTATTTCTTTTATTCATTGTACTTATTAATGGCTAATTATCTTATTTGTTTAATATATTTGTTCACTAGAATATAAGCTGTATTGTCTCCTTACCACATAGTAGGCATACATTAAATTTCTGTTGAATACTCTTTATTTAGATAATAAATTTATCACTACTTTTGTACATAATTTTCATGAATTTTATATTTAGCTATAGGAAAAATTAAATTGTTAAAGAAACTGGATGGATTTATCTTAATAAGACTTAAAAATTTTTAGCATCATGTCTCTCATTTGTACAAGTAACAATTCTTCCCAACATTTGGTCCCCAACTCAAATGCCACCTGCCTGATTTTTCTCAATCAAAAGAATTTCTATGTACTATAGTGAAAATTTACTGTAGGATAGCACTTTTCACTTTCTAATTTTTTCTTGCCTCTTCTAGGCTATTTCCTGTGAGCAATGACTGTGCACTCTACACTTCTGTATTGCCCACATCTTTTGAGTTAGTGATTATCCTGAGTCTGAATGCTTAAGATACCCTTTTAAAATGATGATTTACCTTTTGTAGTATGCTTTCTAACTTACTAAGTGCTTTTAAATTTATTTTCTCATTTAGAGTAATAGAAATTTCTCTGGTGTTAATGGTGTATATTATTGCATACTATAGGTTATGCCTTTTGGTAATAACAGAGTAGCATTTTTCTGCCCCAAATACCAATAAGACCCATATTGAGAAATAATGTAGGATCATGATCTGTGTGCATTCATGGACAAAACATCTCTCTCTCCTTAATACCAAACTGAAATATTTTATCTCTCTGTCCCCAACACATGGCGCACTGCCTAGAACAGAGTAGGTGCACTTGCTCATTAAATATTTAATAAATTAATTATAAATAAAATTGGAACTCAATCAGAGTTTCAGCAGTCTATGTTTTTTCTAAATTTCTTTGGTACCTCCAATCTCTGGAACAAAACCAACCCCAAGTAAATTTGTAGATAGTCAAAGGCAACAAAATTCATAATACCTTGATTTCTAATTACTTTCCATGATAACTTTGATTCTTTAATACAAATTGGACATAACTTAGAATTATGATTTATAATAATTTATAATAATTATGCATTAGAAGGGAATTTGCAAGCTATCTGGTCTAGCATTTTCATCTAATCCATCTTATCTCTTGGCTTTATTACTTACGTATGCAGTTGTAGTTATATTGCTCTTCCTTGGGAACTTCAGAGATAGTTTGAGTTCCTTGTTAGGTTGAGAAATATCTGATTTAATGTTCTCATAACAATTTTATTTGACATTTTAACACTAAGGGTAATTATTTTCTCTGAACAGTCTTCAAGGTGTCTTTCTCTGGTTAAATGGAGTGGCATTTATGTACAGTGTTTGCCTAGGTAATTCTCTAGACGTTATTATGGAAGACAGTATAGATTGGTCATATTTTGTTTTGTTAATAAAACAGTAAATTGAACCACATACTGGTTTTTCATGTTGCAGTACTAAACTAAGTGTAGATTATTTTTATACTCACTAAGATATTAGAAGAGGATATTAAACACATTTCCACCCAAAGCAGTATTATTTATTTAAATTTAAAAAATGTAAACATGGTCCACTTAAATGTTAGCAGCTACTCAATATGTTCTGTAAGATTTAACTTCACGTGTTTCTAAATGAGAGTGCTCTATGCTTTTCTTGCTAAATATGTTTTTATTTATCCTAAAGTCCAGAAAATAGAAATTTCCTTACTAGGAGACCTGCTATAGTTGTAGGTGAATATTGTGGAAGCATGGATGAAAGAAGACAGTCAGATTTCATTACTGAAAAAAATTCATTACAACATATTTGGGGAGAAAATAGAAAAAAGTTTTCTAATGAAGATGTGAACCAGCCAACCCCAAGCCTTCTATCAGATAACTGTGACTCTTTTATTAGTGAAAATATGATCAACTTATTAAACATAGATCAACAGAAGATAAAGAAAACCTTTGACAAGTGTTGTTATGACAGTGCAGTCATTAGTTCTGATAAAAACCATTTCACTGATAGATGCATTAGAAGTATTTTTACAGATCCAGAGTTGACTTCTAGTAATTCTACTTTTAATAAATCAAGTTTTCCAGAAAAGTGTCGACCAAACAAGAATTGTCAGAAAGAGTACAACAATAATGAAAGAAATAATTTTAGTACATCTTTTGAGAAGGATTGTTACCCAGCCAACTCTGATAAAAAAGGTTGGTGTTATAGATGGAAAGTGTAATAATCTATTGGGGCTTTTTATTTGTTTGTTTTCAGCTTTAATGAATATCCGTGTGTGTGTGTGTGTGTGTGTGTGTGTGTGTGTGTGTGTGTGTGTTTGGAGGAACATGAAATTAAAAATAGAATGACATTCTATTATATGACATTGTGGACCAGTGGCATCCCTCTATATGGGTCATGCTAATAAGCTTCAAATTAAAAAATAGAAATCGTCTATGCTAAAGTTTTATTTCAATGCATACTTTTATTTTTAAAGGAAAATTTGAAAGTGATTACCAAGAGAAGACATCCCAGAAAAAAAATCAGAAATATTCAGTGAACCATATGTAAGTTTTTAGGTAAATTTGGGGAATGCAAATTGGGATCTAATATAATGCATGTTTAAGGATTAAACTGATACAAAGTGAGGTAGGCATAATGCTGTCTGAGGGTGGGCAGACTGGCCTCAAAAATCAATTGTCAGACCTTGGTAATATCACCCTAGTTGAGAGTTTGGTCCTCATATTCACCAATGCAAAAATATCTTCTTATCTGAATCATAGTGTTAATTAGATATGAGAAAACTGACTTATGTGTTCAGGAAATTTATTTACCCACCAGAATGTCAATTTATTAATTTACAATAAGAAATAGAAAGGTGACATATATAGGAATGCTTACTGGCATAATTTTCTTACTGAATATTTTCTACCTTTTGACAGCTTGCCATGGGAAGGTTGCTTGGTTAATATAGAATCAGAACAAGGGAGTAATAGAATTCAAATGTTAATGGCATAAACAAGCATATCAACAATGTATGGGACTGACATTATAGGAAATTAAAGAAAACTTGTCGTTTCAGAATATACCTAACTTTCTCAGTAATAATTATGATTTAATCACATCTTTGTAATTGAAAATCATGAATTAGAATAGATTTTTATTTTGGAAGTACTTTCTTATGGAAATATGTAAAATATCTATAATACAAAGAATTATTAGATGCCATTTTTATGGCATTGGCACAACAAATTAATTAAAAAATAGATTCACCACTTATTTAATAAAATCAACAACTTAGGTTCTTTGTTGTCAAACCTCCAAATATTCAGAAACTTATGAATGAAAAACAGGATGTTAAAATTTGAATTTTAAAACATATTTTATGAAAGTGATTTAGAACATGGCTTCCAAACCTGTGTGAAGATCCTCATCACTTGAGGGGTTTTTTTTTCCTAATAAATTTATTTATTATTTATTTTTGGCTGCATTGGGTCTTCATTGCTGCACGTGGGCTTTCTCTAGTTGCGGTGAGCAGGGGCTTCTCTTCGTAGCAGTGCGCAGGCTTCTCACTGTGGTGGCTTCTCTTGTTGCAGAGCATGGGCTCTAGGCATGAGGGCTTCAGTAGTTGTGGCTTGTGGGCTCTAAAGCGCAAGCTTAGTAGTTGTGGCGCATGGGTTTAGCTGCTCTGTGGCATGTGGGATCTTCCCAGACCAGGGATCGAACCCATGTCCCCTGCATTGGCAGGTGGATTCTTAACCACTGCGCCACCAGGGAAGCCCAAGGGGTGATTTTAAAATACAAAATATCAAGTTTGACCTACACAAAATAAATAGGCTCCTTAAGATAGAGCTTATGAATCCTTATCTTTTAAAAAACTTCTCTTATAATTCTGATCTTTAACCAACTTTGGGAATCATAATTTAGAACAATAATTTTCAGAGGGAATAAAACACACTCTAATACTGTCTTATTTAAAACCCTTAGGGGTAATATCCCTTTGGAAGAATTGTGTTCTAAGCAATCATGGGACTTCGGAATTGGTGAGGTAAAGTACATCTTACATTATCTTTCCAATTAAGCAAGTTGTATTATCATGTCTTATTTTAGTATTTAAAATTTACTTTGTTTTAAGGTTAGCTCTTTCTGAAAATTTTCTTTTTAGGGTAACTTTTTTTAATATATTTTTTTACTCTGGGGAAATTATAGCTTAGATTGAGAAATTAACAACATTTCAGAAACTGTAATGTGCCTTATTTTAGTCAAACCAATATAGATGCATTTAACGTTCTTTCTCTAAGTCCTATAAAATTTATTCCAAGATGAAATTTCTTTAGGTTTAATTGCATTACAGGTGAAAATAGTTATATATTTAAGAATACTAAAACATATATAAACACTGGTTACCTAAGTTGTAATTCCTGCTCATAATAAGGGTGTATGATTCAGTCATTCAAAAAACAATACACGTTCTTTTCAAAAGCGCATGGGACATTCTCTAGGATAGGTCACATACTAGGACACGAAACAATAAACAGTTAAGGAACAAGCACAAAGATGTAAAATATAGCATAAAAAACCCACAAAATGTAAGAGAAGGGAGTAAAAAATGTAGATATTTTAAAATGTGTTTGAAATTAAATGACTATCAGTTTAAAACAAGTACAGTAAGTCCCCTACATATGAACCTTCAAGTTGAGAACATTCAAAGATGGAAATATGCATTCACATGTCCAATCACATAAATTAATTCATGTGTCTGGCATACATTGTTACATGTATGCGTCTTCTAAAAGTGGTTGTGCTTTTGTGTACTTTACAGTATGGTATAGAGTATAGTAGTACAGTATCTTTATTTCAAGCCCAGGCTGTCTGGAAGCAAGCATAAAAGCAGTGGTGATGTAGCAGGTACTGCTAAGAGGCACCAATTGATAACAATAGAATTGAAAGCCCAGAGAAAGGATGAAGAGAGAAAAGAGGAAGAAGTAACTGAAGAACCAAAGAGATTCACAATGCAGGAAATTTGGTAAGGGGGTTTTCTTCATTTGAGGAGGCACTGTTAGTTTTTGAGGCACAGGACCCAAACTTAGTACATGAAAGTTGCAGCAGCCGTTCAGAATGCAATCCAGTGCTACTGTGTCATCTATGATGAGAAAAAAAGAGCTACTACCCCCCAGAAATCACTGGGTCTTTTGTTTAAGAGGGTAGATAGAATTGAATCCAGCAAGGAACCAGAACTTTTGTCATCAATGTCAGGCGTGTATAAAATTGCAGCTTGCCCTCCATCTCTCATTGCTGATGATCCTTCAGCTGTACCATCTCCCACCTCCTCTCCCTCCTCCAGTCAGTAATTATTCTTGCCTGTTCACTCGATACCAGCCCCTGTATGCCAGCTGTTTCACTGTACTACTGTACTTTTCAAGGTACTGTACTGTAAGATTAAAAATATTTACTTTTGTGTTTGTTTGCTTTTTATGTATTATTTGTATGAAAAGTTTCATAAACCTATTACAGTACAGTACTATATAGCTGATTGTGTTAGTTGGGTACCCAGGCTAACTTTGTTGAACTTACAAATTGGACTTATGAACGTGCTCTCAGAACAGAACTCATTCGTCTGTAGGGGACTTACTGTAGATATAATTATGGGTCAACATATGTGATCCTCGTGGAAACCACAAGTCAAAAGCCTATAATAGCTACACAAAAAGCAAATAGCAAGGAAACCAAGGAATTACTAAAGAAACTCATGAAACCACAATGGTAGAAACAAAAAGAAAAAATGAACAGAGAATAACTACAGAAACAACTGGAAAACAAGTGATAAAGTGGCCATAAGTACATATCTATCAATAATTACTTTAAATGTCAGTGTTTGATCAAAAGACATGGGGTGGCTGATTGGGTAAAAACCAAGACCCTCAATATGCTGCTTACAGGAGGCTTTAGGGCAAAAGACACATACAGAATAAAAGTGAGGGGATGGAAAATGATATTTCATGCAAATGGAAACAACGAGAAAGTGGGAGTAGCAATACTCATATCAGACAAAAGAGACTTCACAACAAAGGATATGACAAAAGACAAAGAAGGGTATTATATAATGATAAAGGGATCAAACAAGAAGAGGATATTATACTTGTTAACATATTTGTACCCAAAACAGGAGCACCTAAATATATAAATCAAATACTAACACTTAAAGAAAGAAAGGAACAATAATATAATAATAGTAGGGGACTTTAACACCTAACTGACATCAATGGACAGATTATCCATACAGAAAATCAATAAAGGAAGAGTGGTCTTAAGGACACACTAGACCAGTTAAACTTAGTAGATATCTATGGGACAGTACATCCAAAAACAACAGAATACACATTCCTTTCAATTGAACACAGAACATTCTCCAGGATAGATCACATACTAGACCACAAAACAAGCCTCAGCAAATTTAAGAGGATAGAAATTGCATCAAGCATTTTTTTCAGAACACAACTGTATGAAACTAGAAATCAACTACAGAAAGAAAAATGGGAAAAGAACAAACACATGAAGGCTAAATGACATGCTACTGAAAAGCAAATGGATCAACAATGAAATCAAAAAGGAAATCAGAAAGTACCTTGAGACAAATAAAAATGGAAACAAAACTTTTCAAAATACATGGGATATTGCAAAGTCAGTTCTAAGAAGGAAGTTTATAGTGATATAGGACTTCCTCAGGAAACAAGAAAAATCTCAAACAGCCTACCACCTAAAAGAATTAGAAAAAGAAAAACAGAGATCAAAGTCAGCAGAAAGAAGGAAATAATAAAGATCAGAGAGGAAATAGAGATAAAAAACAATGGAGGGCTTCCCTGATGGCGCAGTGGTTGAGAGTCCGCTTGCCGATGCAGGGGACGCGGGTTCGTGCCCCAGTCTGGGAAGATCCCACATGCCGCAGAGCAGCTGGGCCCGTGAGCCATGGCCGCTGAGCCTGCGTGTCTGGAGCCTGTGCTCCGCAACGGGAGAGGCCACAACAGTGAGAGGCCCGCATACCGCAAGAACAAAAACAAAAACAAAAACAATGGAAAAGATCAATTAAACTAAGAGCTATTTTTCTGAAAAGATAAACAAAATTGATAAACATTTAGCTGGGTTCACCAAGAAGAAAAGAGAGAAGACTGAAATAAACAAAATAAGAAATGAAATAGGAGAAATAAAAACTGATACCACAGAGATATAAAGAAATAATAGAATTCTCTGAACAGTTATATGCCAACAAATTGGACAACCTTGAAGAAAGGACAAATTTCTAGAAACATACAGCCTGCCAAGACTGAGTCCAGAAGAAACAACTTTAACAGACCAATCACTAGTAGTGAAATAAAATCTTTAACTTGAAAAACTCCCTACAAATAAAAGTCCAGGGCAAGATGGCTTCACAGAGGAATTTTACCAAACATATGAAGAAGAACTAATACTTATCCTTCTCAAACTATTCCAAAAAATGGAAGAGTAGGTAACACTCCCCAATTCATTCTACAAGGCCACCATTACACTGATGCCAAAACCAGACAAAGACAGTACGAAAAAGAAAATTACAGGCCAAATATATACATATATATATATATATTTTTTTTTTTTTTTTTTTTTTTTTTTGCGGTACGCAGGCCTCTCACTGTTGTGGCCTCTCCCATTGCGGAGCACAGGCTCTGGACGCACAGGCTCAGCGGCCATGGATCATGGGCCTAGCCACTCCTCAGCATGTGGGATCTTCCTGGACCAGGGCACAAACCCGTGTCCCCTGCATCGGCAGGTGGACTCTCAACCACTGTGCCACCAGGGAAGCCCAGGCCAAATATTTTTGATGAATATAGACAGCAGAATCCTCAACACAATATTAGCAAGCCAAATCCAACAATATATAAACAGGATCATACACCATAATCAAGTTGGATTCATTCCAGGGTCAAAAGGATGGTTCAACATTTGCAAATCAACCAGTGTGGTATATCACATTAGCAAAAGGAAAGATAAAAATCACATGATCTCAATATATGCAGAAAAAGCATTTGATAAAATTCAACATCCATTCATGGTAAAAACTCTCATCAAAGTGGGTATAGAGGGAAAATATTTCAACATAATAAAGTCTATTTGTGACAAACCTATGGCCAATGTAATACTCAATGGTGAAAAATTGAAAGCCATCTCACTAAATTCAGGAACAAGTTAAGGATGTTCACTCTTGCTCCTTTGATTTACCATAGTACTGGAAGCCCTAGCCACAGAAATCAGATGAGAAAAATAAATGAAAGTTATCCAAATTGGAAGGAAAGAGGTAAAATGGTCATTAGTTGCAGATGACATGATACTTTATATAGAGAACCCTAAAGTCTCACACAAAAACTACCAGAACTAATAAATGAATGCAGCAAGGTAGCAGGATACAAGAGAAAGTTTTTTAAAATCCCATTTAAAAATCACACCAAAAAGAATAAAATACCTAGGAATAAACTTAAGAAGATGAGAAACCTATACTCTGAAAGCTATAAAACATTGATGAAGGAAATTGAACATGATACAAAGAAATGGAAAGGTATCACATTTGTGGCTTTGAAGAATTAATATTGTTAAAATGGCCATACCACCCAAAGCAATCTATAGATTTCATGTAATCTCTATCAAACACTCATGACATTTTTCACAGGACTAGACCAAATAATCCTAAAATTTATATGGAACCAGAGAAGACCCTGAGTTGCCAAAGCACTCTTGAGAAAAAGAACAAAGCCAGAGGAATTACCCTCTCAGACTTCAGAGAATAAAACAAAACTGAAGTATTCAAAACAGCATGGTACTGGCACAAAAACAGACACATAGATAAATGGAACAGAATAGAGAGCCCAGAAAGAAACCCACAGAACTGTGGTAAATTAATCTATGACAGAAGAGGCAAGAATATACAATGGAGAAATGAAAGTCTCTTCAACAAGTGGTGCTGGCCAAACTAGACAGCTACACGTAAAATAATGAGATTAGAACATTTCCTCACACCATATTCAAAAATAAACTCAAAATGGTTTAAGACCTAAATATAAGACATGAAACAATAAAACTCCTAGAAGAGAACATAGGCAGAATACCCTTTGACATAAATTGTAGCAATATTTTGGGGGGTTTGTCTCCTAAGGCAAAAGAAATAAAATCAACAATAAATAAATGGGACCTAATTAAATTTAAAAGCTTTTCCACAGCAAATAAAACCATAGGCAAAGTGAAAAGCCAACCAGCAGAATGGGAAAAAATATTTAGAAATGATGCAGTCAACAAGGGATTAATATCAAAAAATACATAAACAGCTCATACAGCTCAATATCAAAAAAACCAAATAACCAATCAAAAAATGATCAAAGACCTGAACAGACTTTTTCTTCAAAGAAGACATACAGATGGCCAACAGGCCCATGAAAAGATGCTCAACATCACTAATTATTAGAGAAATGCAAATCAAAACAGCAATGAGATATCAACTCACAACTGTCAGAAGGGCCATCATCAAAAAGTCTACAAATAACAAGTGTTGGAGAGGATGTGGAGAAAAGGGGACACTTGTACACAGTTGGTGAGAATGTAAATTGGTGCAGCCACTATGGAAAACAGTATGGAAGTTCTTTAAAAAACTAAGAATAGAGTTAACATATGATCCAGCAATCCCACTTTAGTATATATATCAGGAGAAAAAGAAAACACTAATTTGCAGTTACATGTGCCCCAAAATTTATAGCAGCACTATTTATACTAGCCAAGACATTGAAGCAACCCTAGTGCCCATCAACAAAGTAATGAATAAAGAAGATGTGGGAGATACACACACAGACACACACACACACACAAAATGGAATATTACCTAGCCATTTGCAGCAACGTTGATGACCCTATGGCCCTAGAAGATATTATGCTTACTGAAATAAGTCAGGCAGAGAAAGAAAAATAGTGTATGATATCATTTATGTGTAGAATCTAAAACATAATACATATGAATGCATATGCAAAACAGAAATAGACTCACAGATATAGCAAACAAACTTGTGGTTACCAGTGGGGATAGGAAAGCAGGGAGGAACAAATTAGGGGTGTGGGGTTAAGAGATACAAATGACTAAGTATAAAATAGATAAGCAACAAGGATGTATTGTATAGCACAGGTAATTAGCACAATTATCTTGTAATAACTTATAATGGAGTATAATCTGCAAAAATACTGAATTACTATGCTGTACACCTAATCTAAATAATATTGTAAATCAACTATATTTCCATTAAAAATTGCTTTCCAAGATTCTGTTAGAGTTCAGTAAGTAATACAGTAAATAAAATCGGAATAAACAAAACTGAATTATGTATTAATTTTCCTTTTGTTTGATAATCAGTGAAAATATTGTTTACCATCAAAAAAGAGAGAATGAGCTGCTAGAGAGATTTGGGAGTACTCAAAGAAAGGTGTCATAGGAAAGAAAAATGGGAGAGATTTTTAAGGAAGGGAATGTGGTCAGTAATATTAGATGCTATCCTGTTACTCCTTTAAATAACTCATATTTCCTAAATAAGAATAATATAGATATATCCTCTTAAAGAACGAATCATGAGCAGGTTAGAATCCTTAAAAAACAATCTCTACATCTATGGCAGCTTGAATGTGTCTAGAGCAAGTCAGAAAAGAAAATAAGCTCACTGGTAGAACCTGAAGGGTATCAGGTGCTATGAGTTCTTTAGGTAGAGCAGGCATCAGCTTTTAATTTGTGATGCCTAGACAGAGCTAAAGGCATAGTGGAACCCTGGCTAAAATCTTAAATTTTACAAGAGAGACCAAGGCAGGAGTCACAATAAGAGAGGAAGAAAAGGATTGGAGCAGTAGAGGAACTGAGCTATACCTGCCTACTGGTTGGGAAACTTTGGGACAGGTAATTCCTACTGAGGCAGAATTAATGAAGAGATAGCAAACAAGCAAACCAAACCCAAAAATCAAACCAAACAAAAACTCCTCTTGGATGGCAGATAGTAGGGTATGGGTAATTAGGGGTGTTCCAAGATCCTTTTGTTGGATGTGGAATGGAATAGGAAAGAAGAACATCTTGGAGGATATAATAATTTTTTTTTTCCAGTTTTCCCAACGAGTTTTATTTGGGCAGACCTGGGGACAGGGAGGGCCTGCGTCTAAAAGAAGGTGTTGGGCCTCTTAGTGGTGAGGTGTGGCTTGTGCTGGCAACAGAGAACCCTGTAGGGCAGTGGGAACTTGATCTTGGAGTCATGGAACTGCTTGACTGCTGGTCGACAGCACTTGCTGGCTACAATCTCTTCTGTTTTTGTGATCTGGATCGAGTGGGCCCAGGCGCGGTGCCAGGTGCCCATGTCTTGGTAGCACTGGGTGACCGCACTGGCTGTGGTCAGGTCCCGGTACTCTCAGTGCTGCGGAAGTCATAACGCAGCCAGAAGCCAAAGTTCTTCACCCGCAGGGGAGATTTCTCCAACACCTGTCTGCAGTAGACAATTTCCCTTGAATACTCTCATCTTCTTCAGCTGAGACACAAAGTACCAGAAACAGGACTTGGCAACATGATTAGGTGCAAAGATGCACATGCAGTAGAGGGGAGACATGCCGCATTTGGAGGTCAGCAGGCAGTGCCCCACCACCTTGTACTCCGGAAGTGTGCCCGAGGCCTTCATGGTGTTCTATACGTGCTTGCTGCCACCCTCGAAAAGGAAACTACTTTATTATTTTTATGGAGGTATAACTGACATATAACAGTTATTTAAAGTGTACAACATAGTGATTTGATATGTGTACCCACTGTGAAAAGATCGCCACAATAAGTCTAGTTAACATGGATCACCACACAATTACAAATTCTTTTTCTTTGGATGAGAAATTTTAAGATATACTCTCTAGAAACTTTCAAATATAAAATACAGTATTATTAACTATAGTCGCCATCCTGTACGTTACATCACCAGGACTTATTTATTTTATAATTGTAAGTTTCTACATTTTTACCACCTTCACTAATTTTGCCCATACCCCACCCCCCGACTCTAGCAACCACTAATCTATTCTATTTATGATTTTTTTTCAGATTACATGTATAAGTGAGGTCATATGGTATTTTTCTTTCTCTGCCTGACATTTCATTTAGCATGGTGCCCTCAAGGTCCATCCATGTTGTTGCAGTTGGCAGGATTTCCTTACTTTTTATGGCTGAATAGTATTCCATTGTGTGTGTATATATAGATATATATATACCACATCTTCTTTATTCATCCATTGATGGACACATAGGTTGTTTCCATGTCTTGGCTATTGTAAATAATGTTTCAGTGGACATGGTGGTGAGGACAATATTTTTGAGTTAGTGTCTTCTTTTCCTCAGAAAAATACCAGAAGTGGAATTGCTGGATCATATGGTAGTTCTATTTTTAACTTTTTCTTCCAGTTTTATTGATATATAATTGACATACAGCATGTATGAGTTTAAGGTGTACATCATAATGATTTGACTTACATGCACCATGAAATTATTAGCACAATAAGTACAGTGAACATCCATCATCTCATACAGATACAAAATTAAAGAAATAAAAAAAAATTCCTTGTGATGAGAACTCAGGATTTACCCTATTTTTAATTTTTTTGAGGAAACCCCATTCTGTTTTTCGGTAACCCCATTCTGTTTTTCGGTAGCAGCTGAACAATTTACATTGCCGCCAATAGTGCACCTGGGTTCCCTTTTCTCCACATCCTTGCCAAGGCTTGTTTTTGCTTATATTTTTGATGCTAGCTATTCTCACAGATGTGGTTTTGATTTGAATTTCCTTGATGATTCATTTTGTTAAGCATCTTTTTCTGTACCTGTTGGCTGCCTGTAGATCTTCTTTGGAAAAATGTCTGTTCAGGTTGTCTGCCCATTTTTTAGTGGGATTGTTGTTTTTTCACTTTGAGTTATATGAGTTATTTATATATTTTGGCTTATCAGATATATGATTTACAAATATTTTCAGATATAGGATATATCAGATATATGATTTACAAGTATTTTCTTCCATTCAGTAGGTTAGCTTTTCAATTTTTTGATGGCTTCCTCTTCTGTGAAAAGCTTTTCAGTTTGATGTAGTCCCACTTGTTTATATTTGCTTTAGTTGCCTTTGCTTTTGGTGTCAAATTCAGAAAATCATTGCCAAGATGGTTGTCAAAGATTTTGCCACTTGTGTATTTTTCTAGTAGTTTTTTGGTTTCAGGTCTTATATTCAAGTCTTTAATCCATTTTGAGTTAACTTTTATGTATGATATAAGATAGTGGTCCATTTTTCATTCTTTTGTGTGTAGCTGTTCAGTTTTCCCAGCACCGTTTATTGAAAGGACTGTCCTTTCTCCATTGTATATTCCTGGCTCCTTTGTCATAAACTGATTGACCAAATATATATGGGTTTATTTCTGGGCTTTCTTTTCTGTTCCATTGGTCTGTGTGTCTGTTTTTATGTCAATATCATACTGTTTTTATGTCAATATCATACTGTTTTGATTACTATATCTTTAATATTGTTTGAGATTATGAAATATGATGCCTCTAGCTCTGTTCTTTTTTCTCAACATTGTCTTCACCATTTGGGTTTTGTTGTGGTTCCTTACCAATTTTATGATTTTTTTTTCTATTTCTGTGAAAAATATCATTGGAATTTTCACAGGGATTGCATTGAATATGCAGGTGACTCTGACTAGAATGGGCATTTTAACAATATTAATTATTCCAATTCATTATCATGGACTATCTTTCCATTTATTTGTGTCTTCAATTTCTTTTATTAATGTCCTATAGTTTTCAGCATACAGGTATTTCACCTCTTTGGTTAAACTTATTTCTAGGTATTTTATTCTTTTTGATACAATTGTAAATAAGATTGTCTCCTTAATTTCTTATTCTGATAGTTCATTATTAGTGTATAGAAATGCAACTTATTTTGTGTATGGTTATGTATCCTTTACTCGAATTTATTTATTGTACAGTTTTTTTGGCAACAGTGGAATCTTTAGCGTTTTCTATATATAATATTGTGTTATAAGCAGGTACAGACAATTTTAATTGTTCCTTTCAGTTTAGAATACTTTTTCTTTCTTTTTCTTGTCCATTGACTCTAGCAAATATTACCAATATTATGTTGAATAAAAGTGGTGAGAGTGGGCATCTTTCTCTTGTTCCTGATCTTGGAGAAAAAGCTTTCAGCTTTTCATCATTGAATGTGATATTAGCTGTAAGCTTGTCATACATGGCCTTCATTATGTTGAGGTACATTCTCTTTATACCCTTTTGTTACAAATTTTTAGACATAGATGGATGTGAATTTTTGCAAGTGCTTTTTCTGCATTCATATCAATGATTGTATGATTTTTACCCTTCATTTTGTTAATATGGTATATCTCATTGACTGATTTGTGTTATGTTGAACCATCCTTATCCTTGGAATAAATCCTACTTGATCATGCTGTATGATTCTTTTAATGTATTGTTGAATTCAGTTTAATATTTTGTTGAGGATTTTTGAATCTATGTTCATCAGGGTTATTGGCCTGTAATTTTCTTTTCTCGTGTTCTTGTCTGGTTTTTGTATCAAGGTAATGCTGGTTTTATAAAAGGAGCTTTGAAGTGTTTCCTCATCTTCTGTTTTTTGGAAGAGTTTGAGAAGGATTTATATTAACTTTCTTTAAATATTTGGTAGAATTCATCAGTGGTCCTAGACTTGTTTGTTGGGAAGTATTTGATTACTGATTTGTTCTTCTTACTAATTATCAGTCTGTTCATATTTTCTATTTCTTCATGGATTAGTCTTGTAGGTTGTAGTTTCTAGGAATTTTCCATAAATTCTAGGTTGTCCACTTTGTTGGTGTTCAGAGTACTGTCTTATGATCACTTGTATTTCTGTGGTATCAGTTGTAGTGTCTCCTCTTTCGTTTATGATTTTATTATTTGAGTCCTCTCTTTTTTTGTTGTTGTGTCTAAATAAGTTTGTTAATTTTGTTTTATCTTTTCAAGAAAGCAGTTCTTAGTTTTATTTATCTTTTCTATTATCTTTTTATTTTCTATTTTATTTATTTCTGCTCTGAAATTTGTTATTTTATTTCATCTACTATGTGTAGGCTCAGTTCATTCTAATTCTAGTTCCTTGAGGTGTAAAGTTATTGTTTATTTGAGATCTTTTGTTTATTGATGTAGGCATTTATCACCATGAATTTCCCTTTTAGAACTGTTTTTGCTACATCCCTTAAGTCTTGTTATGTTGTTATTTCCATTTTCATTTGTCTCAAGATATTTTTTTCTCTTTTGATTTCTTCTTTAACCCATGGTTGTTCAGGAGCATTTTGTTTAATCTCCACATGTTTGAATTTTCCAGTTTTCCTCTTGTAATTGATTTGTAGTTTAATACCATTGTAGTTGGAAAACATGCTTGATATTATTTCAGTCTTTAAAAAGAATTTGAGACTTGTTTGTTTTTTGATATTGAGCTCCATGAGCTGTTTGTATATTTTGGAGATTAATCATTTGTCTGTTGTTTCATTTGCAAATATTTACTCCCATTCTGAGGGTTGTCATTTTGTCTTGTTTATGGTTTCCTTTGCCGTGCAAAAGCTTTTATGTTTAATTAGGTCCCATTTGTTTATTTTTATTTTCATTGCCCTAGGAGGTGGTTCAAAAAAGATCTTGCTGTGATTTATGTCAAAGAGCGTTTTTCCTACGCTTTCCTCTAAGAGTTTTATAGTGTCTGATCTTACATTTAGGTCTTTAATCTGTTTTGAGTTTATTTTTGTGTATGGTGTTAGGGAATGTTCTAATTTCATTCTTTTACATGTAGCTGTCCAGTTTTCCCAACACAACTAACTGAAGAGGCTGTCTTTTCTCCATTGTGTGTTCTTGCCTGCTTTGTCATAAATTAGGTGACTATATGTGCATGGGTTTATCTCTGGTCTTTCTATCCTTTGCCATTGATCTGTATTTCTGTTTTTGTGCTAGTACCATATTGTCTTGATTACTGTAGCTTTGTAATATAGTTTGAAGTCAGGGAGCCAAATTCCTCCAACTTTGTTTTTCTTTCTCAAGATTGCTTTGGATATTCAGGGTCTTTTGTGTTTCCACATGAATTGTAAAATTTTTTGGTCTAATTCTGTGAAGAATGCCAATGATAATTTGATAGGGATTGCATTGAATCTGTAGGTTGCTTTGGGTAGTATAGTCATTTTCACAGTATTGAGTCTTCCAATCCAAGAACATGGTATATTTCTCCATCTGTTTATGTCATCTTTGATTTCTTTCATCAGTGTTTTATAGTTTTCTGAGTGTAGTTTTTATAGTTTTCTAAGCCTTTCACCTCCTGATGTAGGGTTTTATGTTTTTCTTTTTTTAATAAATTGATTGATTGATTTTTGGATGCATTGGGTCTTTGTTGCTGTGCGTGAGCTTTCTCTAGTTGCAGAGAGTGGGGGCTACTCTTCGTTGAGGTGCACAGGCTTCTCATTATGGTGGATTCTCTTGTTGTGGAGCATGGGCTATAGGTATACAGGCTTCAGTAGTTGTGGCACATGGGCTCAGTAGTTGTGGCTCACAGGCTTTGTTGCTCTGCAGCATGTAGGATCTTCCTGGAGCGGGGCTCGAACCTATGTCCCCTGCATTGGCAGGTGGATTCTTAACCACTGTACCACCAGGGAAGTCTCCCTTAGGTAGGTTTATTCCTAGGTATTTGATTCTTTTTGTTGCAATGTTAAGTGGGATTGTTCCCTTAATTTCTCTTTCTGATTTTTCATTGCTAGTGTATAGGAAAGCAAGAGATTTCTGTGCATTTATTTTATATCCTGCAACCTTACCAAATTCATTGATTAGTTCTAGTAGTTTTCCGGTGGCATCTTTAGGATTTTCTATGTATAGTATCTTATCATCTGCAAACAGTGAAAATTTTACTTCTTCTTTTCCAATTTGTATTCCTTTAATTTCTTTTTCTTCTCTGATTGCCGTGGCTAGGACTTCCAAAACTATGTTGAATAAGAATGGTGATATTGGACATCCTTGTCTTGTTCCTGATCTTAGTGGAAACACTTACAGTTGTTTACCATTGAGTATGATGTTTGCTGTGGGTTTGTCATGTATGGCCTGTATTATGTTGAGATAGGTTCTGTCTATGCCCGCTTTTTGGAGAGTTTTTATCATAACTTGGTGCTGAATTTTGTCAAAAGATTTTTATGCATCTATTGAGATGATCATATGTTTTTTTTTAATTTGTTAATATGGTGTATCAAATTTGTTGATTTGCATATATTGAAGAATCCCTGGGATAAATCCCACTTGATGTGGTGTATGATCCTTTTAATATGTTGTTGGATTCTGTTTGCTAGTATTTTGTTCAGGATTTTTGCATCTATGTTCATCAGTCATATTGGTCTATAATATTTTGTGTGTGATATCTTTTTTTTTTTTTTTTTTTTTGCGGTACATGGGCCTCTCACTGTTGTGGCCTCTCCCATTATGGAACACAGGCTCCAGACACGCAGGCTCAGTGGCCATGGCTCACGGGCCTAGCTGCTCTGTGGCATGTGGGATCTTCCCGGACTGGGGCACAAACCTGTGTCCCCTGCATTAGCAGGCAGACTCTCAACCACTGTGCCACCAGGGAAGCCCTGTGATATCTTTTTCTGATTTTGGTATCAGGGTGATGGTGGCTTTGTAGAATGAATTTGGGGGTGTTCTCCCTCTGCAATATTTTGGAAGAGTTTGAGAAAGATAGGTGTTACGTTTTCTCTAAATGTTTGATAGAATTCGCCTGTGAAGCCATCTGGTCCTGGACTTCTGTTTGTTGGAAGATTTTTAATTACAGTTTAAATTTCATTACTTGTGATACTTTCTGTTTATACTTTCTAATTCTTCCATGTTCAGTCTTGGAAAATTATAGCTTTCCAAGAATTTGTCCATTTCTTTGTGACTGTCCATTTTATTGGCATATAGTTGTTTGTAGTAGTCTCTTATAATCCTTTGTAGTTTTGTGGTGTTGGTTGTGATTTCTCTTTTTCATTTCTAATTTTATTGATTTGCGACCTCTCCCTTTTTCTCTTGATGAGTCTGGCCAAGGGTTCAATTTTGTTTATCTTCTCAAAGAACCAGCTTTAGTTTTATTGATCTTTGCTGATGTTTTCTTCGTTTCTATTTCATTTATTTCTGCTCTGATCTTTATGATTTCTTTCCTTATACTGTCTTGGGTTTTTTTTGTTCTTCTTTCTCTAGTTGCTTTAGGTGTAGGGTAGATTGTTTATTTGAGATTTTTCTTGTTTCTTGAGGTGAAATTGAATTGCTATAAACTTCCCTCTCAGAACTTCTTTTGCTGCATTTCAGAGGTTTTAGGGGGTATGTATTTTCATTTGTTTCTGTGTATTTTTAAATTTCTTCTTTGATTTTTCAGTGATATCTTGGTTATTTCATACTGCACTGTTTAGCCTCCATGTATTTGTGTTTTTTATAGTCTTTTTCCTGTAATTGATTTCCAGTCTCATAGCATTGTGGTCAGAAAAGATGCTTGATACAATTTCAATTTTCTTAAATTTTCTGAGGCTTGATTTGTGACCCAAGATGTGATCTATTCTGGAGAATGTTCCGTTTTCACTTGGGAAGAAAGTGTATTCTACCACTTTTGGGTGGAATGTTCTATAAATAATAATTAAACCTATCTGGTTTATTGTGTCATTTAAACCTGTGTTTCCGTATTTATTTTCTCTTTGGATGATCTGTCTATTGGTGTAAGTGGGGTGTTAAAGTCCCCTACTATTATTGTATTACTGTCGATTTCCCCTTTCATGGTCGTTAGTGTTTGCCTTCTGTATTGTGGTGCTCCTTTGTTGGGTACATAAACATTTATAATTGTTATATCTTTTTCTTGGATTGATCTCTTGATCATTAGGTAATGTCCTTCCTTATCTCTTGTAACATTCTTTATTTTAAAGTCTATTTTATCTGATATGAGTATTGCTACTCCAGTTTTCTTTTGATTTCCATTTGCATGGAATATCTATTTCCATCCCTTCATTTTCAGTCAGTATGTGTCCCTCGTTCTGAAGTGCAGACAGTATGGGTCTTGTTTTTGTATCCATTCAGCCAGTCTGTATCTTTTGGTTGGGACATTTAATCCATTTACATTCAAGGTTATTATCGATATGTATGTTCCTATTACCATTTTCTTAATTGTTTTGGGTTTGTTTTTGTGGGTCTTTTTCTTCTCTTGTGTTTCCCACCTAGAGAAGTTTCTTTAACATTTGTTGTTAAATGGTTTGGTGGTGCTGAATTCTATTAGCTTTTTCTTGTCCTAAAAGCTTTTGACTTCTCCATTGAATCTGAATGAGATCCTTGCTGGGTAGATTAATATTGGTTGTAGGTTATTCTTTTTCATCACTTTAAGTATATCCTGCCACTCCCTCTGGGCTGCAGAGTTTCTGCTAAAAAATCAGCTGATAACCTTATGGGGACTCCTTTGTATGTTATTTTTTGTCTTTCCTTTGCTGCTTTTAATATTTTTTTCCTTGAATTTAATTTTTGTTAGATTGATTAATATGTGTCTTAGTGTGTTTGCCCTAGGGTGTATCCTTTATGGAACTCTCTGTGCTTCCTGGACTTGGGTGACTATTTCCTTTCCCATATTAGGGAAGTTTTCCACCATAAGCTCTTCAAATATTTTCTCAGACCCTTTGTTTTTCTCTTCTTCTTCTTGGACCCCTATAATTCAAATGTTGGTGTGTTTAGTGTTGCCCCAGAGGTCTCTGAGATTGTCTTCAATTCTTTTCATTCTTTTTTCGTTATTCTGCTCCTTGGCAGTTATTTCCACCATTTTGTCTTCCAGCTCACTTATTTCTTCTTCTGCCTTGGTTATTCATTTCTTCCAGTGTATTTTTCATTTCAATTATTGTGTTTGCTCATCTCTTTTTGTTTGTTTTTCTAGATTTTTGTTAAACATTTTTTGTGTTTTCTCAATCCATGCCTCCATTCTATTTCTGAGATTCTGGATCATCTTTACTATCATTACTTTGAATTATTTTTCAGGTAGATTCCCTATTTTCTCTTCATTTATTGGTCCTGTAAGTTTTTACCTTGCTCCTTCATCTGTGACATATTTTTTTGCCATCTCAGTTTTTTTTTCTTTATGGGTGGGATTGTGTTCCTATCTTAGTGGTTGTTTGGCCTGAGGCTTCCAACAGTGGAGTGTGTAGGCTGTTGAGTAGAGCTAAGTCTTGGTGCAGAGATGAGGACCTCTGGAAGACCTCACTCCAATGAATATTCCCTGGGGTCTGAGGTTCTCTGTTAGTCCAGTGGTTTGGACTCAGAGCTCCCATCACAGGAGCTTCAGCCCAACCCCTGACTAGTGAACCAAGATCCTTTTAGAGGAATGATATGCATCCAAATTTTAAGCCTCTCTGTCCAGAAGTTCCTTAACTTCAGTCAAGTTCTTTAATCTGGAGAACCACTTGCCAGGCGCTTCCCAGACCCCCTCTCTGTGACCACCAAACTTCTTTTTCCTCCAGACCCTTTAAACTGCCTCTAGGTATTTTTCTGATTTCCTCTTTCCATTGGTTGTTTAGTAGGATATTGTTTAGCCTCTATGTGTTTGTGTTTTTTTACAGTTTTTTTCTTTTAGTTGATTTCTAATCTCATAGTGCTGTGGTCAGAAAAGATGCTTGATATGATTTCAATTTTCTTAAATTTCCCGAGACTCACTTTGTGGCCCAGTGATCAGTTCTGGAGAATGTTTCATGTGCACTTGAGAGGAATGTGTATTCTTCTGCTTTTGGATGGGATGCTCTGTAAATATCACTTAAGTCCACCTGGTCTAATGTGTCATTTAAGGCCTGTGTTTCCTTATTGATTTTCTGTCTGAATGATCTGTCCACTGATGAAATTGGGGTGTTAAAGTCTCCCACTAATATTGTGTTCCTGTTGATTTCTCCCTTTATGGCTGTTAATATTTGTTTTATATATTGAGGTGCTTTTATTTGGGTGCATATATATTTATAATTGTTATATCTTCTTCTTGGATTGTTCCCTTGATCATTATGTAATGTCTTTCTTTGTCTCTTGTAAAGTCTTTATTTTAAAGTGTATTTTGTCTGATATGAGTATTGTGACTCCAGCTTTCTTTCGATTTTCATTTGCATGGAACACTTTTTCCATCCCCTAATTTTCAGTCTGTATGTGTCCCTAGATCTGAAGTGGGTCTCTTGTAGACAGAAGATATATGGGTCTTGTTTTCGTATCCGTTCAGCCAGTCTCTGTCTTTTGGATGGAGCAATTAATCTGTTTACATTTAAAGTAATTATTGATATATATGTATTTATTGCCATTTTGTTAATTGTTTTGTGTTTGTTTTTATTGGTCTTTTTTCTTCCCTTCCTCTTTCATTCTCTTCTCTTGTGATTTGATGACTAACTTTAGTGTTGTGTTTGCATTGCTTATTCTGCTTTATGTGTGTATCTATTGTAGATTTTCAGTTTGCAGTTACCATGGGGTTTTGATATAGCAGTCTATATATAAGCAAGATTGTTTTAAGTTCCTTGTCTTTTCATTTCAAATGCCTTTCCAATATCCTGCATTTGTGCTCTCCTCTTCTCACAATTGCTGGTTTTGATACCATATTTTGTACGGATGATTTCCTACATTTACTGTTTGTTTGCCTTTACCAGTGAGCTTTTCCATTAGTAATTTTCCCATTTTTAGTTGTGGCTTTTTCTTTTCTGCTTAGAGAAGTTCCTTTAGCATTTGTTGCAAAGCTCATCTGGTGGTGCTGAATTCTCTTAGCTTTTGCTTCTCTGTAAAGCTTTTGATTTCTCCATTGAATCTCAATTAAAGCCTTGCTCAGTAGAGTATTCTTGGTTGTAGGTTTTTCCCTTTCATCACTTTAATATATTGTGCCACTCCCTTCTCGCCTGCAGAATTTCTGCTGAGAAATCAGCTGTTAACCTTATGGGAGTTCCCTTCTATGTGTTGCTTTTCCCTTGTTGCCTTTAGTATTTTTTCTTTATCTTTAATTTTTGTCAATTTGATTACTGTGTGTCTCGGCGTGTTTCTCCTTGGGTTTATCCTGCCCAGGACTCTCTGTGCTTCCTGGACTTGGGTGGCTATTTCCTTTCCCATGTTATAGAAGTTTTCGACTATAATCTCTTCAAATATTTTCTTGGGTCCTTTCTCTCTCTCTTCTCCTTCTGGGACCCCTGTAATGCAAATGTTGGTGCATTTAATGTTGTCCCAGAGATCTCTTTGGCAGTCTTCATTTCTTCTCATTTTTTATTCTGTTCTGCAGCAGTGATTTCCACCATTCTGTCTTCCAAGTCACTTATACATTCTTCTGCCTCAGTTATTCTGCTACTGATTCCTTCTAGTCCATTTTTCACTTCAGTTATTGTATTGTTCATCTCTGTTTGTTTGTTCTTAATTCTTCCAAGTCTTTGTTAAACATTTCTTGAACCTTCTCAATCCTTGCCTCCATTCTTTTTCCAGCATCTTGGATCATCTTCACTATCAGTATTCTGAATTCTTTTTCCAGCAGATTGCCTATCTCCACTTCTCTTAGTTGTTCTTCTGGGGTTTTATCTTGTTCCTTCATCTGGGAGGTATTCCTCTGCCTTCTCATTTTGTCTAACTTTCTGTGATTGTGGTTTCTGTTCCACAGGCTGCAGGATTGTAGTTCTTGCTTCTGTCTGTCCTCTGGTGGTTAAGGGTGTGTAAGAGGTTGTGCAGGTTTCCTGATAAAGGGACTCCACTGGTGAGTGGAGCTTGGTCTTGCCCATCTGGTGGGCAGGGCCATGCTCAAGAAAACTTTAAGCAGCCTGTCTGCTGATGGGTGGGGCTGTGTTCCTGCCCTGTTTGTTGTTTGGCCTGGGGCACCCAAAACTTTTGGGTGGGGCTAATGGCAGCCTCTGGGAGGGCTTACACTAAATGAATACTCCCTAGAACTGCCACTGCCAGTGTCTTTGTCCCCACAGTGAGCCACAGCCACTCCCCACCTCTGCAGGATACCCTCCAATATTAGCAGGTAGGTCTGGCTGTGTCTTTTATGAGGTCACTGCTTTTTTTCCCCTGGGTTCTGTTCCACACAGAACCTTCTGTTCCCCCTTCAAGAGTGGAGTCTCTGTTTCCTCCAGTCCCATGTTTTCTGTGATCAAACCCCATAGGCTTTCAAAGCCAGATTCCCTGGGGGCTCCTCCTCCCATTGCTGGACCCCCAGGCTGGAAAGATGGACATGGAGCTCAGGACTTTCACTCCTGCAAGAGGGCCTCTGTGGCACAATTGCTCTCCAGTCCATGGGTCACCCACCTGGCTGGTATGGTGTTTGATCTTATCGTGATTGTGCCCCTCCTAACATCTCATTGTGGCTTCTTCTTTGTCTTAGGTTGTAGGGTATCTTTTTTGGTAGGTTCTAGCATTTTTCTGTCCATGGTTGTTCAGCAATTAGTTGTGATTTTGGTGTTTCCGTAAGAAAGGATGAGTCCACATTCTTCTACTTCACCATCTTGAGCCCAAGATAAAAGCTCTACATTTTTATTTCCCTCCCCCATTTTGTTTTTGATGTCACATCTTACTTCTTCTTATCTTGTTTATCTATCAACAAGTTACTGTAGTTGTTATTTTTACTACTTTTATCCTTTAACTTTCATACTAGTTTTATAAGTGATTAACCACCCTTACAACATTAGATTATTCTAAATTTTACATATTTAACTTTACCAGTGAGATTTATACCTTCACATATTTTCCTGTTGCTAATTACTGTTATTTTGTTTTGTCTTAAAGAAGTTATTTTAACATTTCTTTTAAGGCCAGTCTAGTGGTGAAAAACTCCTTTAGTTTTTGCCTTTCTGGAAAACTCTTTATCTCTTCTTCTAATCTAAAGAACAAATTTGCCAGGTAGAGTATTGTTGGTTGGTAGTTTTTTTTTTTCTTCCTGCAATTTGAATATATTGTGCCACTCCTTTCTGGATTGCAAAGTTTATGCTGAAAAACCTGCTGATAGTCTTATGAGGGTTCCCTTATACTTAACAAGTTGTTTTTCTCTTGTTGCTTTTAAGACTGTCTCCTTGTTTTTAACTTTTGATAAGTTAATTATAATGTGTCCTGGTGAGAGTCTATTTGGATTCATCTTATTTGGAACTTTATTGTCTTCTTGGATCTGGATGTGTGCTGTGCCCTGGGGGAATAACTGGTTAAGAATTCTTTCTCCATTTGTTATAGTGCTATAGGACCTACGAATTAAGACCCATTGGCTGCCAGAGCAAGGCAGACAAGGGGTGGAAACCGCAAAAACTGGGGCACAGATGTGTGTACAGGCTCATCTCTGGGAGCAAGGCAGAGGGAGCACATGAAGATAGTGCCTAGACTCTGAGGTCTCTGGAGAGGATTACAGTCTGCTCTTAGATATGAGTTTAATTAGAAGCCTTCTGTTCAGGTCACATCTATGAAGATAAACTAATAGGCTTCTTTCACAGAAAGATTGGGTATGTCAGTGGGCTACCTCTGCTCTAGGCCCTGGGTAGTAGTCTTGTGGAGCTTGTGCAAACAGTTTGAGAACTGTTTCTCAGTTTGCTATAGGCTTGCAGATCTCATAGACAAAGGCTTCACTGGCTTTCAAATCTTGATGTTTGGGAGGCTCATCTCTCAGTTGCAGGTCTTAGAAGTTCAGGAACCAAATATAAGGTTCCAACCATTAGTTCTTCATGGAGAAACTTGTAGTAAGTTCCTTCCTGATTGTGGGTTGCTGCATCTGGAGTGGGGTTTATGGTGTCTCAGTGTAATCTGAGATTGAGTCTCAGCCTGTCCTACCTGCTTCAATGTAGGTTTTTTCTAATTTGGCCAATGTGTGGGAGGCTCTTGGCTAGTTGGGGTTTTTTGGGGGGAGGGGAGGTTCTTTTAGAAGAAATTGTTCTGTGTGTAGCTGTAGATTCAGTGTGTCCATGGGAGAAGGTGAATTTAGGATCCCTCTACATTGCCATCTTTAACTGCAACTTATTTAATTTTAAAATAGTAGAGGAATACAGTTTAAATATGATTGTTTAAAATGGGAGGAAAATCACTAGAAAAATGGAGGCACATGGAAGAACTTCAGAATGCAAAACGGTGGGGATGTCACACTAGGAAACCTGATCAAGGTGGGAAAAAATGAGAACACTGCTATGTAAACAATAAATGTAAAATGTAAGGAATGAATCCTGCTTAGCAATATATTAAATTTTATTAGAGGGCTGGTGTTTCTTATCAAGATTAGAGGAATATCAAATTGAGGAGACTAATATCTCTACATATTTTTCAAGAAAAATGTAGAACATAATAATAAAGGTTGAAAATAAAAAGATAGCAAAAGATATGTATATAAAGAAAATATATAGTATTAGGGACAGTATAAATGCAATAAATGCCCATTAGAGAAGAGAAGAAGAGGATATAAAAGTTATTGATCCATACCAATTATGAAATCCTGCTGAGCAGGCATTGTGAAGGCTTGCTGAACCTAGAGAATGGGGGAAATTCCTTGAATAATTCAGTTTTATTTTTTTCTATTTGGGCTGCTCTTTTTCTGTTTTTCTCTGTCAAAAGATATGAAGTTGGCATTGCAGTATATGTCTACCTTGGGGTCTATGTAGCTTTCTCAGCTTGTGGGTTCCTGGTACAAGTTTGAGACTTGAATGTTTTAAGGATTGAGCCTACAATACTTTTTTTTTGTACAGCAGGTTCTTATTAGTCATCTGTTTTATACACATCAGTGTATACATGTCAATTCCAATCTCCCAATTCATCACACCACCACCACCACCCCCCGCCACTTTCCCCTCTTGGTGTCCATACGTTTGTTCTCTACGTCTGTGTCTAAATTTCTGTCCTGCAAACCGGTTCATCTGTACCATTTTTCTAGGTTCCACATATATGCGTTAATATACAATATTTGTTTTTCTCTTTCTGACTTACTTCACTCTGTATGACAGTCTCTAGATTCATCCACATCTCTACAAATGACCCAATTTCGTTACTTTTTATGGCTGAGTAATATTCCATTGTATATATGTACCACTACTTCTTTATCCATTCGTCTGTTGATGGGCATTTAGGTTGCTTCCATGACCTGGCTATTGTAAATAGTGCTGCAGTGAACACTGGGGTGCATGTGTCTTTTTGAGTGATGGTTTTCTCAGGGTATATGCCCAGTAGTAAGATTGCTGGGTGATATGGTAGTTCTCTTTTTAGTTTCATAAGGAACCTCCATACTGTTCTTCATAGTGGCTATATCAATTTGCATTCCCAACAACAGTGCAAGATGGTTCCCTTTTCTCCACACCCTCTCCAGAATTTGTTGTTTGTAGATTTTCTGATGATGCCCATTCTAACTGGTGTGAGGTGATACCTCACTGTAGCTTTGATTTGCATTTCTCTAATAATTAGTGATGTTGAGCAGCTTTTCATGTGCTTCTTGGCCATCTGTATGTCTTCTTTGGAGAAATGTCTATTTATGTCTTCTGCCCATTTTTGGATTGGGTTGTTTGTTTTTTTAATATTGAGCTGCATGAGCTGTTTGTATATTTTGGAGATTAATCCTTTGTCCGTTGATTCATTTGCAAATATTTTCTCCCATTCTGATGGTTGTCTTTTCGTCTTGTTTTTAGTTTCCTTTGCATTGCAAAAGCTTTGAAGTTTCATTAGGTCCCATTTGTTTATTTTTGTTTTTATTTCTATTACTCTAGGAGGTGGATCAAGATCTTGCTGTGATTTATGTCAGAGTGTTCTTCCTATGTTTTCCTCTAAGAGTTTTATACTGTCGGGTCTTACATTTAGGTCTCATCCATTTTGAGTTTATTTTTGTGTATGGTGTTAGGGAGTGTTCTAATTTCATTCTTTTACATGTAGCTGTCCAGTTTTCCCAGCACCACTTATTGAAGAGACTGTCTTTTCTTCATTGTATATCCTTGCCTCCTTTGTCATAGATTAATTGACCATAAGTGGGTGGGTTTATCTCTGGGCTTTCTATCCTGTTCCATTGATCTGTATTTCTATTTTTGTGTCAGTACCATGTTGTCTTGATTACTGTAGGTTTGTAGTATAGTCTGAAGTCAGGGAGTCTGATTCTTCCAGCTCCTTTTTTTCCCCTCAAGACCTCTTTGGCTCTTCGGGGTCTTTTATGTCTCCATACAAATTTTAAGATTTTTTGCTCTAGTTCTGTAAAAAATGCCATTGGTAATTTGATAAGGATTGCATTGAATCTATAGATTGCTTTGGGTATTGATTCTTCCAATCCAAGAACATGGTATATCTCTCCATCTATTGGTATTATCTTTAATTTCTTTAATTTCTTTCAACAGTGTCTTATAGTATTCTGCATACAGGTCTTTTGTCTCCTTAGGTAGGTTTATTCCTAGGTATTTTATTCTTTTTGTTGCAATGGTAAATGGGAGTGCTTCCTTAATTTCTCTTTCAGATTTTTCATCATTAGTGTATAGGAATGCAAGAAATTTCTGTGCATTAATTTTGTATCCTGCAACTTTACCAAATTCATTGATTAGCTTTAGGAGTTTTCTGGTGGCATCTTTTGGATTCTTTATGTATAGTATCATGTCATCTGCAAACAGTGGCAGCTTTACTTCTTTTCCAATTTGTATTCCTTTTAATTTCTTTTTCTTCTCTGATTGCCGTGCCTAGGACTTCCAAAACTATATTGAATAGTGGTGAGAGTGGACATCCTTGTCTTGTTCCTGATCTTAGAGGAAAGGCTTTCAGTTTTTCACAGTTGGGAATGATGTTTTCTGTGGGTTTGTTTTCTGATTTGGATTCCTTTTCTTCTCTGATTGCTGTGGCTAAAACTTCCAAAACTACGTTGAATAATAGTGGTGAGACTGGGCAACCTTGTCTTTTTCCTGATCTTAGAAGAAATGGTTTCAGTTTTTCACCATTGAGAACAATGTTGGCTGTGAGTTTGTCATATATGGCCTTTATTATGTTGAGGTAGGTTCCCTCTAGGCCCACTTTCTGGAGAGTTTTTATCATAAATGGGTATTGAATTTTGTCAAAAGCTTTTTCTGCATCTACTGAGATGATCATATGGTTTTTATTCTTCAATTTGTTAATATGGTATATCACATTGATTGATTTGCATATATTGAAGAATTCTTGCAGCCCTGGGATAAATCCCACTTGATCATGGTGCATGATCCTTTTAATGTGTTGTTGGATTCTGTTTGCTAGTATTTTTTGAAGATTTTTGCGTCTATATTCACCAATGATATTGGTCTGTAATTTTCTTTTTTTGTAGCATCTTTCTCTGGTTTTGGTATCAGGGTGATGGTGGCCTCATAGAATGAGTTCGGGACTGTTCCTTCCTCTGCAATTTTTTGGAAGAGTTTGAGATGGATGTGTGTTAGCTCTTCTCTAAATGTTTGATAGAATTCACCTGTGAAGCCATCTACTCCTGGGCTTTGGTTTATTGGAAGATTTTTAATCACCATTTCAATTTCATTACTTGTGATTGGTCTGTTCATATTTTCTATTTCTTGGTTCAGTCTTGGAAGGTTATACCTTTCTAAGAATTTGTCCATTTCTTCCAGGTTGTCCATTTTATTGGCATAGGGTTGCTTGTAGTAGTCTCTTAGGATGTTTTGTATTTCTGCAGTGTCTGTTCTAACTTCTCCTTTTTCATTTCTAATTTTATTGATTTGAGTCCTCTCCCCCTTTTTCTTGATGAGTCTGGCTAATGGTTTATCAAATTTATCTTCTCAAAGAACCACATTTTAGTTTTATTGATCTTTGCTATTGTTTTGTTTCTATTTTATTTATTTCTGCTCTGATCTTTATGACTTCTTTCCTTCTGCTAACTTTGGGTTTTGATTGTTCTTCTTTCTCTAGTTCCTTTAGGTGTAAGGTTAGATTGTTTATTTGAGTTGTTTCTTGAGGTAGGCTTGTATAGCTATAAACTTCCCCCTTAGAACTGCTTTTACTGCATCCCATGGGTTTTGGGTCGTTGTGTTTTCATTGTCATTTGTCTCTAGGTATTTTTTGATTTCTTCTTTGACTTCTTCAGTGATCTCTTGGTTATTTAGTAATGTGTTGTTTAGCCTCCATGTGTTTGTGGTTTTTATGGTTTTTTTCCCTGTAATTGATTTCTGATCTCATAGCATTGTGGTCAGAAAAGATACTTGATATGCTTTCAATTTTCTTAAATTACTGAGGCTTGATTTGTGACCCAAGATGTGATCTATCCTGGAGAATGTTCTGTGCACACTTGAGAAGAAAGTGTAATCTGCTGTTTGGGGATGGAATGTCCTAGAAATATCAATTAAATCCATCTGGTCTATTGTTCATGTAAAGCTTGTGTTTCCTTTTTAATTTTCTCTTTGGATGATCTGTCCATTGGTGTAAGTGTGGTGTTAAAGTCCCCCACTATTACTGTTACTGTCAATTTCATCTTTCATAGTTGTTAGCAGTTGCCTTATGTATTGAGGTGGTCCCATGATGGGTGCCTATATATTTATAATTGTTATATCTTCTTCTTGGATGGATCCCTTGATCTTTATGTAGTGACTTCCTTGTCTCTTGTAACATTCTTTAAAGTCTATTTTGTCTGATATGAGTATTGCTACTCCCGCTTTCTTTTGATTTCCATTTGCAGGGAATATCTTTTTCCATCCTCTCAGTTTCAGTCTGAATGTGTCCCTAGGTCTGAAGTGGGTCTCTTTTAGACAGCATATATAAACCTCAAAACCTGTTTTGAGGTTCTTGTATTTGTATCCATTCAGTGAGCCTGTGTTTTTTGGTTGGAGCATTTAATCCATTCACGTTTAAGGTAATTATCAATATGTATGTTCCTATGACCATTTTCTTAATTGTTTTGGGTTTCTTTTTGTAGGTCCTTTTCTTCTCTTGTGTTTTCCACTTAGAGAAGTTCCTTTAGCATTTGTTGTAGAGCTGGTTTGGTGTTGCTGAATTCTCTTAGCTTTTGCTTGTCTGTAAAGCTTTTGATTTCTCCATCGAATCTGAATGAGGTCCTTGCCGGTTAGAGTAATCTTGGTTGTAGGTTCTTTCCTTTCATCACTTTAAGTATATGATGCCACTCCCTTCTGGCTTGTAGAGTTTCTGCTGAGAAATCAGCTGTTAACCTTATGGGAGCTCCCTTGTATATTATTTGTCCTTTTTCCCTTGCTGCTTTCAGTACTTTTTCATTGTCTTTAATTTTTGCCAATTTCATTACTATGTGTCTTGGTGTGTTTCTCCTTGGGTTTTTCCTGTATGGGACTCTCTGCACTTCCTGGACTTGGCTGGCTATTTCCTTTCCCATGTTAGGGAAGTTTTTGACTATAATCTCTTCAAATATTTTCTCGGGTCCTTTCTCTCTCTCTTCTCCTTCTGGGACCCCTATAATGTGAATGTTGTTGAGTTTAATGTTGTCCCAGAGTTCTCTTAGGCTGTCTTCATTTCTTTTCATTCTTTTTTCTTTATTCTGTTCCTCAGCAGTGAATTCCACCATTCTATCTTCCAAGTCACTTATCCTTTCTTCTGCCTCAGTTATTCTGCTATTGATTCCTTCTACTGTATTTTTCATTTCAGTTATTGTATTGTTCATCTCTGTTTGTTCTTTAATTCTTCTAGATCTTTGTTAAACATTTCTTGCATCTTCTCGATCTTTGCCTTCATTCTTTTTCCGAGCTCATGGATCATCTTCACTATCATTATTCTGAATTCTTTTTCTGTAAGGTTGCCTATCTCCACTTCATTTAGTTGTTTTTCTGGGGTTTTATCTTGTTCTTTCATCTGGTATATAGCCCTCTGCCTTTTCATCTTGTCTATCTTTCTGTGAATGTGGTTTTTGTTCCACAGGCTGCAGGATTGTAGTTCTTCTTGCTTCTGCTGTCTGCCCTCTGAACATACAATACTTTTTAAATGGTTGAATAACGGGGTTAGAGAAGAGGTTCTGCTCTATAAAGTTATTCAGGACCCCTGGCTGCTAGGGACTCTGCTGTCTTTTAACTGGTAGCTTTCCATGTTTGCACTGTATGTTGATATCAGAGGGAAAAGGAAGTGGAAGATTATGGAGAAAATTTTTATAGACCAAGACTGGTAGTGTTCTGCACCATATTTGCCAATGATCAGAACTTAAATCACTTGTTCAAACCAACTGCAAGGGAGGCTAGGAAATGTAGTTTAGCTGTATGCCTAAGAGGAAGGGGAAACAGGTTTGACTGAGCAGCCAGACAGTTTCTCTTTTATACTACCTATGTATCTAAAAAACTGTATCCCACCAACAGAGAATATTTAGTTTCTATGAATCCATGGTACATTTTTAAACATAATTCATATATAATAGTAAGCCATAAAGAAACTCTAAGATATTTATCTATGGAGAGATTCATAGCCACATTCTCTAGTAAAAAATCATTAAAGTAGTAATCACCAGCAACAACAAAAGGTGTTTAACCTCCCTTACCTTCTTGGAAATTAAGAAACACTGTGGGTTTAACAATGAAAAAGAAAAAAATCAAAAGAAAATGCAAATTACATAGAAATTGATGAAAATCAAAGCCAGTGGTGTGTTATACAGAAAATTTTTACCTCTAAGAGCTTTTATTATTTAGAAAATCTGAAAGTAAATGAACTGATATCCAACTTAAGAAATTAGAAAGAGAATAACAGAATAGATCTTCAAATTGCTTTAATATCTTTGTCTTTTTTCAACTACATTTGCTAAGGTTACCTGAAGCCTTTCTTTTTTGTCAATAATTTATTTCTTGGTAAATGTCTATTCTGTTGCTTGCTGTTTCTAAACCAATTTATATTTTATTTCATTTTATTGTTCATCACAGGCACATTTTTCTTTGTGATTTTAAAATCATCTGAGTTGAATTAAAGTAATATGAAAGAAGAATGCTATAAGATGAGTTGGTGTGGTTAAAAGGAACTATAAGTAGTTATTATTTTATATTCTTTGGAGTTGTTAAAATTTTGTTTTTCTTCTAGATTCTGATGGAAGAAGGAGGAATGTGTTCTTTAAAAGGCGGGATAACATCTACTAAGAAAACCTGTCAGTATAACTATAAATGAATTTTATTCTTTAAAAAAACAACATTTTAACAGAAATTAGTTAAATTTTAAGGTTCTTTTAGAATTTTGCCAGCAAATATATTTTATAAGTATCTTAGAATATATTAATAGTGCAATTGGGTCTTTAAAATTAATTTTGTCTTCTATAAAATGTTATACATGATGAGGATATATATGTACAACTTACTTAATAATAAACAGATACCTTTGTACTTAGTTTGTATAGTAGTTTAAGAAATAATACATAATCAGTACTTTTGAATATTTTTTTCAATTGCATTTCCTATCTTGCCCCCTAGTGGTAACTCTTTTCCTGAATTTGTTTTTTGTGATAGCACATATAGACTTTTCCAATTGCTTGCTTTTGAGCTTTCTGCAGCAAATTGAGGCAAACTCTATACATTTTTCTGAAACTTACTTTTTGTTCACCCAGTAATATGTTTTGAGGTTCAATCACCCTGACACTTGTGACTCTAATACAGTTCATCATTTGTTTTCTCCTATATAGCCTTCTATTGTGTGAATGTAGCACAATCTATGTATGCATCTTCTGACAAAGATTATTTGAGTTGTTTTTAATATTTTGCTATGATAAACAATGCTACTTTGACAAATTTTGACATTTCTCCTGGCACACATGTATAAATGTTTCTTCTAGGATATAATTCTAGAAGTAGAATTGGCTAGTTCATATGATATGCACTCTTCTAGGTAATGCAAAATTGTTTTCCAAAGTAGATGTGCCTGTTTAAACTCCTGGTTTAAACACTAGCAATAGGTAAAGAATCTTAGCTGTTACTTATTCTCACTAACACTGGATCAGCTTTTTATCATTGTTGGCAATGTGATATCTCACTGCAATTTCAATTTTTATTACCCATTGTTGATTAGGCTCATTGGCCACCCCTATTTCATCTGTGAAATGTCTTTCATGTCTATTGTCCATGTTTCTTTTAGGAAGTTTGGCTTTCTTTATGGGATGTGTCTTTTGTATATCTATGTCCTTTATACCTTTTATATATCCTAGATTCAGATTGCTTGTAGACCCCTGTGTGGCAGATATTTCATATTTGAGTAGCAGATATTTCATATTTGAGTGGTCTTTTTATTCTATATTGTCTTTTTGTTGACAACACTTTCTGGCACTTTTTAGATATTTTGCGGTTGAATGATTCTTCAGCATATCTAGTCTGTTGGGATACCTAGAAATCTTTATGGACTTTTTCCTTTTTTACTTAATTTAATTTTTTTAATATGTAAAACATTAATTTGGTTTCTATCCCTCTCCTGTCTGCCCTATTTCCTTCTGCCTCATATGAGTAGCTATTTTTTTGTTGGCTTACTGTTTATCATTCCAGTGGACTTTTTTCTAAATAAAGCCTGATGTGTATAAATGCACATATATGTGTGTCTTAGTTCCCTGTTCTTTGCATTCTAAATAGGATATTTTATTTAATACAATGTATTTTATAGATGAATTAAATGGATTTATTTAATAAATTTTCTGTAGATTTCCTCGTAGTAGTACTGGACATTTATTCATCCTTTATTTATGCCCATTTAGTAATCCATTATGTGGATGATCTATAGTTTACTTAGTCAGTGCCCTGTTGGTGGATATTTAGGTTGTTTCAAGTATCTTTCTTACAAACAATGTGCAGCGAACAACTTTGAGCACATATTTCTTAATTGTGGAGGTACATTTTCAGGGTAATTTCTAGAAGTGGGATTGCTGAATCAAAGAGGAGATACACTGTGGGGTGTTTTTTTTGATAGTTATTGCCAAAATTTGATTTTGATAGAAATTTCCAAATTCCCCATTGCGTCATTTTGTAATCCTACCAGAAATGTGCTTTTGATTCCACAGCCTCACCAACAGGGATTGTGGTCAAACTTAGGAATTTTTGTGAATCTTATAAAGATATATAGATAGAAGTTTCAGTTTGCACTTCTTTTTATATGAGTGCAGTCGAGCATCGTTTAAAAACGTGTAATGGCTATCTGTGATTTTTTTTCTGTGAACTCTCCATTCATGTCCTTAGGCCCATTGAGGTTTTACATCTTTTTCTTGATATTTAAGAGCTCTTTATATATTAATATTAAAGAGGTTTAGGTCTTTGTAATGCGTCACAAATATTTTCTGCTAGTTTATTAATTTTTGATTTGTTTTATCTGTTTTTACTTTGTTTATGGTGTCTGCTGCTTTGCAAAAGGCTTAACATTTTTTATGTAGCTAATATTATCAATCTTTTCTTTTATACCTTTGGATTTAATTAGGAAGACTGTTTACACTCCCTGGTTGCAAATGAATTCACTTATATTTTCTTCTAGTATTAGTATGATTTTATATTTTTGCACTTAGAGTTTATCCTGTTTTAGAAGTTTATCCTGATTCAAGTTTTTAAAAATGCATCTTTTCCCTAGGTATTTGTAATACTACCTTTTTATGTATCAACTTTCCATATATACTTCAATCTGTTCTGGGGCTTTCTTTACCATTCCATTGATCTTTCCTAATCTTCATGTGCTAATATCACATTATTTTTATTATGATTACTTTATACTATGTTTAATTTCTAAGAGTTACACCTCCCTTTGCACTTTTTAAAGAATTTTTCTGGCTATTTTTGATTAATTTTACATGTAAACTTTAAAATCAACTTGTGTAACTTCAAGGAAATGTTTCTTTTGGTGGGGGGGCGCACACTGCTTGGTATGTGGGATCTTAGTTCCCTGACCAGGGATCAAACCTGTGCCCGCTACAGTGGAAACACAGAGTCTTAACCACTGGACCACTGGGGAAGTCCCGCCAAGGAAATGTTTCAATTTTTATTGGGAAAGTACTAAATGTATACATTAATTAAGTGTGAATTGTCATCCTAATGATGTTGAGTAGCCCTATATAAGAATAAGGATGCCTTTTAATTAATTCAGTCTAATTTTATATCTTTAATAGTTGTTTAAAATGCCTTTATGCACTTGAACGTTTTCCTCAAGCAGATTCTGCATGTCCTTTATTAGATTTAGCTGTAGGTACTTTTCATTGTTTTTGTTACTACTTTAGTGTGAATGTACACCCCATGTTTCTACATTAAGTAAGAGTCTGGATTTTGGACTTAGGCACATGTGTGTTGACTGTTTTATTGAGAGTTTTTTTAGAGGTGATTTTGAGGCTATCAGTAATTTGGGGAAGAGTGATTATTGGCATCTGTAGAAATGATTATTATCTTTCCCTCATATATCTTTTTTTGTACCCCAAAACACATAAAATTCACCCTTCCAACAATTTCAAAGTGTACAGTATACCTCTCCTTCCCCCCAGCCTCTGACAACCACTATTCTGTTTCTATGAGTTTGAATATAAGTATAATCATACAATATACAAATATTATATGTAATCATACAATATTTATCTTTTTGTGACATTTCACTTAGCATAATGTCTTCAAGGTTCATCCATGTTGTAGCATACAACAGGATTTCCTTCTTTTATAATGCTGAATAATATTCCATAGTATGTGTAAACCACATTTTCTGTATCCATTCTTTTGTCAATAGACATTTAGGTTGCTTCCACCTCTTGGCTATTATAATTCTACAATGAACATGGGTGTGCAAATATCTCTTCAAGATTCTGTTTTCAATTCTTTTGGATATATCCCTAGAAATGGGATTACTGGATCATATGGAAGTTCTGTTTTTAAATTTTAGAAGAACAATTCATACTGTTTTCCATATCAGCTACACCATTCTACATTCCCACGAATAGTGTACCAGGGTTCCAACTCCTCCAAATCAGTGCCAACACATTATTTTCTGTTTTTTTTTCTCAATAAGTAACCATCTTAATGGGTGTGAGGTGATATCTCACTGTGGTGTAGATCTTTTAAAGTGCTGAATTTTGCTAATGGATTTTGTGATATGGACCATTCTAGCATTCCTAAAATAAATCCCACCAAATCATGATGAATTATGATTAAGTTTGCTATTCTATTTAATTTTTAAATTTTTTTCTTTAAGTTTAAAAGTTTTAATATTTATATACAATTTTTGCATTGATCCTATAAGTGAGATTGGCCTATGTATAATATGTATGTGTGTGTGTATGTGCATGGGTAATCTTTCTAAGATTTTGGAATTAGTGTTATGTCAGATTGACAAAAATTTTTTTTTAAATTGAGGCTATTTGAAAGCTTTCTTGAAATTTGAATCACTTGCCTCTTCAATGCAGTCCCACTGTTTTATTGCAGATCCTCATCACTTCATAACTTGATTATTGAGTTAATCTCCTAACAATCTGCTTTCATATAGTTTAACCCTTCTTTAAATAATCCCCAATTAGATGCCTTGGTAGGCAGTCTAAAATTAATTTTGTATTAAAGTGCACCTCTATACTTTCTTTTCCCCCATCCCATATGCTATTTTTCATCTTGTCTTTTGGGAAATTGTTTATTCATCTTCCAAAGCCCATTCTTTATCTTGTACTTTCTCTATTACTCTTCACTAAACCTTTTTTCCCTAGAGCTCATCACACTTAGGTCTCTACCACTTTTGTACCTTCTATGACTTCTATTGTTGGGTCTAATTTTGTGACTATTTAAAAAAAAATAAATGTATGTCTTTTTCTCCATCTCAAGAGTCTGAATACTTTGAGCATTATGGCCACATATTCCTAAAAACTACTAAATGACTTACTTAAGGTAATTACTCAATAAGTGTATAATTTACATTTTAATCTACATATCCTTTCTTACACTGTTAGAGGTAAGACATTCATTTAATGGACATTTGTCTTCTCTACTAATAACTATGGGTTTACTATACTTATGAACTGAATGAACCTTGTTGTGGGGGAATGCCCTTAGATCATTGTTGTTGTTAGTAAAATCCTACTTTTCTTTTCTCTGCTTTCCACTGTTGAGGAGAACCTGCTTTGGGAGGGTATAAATTCCTTCTAGTATGATGAACTAAGGGTAACTGAATTTACCTAAATTCTCTCTACCTCTCAGCTGACTGATGGTTAGATTCTGTTACAGAAGGTACAGATCTGATCTGGGTATGAATAGTAGTCATGGTCTGTTGTGTATGGGAGGACATGTGATTTAACATGTGTTGCACCACATTCCATTACCTTTTTCTTTTTGGATAGCAAATTCATTTTCACAAACAAGAAGAAGAATGGTTGAAGCTACTGTTGATCTATAGTATTTATGCATGCTAGGGAGTCATGACCTACTTTTCAAGCCCATTTTTAAACTTTACTTGTAATCATAAGAGAACACATTAGACAGATAATGAAAGAATAACATACTGGATGCTTTGAGTTTTTTTACATACAGCTTTTGAAAAAATAAATTTAACAGTGTCACAGTCACCATCAAATTTCAATAGATTATATATCTTTTTATATTATTTTGAATTCATAAATGGCTTTAAAATTCTATAGTTATGAAATCATATTAAAGGTTAAATACAGTTTTGATTGTGTGATAAAACTTCATTTACTCAATTAGCAAATATCTGGTACCTTAACTTGGCTTATTTCTCCTTCCTACAGATTGACACTTTAAATTATTTGCTCATAAAAAATGGTTCATTGTATTGGAAAAAATCAATTCAATTTCCTCTGTTCTTCTTTCTTCCCTTACATTAGGTACCCTCATTTTACTTGTAGATACACATCTTTTACATGTAGAATAAATCCATAATACCCTGTCAAAAATGCAACCTGCCACATATCCAAAATTTTAACTTTTAAAATGCTCTATAGTATGTTAGCTAAACTTATTTACCAGCAGCTATCTTCTGCCTATGTACATATTAATAGGTACCATTCTTCACAAATTAAATTTTTATTTTCAGATCTTGATTCTTCACAGAGTAGTCAGTCTACCAGTTGCTCCCCAAGGCCAGCAGATAGTTGTTTCAGTTCTAGTTCAGAGATGGTAAGTTATGCTCTTTTTTTTTTTTTGCTTGTTAATATATGCTATACTAATTTAGAGTGATTTGTATTTCTCATCATTTACTTTTTCATTCTAAAAAAACAGTTGAGATAATAGTGAAAATAAATGTAAACAAAAATGAAAATATTAAAAATGTAAGAAGAATGTAAATTAAAATGTAATTGAGCATCATTCATTCATGCTTATGAGATGATGAATGTGTTCATTGTTATTTACAAAACCCACTCTTACTGAGATGTATGTGTGTGTATATGGTAAATGCATTCTTCTTTTAAAAGGGTTTTTAAAAGAACCCATTCACAATAATTGAAAACGTAAAACAACCAATAATACACACAAAAAGAAAGTCTCAAGACTTATGTGAAGAAAACTATAAAATACTATAATCTGAATAATTGGAGCGACATGTTTAATGCTGAGTGGGAACTGTAATCTGAATAATTGGAATGGCATTATATTCTGAGTGAGTTTTTCACAAATCACATGTTTAAATGGAATTCTCCATTAATTCTTCCATCTTCGTTTCACCTACCTTTTGTCTCTAGCTTGCTGTCCAAACTGCTCTTGCTGAGGGAGGACACCAATGACCTCTAACGATGCCAAATTCATTGGACAATTTTCAGTTATTTTATAAGAATTTCTAACAATATTAATAGAAATTATTATTTTCTTTTCTTGAAACATTTTTTTCTCTTTGCTTTTGTGATACACACTATCTTAGTTCCCTGCATACCTCTCTGAATGCTACTTTATGCCTTTGCCCACTTCTCTTCCACCTTTCCCTGTATATAAATGTTGTAATGTTTAGGGTTTGCTTCAGGAGCCTATTCTTCTCTTAACCTACACTCCAAACTCTAGATGATGTTACATACTCCACTGATTTTTTATACTATTACCTGGTTGATGACAATTCTCAACTTTATGACTTTAGCTTAGATCCTTAATTAGGTGTCCAATTTCTTATTGGATATCTTCTTGGATATTTCACAAAAAACTGAACACTTCTGATCTCCCCATATCAGTTTTTCTGATAGTTCCCATATTAGTGGATCCCTTTTCTATCCACTCAGTTGTTCATGCCAGAAACTTTAGTTTGGCATTTCTTTCTATCTCATCTGCCTTCCTTAACCATATTCATTTCATCACTTGATCCAATCAATTCTACCTCCAAAATAAATTGCATATTTATCTACTTCTCACCTAGGGTACTAATCCCTAATCTAATCTAAGGTACCATCATCTTGTTCTTGAACTGTTATGGTTGTTGCCCAAGAGATCTCTCTACTTCCACTCTTGCCCCACTTTTCCTCTAGTTAACAGTCATCATGGTCTTTTGAAAACTTAAACTGAATGATGTTACTTCTGTGTTTATTCAATGGATTCCTGTTTTACTTTAGAATCTAAACTGCTTTCATTAGTGACAGGCCATGTGTGATCTAGCCCCTGGCTACATCTCCAACTTCTAGTATTCCTCTCTCACCACACTTTACGCATACTGACATTCCACTTCCTTAGCTTATTAAGTCACTTTTCTGCTTCAGCACATTTATGTATTCTGTTTCTTACATTACTGTTATTCATCCTTTAGGTCGCAGCTTAAATATGTCACTTCTTTTGAAAGCCCCTCCTTGGCTTTTCAATCTAAATTAGGCTCCTTAGTTATGCTCTTGAAGTGCTTCATGCTTGCTCTTCATAATGTTTTTTCAATTTGTAATTACATATACTTGTGTGTAATTATTTGATTAACGTCATTTCCACACATAAGAGTGTGTGCTGTAGAGAGCAGCAAATATGTCTGCTTCACTCACATTGCAGGTGCTGAGTATTTATTTCTTGAATAAATAAATGTACTGATCCTATTTTCTCTAATTTATGCCCAGCCAGTTTTAATGCTGTTTCTTGGGCTTACTTTTCCTATTTTAGTGCCAATCAGCTGAGGTCTATATCTCATTTTAGGTTTTTTTATGTTAACTTTGCTTTTTATTTTTAGCTAGAATAATCAATACTTTTATATAAGATTTTTATCAAAACAGTATTTTGGTTAGTTCAGTAATTAAAAGATAAACTTTTCTTGAAGTTGAAAAATTCAAGCTACTAAATTGAAATCTAGACCTATTAAAAGTTCTTAAAATTTGATTTTTTTATATAACAGTTTTGATATTTATTGCTGTTTAACCTTTCTTTTGTCTATTTGATTTCCTGTTAGCTGATACCATTCTTTTTTTTTTTTTGCGGTACGTGGGCCTCTCACTGCTGTGGCCTCTCCCGTTGCGGAGCACAGGCTCCGGATGCGCAGGCTCAGTGGCCACGGCTCACGGGCCCAGCCGCTCCGCGGCATGTGGGGTCTTCCCGGACCGGGGCACGAACCCGTGTCCCCTGCATCGGCAGGCGGACTCTCAACCACTGCGCCACCAGGGGAGCCCGCTGATACCATTCTTAATGAGTCTTTTTTGAGACTGAGCTTGTGAAAGATACAATATAGATATTTTTTGACTTAATGACTCAATGAGTGAATATTAAAACAAATTGTATGTGTTAGCTTTTTCTTTCAAAGTTATACTTCTACTTCACTCTTCTTAAGTAGTTAAAGAGTATATGTTGTATTTCATTTCCTCTCTGTGAAAAGGTAGTAGGGTGATGTCACCTATGAGTATGAAGACTAATAATGGACAAAAATTTTCTCTTTTTTGTGCTTTTGCATCTTTAATATAAGGATTATTATTGTTTCATGCTATTTTAAAATCCATAACCTTGATTAAAAAAAAATTCTAAATCTAGGTTGATTTGCCACCTGCCAAAGTCTCTTCTTTTTTTGAAATTTTCTATAATGTGAATTTTAAGAATGTTTACTTTTGGGCTTCCCTGGTGGCGCAGTGGCCGATACAGGAGACACAGGTTTGTGCCCCGGTCCGGGAAGATCCCACATGCCACCGAGCGGCTGGGCCCGTGAGCCATGGCCGCTGAGCCTGTGCATCCGGAGCCTGTGCTCCGCAATGGGAGAGGCCACAACAGTGAGAGGCCCGCGTACCGAAAAAAAAAAGAATGTCTACTTTGAATTGATTGATTTTTTTTTAATTTCAGCATCATTAAGAGCAAAATTACTAAATTTCTTTTAGCCATCTGAAGATGAAGATCAAATTGAAGGTTCAAATAGGAGATCCATCAAACCAAAGAAACAACTAATAATTTTTATTTAGAAAGCATGGAGAAACTTCCATGTGATAGGATTATTAAAAACAATGCCAAATTTCATAAACAAAATGAGGATTTTAACCAGTTCTCAATGAATAGTAATATAGATCAGTTTCCACAGTCTCAGTGTAATTCAGCACATATATTTCCAAAAAGTAACCAATAATAACTGCATTCTACAGGTTGCAAGGTGTGATGCATGGATACAAACGGAGAGTGAACCTGTAATTGAAGAAAAATTAGATGCTGCCATACAATGTGATATAATTTCAAAATGTAAATGTAGAAAAGATGTGTCTTCTTTTTGTAACGTTGAAAGGTGCAATGAAAATATTAAGGCAGATACCACTGGAGGGCAGGAAATCCTTAAAAACAACTAATATTCTAAAACCTCAGCCTGAGATTTTGCATTTGGTTTAACGTTTAGAGTTTTATTAACATAATAAAGAATGAGAATATTTTTGTAGCTAAGCAACTAGGTGGAAGTATTCCCATAGGTATTTTTAATAGCTTTAGTATGTCAAAGTTTTTTAGAAAATAATATATATGTAAATTTACTATCTTTCTTATGGTAATTATTAATTACATTATGACATGCTGTTGTTTATGGATTAAAAATATGTTTAATTACTTCTTTGTTGCATTTATGTTAAAATTTAGTGCTGTTGCATCTTTTGGCAAAAATGTTCTCTCCCAAGAGCTTAAGACAGAAAATAATACTAAATAATACCAAATATGTTTTATAACTTAATTATAAGAATTTTCTTAGCTACTTCTCTTAACTACTATACCATCATTAAAAATTCTGGCATTAATTTTTAGATAAAGTATTTTTTTCTAATTTGGAGAACATTTTTTGTTTTTGCTTATATTAATTCAGAGGAATGGTTTTTCTCTTCAAGATTAAAAAAATGTTTTAATGCTTTTGTAAAAGAATTGATCAACATTGGAAAATAATTTATGTTTACTAATTTTAATATTACATAAGATTTTCATAAATAATGCATCAGAATTTCTCATTTGTAAAATATGGGCTTTGTTTCCAACATAACAATTATTGTTTTGGGTCAAGATTTTAAATGTTCACACTAGTCATTTTAGAAAATGGACATTTGTATGGGTATATTACAAAGTGACCAGCAGGGGGCATTCTGATATCTAACTGTAACAAAAATAAAATTGTTAGGACTTTCTGTTAAAGGATGATTAGATGCTGCATTTTTACATGTACACATATCACTCAATAGTTTGTTTTACAGAGGTGATCTGAAACCTAACAATTTAGAAACACTAATAGCTAATATTTAAACAGTAGCAATCTTTAGGTTTTTAGCTAGTTTTAGGAAGCTCTCTTTGCTGCCTCAGAGAGAGCACAATGAACTCTAAAATAATTTTCTTAAAGTAGGGTAATAATCTCATGAAAGGGTAATATAATTATCTGATGTACACTGGTAGTTTTTCAAAAGGCCCGATTTTCATCCTGGTATTCAATAAAAAGTATTTCATAGTGGATTGATTATCCTGAGCATTGTTTTGTAAAATATGACATATTGTAGTAATGAAGACCTATATATGGAAAAGAAGACGATACTGGTGATACTAGAATAAGATTGAGCTTTGAATCTTGGGTTGTTTCAAATATCATGTAAACTGATTTTTTCCCCAAATACAAATCAAAGTCTAGCAGCTATTAAAAGCACATTCATTACAAAAGTTCACACCTAGTTACATTTTTATCAATATCATAATGTGGCAGTTAAGATTAGTAAGGTAAGGAAAAATATAGGGGCTATTTAGTGTAATGACTGCACACAATGATAGCAGGGTAAGGTTCAGTGTAGTAAAGAATTTAAATGTGCCCCAAAAGAGATCTGGTTTTTTACCCTTGGCTTTTGTGAGGTAATCTCTAAGCTCTTGGAGTGTCATGGCTGATAGAAGTGTCTTTGTTTGCCTTGGGACCTTGGGCCAAGCCAGATAGTTAACAGTGTGATTTAGGATGGGACTCTGAGTCAAGCAATATCAGCTCAACTTCCTAAGGGGCTAGAAACTGAAATCAGCCATATGGGCTGTCAGTCATGCCACTGTGATAGAGCCAGAGTAAAGGCTCTGGACACCAAGGCTCAGGTGAGCTTCCCTGGTTGGCAGTAATGTGTGTTGTTACACATTGACACCAGGAAAATAACACTGTCCGTTACTTGTAGAAGACTGGAAGCTTTGTATTACTTTCTTAGACTCTGTACTAAGTGCCTCTTACCTGGGCTGATTTTAATGTCTCCTTTCCTTGTATTAAACTGTAACTGTGAATATAACAGCTTTCAGTGAGTTCTGAGTCCTTCCAACAAATTATCAAATCTGAAGGTGCTCTTGGAACCCCTGAATTTTTATGGACTGTTCCCTAACATTGTAGTTGCTAACTCTTTAGGGAAATAAATATATCTGGATAGGAAAGTGAGTACAGATTTACAAAATAAAGAGGACATATATAACAGAATAGATTATAACATACTTCTCAAAATACTAGTTTAGAGTTTCTCTTGGTGAAACAATTTAATGAAAAAAATTGAGGTAAACATAGCCTTCTTCCATATTTGCAATTTAAGGTTTATAGAACAAAGCCCTAGCTAAGTTTTATCCAAATGAAACAAAATGGAAAACTTAATGATTCTGCACACATTTGTAATATAAACTGTCAATCACAGTGACTTCAAATAAAGTACTGTACATCCAATAATGGCTATTGTATATAATATCGATCTGGAGTTTGTGTTTAACAGTTTGTGAAAAGTTGCCACCTGAAATAATATGAAGCTATATTTAGGGGTAGTCTCATGTAATTTACTTTTACAGCACATCGTAATTGTAAGTTATTGTGTAATTTCTTGTTTCATATTTATTTTCCCCATGACACCATATATGGCAGTATGGCAAATGTCAGTACTCTGTTCACATTACCTTGGCACTTTCCATTTCAATACATGCCAACCTGATTTCCAACTGCCAGCACATTTGACTCATTCCCTGAGGGGTTTCTCCTTGCTGCAGATACCTGTTTGGCCTATGTGCAGGCAGGAAGGTAGTACCAGGGTATTAATACTGTCTGAAAGTGGTCTTTTTAGAGCAATGACTGATGGTAGATGGTGAATAAACACCCCAGTTCCCTTGCCTCTTGAGCAGGATAGTGTCCTCAGAAGTGTGTTCTACACCACTGCTTAAAGTGTGATCCACTGACTTGTAACATCAACATCACCATTGCTTGAGAGTTGGTTAGAAATGCAAATTCTTAGAATCCACTCCAAAATTACTGTATCAAAATCTCTTGGAGTGGAGCCAAAGAATCTGTGCTTAAATAGGTGATGCTTATACATTCTAAAGTTGGAGAAACACTGTTCTTCCAGAGTTCCTCAGAAGTATTATGCTTCAGTTGCTTTCAATGGTAACTTGCTTGATAGTAAGCCCTTTGTTAGCTTCCTTCTTTTCCTATCTCACTTCTTCAATTCCATACCAGTGTTTCTTGAGATCACACCCCAAACATACTACATGCACTTAAATTCTTGGCTTATGATTTGCTTCTGAGGTAATCCATACTGACAAGTTAGGGACCATGACAAATAGCTGAATGAATTGTCTTTATTGGTGTCACTCAAATGTTAACATAAATAATTTTCTGGTTTTACAATTCTCTTGTACCAGTTTTCTATTTCTGCCACCTGCTGAAAACTCAGTAAATGGGACTAGAAGCATATAGATACAAGTGCAGAGAGAATTAGTGAAATGAAATATTCATCATAATAAATTATCCAGATGCAGGAGAGAAAAAGAAATAGAAAATATGAAAGAGAGTGAATTAAACAGTGACAAGGATATAATGAGAAACTCCAACATATGTTTAATTGAAGTATCAATAGCACAGGAGAGAAATAGGATTTTGAAGAGATAATGGCTGAGAATTTTCCAGAATTCATCAGTCATATTAATCCACAATTCAAGGAGGCCAACAGATTCCAAGTAGTATAAATAATGTGACATCCATGTCTAAACCCAGCATAGTGAAATGGCAAACCTCAAAGACAAGGTGTTGAAAGGAACTGGAGAGAAAATGACCTTCCTAGAAGGACAACAACACTGTTAGGTTATTTTTAAAAGCAATAATGAATGCCAAAAGACTGTAAAAATACCATCCAAATCCTGATAGAAAAATAACAAGTCACTCTAGAATTGTGTTTCCAGCCCTACAGGTCTAGCACTATTTGACACCACCATACTAGCCAATACTAGCATGAAGGACCCAATTTTGTAGGCTACAGCAATTTATATTTAAGCTTTTTGAATACAGGTACTGATTTCTCTTTGTGGAAAAAGTTTCTAATTTTTTACTGTTTGGTTTTTAACCCATATGCACAATTTTTCCACTGCTTCTATTTTTTTAGGCCCTCTTCTTATTGACTTTGCAACACTTGAAGTTGTTCCAGCGATGGACTTTATTTATCTTTTCAGTGTTTTCTCTGATGGTCTGCAATATATATTCCTTTATGCCTGTTGCTGAGGAGCTACCACATGTTCTCTCATTCCTTTAAAATTACTTTATTATTTCAAACTTCTCTTTAATAATTAAAGCTTTACTTTTACATGCACTGCTTGGCCTTTTTGAATCAAGATATTTAGATCTGTTTTGAATGTTGATATCTATATCTGTCTGTTTATATAGATATCCACAAATATGAAAACTTAAAAGATAACAGGTAACTGCTAAGTTTTTAATGGATGTGTGTTCATTTTGTATATATTTTGTATATATCTATATGGTTCAGTTCAAATGGGTGCAGTTTTGTGCATTCACCTAGTGTCCTGGGTCCACCCACCCATGGGCCAGCACTACTCCCAGGACATCCTGGGCCCTGGCCTGCCTACCAGTAGGTTGACACCAGCTCCAAGACACCTTGGAACCCTCAGCATTGCACACCAGGATCCAGCCCCAATCACAAGTAAGCTGACACCAGCTTTAGGATACCCTGGACTGTGAAGCCAGCCATGTCAGGAACCAGTCCCCCCTACCAGCAGTTTGATACTAAATCCAGGAACCCCAGCTTCACAACCACCCACCCCATAACTTGACTCTACCTACCAATAGGCCAACACTAGCCCTGGAACCCCCTGAGGCTCCACAGCCAGCCATCTCATGACCTGGCCCCACTCACCAGTGACCAGAAGCCTCTTCACAAGACAGGTTCTGGCCCCCAAATGGACCAGGAGCCGACCACAACTGCTAGATAGTCCATAGTAGTCAGTCCACCACCACAGAAGGACACATGCAGCCTACATAGGGGGCACCCCAGAGCATATAGCGCTGGTAACCAGATGGGAGTGCACTGCTGGGAAGCATAGAACATCTACAAAAGGTCCCTTCTCCAAGATTGGAAAGTGTAACCAACCTACCAAATACATTGACATAAAAACAGCAAATTAGGGCTTCCCTGGTGGCGCAGTGGTTGGGAGTCCGCCTGCCGATGCAGGGGACACGGGTTCGTGCCCCGGTCCGGGAGGATCCCGCATGCCACGGAGTGGCTGGGCCGGTGGGCCATGGCCGCTGAGCCTGCGCGTCCGGAGCCTGTGCTCCGCAGCGGGAGAGGCCACGGCAGTGAGAAGCCCGCGTACCGCAAAAAAAAAAAAAAAAAAAAAAAAAAAAAAAAAACAGCAAATTAGGCAAAATGAGGTGACAGGAATAAGTTCCAAGAAAAAAAAGAACAAGGTAAAACTCAGAAGAGAAACTAAGTGAAGTGGAGATAAGCAATCTACCCAATAAAGGGTTCAAGGGAATGACTCTAAAGATGCGCAAAAACTCAGGAGAACATTGGATGAACAGAATAAGAAGTTAGAAATCTTCAACAGAGAGAAAATACAAAGAAGAACCAAACAGATGTGAAGAAAATAATAACTGAAATTTCAAAATACACTGGAAGGAATAGTAGATTAGATGATACAGAGGAATAGATCAATGAGCTGGAAGACAGAATAGTGGAAATGACTGAAGTTGAACTGAAAAGAGAACAAAAAGAAATGAGGACAGTTTACTACCATTCACATTATAGGGCAGTCTCAGAAGGAGGAGAGAGTAGGGGCAGAGGTCATATTTGAAGACATAAAAGATGAAAATGTCCCTAAGCTGGAAGAGAAAACAAACATCCAGGTTAAGAAAGCACAGAGTGTCCCATACAGGATCAAGCAAAAGAGTACCAGACCAAGACACATTGCAGTTAAAGTGTTAGAAATTAAAGAGGTAGTATTAAAGCAGCAAGTTACATAAAAGGAAACTCTCATAAATCTATCTGCTGACTTTTAAGCAGAAATTCTTCAGGTGAGAGGGGACTGATACAATATATTTAATGAGATGAAAGGCAAAAAGCTACAACCAAGAATACACACACAGCAAGTCTTTCATTCAGATTTGATAGATAAAGAGTTTCATGGACAAGCAAAAGCTAAAAGAGTTCGGCACCACCAAACCAGTTTTACAACAAATGTTAAAGGGACTTCTCTAAGTGAAAAAGAAAAGGCCACAACTAGAAACAGGAAAATTACAAAAGAAAAAATCTCATTGGTAAAGGCAATGTATAGTAAAGGCAGTAAATCAACCACATACAAGCTAGTAAGAAGGTTAAAAGACAAATGTAGTCAAATCAAATATATATCCACAATAACTAGTTAAGGTATACACAAAAGAAAAATATGTAAAATAGGTCAAAACAAATGTTGTGAGAGGATAAAAATACAGTGTTGTTAAAATTCATTTGAACTTGAGAGGTCAGCAACTTAAAATAATAATGTATACCTCATGACAATTACAAACCAAAAATCTATAATGATAAATACACACAAAATAGAAAGGAATCCAAACATAACACTAAAGATTGTCATCTAATCATGAAAGAAGAGAGCAAAAGAACAAAAGAACAAAAAATAACTACAAAAGCAACCCCAAAACAACAAAATGGCAATCAGTACATACATATCAATAATTACTATAAATTTATATGAACAATATGCTCAAACCCCAAGATATAGACTGGCCAAATGGATACAAAAACAAGACCCATATATATGCTGCTTATAAGAGACTGACTTTAGATCTAAAGTTGCACACAGACTAAAAGTTGAAAGGATGGAAAAAGATATTCCAGGAAAATGGAAATCAAAAGAGAGCTGGTGCATCAGTATTTATATCGACAAAATAGACTTTAAAACAAAGACTGTAACAAGAGAAAGAAGGACATTGCATAACGATAAAGGGATCGATCCAAGAAGAAGATATAACAATTGCAAATATATATGCACCCAACACAGGACCACCTAAATACATAAAGCAAATATTAACAGACATAAAGAGAGAAATTGACAGCAACACAATAATAGTAAGGGACTTTTAACAGCCCACTTACATCAACGGACAGATCATCTAGACAGAAAATCAACAAGGAAACACTGGCCTTAAATGACCCATTAAGACCAGATGAATTTAATAGATGAGAGATAGGTAGATTATAGATATAGATAGAACATTCCATCCAAAAGCAGCAGATTACACATTCTTTTCATGTCCACGTTGAAAATTCTCCAGGATATATCACATGCTAGACCACAAAATCAGTCTCAGTAAATTTAAGAAAACTGAGACAATATCAAGCAACTTTTCTAACCACAATACTACGAGACTAGAAATCAACTACAAGAAAAAAATCTGCAAAAAATACAAACATGTGGAGGCTAAACAATAAGCTACTAAACCAATGGATCACTGAAGAAATGAAAGAAGAAATAAAAGAATATGGGAGACATATGAAAATGAAAACACAATGGTCCAAAATCTATGGGACACAGCAAAGGTGGTTCTAAGGGGGAAATTTATAAATAGTGATAAAAGCCTACCTCAAGAAACAAAAAAATCTCAAATAGAAAACTTAACTTTATACCAAAAGAAACTAGGAAAAGAAGACAAGTGAAACCTAAAGTTAGTAGAAGGAAAGAAATCATAAATATCAGAGCAGAAATAAATAAAATAGAGACTAAAAAATAGAAAAGATAAATGGAGCTAAGAGCTGGGGAATACCAAGCATACAAATAAATTATGCCTATTTTGCTCAAACAATTCCAAAAAAATCGAAGAGGAGAGAACAATCCCAAATTCATTTTATGAAGCCACCATCACCCTGATACTAAAACCAGAAAAAGACACTGCCAAAAAAAATTATAGGCCAATATCTTTGATGAATATAGATGAAAACTTCTTAACAAAATATTAGCAAACCAAATTCAAGAATACTTAAAAAAAGATCATACATCATGACTAAGTTGGATTCATTCCAGGGTCACAAGAATGGTTTGACATAAAAAAAAAATCAATGTGGTACACCACATTAACAAAAACATAATCATCTCAATAGACTCAGAAAAAAATTGATAAAATTCAACATCCATTTATGATAAAAAATTCTCACCAAAGTGGGTATAGAGGGGACATATCTCAGCATAATAAAAGCCATCTACAGCAAACCACAGTGAACACAATACTTAATGGTGAAAAGCTGATAGCCTTCCTACTAAATTCAGTAGCAAGACTAAGATATCCACCATTTCTATTCAACATAGTATTGGAAGTCCTATCCACAGCAGCCTAACAAGAAAAATAAATAAAAGGTATCCTAAATTGGAAGGGAAGGGGTAAAACTGTAACTCTTTGCAGTTGACATGGTACTCTATATAGAGAACCCTAAAGTCTCCACACAAAAACGAATAAATCAATTCATCAAGGTAGCAGGATACAAGATTAATATAAATAAATCTGTTCCATTTATTTTCACTAACAATAAAATGTCAAAAAGAGAAAGTAAAGAATAATTCCATTTAAAATCCCGTCAAAAAAATAAAAATAAAATACCTAGGAGTAACTTAACCACAGAGGTGAAAGTCCTATACACTAAGCACTATATAACATTGTTAAAGGAAACTGAAGATAATTAAAAGAAATAGATATCATGTTCTCTTGGATTGGAAGAATGAATATTGTTAAAATGGCCATACTACCCAAAGCAATCTACAGATTTAATGTCATCCCTATGACATTTTTCACAGAACTAGGACAAATAATCCTAAAATTTATATGGAACCACAAAAGACCCAGAATTGCCAAAGCAATCCTGAGAAAAAGAACAAAGCTGGAGGCATAACCCTCTCAGACTTCAGACAATACTATAAAGCTTCAGTAATCAAAGCAGCATGGTATTGGCACAAAGACAGACATATGGATCAATGAAGCAGAATACAGAGCCCAGAGTTAAATCCACGCACCTATGGTCAATTAATCTACAACAAAGTAGGCAAGAATATACAATGGATAAGACAGTCTCTTTAACAAGTTGTTCTCAGAAAGCTGGAAAGCTACATGTCAATCAATGAAATTAGAAAACTTCACACAATATGCATAAAAAAACTAAATGTGGCTTCAAGACCTAAATATGAGACATGACACCATAAAATTTCTAGAAGGGAATGTAGGCAAAATATTCTCTGGCATAAATCGTAGCAGTATTTTCTTAGATTGGGCTCCCACGGCAAAAGAAATAAAAGCAAAAACAAACAAATGGGACCTAATCAAACTTAAAAGCTTTTGAACAGCAAAGGAAACTATCAACAAAACAAAAAGACAACCTATGGAGTGGGAGTAAATATTTGCAGATGTTGTGACAGACAAGGCATTATATCCAAAATATAAAAATAACTTTAACAACTCAATATCGAAAAAACAAACAACACTATCAAAAAAATGGGAAGGAGACCTGAATAGACATTTCTGCAAAGAAGACATACAGATATCCAACAGGCATGTGAAGAGATGCTCAACATTGTAAATCAAAATCATAATGAGATGTCACCTCACATCTGTCAGAATGCCTATCATCAGAAAGTCTACAAATAACAAATGTTGGAGAGGATGTGGAGAAAAGGGAACCCTTATACACTGTCGGTGGGAATGTAAATTTGGTGCAGCCACTGTGGAAAAATAGTAGGGGGGTTCCTCAAAAAACTTAGAACTACCGTATGATCCAGCAATTTCACTCCTGGGTATATATCTGAAGAAAATGAAAACACTAATTTGAAAAGATATATGCACCCCAGTGTTCATAGAAGCATTATTTACAACAGCCAAGAAATGGATGCAACCTAAGTATCCATCAACAGGTGAATGGGTAAAGAAGATGTGAGATAGATAGATAGATAGATAGATAGATAGATAGATAGATAGATAGAGATAGATAGATATAGATAGATAGATAGATATAGATATACACCCCAATACAATGGAATACTACTCAGCCATAAGAAAGAATGAAAATTTGCCATTTGCAACAACATGGATGGAACTGGAGGGTATTAGGCTTAGTGAAATAAGTCAGAAAAAGACAAATACTGTATATATTTTATATGTGGAATCTAAAAAATAAAACTAATGAATATAACAAAAAAGAAACAGACTCTCAGATATAGAGAGCAAACTAGTGGTTGCTAGTAGGGAGAGGGAAGGGCAAGATGGGATAGGGGATTAAGAGGTATAAACTACCATGTAGTTTAATAAATAAACTACAAGGATACATTGTATAGTACAGGGAATGTAGCCAATATTTTATAATATATAAACTATGAATGGAGTGTAATCTATAAAAATTTTGAATCACTATGTTATACTCTTGAAACTAACAAAATATTATAAATCACCTATACCTCAATAAAGAAAATAAAATGTAAACTGTCATTTGCCTAACAGTTATTTGAAAAAAATAATTTAAAAATGGGCAAAGCACCTGAAGACATTTTTTTCAAGGGAAACATACAGATGGCCAACAAACACATTAAAAGATCCTTGACACCCAGAATGGCTGTCATCAAAAAATCTGCAAACAATAAATGCTGGAGAGGGTGTGGAGAAAAGGGAACCCTCCTACACAGATGCTGGGAGTGTAAATTGGTGTAGCCACTATGGGAAACATTATGGAGGTTCCTCAAAAAACTAAAAATATAGTTGCCATATGATCCAGCAATCCCACTCCTCAGCATATATCCCAAGAAAACTATAAAACTATAATTCAAAAATATACATGCCTCCCAATGTTCATTGCAGCACTATTTACAACAGCCAAGACATGGAAACAACCTAAATATCCATAGAGAGTTGAATGGATAAAGATGATGTGATACATATATACAATGGAATACTACTCAGTCATAAAAAAGAATGAAATAATGCCATTTGCAGCAACATAAATGGACCTAGAGATTATCATACTAAGTGAAGTAAGTCAAGAGAAAGACAAATGCCATATGATATCACTTATATGTAGCACCTAAAATATGACACAAATAAACTTATCTATGAAAAGGAAACAGGCTCACAGACATAGAGAACAGATTTCTGGTTGCCAAAGTGGTGGGAGGGTGAAGAAGGGGTGGATTGGGAGTTTGGGATTAACAGATGCAAGCTACTATATAAAGAATGGATGAACAACAAGATGCTACTGTATAGCACAGGGAATTCAGTATCCTGTGATAAATTATAATGGAAAAGAATATGGAAAAGAATATATATATACATATATGTATGTATAACTGAATCACGTTGATGCACAGTAGAAATTAACACATTGTAAATCAACTATACTTCAATAAAATAAAAATTTTTAAAAGATGATTGACATCACTAATCATCCTGGAAATGCAAATCAAAACCACGTGTTATCTCCTCAAACATGCCATAATGGCTATTATAAAGTAGATAACAAACAGCAAGCATTGGGAAAATGTGGGAAAAAAATGGAACACTTGCACACTGTAAATGGGACTGTAAATTGTGCAGCCACTCTGGAAAATAGTATTGAGATTCCTCAAAAAAATTAAAAATAAAGCTACCATACAATCTAGTCATTTCACTCCTGGGTATTTAGCTGAAGAAAATGAGAACACTAATTAGAAAAGATGTATGTACACCTATGTTCTTTGCAGCATTACTTACAATAGCCAAGATATGAAAGCAAACTTAGCGCCCATCTATAGATGGATCTATATAGAAGACGTGATATATACATACAATGGAATATTACCAGCCATAAAAAAGAATGAAATCTCACCATTTGTGACAACATAGATGGACCTGGAGCATATTATGCTAAGTGAAGTAAGTCAGACAGAGAAAGACAAATAATGTATGATTTCATTTGTATGTGGAATCTAAAAAACAAATGTAACAAAACAACAGAGAAGAAACACATGATTGCCAGAAGGGAAGTGGGTGCAGGGAAGAGAGAAACAAGTGATGGAGATTAATAGGTAGAAAATTCCAGGTGCAAAATATGAGTCACATGTATGAAATATACAGATGGGGAAGATTCAATAAGTATGTAATATCTTTGTATGGTGACCTATTGTAATTTGACTTATCATGATGATCATCTTGAAATATATAGAAATATTAAATCTTTATGTTATGTAACAGGAAACAAACTCATAGAAAAGAGATCAGCTTTATGGCTACCAGAGACTGGGGTTGTGGGGAGGCGGACTTGGATGAAGGCAGTTAAAAGGTACAAACCTCCAATTATAAGATAAAAAAAGTACCAGAGATGTAACATACAACATGATAGATATAATTAACACTGTTGTATGTTACATATGGAAGTTAAGAGAGTAAATCCAAAGAGCTTTCATCACATGGAAATTTTTTTCTATTTCTTTAATTTTGTATCTGTATGAGATGATGGATGTTCACTAAACTTATTGTGTTAATCATTTCATGAGGTCTGTAAATCATATCATATGCTGTACTCCTTAAACGTATGTAGTGCTGTATGTCAGTTATATCTCCATAAAGCCGGAAGAAAAAAAAAAGAAATTCATGTCATTCTCAAATTGTCCCCTAATATATCATATGGGAACAAATTTGCCTTCTCAAAACAATTGTTGTAGTAAAACCGACTCTATTTTCCCCCCAGACAGAAGGGTCTTTTTATTTTCTTAATGGTGTCTTTTGAAAAACAAACGTTTTAAGTTTTGATAAAATCTAATTTATCTTTTTCGAAAAATCATGGTCACAAATTCTCTTCTGTGTTTATTTCTAGAAGTTTTATATTTTAATTTCTTACATTTACGTTTATAATTCATTGCCAGCTAAATTTTTTGGTATAAGGTAATGTTGTAAGAGTTTTGTTGTTGTTTGTATATAGACATTCAATTGCTCCAGTAGCATTTTTTCAAAAGACAATTTTCCCCTGTTGAATTGACTTTACAACCTTGTCAAAAATTACTTGACCAAGAGGCTTCCCTGGTGGCACAGTGTGTAAGAATCTGCCTACAAATGCAGGGGACGTGGGTTCGAGCCCTGGCCTGGAAAGATCCCACATGACACGGAGCAACAGAGCATGTGTGCCACAACTATTGAGCCTGCGCTCTAGAGCACGTGTGCCACAACTAGTAAACCTGCGTGCCTACAGCCTGTGCTCCACAACAAGAGAAGCCACTGCAATGAGAAGCCTGTGCACTGCAACAAAGAGTAGGCACAGCTTGCCGCAACCAGAGAAAGCCCGCATACAGCAACAAAGACCCAATGCAGCCAAAAATTAAAATAAAATTAAAATAAATTAAACAAAAATTAATTGACCGAAATCACCTTGAGGGGGCACCTTCAATATGGTGGAAGAGTGAGACGTGGAGATCACATTCCTCCCCACAAATACATCAAAAATACATCTACATGTGGAACAACTCTACAAAACACCTACTGAATGCTGGCAGAAGACCTCAGACTTCTCAAAAGGCAAGAAACTCCCCATGTACCTGGGTAGGGCATAAGAAAAAAAGAAAAACAGGGACAAAAGAATAGGGATGGGACTGCACCTCGGGGAGGGAGCTGTGAAGGAGGAAAATTTTCCACACACTAGGAAGCCCCTTCACTGGTGGAAATGAGGGGTGGGCTGGGGGAAAGCTTTGGACCCACGTTGGAGAGCACATCAACAGGGGTGCAGAGGGCAAAGAGGAGAGAATCCTGCACAGAGGATCAGTGCCAACCAGCACTCACCAGCCTGAGACGCTTATCTGCTCACCTGCCAGTGTGGGTTGGGGCTGCGAACTGAGGCTCAGGCTTCGGAGTTCAGATCTCAGGGCGAGGACTGCGGTTGGCTGCATGAACACAGCCTGAAGGGGGCTAGTGCACCACAGCTAGCTGGGAGGGAGTCCGGGAAAAAGTCTGGACCTGCCTAAGAGGCAACAGACCATATTCGGGGTGTGCAATGAGAGGGGATTCAGAGCACTGCCTAAACGAGCTCCAGAGACAGGCGCGAGCCGCGGCTATCAGCGCAGACACCAGAGACGGGCATGAAACACTAAGGCTGCTGTTGCAGCCACGAAGAAGCCTGTGTACAAGCACAGGTCATTATCCACACCACCTCTACCAGGAGCCTGTGCAGCCCGCCACTGCCAGGATCCCGTGATCCAGGGACAACTTCCCCAGGAGAACACACAGCGCACCTAAGGCTGTTTCAACATCACACCGGCCTTTGCTGCCTGTAGCCTCACCCTGCATTCCGTACCCCGCCCTCCCCCCAGCTTGAGTGACCCAGAGACACTTAATAAGCTGTTACATTAACCCCATCCTGTCTGGGGTGGAACAGACACCCTCAGGCGACATACACACAGAGGAAGGGCCAAATCCAAAGCTGAACCCCAGGAGCTGTGTGAACAAAGAAGAGAAAGGGAAATTTCTCCCAGCAGCCTCAGGAGCAGTGGATTAAATCTCCACAATCAACTTGATGTATGCTGCATCTCTGAAATACCTGAATAGACAATGAATCCTCCCAAAATTGAGGCAGTGGACTTTGAGAGCAACTGTAGACTTGGGGTTTGCTTTCTGCATCTAATTTGTTTCTGGTTTTATGTTTATCATACTTTAGTATTTAGAGCTTATTATCATTGGTAGATTTGTTTATTGATCTGGTTGCTCTCTTCCTTTTTTTATTTTATATGTATATATTTTTTCTATTTTCTCCTTTTTCTCTTTTTGTGAGTGTTTATGTGTATGCTTCTTTGTGTGATTTTGTCTATATAGCTTTTCCTTTCCCATTTGTCCTACGGTTCTATCTGTGTTTTTTTTTTGTTGTTTTTTATTATAGTTTTTAGTGCTTGTTATCATTGGAGGAATTGTTTCTTGGTTTGGTTGCTCTCTTCTTTCGTTCTTCTGTTTCTTTATTACTTTTTAGTAATTTTTTTCAATTTTAATAACTTTATTTTATATATTTTTTTTCTTTCTTTTTCTCCCTTTTCTTCTGAGCTGCTTGGCTGACAGGGTCTTGGTGCTCTGGCCAGGTGTCAGGCCTGAGCAGCTGAGGTAGGAGAGCAGAGTTCAGTACATTGGTCCACTGGAGACCTCCCGGCCCCATGTAATATCAAACAGCAAAAGCTATCCCAGCGATCTCCATCTCAACACTAAGACCCAGCTCCACTCAATGACCACAAGCTACAGTGCTGGATACCCTATGGCAAACAACTAGCAAGACAGGAACACAAACCCACCCATTAGCAGAGAGGCTGCCTAAAATCATAGTAAGTTCACAGACACCCCAAAACTCACCACTGGATGTGGTCAGGCCCACCAGAAAGACAAGATCCAGCCTCATCTACCAGAACACAGGCACTAGTCCCTTCCACCAGGAAGCCTACACAAGCCACGCAACCAACCTTACCCACTGGAGCAGACATGAAAAACAATGGGAATTACAAACCTGCAGCCAGGAAAATGGAGACCCCAAACACACCAAGTTAAGCAACATGAGAAGACAAAGAAATATGCAGCAGATGAAGGAGCAAGGTAAAAACCCACCAGACCAAACAAATGAAGAGGAAATAGGCAGTCTACCTGAAAAAGAATTTAGAGTAATGATAGAAAAGGTGCTACAAATTTTGGAAATACAATGAAGAAAATACAAGAAACGTTTAACAAGCACCTAGAAGAACTAAAGAGCAAGCAAACAATGACGAACAACACAATAAATGAAATAAAAATTCTCTAGATGGAATCAATAGCAGAATAACTGAGATGGAAGAACAGATAAGTGACCTGGAAGATAAAATAGTGGAAATAACTACCACAGAGCAGAATAAAGAAAAAAGAATGAAAAGAATTGAGGACAATTTCAGAGACCTCTGGGACCACATTAAACACACCAACATTTAAATTATAGGGGTCCCAGAGAAGAAGAGGAAAAAAAACAGAACTGAGAAAATACTTGAAGAGATTATACTTGAAAACTTCCCTAATATGGGTAGGGAAATAATCAAGTCCAGGAAAGCAATGAGTCCTATACAGGAGAAATCCAAGGAGAAACACTCCAAGAAACATATTAATCAAACTATCAAAAATTAAATACAAAGAAAAAAAATTAAGAAGCAGCAAGGGAAAAGCAACAAATAACATACAAAGGAGTCCCCATAAGGTTAACAGGTGATCTTTCAGCAGAAATTCTGCAAGCAAGAAAGGAGTGGCAGGACATATTTAAAGTAATGAAAGGGAAAAACCTACAGCCAAGATTACTGTAACCAGCAAGGATCTCATTCAGATTCGATGGAGAAATTAAAACATTTACAGAGAAGCAAAAGCTAAGAGAATTCTGCACCACCACCAGCTCTACAACAACTCCTAAAGGAACTTCTCTAGGCAGGAAACACAGGAGAAGGAAAAGACTTACAATAACAAACTCAAAACAATTCAGAAAATGGTAATAGGAACATACATATCAGTAACTACCTTAAATGTAAATGGATTAAATGCTCCAAGAAAAGACATAAACTGCCTGAATGGATACAAAAACAAGACCTGTATATATGCTGTCTACAAGAGACCCACTTCAGACCTAGGGACGCATACAGATTGAAAGTGAGGGGATGGAAAAAGATATTCCATGCAAATGGAAAGCAAAAGAAAGCTGGAGTAGCAATTCTCATATCAGACAAAATAGACTTTAAAATAAAGAGTATTATAAGAGACAAAGAAGGACATTACCTAATGATCAAGGGATCAAGCCCAGAAGAAGTTATAACAATTGTAAATATTTATGCACCCAACATAGGAGCACCTCAATACATAAGGCAAATGCTAACAGCCATAAAAGGGAGATCGACAGTAACACAATCATAGTAGGGGACTTTAACACCCCACTTTCACCAATGGACAGATCACCCAAAATAAAATAAATAAGGAAACACAAGCTTTACATGATACAGTAAATAAGATGGACTTAATTGATATTTATAGGACATTCCATCCAAAACCAGCAGATCACCCTTTCTTCTCAAGTGCTCATGGAACACTCTCCAGGGTAGAACATATCTTGGTCACAAACCAAGCTTTGGTAAATTTAAGAATATTGAAATCATATCAAGTATATTTTCCGACCACAACTCTATGAAGCTAGATAATAATTACAGGAAAATATCTGTAAAAAATATAAACACATGGAGGCTACACAATACAATACTTAATAACCAAGAGATCACTGAAGAAATCAAAGAGGAAATAAAAAAAATACCTAGAAACAAATGACAATGAAAACAGTGACCCAAAACCTATGGGATACAACAAAAGCAGTTCTAAGACAGAAGTTTATAGCAATACAATCCTACCTCAAGACACAAGAAACATCTCAACTAAACAACCTAACATTACACCTAAAGCAATTACAGAAAGAACAAAAAAAACTCCGAAGTTAGCAGAAAGAAAGAAATCATAAAAATCAGATCAGAACTAAATGAAGAGGAAATGAAGGAAATGATAGCAAGGATCAATAAAACTAAAACCTGGTTCTTTGAGAAGATAAACAAAATTGATAAACCATTAGCCAGACTCATCAAGAAAAAGAGGGATAAGACTCAAATCAACAGAATTGGAAATGAAACAGAGAAGTAACAACTGACCATGAAGAAATAAAAAGGATAATGAGAGATTACTGCAAGCAACTACATGCCAATAAAATGGACAACCTGGAAAAAATGGACAAATTCTTAGAAAAGCACAACCTTCCAAGACTGAACCATGAAGAAACAGAAAATATGAACAGACCAATCACAAGCACTGAAATTGAAACTGTGATTAAAAATCTTCCAACAAACAAAAGCCCAGGACCAGATGGCTTCAGAGGTGAATTCTATCAAACATTTAGAGAAGAGCTAACACCTATCCTTCTCAAACTCTTCCAAAATATAGCAGAGGGAGGAACACTCCCAAACTCATTCTACGAGACCACCATCACCCTGATACCAAAACCAGGCAAAGATGTCAGAAAGAAAGAAAACTACAGGACAATATCACTGATGAACATACATGCAAAAATCCTCAACAAAATACTAGCAAACAGAATCCAACAGCACATTAAAAGGATCATACAACATAATCAAGTGGGGTTTATCCCAGGAATACAAGGATTCTTCAGTATACGCAAATCAATCAATGTGATACACCACATTAACAAACTGAAGAATAAAAACCATATGATCCTCTCAATAGATGCAGAAAAAGCTTTTGACAAAGTTCAACACCCATTTATGATAACAACCTCCAGAAAGCGCATAGAGGGAACTTACCTCAACATAATAAAGAACATATATGACAAAGCCACAGCCCACATCATCCTCAATGGTGAAAAACTGAAACCATTTCCACTAACATCAGGAACAAGAAAAGTTTGCCCACTCTCACCACTATTACTCAACATTGTTTAGGAAGTTTTAGCCACAGAAATCAAAGATGAAAAAGAAATAAAAGTAATCCAGGGCTTCCCTGGTGGGACAGTGGTTGAGAGTCTGCCTGCCGATGCAGGGGACACAGGTTTGTGCCCTGGTCTGGGAAGATCCCACATGCTGCGGAGTGGCTGGGCCTGTGATCCGTGCCCGCTGAGCCTGCGCATCCGGAGCCTGTGCTCCAAAACTGGAGAGGCCACAACAGTGAGAGGCCTGCATACTGAAAAAACAAAAGGAATCCAAATAGGAAATGAAGAAGAGTAAAGTTGTCACTGTTTGCAGATGACATGATACTATACATAGAGAATCCTATAGATGATACCAGAAAAATACTAGAGCTAATCAATGAATTTGGTAAAGTAGCAAGACACAAAATTAATGCACAGAAATCTCTTGCATTCCTATGCAATAATGATGAAAAATCTGAAAGAGAAATTAAGGAAACACTCCAATTTACCATTGCAACAAAAAGAATAACATAACAAGGAATAAACCTACCTAAGGAGAAAAAAGACCTGTATACAGAAAACTATAAGACACTGAAGAAAGAAATTAAAGATGATACACACAGATGGAGAGATATACCATGTTCTTGGATTGGAATAAGCAACATTGTGAAAATGACTATGCTACCCAAAGCAAACTACAGATTCAATACAATCCCTATGAAACTACTAATGGCATTTTTCACAGAACTAAAACAAAAAAATTCACAACTTGTATGGAAACCCAAAAAACCCCGAATAGCCAAAGCAATCTTGACAAAGAAAAATGGAGCCAGAGGAATCAGGCTCCCTGACTTCAGATTATACTATAAAGCTACAGTAATCAAGACAGTATGCTTCTGGCAGAGAAACAGAAATATAGATCAATGGAACAGGATATAAAGCCCAGAGATAAACCCACGCACATATGGTCACATTATCTTTGATAAAGGAGGCAAGAATAGAGAAAAGACAGCCTCTTCAATAAGTGGTGCTGGGAAAACTGGACAGCTACATGTAAAAGAATGAAATTAGAACACTCCCTAACACCATACACAAAAATAAACTCAAAATAGACTAAAGACCTAAATGTAAGACCAGACACTATAAAACTTATAGAGGAAAACATAGGCAGAACACTCCATGACATAAATTACAGCAAGATCCTTTTTGATCCACCTCCTAAAGAAATGGAAATAAAAACAAAAATAAACAAATGGGACCTAATGAAACTTATAAGCTTTTGCATAGCAAAGGAAACCATATACAAGATGAAAAGACAACCCACAGAATGGGAGAAAATATTTGCAAATGAAGCAACTGACAAAGGATTAATCTCCAAAATATACAAGCAGCTCATGCAGCTCAATATCAAAAAAACAACCCATTCCAAAATTGGGCAGAGCCCTAAATAGACATTTCTTCAAAGAAGATATACAGATTGCCAACAAACACATGAAAGAATGCTCAACATCACTAATCATTAGAGAATTGCAAATCAAAACTACAATGAGATATCACCTCACATCAGTCAGAATGGCCATCATCAAAAAATCTACAAACAATAAATGCTAGACAGGGTGTGGAGAAAAGGGAACCCTCTTGCACTGTTGGTGGGAATGTAAATTGACACAGTCACTCTGGAGAACAGTATGGAATTTCCTTAAAAAACTACAAATAGAACTACCATATGACCCAGCTATCCCACTACTGGGCATATACCCTTAGAAAACCATCATTCAAAAAGAGTCATGTACCACAATGTTCATTGCAGCTCTGTTTACAATAGCCAGGACATGGAAGCAACCTAAGTGTCCATCGACGGATGAATGGATAAGAAGATGTGGTACATATATACAATGGAATATTACTCAGCCATAAAAAGAAAGGAAATTGAGTTTTTTGTAGCGAGGTGGATGGACCTAGAGACTGTCATACAGAGTGAAGTAAGTCAGAATGAGAAAGACAAATACCATACGCTAACACATGTATATAGAATCTAAAAAAAAAAAAAGGTTCTGAAAAACCTAGGGGCAGGACAGGAATAAAGATGCAGACATTGAGAATGGACTTGAGGACACGGGGAGGGGAAGGGTCAGCTTGGACGAAGTGAGAGAGTGGCATGGACATATATACTTTACCAAATGTAAAATAGATAGCTCGTGGGAAGCAGCTGCATAGCACAGGGAGGTCAGCTTGGTGCTTTGTTTCCACCTAGAGGGGTGAGATATGGAGGGTTGGAGGGAGACGCAAGAGGGAGGAGATATGGGGATGTAAGTATATGTATAGCTGATTCACTTTGTTATACAGCAGAAACTAACACACCATTGTTAAACAATTATACTCCAATAACGATGTTAAAAAAAATTGACCATGAAGTGTGGGTTTGAACTCTTTATTTAATTCCATTGATCTATGTATATTTTCTTATATAAATAATACATTGTCTTGATTAATGTAGTGTTCTAGCAAGTTTTGAAAAACTCAGATAGTGTTACTACTTGTTTTTTAAACAATGAATTTGGCTTTATATGTATTTCCATATAAATTTTGACCTGAGCTTGTCAATTTTCATGAAAAAAATTGTAGGTGGATTTTGATACAGATAGTGTTGAATCAATATGGTAATTTGGGGGAATTGATATCTTCATAATATTGATTTTTACAATCAGTGAATATATTATAGCTCTCCATTTAGTTAGGTTTTCTTTAATTTCTTATACCAAGCTTTTGCATAGACCACAGCTTCATGAACAAAATAAATGTTTTTAGCCACTATTTTGGGGGTGTTTGTTTTTGAATAATTGATCAATGAAACACATTTTAGTACCTCGAAGTGAGGTACTGCCATAATAGAAACTGAAAATGTGGCTTTGGTAGTGAGTGGCAGTCTGAAGATGGAAGGACCTTGAGAATATTATTAAAGTCTAATGGCCCTTGAAGAAACTTCTGGTGGCTTGTCAGTGAGAGCTGAAAGGAAATTGAGGATAATGTTACTGAAAATTGGAAGAATGGGTACATTATGTGGCCCTATGACCTGAAGTAATGTGGGAAACAGAATGAAGTAGAAGTGGAAAATTGAGATTTCAAAGGAGAGTGTTGAAGATGCCATCCAGCTTCTTCTAGCTGCCTATAAATAAAATGCAAGATGAGAGTGTTAAGTGAAAGAAAGATCTTTATATATAATGGATCCAGGACTTCCTGGAATCAAAAATAAAGCTGTTTTTCGTTTCAGTTTCTTCAGATGGCAAATGATGCTGAAATTATGAAAAGACTTTTATACAAAAATCATTCCAAGACACAGTCAGAAAAATAAGGAACAAATATGATATCAAGGGTGTTGTTACACTACAACTCTTTGCAAAGACCTCAGAAAAATTTGAGGTGGTATCTAAAACAGATGAATATCTCTAAGGAGTTTAAAAGGCATGTATTGCAAATTGTTTCTGTTCAACAATAGGGCTTTTAAGAATACCAAGGTCTTTTCCTTAAAGCAGCCAAGGATATAGAAAGTCTTATCATGGTGAATTTTGTGCGTTTGACTCTTGTCTGATGGGATGAACCACACTGCTATTTAAAAGAAATCCACAAAGTTTTAAGAGAAGTGTACTTGCAGAAACACTATCAGGTTTGACTAAAAGGGACAGAGAGAGTACAATATGAAAAGAAGCCTTTGGACTTTTGAAGTTTCCACTGGCAGGAAGCAAGTTGATAAAACTACGTAATCTGCAAACATCAGAATTTTTTTTTATTTATGGAAAAGGATGACTAAGAGGGTGGAACCATAAGCTCAGAGAGTAGAACTTAGACATATAGAGATGTTATGCTGCATTCCCAGGCCTGTTGCATGGAATCAGTATGTCCCTGGCTGGTATTCAGAATTGTGTATGAACTAGTGACTGCTTCCTGCCGTTTTTTACCCCCCTTTCAATGGAATAGTCTACAATGATTATCTCATGCCTCTTTCACTGTGGTATGTTGGTGTGCAGAACACCTATAACTCGTCCTTTTAGTTCACCAGGTCTACAGATTGAGAATAGCTATAGCTGAGGAGCTGCACTTGATAAATAACATCTGAACAGTTTGATACACACTTGGATGAGATTCTGGACTTTGAACCTATGCATGATGCCATAATAGATGAAACTTTTGCACAGGTGGTGCTGTCTTGGGAAGTAGAGAGTGTATTTTGCACGCAGAAGGAATATAATTTGAGGCAAAGGTATGCTTGCAATTTCTCTGACTCTCCTTTCACAAAAAGTGGAGTCTAATTGCCCTTCCCTTGATATGTGTGAGCCTTAGTGACTTGCATCCAGCAAGTCCAGCAAGAATGAGGCATAAGTAATGTTGCAGGACTCCCAAGACTATGTCATAAAAAGTGATATTTCCAGCTAGTGCTCTCTTTCCATCTTTCAGGATACATGCCTTAGTTGCCCTGAGCTGCCATTTAAGAAGTCTGGCTACCATGAAACCTCCATGCTGGAGAGACCACATGGAATGACCATATGGAGATACAGTAAAATGCACGAGGAGCCCAGTTTTCCCAGCCCCAGCCTTTCCAGTCTTCTCAGCCCAGGCACCAGATTTTGTGAGTAAATGAGCTAGACCCCTGCTTTCAAGAAGCCACAGACAAAGATGTGTAGAAATAAGCTGTCCTTGCTAGCCCTGTTCAGATTGAATATTTATGATATTTATGATCCAAATGTGTTGTTTTAAGCCAGTAAAAGTTTTGAGGTGATTTGTTACACAACATTAGATTACTGGAGCAGTTCATGTTTACGTCATGTTATTCTCACTCGTTACATTTACTGTTGAGAGGGAGAACAATGTTTTGCACTATTTTTTTTTTTTTTTTTGCAGTACGTGGGCCTCTCACTGTCGTGGCCTCTCCTGTTGCAGAGCATAGGCTCCGGACGCACAGGCTCAGCGGCCATGGCTCATGGGCCCAGCCGCTCTGCAGCATGTGGGCTCTTCCCGGACCGGGACACGAAACTGTGTCCCCTGCATCGGCAGGGTTAGTGTATATAACCCAAAATAGTTCTCTTCATACAATGGCCACTCAGTAAATCCAGTTGGTGTTCTTAAATGGATTGGAGCACAACCCAGATATCATGCACTTGGCTCCTTTAAAGCAGCTTCATTCTAACAGTATAGTTGTATCACTTCATGTTTCCCTTTTGAGTCTTTGTTCTTGTTTATTTGTTTACCTTAGTTACTTTCTGATTTTGGCTCTAGTTCATAACTCTAATATCTATGTTACTTCATCCTTACTTTGACTCCTTAACCTAACTTTTGCCTCATGGCCTGATGTTGACAATAACTCTTAAAATATATTGAGCTATATGTAAGTTTTACAGGTGAAGAGCCACTGTATCCCTTAGAAAAGTGCCTAGCACATAGAAGCAAGCAGTAATCATGTGTTGATTGATCTTAACTGTGTGAAAGATACTGAAGAATAATATATACACTACCTTTTTTAATCCTTGCAACAGCATTATGAGGATTATTGTCTTCATTCTATATAAGTAAGGAAGTTTAAGTTAAAATTGGTGATTTTTCCAAGGTACTATAGTCAAGAGTGGAGACAGAATTCAAATCAAAGATCTATCTGACTTGAAAGCCTTTGTTCTTTACGACTGTGCTTTACCTTGTTTTGTTGTTTACATAGGTTTCTTGTAGTTGACCTTGGCATTATTTATTAACTTCACCCATGACATTTGTTTGATTTGCTATTTAGCCACCACTTTCCAGAACTGATGTCTTATTTGCCCTTGATTTTTATGTTGCTACATTATATCCTGTGACTTGTTAGGGGGGGTCCATGGAAAGACTCTACTTTTAAAATGTAACTATACACATACAATTCAGAATTTAAAAGATTTGCTTCAGTAATACAGAGAATAACGGTGTGTTGTCTTCAAGTAAAATGTATCTAACATACACTGGAGCTATTGAGCATTTTCCATGCTTGAAAAAATTAACACCTACAAGGATGGATGGACTTTAAGCAATTTTGAGTTTATTTTTTTGTATGGTGTTACACAATATTCAAATTTTATTCTTTTTTAAAAAACAACTTTGAGGGCTTCCCTGGTGGTGCAGTGGTTGAGAGTCTGTCTGCCGATGCAGGGGACACGGGTTTGTGCCCCAGTCCGGGAAGATCGCACATGCCGCGGAGCTGCTGGGCCCGTGGGTCATGGCCGCGGAGCCTGCGCGTCCGGAGCCTGTGCTCCGCAACGGGAGTGGCCACACAGTGAGAGGCCCGAGTACCGCAAAAAAAACAAAAAACAAACAAAAATAAACATCTTTGAGTATAGTTGATTTACAATATTGTATTAGTTTCTCCTTTATAACAAAGTGAGTCAGTTATATGTACACATATATCCCCATATCCCCTACCTCTTGCATCTTCCTCCCACCCTCCCTATCCCAACCCTCTAGGTGGTCACAAAGCACCGAGCTGATCTCCCTGTGCTGTGCAGCTTCTTCCCACTAGCTATCTATTTTACATTTGGTAGTGTATGTATGTCAATGCTACTCTCTCACTTCACTCCAGCTTCCCCTTCCCCTTCCCCGTATCCTCAAGTCCATTCTCTACATCTGCATCTTTATTCCTGTCCTGCCCCTAGGTTCATCAAAACTATATATTTTTTTAGATTCCATATATATTTGTTAGCATTCAGTACTTGTTTTTCTCTTCTGACTTACTTTGCTCTATGACAGACTCTAGGTCCACCCACCTCACTACAAATAACTCAATGTTATTTCTTTTTATAGCAGAGTAATATTCCATTGTATATGTTTGCCACATCTGCTTTATCCATTCATCTGTTGATGGACACTTAGGTTGCTTCCACGTCCTGGCTATTGCAAATAGTGCTGCAATGAACATTGTGGTATATGACTCTTTTTGAATTATGGTTTTCTCAGGGTATATGCCCAGTAGTGGGATTGCTGGGTCATATGGAAATTCTATTTTTAGTTTTTTAAGGAACCTCCATACTGTTCTCCATAGTGGCTGTATCAATTTACAGTCCCACCAACAGTGCAAGAGGGTTCCCTATAATTTGATTATTTTACATGTAGCTATCCAATTTTCTCAGCAGCACTTTTTGCAGAGACCGTCTTTTCTCCATTGTGTATTCTTTCCTCATTTGTCATAGATTAGGTGAACATCAGTGGGTGGGTTTATCTCTGGACATTCTATCCTTTTCCTTTGATCTATGTATCTGTTTTTGTGCCAGTACCATACTGTTCTGATGACTGTAGCTTTGTAGTATAGTCTGATGTCAGAGTGCATGCACCCCAATATTTATTGCCACACTATTTACAATAGCCAATAGCAACCTAATGTCCATCGACAGAGGAATAGATAAAGAAGATATGTTACATATATTCAACGGAATATTACTCAGTCATGTTCAATGGACTATTACTCAATCATTAAAAAAGAATGAAATAATGCCATTTGCAGTGACATGGATAGATCTAGAGATTGTCATACTGAGTGAAGTAAGTCAGACAGAGAAAGACAAATATCACATGATATTGCTTAAATGTGGAATGTAAAAAAATGGTACAAATGGATTTATTTACAAAACAGAAATACAGTCAGAGATGTAGAAAACAAACTTATGGTTACCAAGGGGGAAATGGAGAAGGGATAAATTGGGAGATTGTAATTGACATATACACACTACTATGTATTAAATTGATAACTAATAAGAACCTACTGTATAGCACAGGGAACTCTACTCAATACTCTATAATGATCTATATGGGAAAAGAATCTAAAAAAGAGTGGATATATGTATATGTATAACTGATTCACTTTGATGTACAGCAGAAACTAATACAACATTTTACTCAACTATACTCCAATAAAATTAATTTTAAAAAAAGAATGAATAGAGAAGAGTTATAGCAATTCTTTCTGATGTTAAATTTTACAGTTTTAGAGTTAAGACATTTTAAGTCTTGTTGATATGCCAGTAAATGATTTTTATTTAAAATTTTTTTTATTAAGGTGAAAGCACTTGCTCATATCAAAACTCTATTCTTTTCTCTTGCATGTTGCCACAATAGTTAATTCTTTGACCTGCTATTGGCCATTTGGTTCTCAGACAAATTATTTGGTTCTCAATAATACTTCTGGTGTCACTGAACATGTATGTGAACAGTACTTTCCACTCCTCAGTTGTTTTAAGGACTTTTATTGATATGTTAATTATGAGTTAGAGAGAAGGTAAATGTATAAAATTTGAGAGTATTTAAGGAGGTAGATCAAAAAAGAAGTGACGGGCTTCCCTGGTGGCGCAGTGGTTGAGAGTCCACCTGCCAATGCAGGGGACATGTGTTTGTGCCCCGGTCCGGGAAGATCCCACATGCCGCGGAGCGGCTGGGCCCGTGAGCCATGGCCGCTGAGCCTGCGCATCTGGAGCCTGTGCTCTGCAACGGTAGAGGCCACAACAGTGAGAGGCCCGCGTACCGCAAAAAAAAAAAAAAAAAAGAAGTGACGTTTGAAAAAACAAAGTACAATGAGTCCAAAAATATTCTTTTCCTATCATAACATAATTATACTGAAACTTTATTACATTTCATATTAGTCAATTCTAATCTATCTTTAATAATTGATAGTAGGGAAATACTTCATCTTACATAAGATCAGATCCAAGTGTTATTATTTTCCTGAGCTGCTTTTACTTGAAAATAAGTTCATCTGACTTTACAGAAAGTGACCCCCACAAAAAAAATAAGTGACATATCCTAAATTATTTCATAAGATCTCTGAGTAATGATTTATTTGTTCAATACCCATGAAGGTGATATATTTTAATATGTCTTTTTTGATATTTTAATTATTTATTGCCAGTTAGGTGCCCATATTATTTATATTAGTGTTGACCAGATTCCACTGAGCCTTAAAAGTAACTAAATATTAATTATTAATAATGAGTTATGGCAATTATATTTCTATAGCCCATACACTGAAGATGATGTATCACTGTAAATAAGAAAACCTTTCAAAGACAGAATATGATAGCCAGACCTGGAATTTCAATAAATGTTCTTAGTTTTTATTTTTTTCCTATTTATTTATTCTGTTTTGTAAACATATGTTCATTTGTATCATTTCTTTTTAGATTCTGCATATATGGGATATCATACAATATTTCTCTTTATCTGTCTGACTTACTTCATTCAGTGACAATCTCTAGGTCCGTCCATGTTGCTGCAAGTGGCAGGATTTCATTCTTTTTAATGGCTGAGTAATATTCCATTGTATATATGTACCACATCTTTATCCATTTCTCTGTTGATGGACATTTAGGTTGCTTCCATGTCTTGGCTATTGTAAACAATGAATGTAATGAAAAATGCGGTGCATTTACCCTTTTGGACCATGTTTTTCTCCAGATATATGCCCAGGAGTGGGATTGCAGGGTCATATGTTAGCTCTATTTTTAGTTTTTTAAGGAACCTCTGTTCTCCATAGTGGCTGTACCAATTTCCATTCCCACCAACAGTGTAGGAGGGTTCCCTTCCCTCCACACCCTCTCCAGGATTTATTCTTTGTGGATTTTTTGCTGTTAGCCATTTTGACTGGTGTGAGGTGATATCTCATTGCAGTCTTGATCTGCATTTCTCTAATCGTTAGTGATATTGAACACATTTTCATTGGCCATCCATATGTCTTCCTTGGAAAAATGTCTGTTTAGGTCTTCTGCCCAGTTTTTGATTGGGTTGTTTATTTTGATGATATTAAGCCACATGAGCTGTTTGTAAATTTTTGAGTCTAATCCCTTGTCAGTCACATCATTTGCAGATATTTTCTCCCAGTCTGTAGGTGGTCTTGTCATTCTATTTATGGCTTTCTTTACTGTGAGAAAGCTTTTGAGTTTAATTAGGTCCCATTTGTTTATTTTTGTTTTTATTTCCATTATTCTGGGAGACAGATCAGAAAAGATATTGCTGCAATTTATGTCAGAGAGTGTTCTGTCTATGTTTTCCTCTAGGAGTTTTATAGTGTCTGGTCTCACATTTAGGTCTTTAACCCATTTTTAGCTTGCTTTTGTGTATGGTGTTAGAGAATGATCTAATTTCATTTTTTGCATGTAGCTGTCCAGTTTCCCCAGCATCATTTTTTGAAGAGACTGTGTTTTCACCATTGTATAGTCTTGTCTCCTTTGTCGTAGATTAACTGACCATAGGTGTGTGGATTTATTTCTGGGCTTTCTATCCTGTTCCATTGATCTATAGTTCTATTTTTGTGCCAGTACCATACTGTTTTGATGAATATAGCTTTGTAGTATAGTCTACAGTCAGGGAGCCTGATTCCTCCAGCTCCATTTTTCTTTCTCAAGATTGCTTTGGCTACTCAGGGTCTTTGGTGTTCCCATACAAATTTTAAGATTTTTTCTTCTAGTTCTATGAAAAATGCCATTGGTAATTTGATATGGATTGGATTGAATCTATAGATTGCCTTGGGTAGTATAGTCATTTTGACAATATTTATTCTTCCAATCCAAGAGCATGTATATATTTCCATCTGTTTGTGTCTTCAATTTCTTTCATCAGTGCCTTGTATTTTTTGGACTACAGGTATTTTGTCTCCTTAGGCAGGTTTATTCCTAGGTATTTTATTCTTTTTGATGTCATGGTAAATGGGATTGTTTCTTGAACTTCTCTTTCTGATCTTTCATTGTCAGTGTATAGCAATGCAACAGATTTCTGTGTATTAATTTTGTATCCTTCAATTTTACCAAATTCATTGATGAGTTCTAGTAGTTTTCTTGGTAGCGTCTTTAGGATCTTCTATGTATAGTATCGTGTCACCTGCAAAAGTGACAGTTTTACTTCTTGTTTTCCAATTTGGGTTCCTTTTATTTTTCTTCTCTGATTGCCATGGCTAGGACTTCCAAAACTTTGTTGAATAAATGTGGTGCGCATGGGCATCCTTGTCTTGTTCCTGATCTTAGAGGAGATGCTTTCATCTTTTCACTGTTGAGTATAATGTTAGCTGTTGGTTTGTTGAACATGACGTTTATTATGTTGCGGTAGGTTCACTCTATGCCCACTTTCTGGAAAGTTTTTATCATAAATGGGTGTCGAATTTGTCAAAAGTTTTTTTCTGCATCTATTGAGATGTTCATATGGTTTTTATTCTTCAATTTGTTGATGTGGTGTATCACTCTGATTGATTTACCGATATTGAAAAATCCTTGCATCCCTGGGATAAATCCCACTTGATCATGTTGTATGATCCTTTTAATGTATTGTTGGATTCGAATTGCTACTATTTTGTTGAGGATTTTTGTATCTATGTTCATCAGTGATATTGACCTGTAATTTTCTCTTTTAGTGGTATCTTTTTCTGGTTCTTTATCAGGATGACAGTGGCCCCATAGAATGAGTTTGGAAGTTTTCCTTCCTCTGAAATTTTTTGGAACACTTTCAGCAGGTTAAGTGTTACCTCTTCTCTAAATGTTTGATAGAATTCACCTGTGAAGCCATCAGGTCCTTGACTTTTGTTTGCTGGGATTTTTTTTTTTTTTTTTTTTTTTTTTTTGTGGTATGCAGGCCTCTCACTGTTGTAGCCTCTCCTGTTGCAGAGCACAGGCTCCGGAAGCGCAGGCTCAGCAGCCATGGCTCATGGGCCTAGCCACTCCGTGGCATGTGGGATCTTCCTGGACCAGGGCACGAACCTGTGTTCCCTGCATTGGTAGGTGGACTCTCAACCACTGTGCCACCAGAGAAGCCCTATTTTTAATTTTTTTGAGGAATTTTTATACTGTTTTCCTTAGTGGCTGCATGAATTTACATTCCCACCAACAGTTTGCAAGTGTTTCCTTTTCTCCACATCCTTGCCAACACTTACTATCTTTTTGATAATAGCCACTTTGACAGGTGTGAGGAGATATTTCATCATGGTTTTGGTTTCATTTCCCTGATGACTAGTGAAGCTGATCATCTTTTCATGTGCCTGTTGGCTATTTATATGTCTTCTTCTGACAAAGTTCTCTTCAAGTGCTCTGCCCATTTTTAATTAGATTTTTTTTTATGTTGAGTTGCATAAGTTCCTTATATACTTTGAATGTTTACCCCTTATCAGATATATGATTTGCAAATATCTTCTCCCATTCAGTAGGCAGCCTTTTCATTTTGTTGATGTTTATTCTTCACTGTGTAAAAGCTTGTTAGTTTGATACAATCCCATTTTTAATTTTCACTTTTGCCTTTGCCTGTGGAATCAGATTCAAAAAAATATCACTCAAATCAATGTCAAGGAGGTTGCTGCCTATGTTTTTGAGGAAATTTATGGTCTCAGGTCTTACATTCAAGTCTTTAATCCATTTTGAGTTAATTTTTTATATGGTGTAAAATAATTGTCCAGCTTTATTCTTTTGCATGTAGCTGTCCACTTTTCTCAACATCATTGTTGAAGAGACAACAAATCTCTTTTCCCTGTTGTATATTCTTGCTTCCTTTGTCATAGATTAGTTGACCATGTAAGAATTGGTTTATTTCTGAGCTCTCTATTCTGCTCTATTGATCTCTATTTTTGTGCCAGTACCATACTGTTTTGATCACTATATTTGTGGTATATTTTGAAATCAGGGAACATTATTCCTCTGGATTTGTTCTTATTTCTCAATTTGCTTTGGCTACTTGGGGTCTTTGGTGTTTCTATATATATTTTAGGATTTTCTTTAGTTCTGTGAAAAATATCATTGGTATTTTGATAAGGGTTATATTGAATCCATAGATTTCTTTGGGTAGTAGAGGCATTTGAAAATATTAATTTTTCCAATCCAAGAACATGATTTATGTTTTTATTTATTTGTGTCTTCTTCAATTTTCTTCATCAATGTCTTATAGTTTTCATTGTACAAATTTTTCACCTCCTTAGTTAAATTTATTCCTAGGTATTTTATTCTTTTTGATGTGATTGCAAATGGAATTGTTTTCTTAGATTTTCTTTCTGAAAGTGTATTATTAGTGTATAGAAAAGTAATAACATGTTAATTTTGTCTTTTACCTTTACTGAATTTATTTATTAGTTCTAATAGCTTTTTGATGGAGTCTTTAGAGTTTCTTATGTATAGTATCATGTCATCTGCAAATAGTGACAATTTTACTTCTTCCTTTCCAGTTGGTGCCATCTATTATTTTTTTCTTGCCTAATTGCTGTGGCTAGAATCTTTTTTTCTTTCTTTCTTCTTTTTTGTTTTTGCTGCAAGCATATGTCTTTTTGTTTGTTTGTTTGGTTTTTTGGGGTGCTGTTTGTCCTTATTTTTAGCCTTGCCAGGGAATCCAGCAATACAGATTTTAATTGTCTGGCACAGTCACTGACCAGAGCAATTTCCTCTGGGCTCAAAAAATCTGGGTGACATTTTGAGCAAATTTACTATCTCTTTTCTTTTAGGGTAAAAAATATTCTTTCTACCCGTCATTACATGGTGTTGTCCTGGGAACTCCATCAAAGCACAGACTCACTAATCAAGTTTCTTTGCATAGGATTAAGATGGAAATGTTAATTTTTAAAAACTACAATCCACGTTTTCTTAAAATCTGTTGTCATTATTCCATAGGAGGAGTGGGAGAATCCAATGTTACATGGAGATCATTGATCCCAGGGTGTGCAGACAGGGAGATAGCACTCAGGCTTGTTATAGTTGTTTGGTTTGGAGTTTTCTTGTTCTTCCAGATCTGATCCTTCTTTATCCTCTTGGTGCCTAGGGTTGGGGTTGGGGTAGGAGGGGGAAGTGAGCAGTCCTCTGACTGAGGGAGGAGATGGAGTGGAGGCCTTTGTTTTAAGACCATGGTTCTGATTATGTGGTTAGAATTTCAAATCCTGTGTTGAATGAAAGTGGTGAGAGTGGGCATCTTGTCTTTTTCCTGATTTTAGAGGAAAAGCTTTCAGCTTTTCACCATTGAGTGTGATAGCTGTGTGTTTGTCATAAATGACATTTATTATGTTGATGCATATACCACTATGTTGAGAATTTTTATCATAAATGGATATGAAACTTTTTCAAATGCTTTCTATGCACCTATTGAAAGGATTATATGATTTTTGTCCTTTATCTTGTTAATGTGGTGTATACATTGGTTGGTTTGCAGATGTTGAACCATCCTTGCAGCCCTGGAATAAATCCTACTTGTTCATGGTGTATGATCCTTTTAATGCATTGTTGAATTCAGTTTGCTAATGTTTTGTTGAGGATTTTTGCATCTGTACTTATCAGGCATATTGGTCTATAATTTTTTTTAATGTGTGTGGTGTCTTCGGTTTTGGTATCAGGGTGATGCTGGCTTAGTAAAATGAATTTGAAAGCTTTCTCTCTTACTGTTTTTTTGAATAGTTTGAGAAGGATAGGAATTAAATCTCCTTTGAATATTTGGTAGAATTCACCAGTGAAGCTGTCTAATCCTAGATATTTGTTTGTTGAGAATCTTTTGATTACTGATTCACTCTCATTACTAGTAATTTGTCTATTCAGATTTTCTATTTCATCATGATTCATGGAATTGGAAGATTGTATATTTCTAGGAACTTATCCATTTCTTCCTGGTTGTCCAATTTGTTGGTGTATAATTGTTCATAGTAGTCTCTTATAATCATTTATATTTCTGTGGTATGTTATAATGTCTCCTCTTTTATTTCCAATTTTATTTATTTGGCCCATCTCCCTTTTTTCTTGCTGAGTCTGGCTAAATGTTTGTCAGTTTTGTTTATTGTTTTAAAAAACAGCTCTTAGTTTCATTGATATTTTCTAAGTTTTTAGTCTCTATTTCATTTATTTCCACTCAGATCTTTATTATTTCCTTCCTTCTACTAATTTTGGGTTTTGTTTCTTCTTCTTTTTCTAGTTCCTTTAAGTATAAGATTAGATTGTTTGAATTTTTTATTGTCTTTTGAGGTGGGCTTGTAATGCTATAATCTCCCTTCTTAGAACTGATTTTGGTGCATTCCATAGACTTTGGAATGTTGTGTTTCCATTTTCATTTGTCTCCAGGTAATTTTTGATTCTCAATTTGATTTCTTCAGTTACTGATTTGTTGTTCAGTAACATGTTGTTTAGTCTCTTTGTGTTTGTGTTTTTCCTTGTGTTTTACAAGTTTTCTTCTTGTAATTGATTTGTACTTTCATATTACTAAGGTTGGAAAGATGCTTGCTATGATTTCAATGTTCTTAAATTTATTGAGACTTGTTTTATGACCTAACATGTGATCTATCCTGGATAATGTTCCATGTGCACATGGAAAAAAAATGTGTATTTTTATGCTTTCATATGGAATGTTCTCTATATATCTATTAAATTCATCTGCTCTTAATGTGTTGTTTAAGACTAGTGTTTTCTTATTGATTTTTTGTCTGGAAGACCTATCCATTGATGTAAATGGAGTATTAAAGTCCCCTATTATTGCTGTGAATTTCTCCCTTTATGTGTGTTAATATCTGCTTTATATATATTTAGGCGCTCCTATGTTGGGTGCATAAATATGTACAAATGTTATTTCTTCTTGTTGGACTGATTCTTTATCATTACGTTATGCTGTTCTCTGTCATTGTTAGAGTTTTTGTTTTAAGGCCTATTTTGCCCAATAAGCCTAGCATTTTGCCTAGTACTGTTACCCCAGCTTTTTTTTGGTTTCCATTTTCATGGAATATCTTTTTCCATCCTTTCCGTTTCAGTCTCTGTGTGTCTTTATCTGTAGTGAGTCTCTTATAGGCAGCATATATATGGGTCTTGTTTTTTTTATCCATTTAGCTACGCTTTGTCTTTTGATTGGAGCATTTAGTCAATTTACATTGAAAATAACTGTTGTTAGGTATGTACTTATTGCCATTTTATTCCTTGTTTTCTGATTATTTTTGTAGCTCTTCTGTGTTTCTTTCTTCTCTTGTTCTCTTCCCTTGTGGTTTGATGACTTACTTTAGTGCTTTGTTTAGATTTCTTACCTATTATTTTTTTGTGTGTATCTGTTATAGGTTTTTGGTTTATAGTTACCATGAGATGTGTATATATATATATATATGTGTGTTTGTAGTTACCATGAGATGTGTATATATATATGTGTATATGAGGTGTGTATATATATATGAGAGAGAGAGAGAGCAGTCTATTTTGACAGTCAAGTTAGAACACATTTCAAAAGCGCTATATTTTTACTCTTCTCCTCCACATTTTGTTTCCGTTGTCTTATTTTACAACTTTAATTTTGTGCATTTCTTAACTAATTATTGTAGTTAAAGTTGATTTAACTAATTTTGTTTTTTGACCTTCATACTAGCTTTATAACTTGTTGATCCACTACCTTTAGTTTGTTTGCCTTTACTATTGAGGATTTTTTCTTGCATATATTTTTTTATTTCTAGTTATAACCTTTTGTTTTAGCTTAGAGAAGTCCCTTTAACATTTCTTGTAAGGTTGGTTTAGTGGCGATGAACTCTTTTAGGTTTTGCTTGTCTGGGAAACTCTAATCTCTTCTTCAACTCAGTATGACAACCTAGATGTGTAGAGTGTTCTTGATTGGAGTTCTTTTCCTTTCTGTCTTTTGTCCTGCAAAGTTTCTGCTGACAAATCAGCTAATAGTTTTATGGTGGTTCCCTTGTACATAACTGGTTGTTTTTCTCTTTATGCTTTTAGATTTTTCCTTTATCTTTAATTTTCAATATTTTAATTATATTTCTTGGTGTGGATCTTATTGGGTTCATTTTGTTTAAAGCTCTCTTTGCTTCCTGGACCTGGATCTCTTTTTTCTTTCCCAGGTTAGGGAAGTTTTCAGCCATAATTTCTTCAAATGTTTTCTGCCAATTTTATTTCTTATGGTGAATTCCTATGGCAGATTTCCTATGGTGAAAGTGGAATTAGGAATTAGAATATGTGTGAATTATATTGCCTTCCAAAATGTTTGTATCAAATTAATAGGAGATAGGTATTCATTTTCACTAAAACAATGTTGTAATTTGTTGTAATTTTTAATGTCCTTTTTTGTTTGCATGTTAGTTTTGTTTTGATTTGTGGGGGGCACTTCACCAAGCAAAAGTGAAAATATTAAGGTTTTATTTAGTTTGCATCTTGGGTTCACTTGCAAGGATAACTTGTGGTTAGAAATATGAATTGCAAGGTGGAATCAGTGAGATCCTTATTTTGCTGTAGAAGTAATATAGTGAAAAAGAAAGAAAGTGAGATTTGGAGTTGAAACAACTATATCTGCTAATAAAATACAATTTTCTTGTTTTTTTAAGAAGGTTATTTTTTCTCTTTTCAAAATTTTGTTTTTTTGCTTCCCCCAAACTAAGGGATAATATTTAAAATCCGGCTATTCAATGATATTTTTTATAATAAAATTAAAGCCATGTAAAAGGAAATCTGATTTGTGTTGTCTGAATGAACTAAAAAATTTAATGTAACATGAGTAGTTGTTTCATGAAAAAAGTGCTCCTTTACATTCTTAAACATCTTTAATTTATAGAAAGCATTTCAAGTTCTTTCAAAATTCATTTCTATAGTTCTCCCTGGAAAGTTATTTGTCTTATGCATTTAGAATTTTCATTAGATTTACATCTCTCTTATTCTGTCATTCCAACTGGACTTTGAGCTTCTCATGGGTCACATCCTTCCCTTTATAAGAATACCTTACATAGGACCTACTATAATCCTGGGGACATACAAGCATTTCAATAGAATTCAATCGGCCTGATCATCACCTTATTGTGGAAAATGATTAGAATGTTATATCTCCATTTTGCTGAGGAGAATCAGTATTACTGGGGACAGAGGAATTTTATCACATGATTCATTTCATAGTGCTTGGGGTACAGAGTGATTGTAGACTGACAATGTTTTCTGATCTGTGCTTAGCTGGATGCTCTTTTATAAAAGGCCACTCTCTCAGGTTCCTTTCCACAGTTAGACATCTTTTTTTTTTGAGAGAGAGGAAGAGGTCATGTAACTGCCAGTTATACCTACGCTACGTTTATTAAGTGTGTTGATATATGAGCTCCAACATCTAGCAATTTGAGGGCTTCCCTGTTGACACCTTCAGGTTACCTGAGATTCCTGATTAAACTTCAAAAATAAGGTAATATATTATTTTTGTTTTCTGAAGTTACAGCTGTCTTGGAGCTCAGGGACTTCCCTGCTTGTGACAACCTCTGAAAAGGCTTCAGTGTCTTCTGGTCACTTGCCCAGTAGTTCCTCCTGGTATGAAAAAGGTCTCTTAAAGTGTATAAAAAGGTATTGTGTCTACCTCAGCTGGAGTAATCCTAATTGTATATTATAGAGCCGAGGAAGCTTATTAGTTTCTGGTCTGGCATGTAAGGAGCTTGGGAGTTATACCACCCTAATAAATAAAAAGCTGAACAAACTGAAAATCAACAACTCTTCCATATGAGAAGTGAGGTCACAGGGCAAATTGCTGCCTCCTAAACTGGAGACAGGAGGACACAGAGAATCACAACTTACTTAAGCAAAAAGTCAAGAGCAGAAACCTCTATGGGAAGCAGTGTCAAGGTGAGAAAACTAAATTGTAATTGATGGAAGCTCAGTGTGGAAGTGTGAGAGTTAAAAATTCCAGGATGTCACAGTCATACTGAGGCTTCCATACACTTTTTTGAGCTTTACTTCTAAGAGCTCTACCAGGTTCTGACAGTGGAGATTGGGGAAAATCTCTCAGGCTTCTGGCAGGAGGAAGAAAAAGGAAGCATTTTGAAATAGGCCAGAGCATTCTGTTCTTAACAAGGTCAAGAGAAACTCAGTTACTACAGCCTAACCTACTGGAGCTTTATCAGAATCTAATTGACCTGGAGGAAGGGAAATACCCATCTCTAGTTCCCTATAGTCATCTTGTTCCACCTTAGGAAAAAAAACAAAAAACAAATGAGAACTTGTGAAGTTCATAGCCCAGGGACACAGGCTCACTAAAATACTGAGACTTAATCACAGGACTATAGAACACTTCTCCTCCACCCACACCCTATATCTGTATCACTAAAGGCCTATTTATTGGAGTTCCTTTTATCCAGTATGTCAAGTCCAGCTTTCAAGAAAAAATTACAAGGCATACTAAAAGGCAAAAAACACAGTTTGAAGAGACAGAACAGCATCAGAATCAGATTCAGATATGCCAATGATGTTGAAATTATCAAACTGAGAATTTGTTGTAACTATGATTAATTTGCTAAAGACTCTAATGGAAAAAGTAGACAATATGCAAGAGCAGAGGGGTAATGTAAGCAGAGAGGTGAGAGTTCTAAGAAAGAATCTATTCTTTCAATAAAAGAAACACTAAAGATCAAAAACATTTTGACAGAAATGAAGACTGACTTTGATGGGTTCATTAATAGACTGGAAACAGCTCAGAAAAGAATCCCTGAACTTGAGAATATGTCAACAGGAACTTTCAAAACTAAAATTAAAGAGAAAAAATGACTTAAAAAATTGAACAGAATATCCAAGAATTGTGGGACAATTCCAAAAGGTGTAACATACATGTAATGGAAATATCAGAAGGAGAAGAAAGAGAAGAAATATTTGAAGCAATAATGACTGAGAATTTCCTCAAATTTATGTCGGATAACAGATCAATGATCTAGGAAGCTCAGATAAATGTCAAAAAACCTACACTTAGGCATGTCATATTCATACTGCAGAAAATCAAAAATAAAGAAAAAAATCTTGAAGGAAGCCAGAGGAAAAAAACACCTTACTTACGGAGGAGAAACATTAAAATTACACCTGATTTCTCAGAAACCAGGTAAGTAGGAAGAGAGTGGAGTGAAATATTTAAAGTGTTGGGAGAAAAAAAACAAAACAAAACATCAACCTTTAATTCTGGATCCTGTAAAATTATCCTACAAAAGTGAAGAAGAAATAGATCTTCTCAGATGAAAATTGAGAGAATTTGTTGCCATAAAACCTGACTTGCAAGAAATGTTAAAAAAAGTTCTTCAGAGAGAAAGAAAATGGGCTTCCCTGGTGGCACAGTGGTTGAGAGTCCGCCTGCCGACACAGGGGATGCGGGTTTGTGCCCCGGGCTGGGAGGATCCCATGTGCCTCGGAGTGGCGGGCCCATGAGCTGTGGCTGCTGGGCCTGTGCATCCGGAGCCTGTGCTCTGCAACAGGAGAGGCCACAGCAGTGAGAGGCCCACGTACCACAAAAAAAAAAAAGAAAAAAAAAAGAAAATTATGTAGGTCAGAAACCTGGCAACAACAAAAAGAATGAGTGAAGGTAAATTAAAAACTTTTATTTCTTATTCATAATTGATTGAACAAATAGTTTATTCAAAATAATAACAACACAGCATTCAATGTATAACTTATGTACAAGTGAAATGAATGAGAGCAGAAATAAAAGGAAAAGAAATGAGAAATTAGGAATATTTTGTTATTATATGGTACTTATTCTACCCGTGAAGGAGTATAGTGTTATTTGAAATGGACTTATATTAGTTGCACATGCATATTACAAACTCTAGGGCAACCACTTTAAAAAAGTGAGGAAAAAATTATAATTGATACGCTAAGAACAAAGAGGAATGGGATCATATAATATGTTTAATTAAAACCACAAAGGGCAGAAAAAGTAGAAAAAATAGGAACACAGAACAAAGGCAACAAATAGAAAAGAGTTACAAATATGATAGATATTACATCACTTTAAATGTCAATGGTCTAAATACTCCAATTAAAAAGTGGATTGCTGGGCTTCCTTGGTGGCGCAGTGGTTGAGAGTCCGCCTGCCGATGCAGGGGACACAGGTTCATGCCCCGGTCTGGGAAGATCCCACATGCTGCAGAGTGGGTAGGCCTGTGAGCCATGGCCACTGAGCCTGTGCGTCCAGAGCCTGTGCTCCACAACGGGAGAGGCCACAACAGTGAGAGGCCTGCGTACCACACACACACACACACAAAAGTGGATTGTCACAGTGGATCAGAAAACAGGACCCAACAATATGTTGCCTTCAAGAAACCCACTCTAAATATAAAGACACGTATAGATTAAAAGTAAAGGGATGGGGCTTCCCTGGTGGCGCAGTGGTTGAGAGTCCGCCTGCTGATGCAGGGGACATGGGTTCATGCCCCGGTCCGGGAAGATCCCACATGCCGCAGAGCGGCTGGGCCTGTGAGCCATGGCCACTGGGCCTGCGCGTCTGGAGCCTGTGCTCCACAACGGGAGAGGCCACAACAGTGAGAGGCCCGCGTACCGCAAAAAAAAAAAAAAGAAAAAAAAAAGTAAAGGGATGGAGAAAGAAATACCAAGCTAACACTAATTAAAAGAAGCTGGAGTAGCTATATTCATTTCAGACAGAGAACAGTTTAGAGCAAGGAAACTTATTAGGATTCTCAGGGTTAATTCATAAATGTAAATTTGGGCATGTTTTCAGAAATTACTGATCATTTTTGACTTTAACTAAATGCTAATCCTTTCACATTTGACTCTAAATTATACTGTCAGTTTTATTCAGTAGTTATGTTTTAGTTCCTAAATCCATAACCAGAGACCCTGCGAAGAAAATAGTACAAAAATTTTCAGGTAGAGGCAGGTATCAATTTTTCCATGATAAAACTCATTGTAAAAAACAACAACAACAATAAAGGGAAGTGGTTAAAAGTGACAGAAACTGACCTGGGTCTAAATTCAGACTCTACAAGTTATGCTACTGAACATATTATGTTACTTCCTGTGACTCAATTATTTCCTCATTCATAAAATTGTGGTAATAACAGTCTTTTTTGTATAGGGTTTTTGTTAGGATAGAATAAAATGATGTATACAAAATATCTGTCATATGAGTTGTTGTCTATAAAGAAAACATAGAAGCAGATTAATTTATTATAAAACATGCAAATTCCACCCCAAGCTTGCTATCCTAATACTTAATAATTTTGTTATTATAAACAGATTTCCCTTTCTTTTAACAGGAATCATAAAAAACAAAATTTATCATCCAAATGTGTTTATGTGAAAACACATGCATTCATATACCACATGGAATTTGCTGTTTGATTAAAACAGCTTTCCTATACAGAGGTTCATTTTCAAACCATGCTTGTTGATATTGGCCTGGTGCCATGGTGTCATTTTCATCATTTTTTAGCCCAGAAAAAGCTTCCACTGTTCCTTTGTGGACCACAGGAGCTCCTGTGATGCATGCATCCATTTATTCTTCAAATATTTATTGAGCACATATTATATGCTAGGCATTGTATGAGGTGCTGGAGAGTCAGTGGTTAAATAATACAAGTTCCCTGCTGTCATGCAGTATATATTCTAGTGGGAGAAACAGACAAGAAATAAGAAAAATAATTCTCAAATAGTGATAAACACTCGGAAGAAAATAAAACAAGGTTACCTGATAATGTCATGGAGAGGAAGGGAGTAATTAAGTTGTATAATCAAGGTAGGCCTCAGAGATGATTTTGAGCTGATATTTGAATAACAAAAAAGAATTAGACGCACAAATAGGGTGATGAGCATACCAGGCAAAGGTAAAACCATGTGCAACACCCCTGAAGTGTCAGTGACTTAGCTTTATGAATTCCTAAGTAACTTGAAGATAAATCCGCTCAATTAGTTCAATATTCAGTAGATGAGCTTATTACCATTTGAAAGAAAGTGATGATTTCAAAATTCTAATGCAATGGTTCTCACACAATCATGTGCTTAAGAATCACCTGGAGAGTTTGTTAAATTACAGTTTCCTGATCTAAAAGAGCTGAACTTGTAAAAACAGAGAGTAGAATAGTGGTTACTAGAGGCTGGGGGTTAGAGGAATTGGGGAGATGATTAAGGGTACAAACTTGGAATTAGTGGACAAATAAGGCCTGATGAGCTTTATAGACAATATTGTATTTATAAACTTCAAAGCTGCTAAGAGACTAGATCTTAATTGTTCTCACCACAAAAAAGAAATGTTATGTGATATGATAGAAGTATTAGCTAACTCTATGGTGGTGCTTCTATTGCAATATATAAATGTATCAAATCAATACTTGGTATACCTTAAACTTACACAGTGTTATATATGTCAATTATATTTAAAAAAAAGCTTCCTGGGCTACAATTCCAGAGATTCTGATTCAGTAGGTCGGGTAAAGTCCACAGATTTGCATTTGTAATAAACTCACAGGTGATGCTAGCGCTACTAGTCTGGGGACAACACTTTGAGAAACACTGCTCTATCAGATCTGTCTTGTGAGTTTAATATCTATTTGATAAAAGTAAAGCATGCCAATATTTTCTTTCATGTAAAAAATTTACTTACCATGCATGGTGGTCATCTGAAATTAAGTTTTGTAAGTGTAGTGGAAAAGTGCATGAAATACTGGAGGTAAAAAATACCTTCAATGTTTCATGTTGAATTCATAGCATCTATAATAATATGAGCTTAATTTCAATATAGCCTATTGGTAAAAGGGTTAATGTCAGTTGTCATTCAGAGAGGATTTCAAAATTATTTTTTAAATGCTGAAAAGAATTTAAATGATAATTAACTGAGGGGTTTTTTAAAATTATTTTTTTCATGGCTGGGAGATCATAGAAATTATATATTACATCCTGTTAATCAGGAGAAAATGAGAAGGTTGTGTTCTTATCTGCTGTGCCATTCAGGAGGATACTAATGGAAAAGAGGTGGAGAAAGGAAGAGGAGTATCAGGATAGTCAGCGAGATCAGCTCAAACCATTCTGGTCAGCAGAGAGCCTGGCTGTCGCACTCACACAGCCCGCCTGACGTGTCAAAGAAACCCATGTGCTCCTGTCCCTATGCACATCATGACCTTAGCATCAGGGATAGCATATGGACGATGATACTAAGAACAGCCAACAGTTATCCAGCACTTACTATTTGCCATTCCTCTAAGTGCTTTACACGACTAACCAATGTTACCCCTCCCTGCCGCAACACTTATATGAGGTAGATAGTAATATCTCCATTTCATATATAAGAAGGTGAGGCAAAGAGTAACTCAGTGATTTAGGTTACCAAGCAGTAAGTGGAAACGCTGGGATCCAAACCTAGATAATTTGTATCAGTCTGACCTCTTAAATAATGTACTATACAGATCTTCCTCATTCTGATGGGGTTACATCCTGACAAACCAATCCTAAATTGAAAATACACTTAATACTAACCTACTGAAATCATACCTTAGCCCAGCTTACCTCAAATGTGCTCAGAATACTTACATTAACCTGCAGTTGGGCAAAATCATTTAACGCAAAGCCTGTATTACAATAAAATGTTGAGTATTTCATGTAATTTATTGAATACTGTTTTGAAAGTGAAAACAGAATGGTTGTGTGGGTATGGGATTGTTATAAGCTTATCAGTTGTTTACCCTGGTGACAGCGTGCCTGACTGGGAGCTGTGGCTGCTGCCCTGCCCAGCATCACAAGAGAGACTATCATACCACATGTGGCTAGCCTAGGAAAAGATAAAAATTAAAAATTCGAAGTACAGCTTCTACTAAATATGAATCACTTTCACATTATCTTATAGTTGAAAAATTAAGTTGTACCACTTTAAGTTGGAAACCATTTGTATACTGCTTCATATTTGGAAAAGAATCCCCAAATTAAAGGTTTTCAAGATTTGTGTCTATAGTCCAGGTTAAAATGAGGTATCTGATTCTTTTTCTTCACACCCTTTAAGTTATAATACAGCAATAACATGATGTCTATTTTTTAATCTTTCTGCCTGGATCTGACAAGAAGACATTCCAAATGAGGACCAAGAGAGAAAGTGTGGTGTAGTCACTGCAGAGAAAAATTTTGTAAACACTTCCTAGTGTGTGATCTTGGGCAAATCACCAAAATGTTCTGAATTTAAGTTTTAGTATCCACAAAAGGATGACAACATTTACCCCACAAGATTAGACAATTAAATGAAGACTTTTCTGACCACTGATACAGATATGAACTGCACTATTCAGGTATTCGGACGAGTGGACACTTTATACATAACTTATGGGATTTTCAAGGGTCATTTTGACTGTAGGATTTTTGCCTTACCTGCTGACATCAGAATCCTTGCTTAAGATGCAACTCCATTGTAAGCCTTTGAGTGAAAGTGGATCTAGGGTCTTCAGAGGATCTCCTCAGACTAGTTCTATAGTTGGGCTCAGGATGGCACACCCTAACTATGGAGATAAGTCTGATGGCTGCCCAGATCAAACAATAATATAATGCTTACTAATAAAAGCTACAGTTGGGGCAGAATGGCAATGAAGAGCAGCAGAATTCCAAAAGAACTGTCAACTGGTCATCCAGCAGGTATTTTGTTTTCATTTACAAAGCAACAACAATAAACAATTTTTGTCAATCTGACACAATGGTTCATGTCAACATCTAGTTCTGACAACAATAAGAAACAATATTTCAAGGATTTCTGAGTACTTCATTTCAAAGTTTTATATTTACTATTTAGAATAACTCCTTGCAATAATTTTTAGGTATTATAAAATAGTTTTAAAGGTAGTTAAGTTTAACCATGGTCAAAAAGAGGTAAAATATCATTAAAATGAGTAGCATTGCATAAATATATAGAGGTAGGTAATCTTTGTAGATGCTTTTACTTTGTAACCTAGATCCTAAAATCCAAGGAAAAGAATTGGATAAAATACAAAACTACAAGGGAGACAAATGAGTAGTGAATTGTCTTAACTTTTATTTGACTATTTTCATTTACAGTTCTGGCACTGACACTTTTTTAAAAAAAGATTTAAATTTTATGTAAAGATTGAACTTCAATAAAATAACTTAAAAAACATTTACATATACATCACTAAATCTCCATAAAATATACAATACTTTTGATACAACTATAGGCTACAATGACTTTGAAGGAAATGATACGTATTCATAATTTTTAAGAGATATTCCATGTGTCATATGTAGGAATAAATATATTGGATTTGCTAAGACATGTGGAGTATTAAACACTATATAACATGCATTCTCAGAAATTAAAATATACTTTTGAAAACATATTTTAAAAGCATAAACCTGTGTTTTCATTTAATCTAGATGTACAATAGAGCTTTTAAATAGAAATTTGAACATTTATTACAAATAAAAGATACTATAACATCAAGTGAGATATAGTCCAAAAGCAGCTAGGAACCAGTTTGGACATGTAGAATATAAATTTCAACTTTGGCTAGAGATAAGTATCATTTTTTTAACCTTCAAATGAGACGGAATAATGTTAAATTTGCTAAAATTTTAAAACTTGACAAAATATTGGTGGTTTTTAATTTTTAGTACTTGTAAGCTATATTTCTTTTTCCCATTTATATAGATATGATAAAATTAAATGCATGAACTTAACTGTCTAAAATCAAAACATGAATATTACTGCTAAATGAAGGTAGATATTTAACATTCCATAGACCAAATCACTCAAGTGCAACAGACTGTGTTTTATACATACAAAGTAAAAATTTATAAGAATTACATTGTTTTACACTCACAAGCAAATTATGAGATAAAATTCTTTCATGTACTTCTGAACATCATTAACACTTACAAAATACCTCTCTGATGATTATTGGCACATGAAAATCTCCTTCTCTAAGAGATGATGTTTAAGAAAGTTGGTAGCAGTAAGCTGTTTGGCATTTTAAAATGATTGCTATTTCTAGAAAATAGCAGCAATATTGCTCACCCAGAAGAACTGAAAACTGATACATTGCTACAACCTGAATCACTTCATCAAATTAGCTTAACATTACTGTACATGAGGCTAAGAAAATAGATAGAAAGTGACAGAAAATAGGATGTTAAAACTAATGCAGAGAACAGTTCTGAGTCTCTTAACAGGCAGAAGCTACACATGAGCTGTAAATTTTACCCACAATTCGATACATTTTGGTATAAAGCACATATTACGAATTCTCTGCTTCCAGCATGGTATGTCATTCTTTTATTCGTAGTTACTGAAAATGTCGGAATTTGGCAACTTAAAACATGATACAACAACTGTATAAATGTCAGTTGTTAGGTACTTAGTATAATTTGAAATATTATAACTAAGAGAATAGTAGAAAATTCTGATTATAACAAAACATCTTATTTTATTGTTCTTAATTACTGTGCTGATAAAATAAAGTCAAAACAATTTTCCCACTCCCCTTACTGTATTACAGTATTTATAAAATATATTAGTGTCATTAAACTAATGAGACTAGTGAGACTTTCTTAGATAACATGTGAAGAGTATTTTCTAGAATATTCTCCCCCCAAGATCTATGGATTATTATAGTACATTTCAGTTTTACTTTCTGATATAAAAGGAAAAGGATAAGTTGTCAACTTATATTTTTCCTATTAATTCTTCCTCTATATAACTGATTTTGAAATTATAGTAAACAATTTCTAAATTCTCTGCTTTAACAGATTTCCTATTTTAGAGTGAATAACTTAAGAAATAATATTTAGACTCTTTTATATTAAAATGGTTCAGTGGTAAAATAAAAATATGAAAAGCACTTGATAGCATTACTCTCATAGCATTTTCCATCTGGGAACTAACTACTGCATATGACTGGGAACAAAATTTCAAATGGAAATATTACCCTTTAAATCTAGTTTTAATTTAGATCTTTTACATATACATTAAAAATCATGTTTTGGGCAATTATTGACTAAGGTGAAACAATCAAAATTATAAGAACTTTTATATTTAAGAAAAATATTAATACCAAATCTTTAAAATTTGACATCACATTTAGCCCTATGTGTTCAGATGCAGATGAAACGTTACATTCTCTTAAGTCTAGTGCAGATCTCACCAGCCATCCAGCTAAGCCTCAGTAGGGGTTATGACTGTCTTCCCTATATTTTCCTAAATCACAATATACCTCTATTAAATTTGCAGCATGTTTAGAAGGAAACATATAATTTCAGCTAAAATCATGATGCTTAATGTGTTTTAATATGGTAGGTCAAATCATACCATATATAAATTGTCCTACAAAATATATATTTGATGATATTTCAAATGGAATGTTTTCAAGTTGATAGCGGTAGCCAAAGATGCTTGATAACTTAAAAGGTGCATAATACTAAAAAACCTGCAAAATTCAAACATTTAATTTTTAATATACTATAAATGTTCACTGAATCTAAAAATAATACCCTAATTGTATAAGGTTCCTTTTCAAGTAGTTATTAAAAAATTATAAATAATTCTTATACTGTGCCTCTCTTATACTTCAAAGATACGGAATGTTATCTTTATCACTATATAAATAACAAGTAGTCCCTTATAGAAGGAATTGAGGAGAATAGAGGAAAAGAACTGTGGCTATTTTTCCCTGTTATTATGTGCATTTATGGATATAAAGTTGAAAACACCATTTGCTTATGTCAAGGAGAACAGGCTATGTTCTACTTTAGGAAATAATGAGCCCAGGTGCTCCTTTAATAAAGTTACTGTGCATTCAGCTCAGCTGAGTATAAACATATAGTTAAGGCTATGTATACAATAAAGAGAAGAATTGAGGCAATTATTTGGATAAATCAGGAAAACAAACTTCTAAATAGATCATTTTATGGGTCTAAATACTTTTTCTCCACATTATATTCTGATATATTTTACCACACAATAGTTCATTTTCTGCTTCACTCTACCTGTGTGAAATATAAATTTCTTATGGGATAAGAAATATTGATAGAATAATAACTTTCTCTATCAAAGCACATCTGCTTTTCTGGGGAAAATCAAAATTAATATCCCCTTAGAAATCAATTGCCAAAGTGCCTAATTCAAGGAAAGAAGCTCTCTAATTTTTTTTAGTTACATGAAATTATCAAAGGGAGAAAACTGTTTTTTGACTGAAGGATTTTTAGGTTTAGAGAATGAACCTCCTTGGCTACATTCTCAGCTGTGATCATTGTGATAAGAACAAGCAAGAGAGACCAAACCATCTTGGAGACTGGCAGAAACATACTGAATTTAGAGAGCCACTTTTTCACTCCAAAAAGTACCTTATTAGATACTTAGGGCTATTTTAAAATGCATCAAATGTACGCACTCTTAACTGACCACAGAAGAGTCATTCGTATTTCCACTGGAACTAGCAAGTAATCTTGTGAGTTTGTACATACTATATAGTTCTTAACATACGAGTGAAAATTGGAGTTCACTGATGAATGAGCATAAAAACCAATGAACACTTTGAAAAGATATTGTAGAAATGTAGTAAGTCAACATCTCTTAAAGGCATATTACATGAGAACCATTAATCTGTTCCAGTAGAAAATCCCAATTTTTAGACAAGGAGGAAAAAAATCCAAGCCAAGCATGAGACAAAGGAAAAACCCACAGACAAATCTATGTATCTTTTAATATAGAATGTCAGGTAAAATGAGAAAGGGTGTGCAAAATAAAAATTAGTTTATGCTCTCAGAATTAAAAGGAAAAAAAAAGACGAGTACCGTAAGTAACAAAATGTGACAATTCCCTTAGGAAGAGTTAATAAAAAGTTAAGAAAAATAGAAGTCCCACTACTTAATTAAACAAACATCAGTAACAGCAGGATTATTTCTGCCACTGATTTTCTTCCTTCCTTTCTTGTTTCAGAAACTATTTAAAAGAAGGGGAAAATTAGTCTGCTAGAAGTTATTTATATCACACAAATGAAGGCACAAATACTAGAACTCCAGAGTGGATGAGTGAAGGCATGGTGAATATCTGGTGATTTTGGCATGAACAAAAACTGACCCTGAAACACAGTTGAAGATCTAGTGCTATTTTGTGTTTACAGTTGCAGACCTAAGTGACTAACTCAGGGTTAAAAATCTTTAAGGTCCATAAAAATCTTTTCTTTCTTACTTTCTAGCAATAAAATATACTTATCAAAACTTGCTAGCTAATCTGTGCAAATGTATACTTCTCACTGATGCAAAAAATATGTAGGAAAATAAACCCTAAAAGCCCTGCTTTTCATAATGTTCAAATGATCCTATACAGAGTCAGCTTCTGAAGAACTTTCCAGATATGAATTGGAGAGACAAACCAAAATGTGGGATCCAAAGGATATAAGGACAGCTATGCCCCTGTAGGATGCACTTCTGAATTTGTTGATGAAAGCTTAAATGGAGTTTACTTTCTAATAGCTGATCACAGGTAAGCTCCGTGTCCTTAAGAGAATTTAGGGCCAACAGGCCATGCTTTGACAGAAAATACCCTTGGACCATACTTTAGAATCCTCTGCTGTAAGTATATCACACATATATGATTTGGCTAGATTAGCACTGACTCAATTGCCACTAATAATTATATATAGTCTTAGGAAAAAAGGATTATCACGGAAGTCACTGGGTATAATATTCATTTTAAACTATCTCAGGAAGGAATTATACACATTTGCTCAAAAACTATTAGTTTAAAATCTCTGTAGATTTTTTTTTTACATCTCTGCTTGTGAAAAAAAATGTCATTGTGATTGTATCTTCCTTGGAATCAAATATTCTAGAATATGAAGTCATTCAAAACTAGACTGTGGAAAGAACCAGATTAAAAGCAGGGCAGTGAGGTCACCAATTGCTCTTCTTCTCTCCCAAGTTTGTTTAAATTACTAAATATATCAGCAGCTGACAATTATTCCACATCAGAAGCATCATTGTCAGAAAGATGATAGTTACTTCCCTTCACCCGAATATATTCAATATATCTCCCTTCATCAGAATCTGAAGCACCACATGTACATAGCCTGTTGTCAAAGAGTGATTCAATTTCCTCTAATTTTTTCCCTTTGGTCTCAGGAAGACAGCCGTAGATGAAAAGGAGACCCACAGCAGCGAATCCAGCATAGAGGAAGAAGGCTCCTGCAATGGGAAATAATATATATGTATAGGTTTACATTGGAAAGGGTACTTGATTTTAACGGGTCAATCATGCATGACTGTGGTCTGAGCTGGAACCAAAAAATTGCTTCCAGCCTCGTTTATTCTAATTGTTCTAATGCTGTGAATATAATGCAATTTATCTTTCTAAACTCAAGTCGTGTAATCACACTCAAGAAGAATGACAGACCAGGCTCAGATATAACTTCTGCTTTGAAGTCTTTCCTCACTTCCCTGGTTAGAGTTAATTGTGTTTTCACAAAACTCTGCTGAGGCAAAGTGGTATATAACAACCAAGAAGTATTATAATTAGGTAAATATATTTGTCTGTCTTGTCTGCTAGACTTGAGGTACTTTGAGGGAGAAATTTCCTTCTCATTTGTCTTGTATTTCCAGAACCACATTCAATGACGATATTGCTGAATTCATGGGTCAATGCCCAAAGTCTGGAAGTCAACTTTGAGTTTTCTCCTACTCTCCCACCCAATACCCACTCTGTTAGAAAACCCTGTTGGATCTACCTTCAATCACAATCCAAAGATGACCACCTCTCACCATTCCTGGATATCTCTGGTCTTAAAAGACAAATGGCAGGAGAAAGGATATCAGATTGGGAGTTGGAAGATCTGGCTTAAGTCTTGCTATGTGGCTTCTAGACAGTCATTTAACCTCCTCCCTGGACCTCAGTTTCCTCATTAAGTAAAATCATTTCTCAGCTCCTATTTAAATTTATGGTTTAAATTATAATTCTGTTAAGTTTTACAACCCAAATCAGGACTGGTATAGGAAAGATGGTTATGAGACGCTTGAGGAGGAGACCAGCAAAAGTGGTCTCCTCAATGACAGAGTCTATGGCTTGTCTTTGGGTTCCTAGTACAGTGCAGACACATTGGAGTGTTTAGAGAATGAATGTTCTCTTGTTGACTGCCAGATGGAACTCACTGGGTAGCAGATCTGAAATAAAGGGCTATACTAGACGTCATGAAGACATATTTGAAAGTCAAGCTATAAGCTAAATAGTACAGCAATTAAAGAACTGAATAGTATTTCTCAGTTCTGCTGAATCATTACAGAATGTGGAAAAACATTACTAAAACTACTTTCTTAAAGTAGATTTTATGCCTATAAAGTAGTTTAGTAGGCCTATAAGTAACCATTTCAGTACTATCCACAGAAACATTTCTTGGGAAGACTCAAGGAAAACTAGAGAGGAAAAATGCTGCTGAACTGGCCACTCCAAAGAATCTGCTCTTTGGAATGAGGAGCCATGAGAAAATAAAAGGGAAATAGAGGTAAACTATGAGACATTAGGAAAAATATGAAAGGGTTGACTAAACCAAGACATAATTTGTTAGATTAAATCATCAGAAGCTATATAATTCTTAAGGAGTGGGACCTGCATAAATCAAATCCTTTCTTTAATAAAAATACAATTCCATTTACAAATATAAATAAATAAAATTACTTCATTTCAGTTTGGTTTACATTAAACACTTACTACAAGTTTATATATTTTTATGTCTTATACTTGATAATCAGACAATAATAATAGGTCATCTGGAATGAACAGCTGAGTGTTATAGTGAGAGAAAGGCACCATGTCTCTGTAGACAGTGTAGGTCTGAAAGTCACAAAGTGATGCAGGCTGAATCCTTGAGCAGTTTCTTGAATTATCTTGACCTTGTTTCCTGATCTGACAGGGAAAATAAATTCTGCCTGGCTAAACTGCAAAGAATAGAAAAAATGTATGCTATATTCCTATTAGAATTTTGGATGTTAGTTGCTCAACAGAGTGATAAGACAGCATTATTAAGTTTTACTAAATGACTAGGGAAGAATAGTTGCTAGTAAGATCAGCATGCCTAATAAATTGGTAATGTTTTCATCTAAAGGGTGAAACTGACAAGCTAGCTCTTGGAGAATTTGGAATTTTGAGAAAAAAATGATAGGAGATGAAGTCCTGTGTTCTGAATACAGATAAGCAAAATTGTGGACATAAGAAGAGAAATGGAATCTTCTGTGGGGAGGGGCAAAGAAAGGATGGTAATCATGTTGATAATACAGAAAAAAATAAGTGCAGAGGGTAAAACATTTTAGACCAAATCAGGACGCTAAACTCTAAAATATCTAACAGAGTAAATATAGTCTATAGTCTGGCTTTATAAAATATAATGTTGAGAAATATTCATCATCTTTCACAATTTAGGTATAGTGGCATGATTAGAAGTAACAAATCAAATCTGTTAGCGCTAAATTCATACAGTCAAAAACAATTAGATGGACTATGAAGATTCTTAAAGGCCATGAAGTTTCTTGTGTGTGAACCAGATTCCCAAAGCCAAATTAAGGAACTTCTATTCCTTTTATAAAAATCTGAGTAATCTAAAGAAGGCAAATGCCAAAATTGCGTATATGGGCTTCACTGGTGAGACCTGTGGTTAAGCCACAGAGGCGAGGTGTAGGCAGGCCTGGGAGGCTGTGACCTGCTCCATGTAATGGGCAAGTCAATTATGTAACTCACTTTCTTAATTATGCCCCCTTGGAATGAAAATGAAAAAAATGTAACAAGTCTGTCAGGATTGTTAAAGAGTACAGATATTCCTCAGCTTTATTCTAAAGGAAATAAATCTTATTAGAATCCTATATTAAGCTTCAGATTAAAACAAATATTTAATTGAATCATATAAAATGAGGAATTAAAGACCATGTTTGATTGAATTTCAGTACTTCAACACAGGAACTTTAATAATAATGCTCATCAAGGGATCTATTTAGTCACATGTGTTATAAATAAAGTGATATACTGGTGACATTTTAATGATAACTTTTAGTAATAAACATTACTGAATGGGGTCCAAGGCAGACCTTTCTAGGCAGTATAGTTTAGGAAGGAATCAAAACCTGAGGTCTTCAGAATGGCCGTCATCAAAAAGTCTACAAAGAATAAATGCTGGAGAGGGTGTGGAGAAAAGGGAACCCTCCTGCACTGTTGGTGGGAATGTAAATTGATACAGCCACTATGGAGAACAGTATGGAGGTTCCTTAAAAAACTAAAAATAGAACCACACGACCCAGCAATCCCACTACTGGGCATATACCCTGAGAAAACCATAATTCAAAAAACGTCATGTACCACAATGTGCATTGCAGCACTATTTACAATAGCCAGGACATGGAAGCAACCTAAGTGTCCATCGACAGATGAATGGATAAAGAAGATGTGGCACATATATCCAATGGAATATTACTCAGCCATAAAAAGAAACGAAATTGAGTTATTTGTAGTGAGGTGGATGGACCTACAGTCTGTCAAACAGAGTTTAGTAAGTCAGAAAGAGAAAAACAAATACTGCATGCTAATACATATATATGGAATCTAAAAAAAAAAAAGGTTCTGAAGAACCTAGGAGCAGGACAGGAATAAAGACGCAGACATAGAGAATGGACTTGAGGACACGGGGAGGGGGAAGGGTAAGCTGGGACGAAGTGAGAGAGTGGCATGGACATATATACACTACCAAATGTAGAATGGATGGCTGGTGGGAAGCAGCTGCATAGCACAGGGAGATCAGCTTGGTGCTTTGTGATCACCTACAGGGTTGGGATAGGGAGAATGGGAGGGAGACGTAAGAGGGAGGGGATATGGGGATATGTGTATACATATGGCTGATTCACTTTGTTATACAGCAGAAGCTAACACACCATTGTAGAGCAATTATACTCCAATAAAGATGTTGGAAAACAAAAATAACTTGAGGTCTTATGAAACAATAAAAAGGGAAGTAAAAGAAGACATGAATATTTCCAGAGAAATACATCATTATGGTGCATATTTGTTAAATCAGGAATATAAACATACATCTTACATAAATCAGTAACCTATAGATTAAAATATAGAGCAATAAATAGGGGAAATCTAACCTGAGCTGAGATACTGTTCCACTAGTGAGGACCTAATGGACAGTATGCTGACCTGATAGAAGCTTGGCTTAATGCAAAGCAAAAAGCTTCTTCCAAGGAGATATTTCTGAAAGAAGCCTGGCTATGCCATATTTAAATTTTGCTTCTGTTGCCTCATGTTTTTCTGACAGAATTTATTCAAGGAAGAGGTGCTTTGCTATCAAAAGTCTTACCACATAGACTTTTATTATTTGGTCTATTACTTTCTATTAAAAAATGCTTTCTCAAGATATTAGTCTATATTTAGGTCTTCATATATTTAAGTGTTCTCAAGAATCAGAAAATATGGATAAATATTTATTGTGTTCATATTTATGCTGTTAGGAAGATAAGCTTACAAATTTATGTAAAACATTTTAATTGCCAAATGGGATAAGGCTGAATATACTAAATATATATCCAGTTTAAAATGCCAGCATGTTCCCTTTCCAAGAAAATAAATATTTCTAAATGTCCCAAATGGTGATCAGCAGAGAGAGGAGTTTTATAAAGATAAAAAAAGCATTAGATAAATAGTTTTAAATAAAAGTAAATATCAATTCAGCATGCTCACAAGACAGGAGGAATAGACTTTTATAATGTTTCCTCATATTCACCATTTATCTAAAAGTTCATCCGTGTAATTATTCATTTGACAAATACTTCTGAGTGCTTATTAAGTGAATAGGATGCCCTGGAGGGCACTGGGAATATAATGGTGAACAAAGCATAATCCTGGCCTAAGCTCAAGGGATTTATGGTCCAGTTGTGAGGGGTGGGGTAGGGGAGCTGACAAATAAACCTGTTCTTACAAAAAGGAATTATAAGTAGCCAGAACATGGGATGGGGTGAGATGAGGTGATAGGGGAGGGGATCAGAGAATGGACTAAGCAATAGGCATTCAATATACAATCACAGAGGCTCATGAGAAGATTAGAATGAAAACTTCCTATTTCATCATTTAGAATCCAATCACAGCTATAAACTCATACAGTGAAGAAATCCTCTTGCTAAAAAGCCAAAATCATTTCATTTTAGCAAAGATAAACTTGAAGTAGCTTCCCAAAGTTTTTTCCTAACTCAGTCACTTCTCAAGATTGTTTTCTTTGAGTTACGGTCTCCACACATTTTCACTTGAACATTTCTGCCACATTTATAGTTTTGGCAGTGGTAAGCGCTGGCCTCAGTGGATCCTGAAATGCTTTGGCCCGAATAGCACAGATGACAGAGCGGAAGGCATAACTCATAACACAGCATTTGGGGGAGCTACTTTAACCCTACTTCCACTCTTGGATACCACTCCATCCCTGTTATGAGACATCTTCAAGCATTAGCCCTAGACTCCTGCAGTTTTCTACCATTCTCTGTTTATGTTTTTTCATTAAACTAAAGGCCTTGCTGTGAAGATTTCCAACTGGGGAGATAGCTGGGAGATGTCTGGGTCTGAAGTGTAGGTGGGTGGGTGAAGGCTATAAGCAATACTGCTTAGGAAAGGTGAGTTCCTCTTATCTTTTCCCAGAAACATTGCCAAGGACTGTGGGGAATAAGAAAGCCATATAGAGAATTTATAATAGCAAAAATATAACCATCTAATCTTTCAATCACAAATGATAGCATATCTAAAAATAGAGTAGGAAAATAAAAATGAAACTATAGCTGGAAAAAATATTCTCTTACCATAGTATGTAAGATACTCTGCTGTGTGTAAAAATGTCAATGAAACCAGAACATTGAAAATCCAATTTATTCCAGATGAACATGCATTTCCTGTACTTCTTGCCCAAAGGGGATATATTTCAGAATTCACAGTCCAAGGCATTGGTCCCATTCCTGAGAAATACAAAATGAATTTCAGTAAATGTAGTAAGTAATTTAAAAGAGTTTTTCTCCTCTAAATAGAGAGTTTAATTAACGTAACAATAATAACAACAAAGCCTTTGTTTACCAGGTGCGAAGAAAACAAGATATAAAATAAGGCCCAGAAGTGCAGTCCAGGAGTACGGAGTAGGGCAGAAATTGTAAGCCCAAAATACTTCTTCTGTTTTGAATTTGGTTTCATTTTCACACCTGAAAAATAATGAAATATAAACTTAGGGTTTTAGGGTATAGTTGCAGAAATTCAGTGTGATCATCTAGAAGGTATTTGGAAGTTCCTTAATCTCATTAAGGAAAAGAATCCAATTCCTTAATCTCATTAAGGAAAAGAATCCAACATGTTTCTCTTGAAAAAAAATTTAAGATTTAAATAGGAGGATTAGATATGTAAGCTGACATAAAACTTTTTAGTATATAAAATATAAATATAATTCAAGAACAACACATTGTGCATTCAACTCAACAGCAAAAAAACAGTCTGAATGAAAAATGGGCAGAGGATCTGAATAGACATTTTTTGAAATAAGACATACAGATGGCCAACAAGTACATGAAAAGGTGCACAACATCACTATTCATCAGGTAAATGCAAATCAAAACCACAATGAGATATCGTCTAACATCTGTTAGAATGACTATCATCAAAAAGACAAGAAATAGGGCTTCCCTGGTGGCGCAGTGGTTGAGATTCTGCCTGCCAATGCAGGGGACATGGGTTCGTGCACCGGTCTGGGAAGATCCCACATGCCGTGGAGCGGCTAGGCCCGTGAACCATGGCCGCTGAGCCTGCGCGTCCAGAGCCTGTGCTCCGCAACGGGAGAGGCCACAACAGTGAGAGGCCCGCGTACCGCAAAAAAAAAAAACAATAAATAAAAAGTGTGGTGAGGATGAGGAGAGAAGGGAACCCTCGTGCATTGTTGGTGTGAATGTAAATTGGTGCAGCCACTATGGAAAACAGTGTGGAGATTCTTCAAAAACTTAAAAATAGAACTACCATACGATCCAGCAATTCTACTTCTGGGTATTTATCAGAAGTAAACAAAAACACTAACTTGAAAAAATATCTACACTCCCATGTTCACTGCAGCATTATTTTCAATAGCTGAGACATGGAAACAACCTAAGTATCCATCAATGAATGAATGGATAAAGCAAAATGTGGTGTATATATATATAGTATATATATATATATATATATATATATATATATATATAGTATTCAGCCATTAAAAGATGGAAATCTTGCCATTTGAGACAACATGGATGGACCTTGAGGGCATTATGCTTAGTGAAATAAATCAGAGAAAGACAAATACCATATGACCTCACTTATATGTATAATCTTAAAAAAAACAAAAATAAAAAAGAGCTCATAGATACAGAGAACAGATTGGTGGTTGCCAGGGGTGAGGGGTAATGTGAGGTGAAAATGGGTCAAAAGGTACAAATTTCCAGTTATATAATAAATGAGTCATGAGGATGTAATATATGGCATGGTAGCTATAGTTAATAATACTGTATTGCATAAGAGAGTAGATCTTAAAAGTTATAAGAAAAAAACGTAAATATGTGTGGTGACGGATGTTAACTAGACTTATTGTGTTGATTTCCCAATATATTCAAATATTGAATCATTGTGTTGTACACCTGAAACTAATATAATGTTGTATATGTAAAATATACCTAAATTAAAAAATGCGTTTCATACCCATTTCATATGTCAGACATGATTTCCACTTAGTCCTTGAAGGCTGCAGCAACAGTTTAAAACCACTGAGAGTAAGTAGGTTGTGGTAGAAAGCTTTAGATTTTGCAGTTAGGACAAGATTCAAATTCCAGAACCAGACTTTTTTCATTTGTTAAATGGGGTATAATGCCTAACAGGTAATTTTAGGGATTAGAAGGGTCACCTGGAAAGGGGTGATAGGGGAATCTGGGCAGGGAGCAATGCTTATTTCTTATTCAAACTAACCCTTTACTTTCCTGCTGTGTGTACTTGCTTCTCTATCAGTCACTCCCTGCTGACTTTGCTTCCTAGTTCTACTAGTTCTACTAGGAAGCAAAGTCTATTGTTCTAGACTGATTCTCAAGTTGAACTTCCAATTCTTTACCTTAATTGAAATCTGAATTGCACCTGAAGACACGATCAGCCTGAAAAAGTTTCTTATCCTTTACTGTCATTTTTTACGCTATTGTTTTCTCTTTACCAACCTCTATTTTTGAACCTTGACATCTAAGCCCTGTCCTTATTGCTGTGTTTATGACCTCCATCATAACACCCCATCTGACCTGATGCCTGGTCAGTCATCTTCTCCATCCCTCTCATCCTCTGCCACATTCATTTAATGTCTACTTCTGGCCTGTTTGATACCTTGGCTTCATAGTTCCTTATTTAACCTCTGAAACTGAGGAAAGGGCATTATAATTAGCTTGATTTGGGACTATTTTACTTCAAAATTTTACTGTTTTACTTCTCAAACTTACAGCATTCCGTTTCTGATTACCAGCACTTTATTTCTTCATTTCTGGTAGCTTGTTCCACACCCAAATTACAATCTTTAGATTCTACACTTCTCTCAGTATTCATTCACATCACTGCTTAGACCATGATGCCAACACTGTCTTCGCTGACCTCTAGAATCCATCTTTCATTCCTCCATGCTTGCCTGTCATTCTCACAGTTTCAGTTCCCAACCCTGTGCGGGACAATTGACTTCCTTTAATAATAGCTTTTCAGAAGCTGGGCAAAATTATGAAACCATGCTGCTGAATTCTATTAAAAGTTCATGCTATTTCTTCTCAGTTGGGTTCCTAATTATGCTTATTTTTATCCTTTATTGTCTTCTCTACTGAATTTTCTGCTTATTTCAGAGTAGACATTGAATAAACTTTTTGTCAACTGTTGCCTCAATTAATTAAAATATTTCTTACTATCCTCTAGTTATGAAATCTTTCCCTCTCTTTCTGGGTATGAAGAACTTGCCTCCATCTTTAAGACAATTGAGGACTTTCAATTTGAATACGCTCAATTTTTCTCTACTGGACCTCTACTTTTCTATATTTTATTTCAGATTCTTCTCCTACCTAGAAGGGTAACATGTCCCTTTCTAAGGTCTGCCCTTCCTATTAGTGGTCCTACATCTCATTCTCCTTCTGTCTCCTCTGGGGTCATGTTCCATCAGTAGTCAATTCTCTTTATGCTATCTTTAGTTTGTTCCTACTTGAGCCTACCCTTCTGTTTACAACACAAAAAATTACTCCTATTAAAATCTTTCATCCCTCTCATATTACTACTACTAGCTCATCTGAAATTACAAAGAGTTTATACTAGTGAGCTCTATATCCTTACTATGCACTCTTTCCTACACAAGCCCATTTCCCCACCTATTCAGACACTTTCTTGATTCTTATTCAGTCCCTGTTTTTTTCCAAATCTGCTCACCCCAGAATCGATGACCTCCTAATCCCCAAATGCACTTATCTTGCCTTAATTCTGAGGCTCTTTGATTACCCTGTGGTGGTTGACATTGCTGAAATCCTTCCTTCTCTTTCCCCTTTGCTTTCATATCTATATATCCATCTCAACTCTCTGATACATATGTCTTCATTGCTTTTTAAAATGCCTCTTCCTCCCCTCAGCCTCTAAACATAGGTGTTCTCTAAGGTTCTGGTTTGGAGCTTATGCCCTCTCCCTTAATCATCTCATCTAATTTTAGGGACTTTTGATCTCCACATGGATGCTCCCTGACAGGGAGCCTAGCCTTGACCTTTTCCTCAAGCTCCATTTAATAGAATTTATATATCTGCTGAATATCCATATCTAGATTTCCTGCTATGGCTACAATGGAATGCATTGTCTACTCCAGGAGGCAGAGTGAGGCTGTTCTGAGTTCAACTCATGACTCTACCACTTATAAGCTCATTCATTCAAAAATTTATATAATGAACACTTTTTTATGGTGAGACATTAGAGATAGAGCTATGAACAAAATAACCCTTTGCACTTATGGAAATGATGGTTTAGTGGGCACAGGCACAGTTCTGTTTTCTGATCTGTAAAATAGGGGAAAGGACTATTTTCATAGGCTGTTGGCAACATTAAATGTGATTATGCGTACTGAGTGCTTAGCACACTGCCTGGCATATAGTGTACGCACAAAAAATATTACTTTAATAGTGCTTCTCACGACGTTTCTCTTAGTTGAAATGGAGTTGAAATCTTGGAGTTATCTTCAATATTTTATCCATCTCTCTTTAAATTCTCTATACTTTTAGGTCCAAGTAAAGAAGGGTGGCCACGACTATGAGCTCTGGGACTGCCATCCTACTTTCAAATCTAGGTTAGGACACCCAGATTTGAAGCTCATATGTATGTGATCTAGGCACTTAACTTTTAAAAGCCTGTATCTTCACCTGTGAAATAAGGATTTTCCTGGCACCTACGTCAAAGAGATATTTTGAGGCATATATGAGTTAATGTATGCAAATAATTTCAAAAGAAATCATAGTTATATTTCCTAGACGTAATTTCTTGAATCTAACTCTTCCTCTCTATGTGCATTCATACCACCCTAATTCAGACTCTTGAGGGTTTGTTTCACCAACTGTATCTGTCTGTGGCAGACTCTAGAGTAGAAACTCTATGACCCATGTTTCCTGATGTTCACACTCTTGGATTATCCTCTCCCCTTAAGTGTGGGGGTGACCTTTGACTTGTTGGTTAGAAACCAACAGAATGTGGCAGAAGTGACAGGACACATGTGATTAAAATTACAGTGCTATTTAGTTGAAGTCTCTCACTCCCTTGCTAGCTTTCAAAAAGCAAGCTGCCATGTTATGGAATGCCAGTGTTGGAATGCTCATGGCAAGAACTGAGAGAAGTCTTTAGGAGCTGAGGGTAGCCTTTGTGACAGCTAGCAAGAAACAGTCCTTGATACAAAAGTTACTGAATTCTGCTAACAAAAGCTAATCCTTTCCTAGGTGAGCCTCAGATGAAATCACAGCCCCAGTCAACACTTTGATTGTAGCCTTGTGAGACCCTAACCAGAGGACATACCTAAGCTGTGCCTAGACTCCTGACCCACAGAAACTGATATCATAAATGTTGGTTGTTTTAAGCTGCTAAGTTTGTGGTAACATTGTTATGCAGCAATAGAAAACAAATACAGTTTCTGAATTATTTTTCCTGCTTCTAGCATTGCTTTCTTCAAACTACTACCCCATCAAGTTGAGCTCTTTAAAGCATTGTTCTTGCCACCTCATTGCTCAAAAGCCCTCATCCTCCTAATTCCAAATGCCTATGAAACGGGGCCTGCAAAATTTGGCTGTAGCCGACCTTATCCGGTACTGTTGTATACAATCGCTTTCTCCAACTAAACTAGACTACTTATTTTCTGAACCTACCTTCCAGACCCAGCATCTACTCATGCCATTTCCTCTAACTGAAAGCAAATTCTCACTCCTGATCTCCACTATCAAAATCTACCTCAGCCCTCAAGGCTAGTACAGATGCCACCCATTCACTTGTCTGAAATATTCTCTCCCTCCTCTCAAGCCTTTTCATTTTCCTCATCTGTATTGTTATCACATAGTGCTCTGTATTATGCTGTCTGAATATACTCCCTCTTCTACTGTCCTGAGCTCTCATCCCAGGCATCATAGCACAAAGGTTAAGGACACAGGGTCTAGAGTCAGGCTGCATGGTTTTGAATCTCAGTTCTGCCACTTACCCACTGTTTAACTTTGGGCAAGGTACTTAACCTCTTTGTACCTTGGTTTTCTAATCCGTAAAATGAGAGTCCCTAATAATAGACTTGTTACAAAGATTAATTGCTCAGCACAAAGAAAGCAAGTTATCTAAGTGTTTGCCAAAGAATAGTCATTTTTGTGTCTCCCTTCTAAAAATCTCAACCTCTAGTCCATAATAGTACTCTGTATAGAGAAAAATGCTCATTGAATGATGAATGAAGCATACATTTGTTTAATGCTGCATTAAACAGCATTAGAAATCCCCTGATCAATAATCCTCCACCTTCACTTCCCACTAGTCAAATAGTCTTTTGGGTTGTGGACATCTTAAAATGAGAAAATAGGATAGAAAGTGGGAGAGGGGAGGGGAATGATGGGAGAAAGGGATGGAGGGGGAAGAAAGGGAAAAGACAGGCTGCTGTGGAGGGAAATGCTTGCAAATAATCAAATCACTAAAATTCACTGAAAAATTCTATTTACTATTCACACTGATTATTATCAAAGTTCCTTGCATGATCGCTTGCTGGAACAATGGAAAGCAGGATATTTTCTGGTAGACTCTGTGCTTGCTGTGATGTAGCTTTTAACCATCTGGACACACACATTTATATGCATAAAAGGCTAACTCCTCTTCATCCTCATGCTGATTTTAGGAAAGCACTGCAGGCATGGACCTGGCAGAGTTACATACCCAGCAATACGTAGATAGCTATTGACTAAGAATGTGACATCATACATGACCTTCAAAATATAAACGCTAGAAATTCCAACTAAAAAATAAAAAATGTATATTCCAAGTGCTATTGCAAAATACCCTCATGTCTTCCTGGCTCAGTGACTGCTGGTGGAAGAACACAATGCTCTGGGGAAAGAACAAAAATACTCTGACATCAGTGTGTGGGTTGGGATAAGAAAAAGTCATGCTCTCACATCCTAGAGCAAAACCAGAAAATAATTACAATAATGGCAGCGGTGCAGATCGTGCTGCAGTGGACAAAGCAGAAGAATCATATGCAAGCAGGCAAAATAGGTCTCATTTTGGCAGAGTGAGAGAACTACTTTTTACTAGCAGACTAGACTAACACCTGATATGTAGACCAAAAAAATGATTAGTTCCCTGTTCCAGCCATGGAGCCCACAGTGCTTCCCTTAATAATGCATCTAGAAATTAACAGCCTTCTTTGAAGGTAGAACAATCCTCCCTTGCCTACTCAACACCCCCCCCAAAATCAGTTCATACGTAGAGCTATTTCTGCCTATTTTTTGGTGTTACTTCTCCATCAGATTTCTAAAGAGTTTTGAACCAAATAAATAACCAAAGGAACTAAGCGGTGCAATTGCTCTTGCCACAATTAACCATAAGGAACTTATTATTTGCTTCCTACAGAGGATATGCTTTTTGTTTTGTTCCTTTATTTACTATGATGAAATTAAGTGCTTCAGGTTCATGTATGGGGGATGGGTGAAAATACAACTTGTATTTATAGCACAAAACTTCTAATTTTATCTATCCAATCCTAATCATTGAGAAACCTACAGAACTTTGCCACCTTCCCAAAAGAGTTTATAAAAGACCTGGGGTTTTGGAGAAGGGAAGGGACAGCTTACTACGATTTGTGTGACACATCTACCATTCTTCTACTGGGTTTACTGCACATGCTTTACTCGTCAATTCATTACGTAGAAGTGTAAGTGAAGCATGATTTCATCTCCAATTCCTGATGCAGGACTGTGGTTTCTTTGAACAAGATCATTAAGCTATCACCTCAAAACCAAATGGATACTGCTACGGGTTAAATTTAATAGTTCTTTATCTATAGGAATTTATGATCTGATTACACATTTATAGTCTGATGTTGGTGGTAGAGAGGTTCCTAGAAAAAGGTTAGAGTATCTCCCCAGTAAAGGACAGCTTCACTTTTGTCTGAGGAGAAATAAAGAAACACAACACCAATCAATCAGAGGATTAGGATGATATAAATTTATAAATAACCCTAGCCATGAGAAATTTCAAATCAGCAAAGCAACCAGAAAAAGTTACTCTTACAAACCTGAATCATTACTACTCAGACAGTGTAATTTCTGTTCACTAGTATAATTCCTGTATAATAAACTAACATGAAATAAACTTATGTCAAGCATAAGTTGAACTGCAACATAGCATTTAAACACTAACGTATCTGTAGTTGAATAATTTTAGGAAAGTATGGCTCCCGAGCTTGCAGTATGCAGACCATGATGAACATCTTGGCCTTGGATAATTTTCTATTGTCAAGCCTTTTCCCCTGTTTTCATGTTTTACGTTTTTCCTGCAGAGGACTGTCACATAAAGGCAAGTTGAAAAAAATCACCTCTTATCTTTTGTTAATTACTATTATTTTCTGGTAAAAATAAAACCTTTAGAATTATTGAGATGATTAAGCATGGACATCGGTAAATTTCAAAAGCACTAGAAATTTGGAACTAAAAGCCATTTTTATTGAATAATAAAGAATTAATAAAGTTTTATTTATATATAAATCACTGTATATAAACCATTTACCAGTATGTTGTCTAGCTTATACGTCCTAAATATGTGAAAAAGATGGACAGAGTATGAGTGGGCAAGCAAATGAAAATAATGATAATACTTAAAGCTGATGAAGATACAGTGGTATTGGTATATCTCTAATTCTGGTAAGAATTTAAGTTAGTATAACTTCCTCTTGGGCTGAAATCTGGCAGTTTTATGTAAGAATATTCACACCCAAATATTCCTGGCCCAAAGTTTCGTTCCTAAAATTTATCCTTAGAAAATGATCTATATGGAAAAATATTATATGCTGATATACTTTCACTGTACTTTTATTTATCACAAGCATAACATAGTTAAATAATTAGAAAATTGCAGATATACTACAATGGAGGGTAGTTAAGTCAATGAAGGTACCATAACTGAATAGAATAAAGAAGCCATTAAAATAATAATTATAAAGTAAGCTGGGCCAAGCCACAAAGGATGGTCTGGGTTTGAAGATTGGTCAAAATGTCTTAGATTTAACTTCAGTTACTTTCATTTTGGTATCAAACTGGCAAACAAACAGTACAATGGATGTACAATTAAGGACCCAAGTAAGAGGACATGGTCCCCTGTTGCCTTTCTGGCCCCTCCCAGACTTGTCTCTGAAGTTCTGTGCTCAGTGTAAAGAATCTGCCAAGTCAGAGGAGCCCTGAACTCTGCCTTGTAGAGAGCTCACATTAGCATTCAGGGTTCAATCCCATTTCTGTGTAAGAAAAATTTTCCACTGTATTGCTTAATAAGAAAATACTTTGTTCTTTTTCTTACTGCATCATCACACCTACAGCCAGCCTGGTAGTGGTCTACTTTGTAAAGATTACCTGGTAACATGGAAAATGCCATGAAGTTGGCAGTATAGGGGATATCAAACTCAAAATATTATCTAGGATATAGGTTATATGGGTAAGAGTAAATGGAAACATGGAAAATTGGGCGGAAAGTAAATCAATATATTAAGATGATGATTGTTTTCACTTTTGAATTTATAGTTGTGACAGTGTCACTCTGACAAGGTGGGAAAACCTTTAGTGACTCATAGACAACTAATCCTGGGATTCTTCTTCCATTTTTTTCACTCTAAAATTTTTCCCATAGTAAAGGCAGACATTAAAGTTATTAGCTATTCTTCTGCTTCGACTGGCACTGAAAGGAAGGGAAATCTTGCCTTTGAATTACATACCTTCTCCATCACGCCGTTACCCAAAAGGGTTCAAAAGCTTTGGTTTGCATATTTATATGCCATAGTCATCACTACACTGCTTCCCTTCTCAGGAGTCTCACAGGGCCTGCCTCTATCCATATCTTGGGGGTCTCCCATGTGCAAATGGTAATGTTCTGTCCCACAAACTGCCTGCCTAGCTCTAACTATGTTTGACACCAAGGCTGTCAATAGCCTTAGCATAGGGTGGATGCTTTATACCAGAGAATGTTGAGAAACGATTTATGTTCTCTCTCAGTAAGTCAGAATACGAAATGTCTGAAGAGGATAGAGCAATACAGAAGTGGAAAGACTCAGAGAGAGAATAGGCAGAGGTCATAAGAAGGGTCATGTAGCTGATAGCCATGGGGGACGTGCAGAAGAGACAGGCCAAGAGCAGACAGCTACCAGTCTGATGATTAGCATTCTAGATATCCATGAAGCAGGGCTGGGTAGAAGTTGAGACTTTTTTCTTTCTCATTTCCCCCCTTACTTTTCTATGCAATTTTACCATAAAACTTCCATTAACTGAGGAAATCAAATGTGTCTCTGTTCCTCTCAACATGAGAAGTTCTAACAAGATAAAGGCTAAGTTCTATGATAGAGTACTGATCCTGATTCTAAATCTTTAAAATTCCACAGGTCCTCAAAAGAGTGTACAGAGTGTATCACAATGGCCATACAGATCCATTCCTGCAACAAGGTTTTTTCAGACATCACAACATGGGCTTCCCTGGTGGCACAGTGGTTGAGAGTCCGCCTGCCGATGCAGGGGACAGGGGTTCGTGCCTGCGCGTCCGGAGCCTGTGCTCCGCAACGGGAGAGGCCACAACAGTGAGAGGCCCGCGTACCGCAAAAAAAAAAAAAAAAAAAAAAAAATCACAACATTTCCCCATGTAGTCACTGTGGGAGGTGCTACACTTATTCCAATTATGCTGTATTATATTGCTCATATTTTCTAGAATTCCTTTGGGAATCATATTCAAAATCTGCTTCTTTATCAGTCAAGAAAATCAACCTTACTTTTTTTTCTTTTACTTTCTACTTCAGGCTCTCTTCCTTTCCTTTCCTTCCCTCTTTCTTTTATTTCTTGCCATCGTGAGGCAATCATGAAGAATTCTGAAGTACTGGGTGGAAAGAAGAGACTGAACCAATGGAGTGGAAGTAGGGAAACAGTGTAATGGAAATAACAGCAACAAACACAGAGAAAAAGTGCATTTGTGTGTTATGGGCTCTAGAACAGTGAGAAATGGGAGGGATGATACTAAATGGGGTTTGCTGAAGGCACACTTCTCCAGTCATCAGTATATAAGCTGATAGCCACTTGCTGTGATATCTTAAATGATGTTCATTACCTGGCACAATGTATACATTCGTCAAATAAATGAATGAAGAAAAGGCTTAATGTGTTCAATAGAGTTATTCTACTGGTTACTACTGATTTAATAATTTAATAACAATTTAATAATCTTTTAATAATTAAAAACAAATTTTCAAATAAAAAATACTAAAGCAAGTAAAATTAGTAATACAATTTATATATTATATATATATATATATAAAGGGTTAGGATTGCTCCTCGTGATTGTGCTGTGACAAGGATCTCAGGATGGGGAGTTATACCACCCCTCTCAAGTTTCAATCAGAGACTTGAGGTTTTTCCACATTGAAGGGTTCTTCCTCCTACCTGACTTCTTTTACTGCCCCCGTTTTACTTGGGGACCTTTCTCCAGTGAGGACACAGCACCTCTATCTTCCTTCTTCCTTCCCCGGGCTTCACAGGCCAGTACTTAGTACAACACTTTACACATAAGCAATGCTCAATTAATGTTTGTTAAATAAAACAATAAAAATAATTTAATCAGTTCCCATTAAGCTGGTCTTTGATCATCTGACACTAATTTCTTATATTGTAATTTAATTTCACCAATTAAATTACAATACTACTTTACAATTATATTGTAAGCATTAGAGAAGACAGATATATTTGTCATTAAAATTTTTTAAATTCTAAGAAGGTTATTGCTACTTACTTAAAAGAGTTACTGCCTGTGGTAGTACATGCTTCCATACCATAGGCATTGCAAAATCCATCTGTATCATTTCAAACCATACCAAGACTCTGATCTAATTTTCTTTCCACTGCAAGAATGCTTGCACAGGATCCCTCACTTGTTTTTATTTGCAGGTGCATGGGAATGAATGTAGCTGATATTGCTGTAGGCTATCTTGATACAAACAATGGTATAATTTGTTCTTGGATTCTTTTCAATCCATGCTACAGCTGCCTTCCATCAAGTGTGAGTTCTATGGCTTCTTTATGAAAATTGTGCTCCCAACAGAAATGTCCTTGAATAACTGTAAATCTTCACTTGATGAAACTGACTAATATTTGTATAAAGTATTACACTATACAATACACCTTAATATACATTAACTCATTTAATTCTTATAATAATCCAAAGCAATAGCACCATTCTTCCCATTTTCCATACGCTACAAGCCTTTTTAAAATACAGTGATTCTTCCCAAGATTACACGACAGAGGTAACAAACATTTGAAATTCAGTGTTCTCTGTTTCCTTCACCTTCAACGTAATCATGCCACCAGTTAACGTATATATGAAAACCTCTCTCTCGGGGTACTTTACTTTTTGTGGAGTTTAAATGGAAAAAGAATTGAGATGAAAACTCTACTTGAAATCTCCCCTAAGTCAGTGTTCTTCCTTAATGTCGGGAGTAAAGGCAGTCATTTAAACCTCTATCTAAAATGAGTAGAATAAAATGCGTCCTAAAGAGCATTAGGAATTAAAATAAGCAGCATCATGACAAACCTGGGCCTCTGTGTCTTGTACATTCTCTTTTGACTCAGCATCCATTTTTTCTTCAAAGCACAAAACAATAATTAGAACAAAAAGAATGCTTATATGAGCTGGACACTAAAATATATAGCAATCTCAATAACTGGCTAACTCATTTGAGGACAACACTACAAATGTATGACAAGGAAAACAGTCATTCTAATACTATAAGATGGCAGTATAGCAGTCTTTAAATAATACATATTCTAAAACACAAAGCTACCTAATGACTTTGTCTGATACAGTTATAAGGAATTTAAAAAAAGTTTTCCCAGAAGTTTCTTGGAGGATGATGAAAATACATATGGAATGTCTCAGCAATTACTTTAAAAGAAATAGTGCCATTAGTTGACATAAAAATTTTGTAAATAATGAGATGGAAAGTCAATATAATAAAACCATAAGACAGTTTCACATTATTTTATCTCAAATTACTGCTAAAGTGAAAATATAATAGCTTAACAAATTAAGCATTATAACTGCAATTGCCTGTTTTCTCACTTCTGATTTGTAATAGAAACTTCTGAAATACCTTTTATCAGCAATGAAACAGAACTATAAAACAGAAAAGATGCATCTCAATCGTTCTAAGCAAAGGATGGTTTTTCGACCATTTCGGTGAATACAGCTAAACAGGTCCATTGAAATCCACATCCTTCCTTCTGATCTGTTCCTGGCACTGGAGCAAAGCAAACTGTGTCATACTCACCATCACACTCATCCTCCTAAAAACAGCTGTGGCTTCATGCTGGGGGAGGCCCCTGCACCAGCCTTAACTGGCACCTCCTCCGCTTCACTACCATCAATCACCCCTGTGCCTCCAACCCCAGCCCAGAGGCAGGTTCACAGTTGGGGCTCATTAAATATTTGTTAAATGAATTACTTTATTTCCAAAGCAATTTTATGTTAAGGATAGAATAAATTAGCAATGTAATGTATCTTTTATTCTTTGTGTGAATTTTCATATATTTTGATAATCTACAGCAGGTATTTAAAGCTACATAAATTTTAACTCCAAGTAATTACTCATTTGATTAATTTATCATTTCAACAAATAAATGTCTGTGTGTTCTAGGCATGAGAATAAGCATTAGAATAGATGAAATTAAATATTAAATCATTCTATCATTCAACAATCATTTACTACAAGCTAAGTGCCAACTGAAATTATTAGATACACAGCCAAAAAGAAATTGTCAGGTGAAGTGAGATGGGAGTTTTTATATTTCCCAATACACACACACATACCATAAAAGAAATATTTGTGGAAATCTGTGGTATTTTTCCTTACAGAGAGAGAAAAGGGTATGGTAGCAATGGACAAAAGTGGAGGGTGGGCTTGGGTAGGACTCTGACGTATCTTGAAGGGGGGGACTTAGGCACATTTGCCTGTATTTGTAGGGTTGTTTAGGCGATCATCTCTAATGCCTGGTAATGAGGACTATTCTGGGCAAGTGAATAAGCAATGGACAATCTGAGATTATGGGTGTTGCATGAACACGTGAACTGGGAATTACTCAATGTTTGGGTTCTATCTTGGATCCTAGATAAACTTGTACTCTGTGGGGTTAGGGTAACCATGGTCATGGAATTATGCCTAGAAATAAGGCCAAGGTCTTAGCAGATACAGACAAATTTTAGGGTGAAAAGCATATACTCAAACTTAAGGAAGGCTTGCTATGCTTTTATTACAAAGTAAAAGGTAGTCTTCTGTTGAGAAAACCTTGAATTTACCTTGGGAGAAGTTTTCCCAGAAGAAGCCTTGGAGCTAGTAATATGTCTCAAAGTTACTTCACTTAAGGGAAAGGAGGTCCCAAAGCATCTGAAATACATTCTCAGCAGATACTGGTATATACAGAGAGAACACAAAATTCAGAGGTGGGTTCTCAGGGACGGTTAGATCAGTCTGGCTGCCCTAATCACAACATAGAAAACCCAGTGTCACAAAATTTAGGAGTTGGGGAAACTTCAGACAAAGAATGTTAAATATGGGCTCAACCCTGGTGAGTGGATCATTTTTGCACTATCTTTACCCTATGTGGAGTGTGGAGTGTGGGAGATAGCTCAAGGGCCTCTCTCTCCTATAATAGGTAAAAGTCTATTCTCCCTGGAAAGTGAGTGTGACTTAAATTTAAGATTGCAGTAAATGGGCTACTTTGAGCTCCTTTTTGTCCCACTTGTCTTTGTTCTTGGCTTAGTACCTATAATAGCAGGAACATTTTTATGAGTCAAATCATAGCTACAATTAAATTTTCTGTAAATGTGTTTTCTTTTAAAAAAGTTAAAATTAGGGCCCTGTAATGTAGTAAAATAATGTAATCAACCTAGATGTTAAGATAAACCTCTGATCCATATACCAGGAATGACTCAATCTGGTTAAAAGGTACAGAGGAAATGAAGATGGATTTGGGTATGTGGCCAGTTTTATAGAGGTTAACAGAACAAACTTTGCAATAGAGCAGACCAGGGTTTGAATTCTAGCTCTACTACTTACTAGCTAACTTCCACCAATGACATTAAGCAAGTTATTTAACCTACCTGAGGCTTGCTACCTTTCTTTAAAAATGCTTAGCATGTAATGAAATTATTATTATTATGAAAATAACAGTAATTATTCTTGCTATTAATAAAATGCATGTATTCAGCAGGCCTGGGGTCCAAAGACAAAAAAGAATATTTTTTCCTTCTATAAAGTTCTATACATTACAATACTCCCTTGTGGATATGATGTGCTTCCTAAAGGAGAAGGAAGTAACATCATCTGGATTCCTAGGACATTATTTTTTCCTTCAGCTCATTTTATTTGTTTATGCCAGTCACAAGCTTTGTGTTAATCTTTTAATAAATTGTTATACTTCCTTAGCTTTCTCTTTTGTTCTTATTGAAACAAGTTTTCCCTTCATTCAATCATGGATGAACTTATTGGTATTTCTATACAGTAATATAAGCATTGTCTTTCAGACCATTATGATAAATTTTAGGATGAAAATGAATAAATAGCAAGGGTAAGAGACAAGAGAAGGTGGCCTCTGAATAAATAGATGAATCATGATGCAAAGTGAAAGGAAATAGTTGAGAGACTAGCTCATATTTCTTCTTTGTCTAAAAATATAAAAGGGTGAATTCACCAAGTTTATTGATGATAAACTGATATTTGCTAGCCATGAATCGACCAAGAGAGGAGAGGTATTGTTACTCACTAAATGTACAATACAAGTTTACTGGTACCAAGATAATATGTGCTACTGTTATATGTGATAGGGTTCATTCATCATAGAAATTTGACTGAAGTATGAGAATATATCTTAAGAACAATTACATAGTAATCAAAATAATATTCTATTACGTACTTGCTGAAGTATATAAAAAAAGTATTCCACTTCTAGGAGACTTATGTACATTCAAATGAACTAATCATAACTTTCTATATGTGCAAAAGAATTAGAAAGCATCTAGAACATTCCTAAAAATACTCAAGCTTGCCTGTTAGATCTGTAGTGATATAATGCTGCTTATGTTTTTGATAAGCACAATTAGCAGAATGCTGACCTCTATGAGAAAGTAGCTCAACAATCAAAGCTGCCCTGCAACCTGAATGTCCAAACTTCTATTTGAATTACTCATCTACATGTATCCTTTCATCATTAAATAAATATTTTGGTGTGCTTCCTTAGAGTTCTTTTCCCACACATATTTAAAAATCTAGTTTTTTTGTGTGTGTGTGCAAATAAAATTAGGTTCATGATATAGTTGTTTTATAGCCTGTCTTAATTTATTAAAATTTATCATACATACAAGGAACTTCTTATAAGATATTTATGTATACTCTAAAGAACATTAAAAAGATAATCACTGATATACTCAACAACCAGGTTAAGAACTACATCATTATCAGACTTCAGAAGCTGTCCGTGGGCCACTTTCTGATTGTATCTTCTCCCTTGGCCCACAGATAATCACTATCATTAATTCTGTGATAATTATGCTGTCTCTCTATTATGATCCTATTTATACACTCATTCCTAAAAAATAAATTGCTTGCTTGTGCCTGATTTTGATTTAATATAATGGGATTATATGCTTTCTCTTATGACTTGCTTCATTCTTTAATATTATGCTTTTGAGATTTGTCCATGGTGATTCCTTTAGCTTATAGCTGATTTTCAGTGCTCTATAGTATATAGTTGTATGAATATACCAGTTTATCCATTCAATTGTGTTTTTTTCCAGTTTTAAAAAGTGGCATATAATGCTGCTATGAACATATTTTTAAACTGTGTCCTGGTGCATGTGTCTAAGGGTTTCTCTATTAAATACAGGGAAGTAGAATTGTGGGATGATAGGTATATACCAAGTCAACTTCATAGATAACACAAATTGTGTCCTAAGGAGTTGTACCAGTTTAGATTCTCCCCAGCAGTAGACAAGGGATAGCTCTGCATGGAACCTAAACAGTTTTTTTTTTTTTTTAAAAACATCCGCTAATCTGATAGATGAAATGGTAATCCATTATAGTTTTAATTTGCATTTCCTTAATTAAGAGCTAGAAGTGTTATAATTATGTGAATACATTTGTCTGTCTTGTCTACTGGACTGGAGGCACTTTGAAGGAGAAATTTCCTTTTTGTTTATCTTGTATTTTCAGAACCACATTCAATGTGATATATATATATATAAATATATAAATAAATATATATATATATAAATATATATATATAAATAAAACAAATCTAATACCTGAAACCTCTGCAGGCAATTACTGCTGTCATGTGTTTCTTTGATTCCCATTCATGGTGCCTAGTACCCTTGGATGTTTTGTGATTTGCTCTGTGAAGTGCTTGTTTTCCTTGGAATTTTATCTATGGGAATGATTTGGGGATTTTATTGAGGTTGATATTTCCAGATAGGATTTACATTTGCTTCTGCTAGACCTGCAGAAGCTGCTGTAAAACCAGGACCACTTTAGGTTAAGTCCTCAGCTAGAGGTTTTACAGACACAGGGAGCATGAAGCCACACATAAGGGCTGACTTCTGGTTTTAAATTCTTGGGGTGGAGTGGTTTCCCCTTCTATCCACCTGAGGGCTGAGAAAGGAAAGTTTCCTTGTTGTACTTTTCTGCCAGAGAACATTTGTTTTTCTTTTATAAGTTTTATCGAATTATAATTCATATGCCATAAAATTAATCATTTTCTAGTATATACTTCAATGATTTTTAAGTATATTCACAGAGTTGTGCCACCATCATCACTATCTAATTTTGGAACATTTTCTTCACCCCAAAAAGAACCCCCATCCTCGTTAGCAGTCTCCCCAATCCTTCTTCCTTCAAGCCACTGACAACCATAATTCTACTTTCTGTCTCTAGATTTGCCCATTATGGACATTTCATGGAATCGTATAGTATGTGGCCTTTTATAACTGTCTTCTTTCACTTAAAATAATGTTTTCAAGGTTATACATGGAAACTCATATTTCATTTACTCTCAAATGCAGGGTATAGTCCTTGACATCCTAACTTTACCTCAGTGTGACCAAGTTACTAAGTTTTTTTTTTTGCGGTACGCGGCCTCTCACTGTTGTGGCCTCTCCCGTTGCGGAGCACAGGCTCCGGACGCGCAGGCTCAGCAGCCATGGCTCATGGGCCCAGCCGCTCCGCGGCATGTGGGATCTTTCCGGACCGGGGCACGAACCCGTGTCCCCTGCATCGGCAGGTGGACTCTCAACCACTGCGCCCCCAGGGAGGCCCCAAGTTACTAAGTTTTAGCCATTGGAATGTGAGCAGAAATAATGTATGTGAATTCTAGGTCATTTTCTTAAAAGAAAGCTGCTTGCTCTCCCTTTCCTTTTTCCCCATTCCCATGGGCTGGCGCAAAGTGATGGTGACGGTGAGTTGGCTAAAACTATGTAGAAGGTATTATTCCTCAGAGAGAAAGAGCGTGGAGACGTAGGTCCCTGATCATGTTTTGGTGCACAGCCACAAGGTTTAGTATCTCTGGAATATTGAAATTGACTGAAATAAACCTTATTTAGATCGATCTTTTGGTTACAGCAGTTTAACCTGTATACTAAATAACATAATTAGAATGTAGCATCGTTTATTTTATCATTTGCTAACTGGATATTATTCCAGTATTTTTAATAATAATAATTCTGCCATGAACATATATGTCCTTAACTTCCTCTCCAATTATTTCCTTATAACACATTTCTAGAAGTAGGGTTGCTAATCATAGGTTGAGGACATAATTAAGTCGATAGGTATTCACAAATTTCCATTTAGAAAGATGATTTGTTTTATCCTTGACAGTGCAGTAGAGTGCTTTTTGATCATTTTTTAAAACTTAAAACTTAAAAAAAAAAAACAACCTAAAAAGTGCTATTTGATAACATGCTTAGGGTAAATAATAGTAACTAATGCACAGTGAAAACTATTCATTTTATTATTTGTATAAGTTCTGATGCTAAGAAAATAAGACACATCTCTTCAAGGGATGTAAAGTAAGCATGTGATCATCCCTAAGCCCTTCAACTGGGAAACAATGGTAAAAATTGTATTATGTTTGCAATATAATTATCTTTAAGTACATTAAAAAATGCTAACATTTTCAGAGTACACTGAACTTATTTTGGATTTCTGACTTGCATCTCCTGACCTATAATTATAATGTTATTTTCCCATTTCAGCTCAATATTTTCTCATTTATATTGTGGTTCTGTAGCAGAAAATGTTTTTCTGTTTTCATAAACAATAGTAATATGGAAAAAATATGTAAGTGGTGATTTGACACAAAATGAGGAACTAATCCAATAACCCATCTCCTCTTAGCTAAATATTTCAATCCGTTTCACATAGATGAGGACAGTTGCCTAATTTTTGTTGTCTTGTATTGGCAGCTTTTATGCTGTGAGAATGATAAACATAAATCAGATAATTTAACCATAGTCCCAGATACAAGTGTGCTCTAAAATAAAAAAGTTAATGGATACATGTTATATGCCAGTTATGGTAAACACAGACATACATAGACATAGACTGAAAAGCATACATTCTGTCCATATGAATATAAAAGCTATTGTTTTGATTAAAATCTACTTCACACATGATTTTATTTGGAGTTATGGGAAACAGTCTGCAAGATGTCCCCCAATGATCCCACTTCCTGGTACTCATGCCCTTGTGTAGTTCCCACTGAATATGGTTATCTGTGTAACTAATATTGTGGAATGATAGAGTATGATTCCTAAAGCTAGTTCATGAAAGATATTGTGACTCCTGCCTGACTGTCTCTTGGATCATTTGTTCTGGGGAAGCCAGATGCCATGTCACGGGGACACTCAATCAGCCGGACGGGGAGCTACACATGAAAAGAAACTAAGGCATGACTCACAACAACCGGCATTAACTTGCCAGGCACATAAGTGAATCGCTTTGGAAGTGTATCCTTTAGCTTTAGTTAAGACTTCAGATGAGAGCAGTCTATGAGCAACACTGAGCTAGAATTTCTCAGCTAGTCTATTTCTGGACTGCTGACCCATAGAAACTATATGGCACAATAAATGTTTATTGTTTGATGACACTAAATTTGGGGTTTATATTACATAGGAATATTACTAATATAGGGGCTTTTGAATATAAAATGAAGATCAATTAACCTGAATAAGAAGTTGAAAGGCAAAAGGAGAAACCTTAATAGTAAATTAGAATCTATATTCCCAAGTAACTTTTTTTTTTTAACATCTTTATTGGAGTATAATTGGAGTATAATTACAATGGTGTGTTAGTTTCTGCTTTATAACAAAGTGAATCAGCTATACATATACATACATCCCCATATCTCTTCCCTCTTGCGTCTCCCTCCCTCCCACCCTCCCTATCCCACCCCTCTAGGTGGTCACAAAGCACAGAGCTGATCTCCCTGGGCTATGCAGCTGCTTCCCACTAGCTATCGATTTTAGATTTGGTAGTGTATGTATGTCCATGCCACTCCCTCAGTTTGTCCCAGCTTACCCTTCCCCCTCCTCATGTCCTCAAGTCCATTCTCTAGTAGGTCTGCGTCTTTATTCCCGTCTTGCTCCTAGGTTCTTCATATCCAATTTTTTTGATTCTATATATATGTGTTAGCATATGGTATGGTTTTTCTCTTTCTGACTTACTTCACTCTGTATGACAGACTCTAGGTCCATCCACCTCACTACAAATAACTCAATTTCGTTTCTTTTTATGGCTGAGTAATACTCCATTGTATATATGTGCCACATCTTTTTTTTTTTTTTTTTGCGGTACGCAGCCTCTCACTGCTGTGGCCTCTCCTGTTGCGGAGCACAGGCTCCGGACGTGCAGGCCCAGCGGCCATGGCCCATGGGCCCAGCCGCTCCACGGCACGCGGGATCCTCCCAGACCGGGGCACGAACCCGCGTCCCCTGCATCGGCAGGCGGACTCCCAACCACTGTGCCACCAGGGAAGCCCGTGTGCCACATCTTCTTTATCCCTTCATCTGTTGATGGACACTTAGGTTGCTTCATGTCCTGGCTATTGTAAATAGAGCTGCAATGAACATTGTGGTACATGACTCTTTTTGAATTATGGTTTTCTCAGGGTGTATGCCCAGTAGTGGGATTGCTGGGTCATATGGTAGTTCTATTTGTAGTTTTTTAAGGAACTTCCATACTGTTCTCCATAGTGGCTGTATCAATTTACATTCCCACCAACAGTGCAAGAGGGTTCCCTTTTCTCCACACCCTGTCTAGCATTTATCGTTTGTAGATTTTTTGATGATGGCCATTCTGACTGGTGTGAGGTGATATCTCATTGTAGTTTTGATTTGCAATTCTCTAATGATTAGTGATGTTGAGGATTCTTTCATGTGTTTGTTGGCAATCTGTATATCTTCTTTGGAGAAATGTCTATTTAGGTTTTCTGCCCATTTTTGGATTGGGTTGTTTGTTTTTTTGATATTGAGCTGCATGAGCTGCTTGTAAATTTTGGAGATTAATCCTTAGTTGCTTCATTTGCAAATAGTTTCTCCCATTCTGAGGGTTGTCTTTTGGTCTTCTTTATGGTTTCCTTTGCTGTGCAAAAGCTTTTCATTTTCATTAGGTTCCATTTGTTCATTTTTGTTTTTATTTCCATTTCCCTAGGAGGTGGGTCAAAAAGGATCTTGCTGTGATTTATGTCATAGAGTGTTCTGCCTATGTTTTCCTCTAAGAGTTTTTATAGTGTCTGGCCTTACATTTAGGTCTTTAATCCATTTTGAGTTTATTCCATTGTATGTTCTTGCCTCCTTTATCAACAATTAGGTGACCATATGTGCGTGGGTTTATTTCTGGGCTTTCCATCCTGTTCCATTGATCCATATTTCAATTTCTGTGCCAGTACCATACTGTCTTGATTACTGTATCTTTGTAGTATAGTCTGAAGTCACGGAGCCTGATTCCTCCAGCTCTATTTTTCTTTCTCAATATTGCTTTGGCTATTGGGGAATATTGTGTTTCCATACAGATTGTGAAACTTTTTGTTGTGGTTCTGTGAAAAATGCCAAGGGTAGTTTGATAGGGATTGCATTAAATCTGTAGATTGCTTTGGGTAGTAGAGTCATTTTCACAATGTTGATTCTTCCAATCAAGAACATGGTATATCTCTCCATCTATTTGTATCATCTTTAATTTCTTTCATGAGTATCTTATAGTTTTCCGCATACAGGTCTTTTGTCTCCTAACATAGGTTTATTCCTAGGTATTTTATTCTTTTTGTTGCAGTGGTAAATGGGAGTGTTTCCTTAATTTCATTTGCAGATTTTTCATCATTACTGTATAGGAATGCAGGAGATTTCTGTGCATTAATTTTGTATCCTGCTACTTTACCAAATCCACTGATTAGCTCTAGTAGTTTTCTGGTAGCATCTGTAGGATTCTCTATGTATAGTATCATGTCATCTGCAAACAGTGACAGCTTTACTTCTTCTTTTCCAATTTGGATTCCTTTTATTTCTTTTTCTTCTCTGATTGAGGTGGCTAAAACTTCCAAAACAATGTTGAATAACAGTGGTGAGAGTGGGTAACCTTGTCTTGTTCCTGATGTTAGTGGAAATGGTTTCAGTTTTTCAACATTGAGGACGATGTTGACTGTGGGTTTGTCATATATGGCCTTTATTATGTTGCGGAAGGTCCCCTCTATGCCCTTTCTTGAGGGTTTTTATCATAAATGAGTGCTGAATTTTGTCGAAAGCTTTTTCTGCATCTATTGAGATGATCATATGGTTTTTCTACTTCATTTTGTTAATATGGTGTATCACACTGACTGATTTGTGTATACTGAAGAATCTTTGCATTCCTGGGATAAACCCCAATTGATCATGGTGTATGATCCTTTTAATGTGCTGTTGGATTCTGTTTGCTAGTATTTTGTTGAGGAATTTTGCATCTATGTTCATCAGTGATATTGGCCTGTAGTTTTCTGTTTTGGTGACATCTCTGTCTGGTTTTGGTATCAGGGTGATGGTGGCCTCGCAGAATGAGTTTGGGAGTGTTCCTCCCTCTGCTGTACTTTGGAAGAGTTTGAGAAGGCTAGTTGTTAGCCCTTATCTAAATGTTTGACAGAATTTGCCTGTGAAGCCATCTGGTCCTGGGCTTTTGTTTGTTGGAAGAATTTAAATCACAGATTCAACTTCAGTGCTTGTGATTTCTCTGTTTATATTTTCTATTTCTTCCTGGTTCAGTCTCAGAAGGTTGTGCTTTTCTAAGAATTTGTCCATTTCTTCGAAGTTGTCCAATTTATTGGCATATAGTTGCTTGTAGCAATCTCTCATGATTCTTTGTATTTCTGCAGTGTCAGTTGTTACTTCTCCTTTTTCATTTCTAATTCTATTGATTTGAGTCTTCTCCCTTTTTTTCTTGATGGGTCTGGCTAATGGTTTATCAATTTTGTTTATCTTCTCAAAGAACCAGCTTTTAGTTTTATTGATCTTTGCTATTGTTTCCTTCATTTCTTTTTCATTTATTTGTGATCTGATCTTTATGATTTCTTTCCTTCTGCTAACTTTGGTGGTTTTTTTGTTCTTCTTTCTCTAATTGCTTTAGGTGTAAGGTTAGGCTGTTTATTTGAGATGTTTCTTGTTTCTTGAGGTATGATTGTATTGCTATAAACTTCCCTCTTAGACCTGCTTTTGCTGCATCCCATAGGTTTTGGGTGGTCGTGTTTTCATTGTCGTTTGTTTCTAGGTATTTTTTGATTTCCTCGTTGATTTCTTCAGTGTTCTCTTGGTTATTTAGTAGCATATGGTTTAGCCCCCATGCGTTTGTATTTTTTTTTTTTTTTTGCGGTACGCAGGCCCCTCACTGCTGTGGCCTCTCCGGTTGCGGAGACGCGCAGGCTCAGCATCCATGGCCCACAGGCCCAAATGCTCCATGGCACGTGGGATCCTCCCGGACCGGGGCACGAACCCATGTCCCCTGCATCGGCAGGCGGACTCCCAACCACTGTGCTACCAGGGAAGCCCGTGTTTTAATTTTTTACAGAGTTTTTACTGTAATTGATATCTGGTCTCATGACGTTGTGGTTGGAAAAGATACTTTATACGATTTCAATTTTCTTAAATTTACCAAGACTTGATTTGTGACCCAAGATATGATCTATCCTGGAGAATGCTCCATGTGCAGTTGAGAAGAAAGTGTATTCTGTTGTTTTTGGATGGAATGTCCAATAAATATCAATTAATTTCATCTTATTTAATGTATCATTTAAAGCTTTTGTTTCGCTTTTGATTTTCATTTTGGATGATCTGTCCATTGGTGAAAGTGAGGTGTTACAGTCCTCTACTATGATTGTGGTACTGTCGATTTCCCCTTTTATGGCTGTTAGCATTTGCCTTATGTATTGCGGTGCTCCTATGCTGGGTGCAGAAATATTTACAATTGTTTTATCTTCTTCTTGGATTGATCCCTTGATCATTATTTAGTGTCCTTCTTTGCCTCTTGTGATAGTCTTTATTTTAAAGTCTATTTTATCTGATATGAGAATTGCTACTTCAGTTTTCTTTTGATTTCCATTTGCATGGAATATCTTTTTCCATCCCCTCACTTTCAGTCTGTATGTGTCCCTAGGTCTGAAGTGGGTCTGTTGTAGACAACATATATACAGGTCTTGTTTTTGTATCTATTCAGACAGTCTATGTCTTTTGGTTGCAGCATGTAATCCATTTACAATTAAGGTAATTATCAATATGTATGTTCCTATTACGATTTTCTTAATTGTTTTGGGTTTGTTATTTTAAGTCTTTTCTTCTCTTGTGTTTCCTGGCTAGAGAAGTTCCTTTAGCATTTGTTGTAAAGGTGGTTTGGTGGTGCTGAATTCTCTTAGCTTTTGCTTGTCTGTAAAGGTTTTAATTCCTCTGTCGAATCTAAATGAGATCCTTGCTGGGTAGAGTAATCTTGGTTGTAGGTTTTTCCCTTTCATCACTTTAAATATGTCCTGTCACTCCCTTCTTGCTTGCAGATTTTCTGCTGAAAGATCAGCTGTTAATCTTATGGGGATTCCCTTGTATGTTATTTGTTGTTTTTCCCTTGCTGCATTTAATATTTTTTCTTTGTATTTAACTTTTCATAGTTTGATTAATAGGTGTCTTGGTGTGTTTCTCCATGCGTTTATCCTGTATGGGACTCTCTGTGCTTCCTGGACTTGTTAGCGATTTCCTTTCTCATATTAGGGAAGTTTTCAACTATAATCTCTTCAAATATTTTCTCAGTCCATTTTTTTTTTCTCTTCTTCTCCTGGGACCCCTATAATTAGAATGTTGTTGTGTTTAATGTTGTCCCAGAGGTCTCTGAGAGTGTCCTCAATTCTTTTCATTCTTTCTTCTTTATTCTGCTATGCAGTAGTTATTTCCACTATTTTATTTTCCAGGTCACTTATCCGTTCTTCTGCCTCAGTTATTCTGCTATTGATTCCTTCTAGAGAATTTTTAACTTCATTTATTGTGTTGTTCATCATTGTTTGCTTGCTCTTTAGTTCTTCTAGGTCCTTGTTAAACATTTCTTGTATATTCTCCATTCTATTTCCAAGATTTTGGATCATCTTTACTGTCATTACTCTGAATTCTTTTTCAGGTAGACTGCCTATTTCCTCTTCATTTGTTTGGTCTGGTGGGTTTTTACCTTGCTCCTTCATCTGCTGTGTGTTTCTCTGTCTTATCATTTTGCTTAACTTACTGTGTTTGGGGTCTCCTTTTTGCAGGCTGCATGTTCATAGTTCCCATTGTTTTTTGTGTCTGCCCCCAGTGGGTAAGGTTGGTTCAGTGGGTTGTGTAGGCTTCCTGGTGGAGGGGACTAGTGCCTGTGTTCTGGTGGATGAGGCTGGATCTTGTCTTTCTGGTGGGCAGGTCCACATCTGGTGGTGTGTTTTGGGGTCTCTATGACCTTATTATGATTTTAGGCAGCCTGCTAATGGGTGGGATTGTATTCCTGTCTTGCTAGTTGTTTGGTATAGGGTGTCCAGCACTGTATATCTTGCTGGTCATTGAGTGGACTGGGTCTTGGCGTTGAGATGGAGATCTCTGGGAGATTTTCACCGTTTGATATTACGTGGAGCTGGGAGGTCTCTGGTGGACCAATGTCCTGAACTTGGCTCTCCCACCTCAGAGGCACAGGCCTGACACCCAGCCAAAGCACCAAGACCCTGTCATCCACATGGCTCAGAACAAAAGGGAGAAAAAAAGAAAGAAAGAAAGGAAGAAAAAAAAACAGTTATTAAAATAAAAAATAATTATTAAAAATAAAAAAAATTAAAACATAATTAAAAAAAAGAAAAAAAGGAAGAAGAGAGCAACCAAACCAAGAAACAAATCCACCAATGATAACAAGTGCTAAAAACTACACTAAAAAAAAAAAAAACCAAAAAACCCACCAAAAAATGGACAGACAGAACCCTAGGACAAATGGTAAAAGTAAAGCTATACAGACAAAATCACACACAGGAGCATACACATACACACTCAGAAAGAGAGAAAAAGGAAAAAAAAAATATATCGTTTCTCCCAAAGTCCACCGCCTCAATTTGGGATGATTCGTTGTGTATTCAGGTATTCCACAGATGTAGGTTACATCAAGTTGATTGTGGAGATTTAATCTGCTACTCCTGGGGCTGCTGGGAGAGATTTCCCTTTCTCTTCTTTGTTCTCACAGCTCCTGGGGTTCAGCTTTGGATTTGGCCCAGCCTTTGAGTGTAGGTCACCTGAGGGCGTCTGTTCTTTGCTCAGACAGGACGGGGTTAAAGGAGCAGCTGATTAGGCTCACTGAGGCCGGGGGGAGGGAGGGGTACGGAATGTGGGGCGAGCCTCCAGTGGCAGAGGCTGGCGTGACATTGCACCAGCCTGAGGCACGCTGTGTGTTCTCCCAGGGAAGTTGTCCCTGGATCACGGGACCCTGGCAGTGGCAGGCTGCACAGGCTCCCCGGAAAGGAGGTGTGGATAGTGACCTGTGTTTGCACACAGGCTTCTTGGTGGCTGCAGCAGCAGCCTTAGCGTTTCATGCTCATCTCTGGTGTCCGCACTGATAGCTGCAGCTCACACCCGTCTCTGCAGCTCGTTTAGGTGGTGCTCTGAATCCCCTCTCCTCGTGCACCCCGAAACAATGGTCTTTTGCCTCGTAGGCAGGTCCAGACTTTTCCCGGATTCCCTTGCAGCTAGCTGTGGTGCACTAGCCCCCTTCAGGCTGTGTTCATGCAGCCAACCCCAATCATCTCCCTGGGATCTGACCTCCAAAGCCGGAGCCTCAGCTCCCAGCCCCGCCCACCCCGGTGGGTGAGCAGACGAGCCTCTCGGGCTGGTGAGTGCTGGTCAGCGCTGATCCTCTGTGCGGGAATCTCTCCGCTTTGCCCTCCGCACCCCTGTTTCTGTACTCTCCTCTGTAGCTCCAAAGCTTCCCCCTCGCCACCCGTCGTCTCCGCCAGTGAAGGGGCTTCCTAGTGTGTGGAAACTTTTCCTCCTTCACAGCTCCCTCCCACTGGTGCAGGTCCCATCCCTATTCTTTGGTCTTTGTTTTTTCTTTCTTCTTTTGCCCTACCCAGGTATGTGGGGAGTTTCTTGCCTTTTGGGAGGTCTGAGGTCTTCTGCCAGCGTTCAGTAGGTGTTCTGTAGGAGCTGTTCCACAAGTAGATGTATTTCTGATGTATTTGTGGGGAGGAAGGTGATCTCCACTTCTTACTCTTCCACCATCTTGAAGTTCTCCCCAAGTAACTTTTAATTCATCAAAAATTTACAAGATACTATTATGAATAAGAGCCCTTTAACTTTGTCTAACTGTAGAGCCACTGCTTCACTCCGAAGTAGGCCAGCTAGCCTGTGTTCAGCCTCTTTGCAAGGTACATGAATATGCCTCCCAGGAATATACCAGGCTAGTGCTAAGGCAGAGGAGAGATTTACGGGACACATCAGCTCCATTCAAGGTTTTCCTAAGTTTTTAGAACATTACCCATGACACCTTTGTATAAACATAAAAATCTCTCACACCGCTTTATACTAAATGAAGTTCAAAATACTTTATAAATGGTCCCCAAAATAAATCGAGGTAATGAAACAAAGGTACTGCCTCTCTTCAAACTATATGCAATCTCATCACACTTATCCTCCATTCCCACCTCACGAAAGGTACAACCACCTGGAAAATCAGTGTTGTACTTTAATTTTGAACATTAGCACCCCAAGGTACACTTTTACAGGGACATACACAGAGTAATCTCAAGATTACAGTAAAAATAAGTTTCATTTCCATGGCCACTGGCTGAGTAAAGCAAATAAAGGAAACAAATATGACAGCTCAAAACAAAAATCTGAAATATATCTAGTAGGTGGGTCAAAAAAGATTGGAAAAATCAAGGCTACAGATTGGTCTGTACAACTAATAGCAATTCAAACAGTGGAGACTGGATATCAGTGAAATGCAGCAACTGAATGCATTTTGAAGGCCAATTATAAAAAAACATGCAGAGACAAAGAGGAATAATGCCTTCCCATTACTAAAGTCTGACAACTGAGGAGGATTTGCTGAATCATGAGTTCACATTATCCAGAAAGAAACTTGGTAGACCTTTCAGTTCACTGGTCCAGAGAGAATCAAATTTATAACAGTATAATTTGTAACCTGTCAGATCCTTAGAGTAAGAATTTGTTCCCAATCTGCATTGAAGCAGCTGTTACATACAAAATATGTAATGAAGATAGATCAGCTTTTTCTTCAATTCCATGAAAAACAGATCCTTGTTGAGAAAACTTATACACAATACTTATCGTGTATTTAGCTGGAACTATTCCAATCTTCTCAGTACATGGAGAAATCAGGGCAACTCTAAAACTGCCGCTGAGCTTCCCACACCAGTCATACATCTTCAAACCCTTGGCATTTTTGCAGAGAGGTAATAGATACTGACATGTTCTGAATAAGAAATGTAAACAAAAGAAAAATTTGTGGCTAAATTCCCTTCTGAAAATATTGATAATATAAATAGGAATGCAAGTTATGCTGAGTAAGATTTTGCAGACTCATTTCCCAGAGGGGGCTCTGTGGGTAGCAGAGTCATAAACAGAGAAGTTCCCTCAGAGATGATGACAATCTACCTGAGAGGGCTGAACTTCTGGCTAGCCTGATTCCCACTGGCACAAAGGTAGGATTCAAAATTGGTAGTATTCCATTACAAGATTATTTTAAAAGTCAGGTACTTGATTCCATAACTGACTCCCATCCCTCCCCAATATCTTCTTTTGTCTTTAGCTGGAGATGTTATTTAAGTGAGGGGCTGGACCATTTTAGGGAGTTACTCAGTTTTCCTGCGTATCTTCCATGTTACAAGGAGGTATACATGTTATTAAATTTTTTTTTTTTTTAAAGTCAGGTAGTTGAATAAAAAGACAACTAGAATAGGAAAATTCACTGAAGGTACTAGTGCTGAGAGAAAAAAGATTTAATTGGGAGTCAGCTGACTTATTCTCTTGTCCCAGCTTGGCCATTAATTAGTTGGCTTTGTGAGTCTTAGCAAATCATTTAAAATGTCTGAGATTCAGTTTCCTCATCTATATAATGAAAGAACTAGACTAGGATCTAGGAATTACTAGTTTGTGGAAAATCAATATTGTGCTGAGGAAAATTCTCAGGCTGCTTGGACCCCATTAGGAAAGGAGACTGTAACTAGATAGTAATGTCTGCCAGGGCAAGACATGGTGAAGGAATGGCTGGAGAAGGGCACAGTTGCTACCCTTGGACTCAATCATCTTTAAGGGCACTTGCAACTATAACTTTCTATCATTTATTCATTGAACATAACTAACCAGAAAACCCATGATAGGTTATTTCAAGAGCTTAGTAATAACAGAAGGAAAATCCTTTATTGTTAAATGTTGTTAATTTGCAGAGGTAATAATGACTATATTAAAGAAATTCATGTTCAGTTAAAAAAGAAAAGTAAACTTAATGGTAGGTTCTAGGTGGCACAGATAAAAATCCAAGATCATGAGCAGAACATGCTTATGCATTTCATAGGCATGAAGCAATATTATACCTATCACAGGTATAATATCCAGCACTTCATTAAAATGCCTTGTACTTTGCCTGTTACCTCACTGTAAAACTCTAAATACCTAGAGCAGCACTTTAAAAAAACACTGTAGGCTTTACCACCTAAATTTGAAAAGAAAATTGATTAAAACAAGAGCTGTCAATTTACTGTCACATTTTTTTTTTTTTCGGTATGCGGGCCTCTCACTGTTGTGGCTTCTCCCGTTGCGGAGCACAGGCTCTGGACACGCAGGCTCGGCGGCCATGGCTCACGGGGCCAGCCACTCCACGGCACGTGGGATCTTCCCGGACCGGGGCACGAACCCGCGTCCCCTGCATCGGCAGGCGGACTCTCAACCACTGTGCCACCAGGGAAGCCCTACTGTCACGTTTTTAATCCATGGTTTTTCTGCTGTTATTGGGGAGATCATTAATCTATTTCGCAATTATTAATTAACAAAAGCTTAATTAAAATGTGCATTTATCAAACAACAAACTAGAAAATATTTTAAGTGATTTTAGTTTAGAATAATTTACACATGCATAAAAATATTTTAAAGTACATTCTGATAAAGTTGTAAAATCATAAGTATAGGAAACCACAGAAGTTAATGAATTCAAATTCATTTCCTCTTGTAAGGCTTGGTACTAAGTTATCTGACCATAGTGGATTGACTGTCCTTGGATCAAAAGAAAACATGATGAAATCTAGCAGTAAGAGAATATGCTAATGATAAATTTCAATATCACTGACATTTTCAAGACAATAAAACCTGCTTAAGTCTATATGATAGTTTTGAGCTTCACTTGAACTCTGAAAAGAATAAAATAAAATTGCTATTCAAAAAACATAAGTAAAATTTGCTTTCACAAGTTCTTGGGAACCTTGGTAACATTAACCTCTCTTTTTTTTTTGTAATAAACAACACACCATAAATCATTTCGTATTAGATGAACAAAAACATAATTCATTTAAGGTCTCTCTTTTTCTTGGGTCCTAGAATCCATCTTCAAGCATCTGAATGGGAAGAATATTTTTCTTGCTTCTAAGGTAATCTTTTAAAATTCTGATCGTGGGTTTACTTTTATATCTATCAAATACATATGTTGTTTGAGATTTTCTGGCTTTAGGGATAGCGTAAGTCATTCTGGAATATCTCTGCCCTTAAAGTAGATTGCTTTTGTAACACTGAAAATAATGGACTAAGTTATTCACTCATAAAAGAAAATATTTATGGAGCCAGGCACCATTCTAGGTGCTACAGAAGTGAACAATATGGAAGTCCCTGTTTGCATAGATTTTATATTCTAGCAGTTGGAGATAGGCAATATATAAGTAAGCAAATAATTTCAGATAATGGTAATTGTCATGAAGAAAGAAATACCAGAGTGAAAAACATAGAGAAAAACTAAGTGGAAATGGGCATTCGATTGGCTAGTCAGGGAAAGTGGGGCCAGCTTCTTCAGTGTGTGACACGTGTGATTGCACAGGCCCATGCTTAGGAGAGCTGGTTTAATGCTCTGCTGTCACTGTCTTGAAGTTTTTAATAAAGGATCTTAAATTTTCATTTTACACTGAGCCTCACATGTCCCTGGTCTTGCAGAGAAGTGAGACCTGAAGGGCAAGAATGAGCTAGATCTTTGTGATAATGGTGGAGGGACATTCTACGAGAGGGAACAGCAACAAAACCTTGACGTGTTTGAGAAACAGAAGACTAAGAAGACTGATGCATGGAACTGAGAGAAATGCAGTGGCAGCAGGTGAGGCCAGAGAAGTAGGTAAGGGCCAGTTCATATAGGGTATTGTAGGAGATTGGATTTTATCTAGTACAAGGATCGCGTACTTGATAAAATTGTATAAGAAGGAAATTTCACTCAGTGGCAGAGGGACACAAGAAAGCTTGTCCATATACACATATTTATATATGTTTATATCTACAAGCCAAATTTCACATCAGATTGAAATTTCTTGGTATAAACTGAATGATTTAGGAATGCCCAATTAGATAAATTAACATAAAAATATGTACTAGGACAGTAAAGCCCACTAAAAGGGCAATTCAACCAGTATGGAGTCATCTAAGATAATTACATTTGAAAAGAAGTCTCAATGTAGGTATCTTCCATGGGCCCTCTGGGATACTAAAATGACAGAAATGTCTAAATTTGTTTGTAATAGTGTTCAGAAAAGAGGAGTAACATACAACTACCTCCAACTGAAATATAGGGCACAGGGCAGCCACTCTAGGGGCCCTTTTAAGGGACCAACCTGCAGGTTGGTGACAGCCCTGCACAGTACCTAACAAAAGCAAATGGAAAAAATTTCTGGAAGAACAATCTCAATACAAAGGATTGTCAAGATAAAACCATGTTGAAAATAAACTTATGCTACAATTATACAGAACACGTAAGGAAAAAAATCTACTGTGATCAATTGCTAGTAGATAACAATAAATCACAGATTCACAGCTGCAAAAAACTTTAAACTGTAAAACTCATCTACAAGCAAAAATAAATAATTAAATGATTAAAAAAGATATCTAAGATATAAATAAAACACCATAAAATATTCAGATTTGAAAAAGAATCAAATATAATTTAAAATATATAGTCATTGGAAAGAAATCCTTCAATAGATGTGCTAATCATCAGATTAGATACCAGTGAGGAAAATTAGAGAACTGGATAGTCTGAGAAAATGTCCCAGAACATGGAACTAAAAAAGACATGAAATAAGAGACAGAGAAGGCAGAACGTGAAGGCCAACATGCATCTCACTGGAATTCCAGAAGGACAGAAGAGAGAGAATTTGGGGAGAGGGACAATATTTTGAGATATAATGCTGGGAATTTTTCATAAGTGATGAGAAACAAGACTCTTCATATTCAGAAAGAACAATGATCATTTAGCAGGATAAGTAAAATTAAATTCACATCAAGGTACATTATTTGAACTACAGAATACTAAAGACAAGCAACAGGGCTTAAAGCATCCAAAGAAAGCAAAGAATACTTAAAAATGAATGATAACTACCCTGGCAGCTGGCTATTCAGAAGACTAAGAAATGACATTTTCAAAGTATTGTGAGGAAAAAAAACCCTAAATCTAGATTTCTATGTCCAGGTTATTATCAATAAAGAGTGATGCAAAAATAAGTAAAATTTCAGACAACTCTTGGTAGAGTTGTCTCTCAATACTCTTGCAGAAAAGGCTTCTAAAGGATACAGTAGAAAGAAGAAATATATATATTTCTTCTTACATATATTCATATATTTATGAATATAAGTTTAGCAAAAACAGAAGGAAAAAAATATAGAACAAGAAATTATGAGGGGGTGGCCAATATGGTAGAGAAGGAAAACCCTGAAATAATCTCCTCTCATGGACACACCAAAATTACAGCTACTTACAGAGCAATCATCTACGAGAATGACCTAGAGACTACCAGGAAAGATTTTCCACAACTAAAAACATAAAGAAGGAACCACAATGAGATGGGTAGTAGGGGCAAAGATGGGGTATAATCAGGACTCCCAGGTGGGTGACCCACAAATGGGAGGAATATCACAATCATAGAGATGCTCTTCAGAGAGTCATGGGTCTGAGCCCCACATTGGGTTCCTTAGCCTGGGGGTCCTGCACCAGGAAGACAAACTCCCAGAAGGTCTGGCTCTAAAAGCCAGTGGGGCTTATGTTCAGAAAAGCTTCAGGAGTACAAGACAGAGACTCCATTATTAAGGGCGTGTGCAAAAATCTCACATGCTCTGACTCCCAGCACAGAGGGGTCTGCGTCAGGTCCACCTGATGATCTTGGAGAACCACACAGAGAGGCAGGAGGCAACTGGGACTTCCCTTGGGGAAGGAGATGCTGGAGTCAGCCATTTTGGAGAGCTTATTCTACTGAGATACCACTGGCACTGGCAAGTGCTATTTTGGAATCTTCCCTCTAGCCTATTAGTGCTGGGGACCTGGCCCAGTGTCAGCACCAGCACTGAGGTGCTGAAGCAGAAAGCCTGGCAGGGACCTGGCCCAATATAAGAGCAGAACTGTAGTCACCACATGAGCCAACCAGGCAGGGCTGGTTCCCAGCCTCCTACATGCCCACAGTAGTCATGCCCCTCACCCCACAACAGAAGAGCACATACAACCCCGTTATAAGGTACCCCAGGAGCATATAGTTGCATAGAGGGGACTGTGCTGCTGGGCCACATAGGAGGTCTCCTACATAAGATCACTTCTCCAAGATTGGGAAATGTAATGACCTGCCTAACACATAGAAATAAACAGAGAACTGACCAAAATGAGGAGACAGAGAAATACACTCCAAATGAAGGAACAAGAAATAACCTCAGAAAATGAACTACACAAAACAGAGATAGGCAATCTACCCAATAAAGAGTTCAAGGTAATGATCATAAAGAAGCTCAGTGAACCTGGGAGAAGAATGGATGAACACAGTGAGAATTTCAACAGAGTTATGAAATATGAAGAAGGACCAAACAGCTGAAGAATGCAATAACTGAAATTAAAAGTACACTAGAAGGAATCATCAGTAGATTAGATATTACAGAGAAACAGATAAGTGATCTAGAAGACAGAGTAGTGGAAATCACCCCAACTGAACAGAAAAAAAAAAAAGAATTAAAAAAAATGAAGATAAGTTTAAGAGACCTTGAAGACAATAACTGCTATACCTGAATTTATATTTTAGGGATCCCATAGGAGAGATAGGAGAAGAGAGGGAGAAAGAAGCCGAGAAACTATCTGAAGAAAGAACAGCCGAAAATTTCCCTAACCTGGCAAGGAAACAGACATCCAGGTCCTGGAAGTAAAGACAGTCCCAAACAAGATCAACCCAAAGAGGTCAATACCAAGACATGTTGAATAAAATGGCAAAAATTAATAGAGAGAGAACCTTAGGAAAGCAGCAAGAGAAAAGTAACTAGTTAAGTTGAAGGAAACTCCCAAAAGACTACCAGCTGACTTTACAGCAGAAACTTTGAAGCCAGAAGAGTGGCAAGATATACTCAAAGTAATGAAAGGAAAAAAACCTCTGAAAAGAATACTCTATCTGGCTAAGTTATCATTCAGACTTGAAGAAGAGATAAAGAGTTTTACAGACAGGAAAAAGCTAAAACAATTCAGTACCACTGAACCAGCTTTACAAGAAATGTTAAGGAGACTTCTCTAAGTGGAAAAGAAAAGGCCACAACTAGAAATATAAAAATTATAAAAGGAAAAATCTCATTGCCAAAAGAAAACATACAGTAAAGGTAGCAAATCAAAAACTCATAAAGCTAGAAGGGGCTTCCCTGCTGGTGCAGTGGTTAAGAATCTGCTGCCAATGCAGGGGACATGGGATCAAGCCCTGGTCCAGGAAGATCCTACATGCCATGGAGTAACTAAGCCCACAAGCCACAACTACTGAGCCCGTGTGCCACAACTATTGAAGCTTGTGTACTTAGAGCCCGTGCTCCACAACAAGAGAAGCCACCGCAATGAGAAGCCCGTGTACCACAGCAAAGAGTAGCCTCCGCTCGCCGCAACTAGAGAAAGACCACGCACAGCAATGAAGACCCAATGCAGCCAAAAATAAATAAATAAAATAAATTTATTAAAAAAACTCATAAAGCTAGAAGGAATGTTAAAATCATCTATATCTACAATAAAAGGTTGAGATACACAAAATAAAAAGATGTAAAATATGATGTCAAAAATATTAGACGTTGGGGGGTAGTAAAAATGTAAGGTGGTTAGAATGTGTTTGAATTTAAGAGCTTATCAACTTAAAATAATAATATATTTATGTGTATATGTGTATATTTGTGTATTACATCATACAGTTATATATAGTTATATATGAACTTCATGGTAATAACAAACCAAAAACCTATAATAGGTACACACACAAAAAAGAGAAAGGAATTCAAGCATAACACTCAAGACAGTCATCAAATTACAAAGGAAGAGAGCAAAAGCAAAAGGAGTCCCCATAAATAAATAAATAAAACTACAAAACAACCAGAAAAAATTAACAAAAGAGCAATAAGTACATACCAAACAATAACTACTTTAAATTTAAATGGACAATATGCTCCAATCCAAAGATATAGACTGGCTGAATGGATACAAAAACAAGACTCGCATATTTGCTGATTACAAGAGGCTGACTTCAGATCTAAAGGCACACAGAAAGTGAAATTGAAAGGATGGAAAAAGATATTCCATGAAAATGGAAATCAAAAGAAAGCTGGGGTATCAATACTTGTATCAGACAAAACAGACTTTAAAACAAAGACTGTAACAAGAGACAAAGAAGGGCATTACATAATGATAAAGGGATCAATCCAGGAAGAAAATATAACAATTGCAAATATATATTCACCCAATGTAGGAGCACCTAAATACATAAAGCAAACAGAAACAAACATAAAGTGGGAAATTGACAGTAAGACAATAATAGTTGGGGGGACTAACATGCCACATATATCAATGGAAAGATGATCCAGACAGAAAATCAATAAAGAAATACTGGCAGTAAACAGCACATTAGACCAGATGAATTTAATAGATATATAGAAAACATTCCATGTAAAACAGGCAGAATACACATTTTTAAAAAAGTGCACAAGGAACATTCTTCAGGATAGACGACATGCTAGGCCACAAAACAAGTCTCAAATTTTAAGAATATTAAAATAAAAAAAAGAATATTAAAATTACATTAAATATATTTTCTGACCACAAATGTATTGACTATAAATCAACTAAAAGAAAATAAACTACAAAAACCAAACATATGGAGTCTAAATAATACACTACTAAACAACGAATGGATCACTGACAAAATCAAATAGTAAATTAAAAAATATCTAGAGACAAATAAAAATGGATAACAATCCAAAATATAACATATGCAGCAAAAGCAGTTCTAAGCTTATAGTGATAAAAGTCTACCTCAGAAAATAAGAAAAATCACAACTAAACAATCTAATCTTACACCTAAAGGGACTAGAAGAAGAAAAATGAAAAATCCAATGTTAGTAGAAAGAAAGAAATAATAAAGATCAGAGCAGAAATAAAATAGAGACTAGAAAAACAATAGAAAAGATCAATGAAACCAAGAGACAGTCTCTAGGAAAGATAAACAAAACTGGGAAAAATTTAGCCAGACACATCAATAAAAAAAGAGAGAGGGCTCAAATCAATAAAATCATAATGAAAGAGGAGGAGTTACAATCAACATCACAGAAATACAAAGGATCATAAAAGGTTACTATGAACAATTATATGCCAATGAAATGGACAACCTAGAGGAAATGGATAAATTCCTAGAAGTCTACAGTCCCCCAAGATTGACTCAGGAAGAAATAGAAAATATGAACAGACTAATTACCAGCAAAGAAATTGCATCAGTAATCAAAAAACGCCCAAAAAACAAAAGTCCAGGCCATATGACTTCAGAGGTGAATTCTACAAAACACTTAAAGAAGAGTTAACACCTATCCTTCTTAAACTATTTAAAAAAAGTGAAGAGGAAGGAACAGTTCTGAACTCATTGTACAAGGCCAGCATCATCTTGATAGCAAAAGCAGACAAAGAGACTACAAAAAAAAAAAAAATCACTGATGAAAATAGTTGCCAAAATCTTCAACAAAATATTAGCAAACCTAATTCAACAATACATTAAAAGGATCATACACCATGATTAAGCGGGATTAATCCTAGGGATGCAAGGATGGTTCAATATTTACAAATCCATCAATGTGAAACCCCACATTAGCAAAAAGAAGAATAAAAATCATATGATTGGGCTTCCCTGGTGGCGCAGTGGTTGAGAGTCTGCCTGCCCATGCAGAGGACATGGGTTCGTGCCCCAGTCCGGGAAGATCCCACATGCCGCAGAGCGGCTGGGCCCGTGAGCCATGGCCGCTGAGCCTGCACATCTGGAGCCTGTGCTCTGCAACGGGAGAGGCCACAACAGTGAGAGGCCTGCATACCACACACACACACAAAAAAAATCATATGATCATCTCAATAGAGGCAAAAAAAGCTTTTGGCAAAATTCAAAATCTATTTATGATACAAACTGTCAACAAAGTGGATATAGAGGGAACTTACCTCAACATAATAAAGGCCATATATGACAAACTGACAGCCAACTTCATATTCAACAGTGAAAAGCTGAAAGCATTTCCTCTAAGATCAAAGAGATGATAAGCATGCCCATTCTGGCCACTTTTATTCAACATAGTATTGGAAATCCTAGCCACAGCAATCAGACAAGAATACAAAATAAAAGGAATCCAAATGAGAAGGGGAGAAGTAAAACTGTCATTGTTCACAGATGACATGATACACTACATGGAAAATCCAAAAAAGATGCTACCAAAAACTATTAGAACAAATAAATGAATTCAGTAATGTTGTAGGATACAAAGTTAATACTTGTACTCTGAAAACGATATGATATTAATGAAAGAAACTGCAGATGACACAAACAAATGGAAAGACATATCATGCTCATGGATTGGAAGAATAATATTGTTAAAATGTTGCTACTGCCCCAGGCAACCTACAGATTCAATGCAATGCCTATGAAAATACCAAATGCATTTTTTTTTAACAAAACTGAATAATTCTAAAGTTTTTATGGAAACACAAAGACTCAATAGCCAAAGAATAAAGCTGGAGGTATCATGCTCCCTGATTTCAAACTATACTAAAAAGCTGTAGTCATCAAAACAGTGTGGTACTAGCACAGAAACAGACACATAGATCAAAGGAACAGAAATGAGAGCATAGAAATAAACCCACACATATATGGTCAATTAATCTACAACAAAGAATGTAAGATTATACAATGGGGAAAAGTCACTCTTCAATAAATGGTGTTGAGAAAACTGGACATCTACATGCAAAAGAATCAAACTGAATTACTTTCTCACACAATGTACAAAAATAAACTCAAATGGATAAAAGACTTGAAATTAGGAACTGAAACCATTAAACTCCTAGATGAACACATAGGAAGTGGGCTCTCTGACATCAGACTTAGGAATATTTTTTTTTGGATCTGTCTCCTCAGGCAAGAGAAACAAAAGCAAAAATACATAAATGGGACTATATCCAAATAAAAAGCTTTTGCACAGTGAAGGAAACTATCAACTAAATAAAAAAGCCATCTACAGAATGGGAGGAGATATATGCAAATGATACACTTGATAAGAGGTTAATAACCAAAATATATAAAGAATTCATACAACTCAACATCAAAAAAACAAACCATGCAATTAAAATATGGACAAGTGACCTGCATAGACATTTTTCCAAAGAAGACATACAGATGGGCAGCAGGCATACAAAAAGATACTCAGCATCACTTATCATCAGGGAAATGCAAATCAAAACCACAATGAGATATCATTTCACACCTGTCAGAAAGACTATTATTAAAAAGGCCATAAATAACAAGTATTGGCAAGGATTTAGAGAAAAGGGAACCCTCACGCACTGTTGGTGGGAATGTAAATTAGTGCAGCCACTGTGGAAAACACTATGGAGGTTCCTCAAAAGATTCAAAATAGAACTACCATATGATCCATGAATTTCATTTCTGGGTGTTCACCCAAAGAAAACAAAAATAGTAATTCAAAAAGATAAATGTACCCCAATGTTCACTGTAGCATTATTTACAACAGCTTAGATATGGAAGCAACCTAAGTGCCCACAGATAGATGAATGGATAAAACAGATGTTATACACACACACACACACACACACACGCACGCGTGTGTGCACACACATACAATGAAATATTACTCAGCCATAAAAAATTGAAATCTTGCCTTTTGTGACAATATGGATGGACCTGGAGGGTATTATGCTAAGTGAAATAAGTCAGACAGAGAAAGACAAATACCATGTGATCTCACTTATATGTGTGATCTAAAAACAAAAACAGACAAAGAAAACAAAATGAAAACAGACTCATAGGTACAGAAAACAAACAGGTGGTTGTCAGAAGGGAAGCAGGTAGGGAGTGTTGGGAAAAATAGGTGAAGGGAATTAAGAGGTACAAACCTCCAGTTAGAAAATAAATAAGCCATGGGGATGTAATATAAAGCATAAGGAATATGGTCAATACTATTGTAATAACTTTGTATGGGGACAGATGACTACTAGACTTATGGTGATCATTTCATAATGCATGCAAATGTCAAATCATTACATTAGGTACACCTGAAACTAATATAAAATTGTACCTCAACTATATTTCAATAAAAAAGAAAGAAATTATAACAGAAAACTGGTTTTCATGTGGATAAATGTAAACAAGCAGTGATTTGATAAAACGGCACTGGTTAGAATGGTGGGAAAAAAATACTATGTTTGCTATTCAGAAGACATACTTAAATATATGGATGCAAACAGTTGAAATAATAATGAAGAAAAAGATATAACAAACAAAATTAACAAAAAGAAAACTGGTGAAACTATACAATAATAGATATAATGGATTTTGAGGCAAAAATAGTTATCAGGCATAAATGATTCATAATAATAAAAGGTTCATTTCATCAGAAAAACATAATAGTTCTCATCTTGTAAACACCTGATTAAAGATACTTCAAGCTCTGTAGAGCAACACTAGGATTTCAAATAAAACTGACAACTTCACAATCATGAGGATAGAATTGAACATTCATTCTCGAAAACTCCTAGGTTAATAATAATTATTATCTGTCAAAACCAATTTACTTATCATTCTCATGTTATAAACATATGCTTGCTTTAGTATTCCCTGTTTCCTCTGCTCTTAGGTTGTTCTGCCACTTTTGCTAATGCAGTGTAACATAAAGGGGACACAGACTGGTTAATTAATTAATTTACTCAACAAATATTTACTGCTTGACTCCTAGGCTCCAGGCATTTTTCTAGTCTGTGGTGTCAGAAAAGGTCTCTACTCTCATGGAGCTTACATTCTAGGTGGGCACACAGAAAACAAACAGATAAACATAAAAATATGTTTGTATTTACATGTTAAATATAAACATAGTATTATAAATACTAAAAAGGGAAACAAAACAGAGTGAGAAGTACAAGGAATAGGGCAGGGGTAGTTTGCTATTTTTATAGGGCTCTCAGTTAAGGGCTCTAATGTAAGGTAATGATTGAGCTGAGATGGAAGAGAGCACTCCCTGTAGGTATCTGAAGACAGGCAAGTGTGAAACCCGAAGATGGAAGCCTGCTCAGTATCTGCAAGAACAGAGGCTGCAGCAAAGTGAGCAAGGAAGATTGCATTGGGAGGCCAGGTCAGAGAAGCGTGTGTTCATGTGCTCAGAGTGTGTAGGACTTTGTAGGGGTGGTTTTTATTCCAAGTGACATGGGAAGCCATGAGAGAGTTCTGAACAGAACAGTAGTGTGAACTGGCTTCCAGTTTAAAGGGTCACTGTGGCAGTTTTGTGGAGAACATAGTACAGGGGAGGCTGTGCGGGAGCCAGGGCTATCGCAGGCAGATGAGTTAGGAGGCTCCTGAAGTAATCCAGGGGAAAGAGGACAGTAGCTGGAAACAAGGGTACAAGAAGTGGAAGGGATGGGAAGAAGTAGGATTCTGGGTCTATTGTGAAGAGGGCCCACAGGATAAATGATGAGTCTTTTCCAGGCAGCAGCAGCCACCCACATTATACTCTTTCTTTCAGGTTCTTAATGCCTCTGATTTGTTTTTCTTTTCACAGTCCTAACCCCCACAGGCTATTGGCCTGAAAAAACTGTATTGAAAAACTGATCTTTTGCAACATGTGTAAAAAAAAAAAAAAAAAAAGCTTTGAAGAAGTTGTAAATACTGGTAAGAGCTCTCATTAAAAAATCTGTTCTTTGAAAAATGCTATTGGTATTTTGATAGGGATTGCAATGAATCTGAGATTGCCTTGGGTAGTATGGTCATTTTAACAATATTAATTCTTCTAATTCATGAACCCAGTATACCTTTCCATCTGTTTGTGTCATCTTCAATTTCTTTCATCAGTGTCCTAGTAGGTTTTGAGTACAACAGGTCTTTTACCTCCTTAGGTAAGTCTATTCTTAGATTAAGTTTATTCTTTTTGATGCAATGGTAAATGATATTGTTTCCTTAAATTCTCTTTCTGATAGCTCATTGTTACTGTATAGCAATGCAACAGATTTCTGTATACTGATCTTGTATCCTGCAACTTTACCAAATCCACTGATGAGCTCTACTAGTTTTTTGGTATCATCTTTAGGATTTTCTGTGTATAGTATCATGTCACCTGCAAAAAGTGACAGTTTTACTTCTCCCTTTGTAACCTGGATTCCTTTTATTTTTCTTGTCTGACCACTGTTGGCTAAAACTTCTAATACTATGTTGAATAAAAGTAGCAAAAGTGGGCATCCTTGTCTTGCTTCTGATCTTAGAGGAAATGCTTTCAGCTTTTCAACACTGAGTGTCATGTTTGCCATTGGCTTATCATATATGGCCTTTATGTTGAATTATGTTCCCTCTATACCCACCTTCTGGAGACTTTTTATCATAAATGGATGTTGAATTTTGTCAAAAGCTTTATCTGCATCTATTGAGATGATCATATGGTTTTTATTCTCCAAATTGTCAACGTGATGTATCACACTGACTGATTTGTGGATACTGAACCATCCTTGCATCCATGAGATAAATCTTACTTGATCACGGTGTATATTTTTAATGTATTGTTGGATTCAGTTTGCTAATATTTTGTTGAGGATTTTTATATCTATGTTCATCAGTGATATTGGCCTGTAACCTTTTTGTATGTGTTTGATATCTTTCTCTGGTTTTGGTATCTTTCTCTGGTTTTGGTATCGGGGTGATTCTGGCCTCTTAGAATGCATTCAGAAGCATTCCTTCCTCTGCCATATTTTGGTATAGTCTGAGAAGGACAGATGTTAATTCTCCTCTAAATGTTTGGTAGAATTCACCTGTGAAGCCATTTGGTCCTGGACTTTCATTTGTTGGGAGTTTTTATTACTGGTCAATTTCAGTACTGGTAATGAGTCTGTTCATATTTTCTATTTCTTCTTGGTTCAGTCTCAGGAGACTGTACATTTCTAGGAATTTGTCCACTTCTTATAGGTTATCCATTTTATTGGCATATAGTTGTTTGTAGTAATGAATTTGTATGGAAACACAAAACACTCTAAATAGTGAAAACAATCTTGAGAAAAAAGAACAGAGCTAGAGGTGTCACTCTCCCTGACTTCAGACTATACTACAGAACTATAGTAATCTAAATAGTATGGTACCGGCAGAAAAACAGACACATAGATCCTTAGAACATAACAGAGAGCTCAGAAATAAACCCACACACTTATGGCCAGTTAATCTATGACAAAGGAGGCAAGAATATACAATGGAGAAAGGACAGTCTCTTCAGTAAGTGGTGCTGGGAAAACTGGAAAGCTACACGTAAAAGAATGAGATTAGAACACTTCCTCACACCATATACAAAAGTAAATTAAAAATGGATTAAAAACCTAAATGTAAGCCCAGAAACCATAAAAATTGTAGAAGAAAACATAGGTAAAACACTTTGACATAAATCACAGTAGTATTCTTTTGGATTTGTCCCCTAAGGCAAAGGAAACAAAAGCAAAAATAAACAAATGGGACCTAATTAAAATTAAAAGCTTTTGCATAGCACTAGAAACCACTGACAAAATGTAAAGACAACATACTGAATGCGAGCATATATTTGCAAATGATATGAGTGATAAGGGGTTAATATCCAAAAATACAAATAGTTCAAATAACTCAATATCAAAAAACCAAACAATCTGATTAAAAAATTGGCTAGAAGACCTGAACAGACCTTTTTCCAAAGAAGACATACAGATGGCCTACAGGCCCATGAAAAGGTGCTTAACATCACTAATCATCAGGGAAATACAAATAAAAAAACACGAGATATCACCTCACACCTGTCAGAATGGCTATCATCAAAAAGACCACAAATAACAAATGTTGGGAAAGATGTGGAGAAAAGGGAACCCTTGTATACTGTTGGTATGAATGTAATTTGGTGCAGCCACTGTGGAAAACAGTATGGAGGTTCTTCAAAACCTAAAAATAGAACTACCATATGATCCAGCAATTCTACTCCTGGGTACTTATCTGAAGAAAATGAAAACTAACTAACTTGAGAAGATACATGCATCTCAATGTTATTAGCAGCATTATTTACAATAGCCAGCATGTGGAAGCAATCTAAGTGTCCATCAATAGATGAATGGAGGGCTTCCCCGGTGGCGCAGTGGTTGAGAGTCCGCCTGCTGATGCAGGGGACACGGGTTCATGCCCCGGTCCAGGAAGATCCCACATGCCACGGAGCAGCTGGGCCTGTGAGCCATGGCCGCTGAGCCTGCCTGTCCGGAGCCTGTGCTCCGCAACGGGAGAGGCCACAACAGTGAGAGGCCCACGTACAGCAAAAAAAAAAAAAAAAAATAGATGAATGGATAAAGAAGATGTGGTATATATATGTACAACTGGATACTACTCAACCATAAAAAAGAATGGAATTTTGCTGTTTGCAACAACATGGATGAACTTGGATGGTATTATGCTTAGTGAAATAAGTCAGGTAGAGAAAGTCAAATACTGTATGATATGACTTATGTGTGAAATCTAAAAATAACACAAACTAGTAAATACAACAAAAAGGAAACAGACTGACAGATATAGAGACCAAACTAGTGGTTACCAGTGCAAAGACAGAAGAGGGGAGAGGCAAGATAGGGGTAGGGAATTAAGAGGTGCAAACAACTATGTGTAAAATAAATGAAATACAATGATATACTGTACAGTATAGGGAATATAGCCAATATTTTATAATAACTATAAATGGAGTATAATCTTCAAAAATTGTAAATCACTAAGTTGTACACCTAAAACTTATATAATATTTTAAATCAACTATACCTCAATAAAAATCTATTCTGCATAAACAATCTGTTCATTAAAAGGAAAAGGGAAGTGAAGGGAGTTTGGGGGGTGGCACCTCCTCAATAACTCAGGTACCCAGGAAACTGGATCTAAGTGGGCAATTCAGTCAAGGTCTTAGACAAATGATAGAGAAAGAGGAGTTACCTGGCCTTTTCTTCACTTTTGTTTGCTGAATGGAAAAAGGAAAGATAGCTGAATGGACATTTTAGAAACATAGGCAGAGAGCAGAAAGCTGTGGGGAGAATTCACCTAGTTTCATGGGTAAATGGATAAATCAGCAAGAGACAATTAATGGCTGGTGTATTCATTAAACACTCTTCTTAGCTATAGCAGCTTGCCTGAAAATTTTACAACCTTCTTTCTGATATTGGCTGCTGCCTGAGAAAGCTTAGAGTGACAAAATCTTAGCTATAGCAGAACAGATTATTTAAAATCACAAGATCATTTGTATATGAATGCATAAAACAGGCTCCTGAGAATAAAATTTCAAAATCAAAAAATTAATAAAAATTTGTTGAGAAGTTTATATTTTAGAGTTGATTTCCCTGATCTTTCCTGAAACCTATGAAGCTGAACCATCAGACCAAAAGCTCTCAATCCTTTTGAAAATGAAATGAAGGATATGTCGGAACCATACCTTTGTCCAACAAAGTGTAAGGTATTCTTAAGGGAAATGATCTAACTGACCCTAGGTGCCTGATGAATTACCCTTTTCCAGGACAAAAGGGTATTCTGTCCTTTTCCCCTAAATGCTACTGGATACATTTTCCCTAGGCTCCAATTAGAAGCGACACAGGATGTTGACTACATTTATCATTATCTGCATATTATAAAATGTCCATAAAAAGGCATGTTTTCAGTTGAGATAAAATCTAATCTGAGATAGATCTAGGTGCTAGATAAATGAAATTCTACTGTGCTTGAAAAGCTATAAATTCTTCAAGAAAACTTCCTTATAGTTCAACTCAGGAAAAAAATCTCAAAGGTACTTTAGACAGTATACAAACGGTCAACAACATAATATTTGAAAATTCTCCTAAGTGCTTAAATTACATATGGGAAACAATTTAGTTGTTATAAGTTTTGTCATGTAATAATGAAATCAAGATATTTGAAAATAACTTTTTAGCATTTAAAATGGGAAACAACCCAGATGTCCCTCAATTGGTGAATGGTTAAAAAATGATACATCTGGTACTATGCAATACTAGTTAGCAATAAAAAGGAACAAACTGTAACAGGGTGGCCTGAGTTACATGGCTGTGGCTAGAGGGCCCAAGCTTACAGGACCTGCCACCTCTGCCCAGTTCCCTGCCTGTGGGTGCTACTGTGACTGGGAGGCTGGAGTCATGTGCACTACCTCCACTGCTGTTACTGGGTTGTCTGGGGATGTGGCCTCAGCCACTGTGGCCAGGGACCAGGATTGTGGGCACCATCTCTGCTGTTTCCCTGGTTCCGCCTCCTCTATGTGTTCCGATCTACCCATGTTCAGATGCACAGATGTATGGATCTCTCCAGCATCTTGCTGTGTTGGGCGGAGGAACCCTTGTTGAGTTATGGATGTTTAACTAGATGTAGATTGAAGGGCATAGACAAAGTAACCATCCCACAATGCTATGATGCTGGTATCACTCACCCTTAATTTCTTAAAGCTGCCTGTAAATCTAAAATTATTTAAAATTAAAAGATTAAAAATTTTAAAATAAAGCATGGCTAGAAGACATGATGAATGTATGAGCTTGGCTAATCATTCACTTTCAAAGGTAAACTGATAAAGTTATTCAGAATTTGGCTTTTAATAACTACCAGGAGAATCTTGCAGTAGCCCATGGTGCCACCAAATGCTGCTTGCTAAAAGAAGAATCAGTCTGCCCTTTGAAAACAACTAGAAAAATGTAATTTTGTATCTTAGGATCTGCTTTTGGTCACTGGAGATTAGTTTTGCTTTTCCAGAATTTCAAATAAAGACAACTATACATTATATATTGCTTTGTGTCTAGATTCTTCTGCCCAATATAGTGTTTTGAAATTCTACCAAGGTATTGGATATACCAGTCATTCATTTTGTTTATTTCTGAGTGGTATTCAACTGTTAGGGTATATCATAGTTTGTTTATCCATTCACTTATTGATGTCATCTTTGGAGTAGTTTCCAGTTTTGTCTATTATGAATGAGGCTGCTATGAACAATAACATATAAATCTTTCTTGGACACATGTTTTTATCATACTTGAGTAAATACATAGTAGTTGATTACTGGATTGTACAGAAAATGTATGATAAGCTTTATATGAAACTTCCCAGCTGATTTCCAAAGTGTTTGTACCAGTTTACATTCCCACAAACATGCTTTGCAACCTCACTAACACTTGGTAGTGGTCAGTCTTTTTCATTTCATTCTAGTGGTTAGCTGTGGCGTGGCATGTCACAGTGATTTTTACTTGCATTTCTCTGATGACTAACAATGTTAAACATCTCATTATGTGCTTATTTGCCATCTCTATATTGTGTTTTGTAAAGTGTTCAAATCTTTTGGTCTTTATTTGGGTTATTGTTTCCTTGTTTATCTTATTATTAAGTTGTAAAAATTATTTATCCATAAAGTTCTTTGTCAGATGCATGTATTGTAAATAGTTACTTCTGGTCTGTAAATATTACTTCTAGTTTGTATGCTTTTCACTCTTTTAACGGTGTCTTTCAGAGTAGATAATTTTAATTTTGATGAACTCTAATATATCAAAAAATTTTCTCTTTTATTGTCTGTGCTTTTTGAGTCCTACCTTCCTAAAAATTATTTGCCTATCTTGAAGTCACAAAGACTTCCTCCTACGTTTTCCTATAGAAGTTTTATGATTCTAAGTTTTACATTTAGGCCTATGATCCATTTTGAGTTATTTATTGTTTATAGTGTGAGGTAAGAATTGAGGTCCATTTCTCCCTGATTTAGATAGCCAATTTTTCTAGTGCCATTTGTTGAAAAGAATATCCTTTCCTCGTTAAATTAACTTTGTATCTCTGTTAAAAATCAACTGGTCATACATGTATGGATTTATTTCTAGACTCTATTCTGTTTCATTCATGTGTATGTCTGTCCTACCAATACCACATTATCTTGATTACTGTAACTTTTTAGTAAGTCTTGAAATCCTTCAAGCCAAATCTTCATTGTTCTTCTTTTTCGAAACTGTTTTGGCCACTCCACTTCTTTTGCATTTTTGTATAAACCTTAGAACCGACTGGCCATTTTTACAGAATAAGCTGTTAGGAGTTTGATTGGTATTATTTGAATGTATAGATCAGTTTGGAGAAAACTGACATCTTAACAATACTGAATCTTCCAATTCATGAGCCTGGTATATCTCTCTACTTAGTTAGATCATCAGTTCATTCAGCAACATTCTGTAGTTTTCAGTGTAGTTGTCTTGACATTTCTTGTTATATTTATCTTTAAGAATTTATACGTTTTGGTGTTATTATAATTAGCTTTGTTTTTAAAACACATTTCATTTGCCAGTTGTTAAGTATTAGAAATAAAATTTATTGTTGTATATTGACCATTTTAAGAACTTGTTAACCTCACTTATTTGTTCTAATAGCTTTTGTGTAAAAATAGTTTCATCTGAAAATAGAATACATGATCTTTTCCAACCTGTATGCTTTTTTTTACCTTATTATACCAGATAAAACTTCCAATAAAATGTTGCATGGAAGTAGTAGGAGTAAACATTCTAACCTTGTTCCCAATGTTAGAAGGAAAATATTCAGTTTTCACCATTAAGTATGATGTTAGCTGTAGGGTTTTCCCACAAATGTCCTTTATCAGTTTGAGGAAATTTCCTTCTAATACTATCCTTCTGAGAGTTTTTATCACAAATGGGTGTTAAATTTTGTCAAAAACTTTTTCTGTATATATTGAGATGATCATATGTACTTTTACCTTTATTCTATTAGTATGATGAATTACACCAACCGATTTCAGAGGATAAATCAATCTAGCATTCCTTTATATTGCTGGATTCAATTTGAGAATTTCTGTGTCTATATATATGAGGGATATTAGGATGCTGTTCTAAAATTCTCCTTTTTTGGTAGTTTTTGTATGGCTTTGGTACCAAGATGATACCAATCTTAAGTTCCCCCACCCTCCACTTCCCCTGCTACTCTCTGAAAGAGTTTATGTAAGATTGTCATTATTTCTTCCTTAAATATCTGGTATCATTCACCAAGGAAGCCATCAGGGTTTGGGTTTTCTTTGTGGGGAGGTTTTTAATTACAAATTTGATTTTAAAAATAGATATGATTTAAGTTTTTTATTTTTGTGTGTGTTTTGGTAATTTGTATCTTCAAAGATTTTGTCCACTTCATCTAAGTCTTCTCTTTTAATTCTAATAGTAATAAGTTATGTATTCTCTTTCTTTTTTTTCCCCTTGATGAATCTAGGTATAGTTAATCAACTTTATTGCTCTCTTTAAAAATAGCTTTTGATTACATTCACTTTACTGCTTCATCTACTGTCCTGTATTCTATTTTATTGATTCCTGTGTATCCTTTCTTTTCTTCTACTTACTATGCGTTTTATTTGCTCTTCATTTCCTAGCTTCATAATTGGAAGTTTTTAGATTATTGATTTGAGGCCGTTCTTATTTTCTAATATAATTATTTTAAACTAAAATTTGCTCCAAGCATTGCTTTAAGCTGCATCCCAAGATTTTTGATGTATTTTCATTTTCACTGGGTTGAAAATATTTTCTAATTTACTTTGTGAGTTCTTCTTTACACTATGGGCTAGCTGGCAGTGTGCTGTTTAATTTCTAAATATGTGGAAATTTTTGTGAAGACTTTTTTTTTTTTTTACTGATTTCTGAGTTAATTTTACTGTGGTCAGAAAATGTACTTTATATGAATTCACTTATTTAACATGTTGAGACTTGTTTTATAACCCAGAATATTGTAGATCTTAGTAATGTTCCATGTTCATTTGAGAAGAGTATGTATTCTGCTGCTGTCACTACCATCTTTGAATCCCATCATGACTTCCGTTTGATTTAAAATAATAAAAGATTTAATTTGTAATATTAATTAAACAAAATTCCTACACTACGTACATTTTTTGAACTAGGGTTTCCATTTTATATTGAAAAATGTAAATCTTGGAAATTCTCTAATGCTTACCCTCACAAGTCTTAGGTAACTCCATATTTTAAAAGTTTCAGTTTTGGACAATATCCAGTATGAGTGATTTCCTATTGCTTCATTAATATTATATTGCCAAATTCTGTAAGGCCATAATCACACCTTTCAGGAGGAGGAAAACTGCTCATGAATATTCTCTTAAATTTTGCCTGCACAATGTTGTTTATTTCTTTATGACGATTAGGGGTTAAATTAACTTAAAATGTGAAGACTAGGGACAAGACTCCAAAAAATTAACCAACCATTCTGATGTAGATTGTACTTCTGGAGTTTTAATGTCATTACTTTACCGCTCAAGACAATGGGCTACAGATATAGACAGCAGTTGGTAGTTTATGAGGAATAAGCTCACTGATGACATTTAATGAATTATTTATAATTTCCTCAGTGTACATTTTTTTTACCAGCCTAAACTTTTTACAAGTAGCGGGTAAAGTGGAAACATCTATTACTTTAAGAAAAATACAACAAGGCTTGAGCTGACTTTATTATGTCATCAAGTAACATACTGTCTTACTAAAGAAATTTAATAAAAATTCTGATAATACTAAGCATTGGTATAGTTGTATAAGGTTTAATGAAAATGAATTGATGAAAGTTCTTATAAACTTAAGAATGCATTTATAGAAAAATGAACTCTTTTTTATCTCAAAATACTTGCATGCTTAATAAAGAAATTTTTAATTTTACATTTGCCAATTAGATATGCAATTCCAGTTTACAAAGTTAGTTAAATCAGGAAGTTATCTCAGATTGTGGAAGTTATCCATAGATTGTGGAAATGAGATTTACAATCAGGTCTTTTTAATCAAGTGTACATATTCTTTTCACATATATTTTCATTTGACTTTTTCAATGATCTTGCATGGCAAGTAAAATCCTTCTTTCCATTTTAAAGATAAGCAAACTGATAACAAGACAGGTAAAATAAATGACCCAATGGCACACTGTGGTCAGCTACTGAGTCCAGATAAAAATCAAAGTCTTCTGACCCCATGTAGTGCTTTCTTTCTGCTATACCAGAGGTCAATTCATTTTAGACTTTTGAAAAAAACTTCTGGAATCCCATATACTCAACTATGAGTCAGAAATAGAAAAAGAGGAAATAGAATAAGGCTTAGAATCCTGTGAGCTGTGGTGGATATGATAATGGTCTGGCCTTTATTTGTTAACTACTGCCATTTCTACTACAAGTTTCTCAAAAAAGTCTGGCCTCATCTATATTATACAAAATCATTCACAAGAATAAAATTGACAGATTCTTTGTCAAAATACCTAGAGGACTGGTGGCTGGAGCACTCTCATTTTCTTTTTACTATTCTTTCAACAATTTTCACACATACTGAGAGATTTCTATGTGCCAGGCATAATGCCTGGCAGATAGAACAACACTGTCTAACTTTGCCCTTGAGAAGTTTCCAGTTTGAGGACAGAGGAAAACAGGTATATAAATTGCCATAATGCAACATAAGGAAATAATTATAGATTATTGATAAAGTACTAGAGAGCAGCTGTACTTAAGGGGCTGAGAATAGGGTGTTTTGGAGTAATAGCTGAAAAGTATCTTAATATATGCTAGCTGTAATGAAATAACTTCTTATATTTCCAGTCTGAGAAAAATAATTAACTACTATTTTACGATAGTTGATAAATTATATCACAGGCCACCACTCTCTAAGAGATTTTTGAGAGTTTTCTGTAAGGCCAAACTTTTTATATATTTTATGTATAAAATAAATGTAGCCAAAAAACCGGAGAAATAAAATAATCTTTTAATGTTTACACTTCAGAATCAGTGGGTGATATTATAAATCCAGAGGTTTCTGAAATATTTTCCCTTTTGTTCAGAGCAATATTTTTTGTTCAAGAAATTCAATTAGATGTTCAAGAATTAATCAGTTAGCTATACTGTAGATCCTACAGTGTTCACAAAATTCTAACTATAACATTTAAATCCATGAGGCATATAGTGTGTCCTAGAGTGATACTGAAGTTTAAAATAGTTTCACTTGAATTTGTCTCTTCCTCTTAAAACTTTAGTGAACTGATTGTTTGTTTCCGGGTTGGGTCTATGCTTTATTGTCATGCTTCTCAAATTAGCACATGTGCTACAGAATAAAAACACATTCCCAAAGAACAAAAATCTTCCTTTTGTTACTGATGGGATGAAGGATGAGATGAGAGGTGGTAGGTTGGGGTTGTCTAGAAAAATTAATGGATAAGTATATAACAATTATAATACTAAACTGAACGTGGCTATACTTTAGAATATAAAGGAGAATTCATATAAATTTTAAAAACACTAGATTAAAAACCAAACAAATACAAACAAACCTGCCCTCTCATGTGTCTCCTTGGACTATGCTGCCAGAACTTCTATCCATTGGCTTTTCTTCTACTTAGCTCTTAGGGATGTTTGTGATAAGCAATGCTTTATTGAATTCAGAATAATTCTGAATATTATTATTTTTAAGAGTTTGAAAGACTTTAATAAAAAGAGGCATAGATGATCAGATGCTTTGAACTTGTTTTATATCCAATACACTAGGTGTGCCCGATCATTTCTCTTATCTTGGGCAAGTATATTATTATTCCAGTGTGGTTTGGGTCATTTCCAATTTTAGAATGACAACAGCCACAAACGCCTTGAAAGGGGGAAAAGAATATGTAGGTAGTAAGTGACTTTCTTCTTCTCTTTTCAAAACAGCACACACAGAATATCTCATTCAATTTTTTGAGTTGGAAGATAAAAGAAGAATGAATGGTATTGGGAAAACACTAACTTCTTTGAACATCTCACTCAGGAGTACTGAAAACAAATTCATAAGGGCTAGAAAGTGTCTTCCAAAGACTCAGATTAATTCACAACCAGTTTTATGTCACTCATTTCAGGAGTGGTGTGTACATGTTGGGTGGGATGGAGGAGGTCATCAGTCAAGGTTACACTGCTGCTACAAATCACAAGTAAATTCACGGGGTGATCAGTTCCATTCTTATTTCAATTTAGGATGGGCTCTGCCAGCTTCCAATTGTGGATTACATGCTCCACAAATTTAGGCTCACAATAATTTATATTCTATCACCTCCTTATCTAAAACAGAAAACAATACCTTCCCTGAAATGAAATGGTTGCACTACAGGACATGAAAATTTATAGAAACCAGTTGAGAAAAGAAACTGATGATTGCTGAGGGGTTTAATGAAACAAAGATATAGTACCCTTCATCTACATTCAAAAAAACGCTATTTGTACACAGTAGATATAATAAAATTAACGCTATACATACTATTTCATCTTTAGCTTTTTGTATATGTTAAATATATACTTAAGAAATATCTATGCCCAATGTATTCAATATACAGCTACTAAATACTAAATCTGTAAGAAAAATTCAAAGCTGTCAATCTTATGAGGACTTTGTCAACATCTAGAGCAATTCTGCTTACTTCAAAGGCAGTTTCTTGCCCAGGCAAGAGAGATCTGCAAATAAGAAAAGACTCACTACAGAGAAGACTATGTCCACAGTTTGTTTCCTGAGCTGCCCTCCTGGAACTTGTCTACGTTTGCCCTTTTTATCTCCAGATTCTTCTCTACTTTACCATTCCAATTTGAATATCTTTATGATAACAACTTCCAGCTCTTTATCCTCTCCCCATACTCCTAATTTACTTCCTGCATTATACTCTGCTGCTGAGCTTTCTTGAGCCACTCCTATGACCCAACTGACATACCTAGGAGTGTGATCCCCCTTCATAGTTATGCCAAATAAACGAAACCAGAATAAGTCATGCCAAAATAGCCTTTTCCATATAAGAATTATTTTGATCTAAAGGTAATTAAAAAGCAGTAAAGCAGGAAAGCTCTCTGCCCTTCTATGTGCCTAAAAGCAGGACATAAATTTAGAAAGATGTCCCTCCTTCCCTCTCTAAACATCACAGGAACAACTTTAGACTCTTATCAGCCTGGAGATGGCACCAGAGGAATCTATGTAACAGACTTTACCAACTAGCCTTGATCTCCCATTCCTTTCCCATATATTTGCCTTCCTACAATTTGCCACCTCTAGGGACTCAAGGTCCTTTGCTTTTGCCTTGTCACTTCTCTAAAATTTATTGCTCTTTGTTGAAAATGCTACATAAGCCTGAATTCTGAGCCACCTCTTTGAGTTACTCATTCCTAGGCTTCTCACATTAACATGTATATATGAGATATAGATGTTAATAAACTTCTGTTTGTTTTCTCTGGTTAGTCTGCCTTGTTACAGAGCCTAGCTGAGAACCTAGGATGGGTAGAGGAAGAATTTTCTCCCCTAGGTGAATTCTCAGAGCTTGCCTCCTTCATGGCTCAGCGCAGACAGAAATAATCACATAGAAATTCTCAGGCTTAAATAAGCAGCAGTACTAAATATGTTTCCTAGTTTAATTGTAAAAGATATAAACTATTTCCTTCTTAATTTCTATTTAAAGGAGCAAAGTTGTAACACTATATCAAGAATTATTTGCTAAATGTTCACTGCTCCCAAGATATCACATATCTTACAAATCAATGAAGAACTTAGAATAATAGCTTTGTTAACAGGGAAGAGGATGTTCTGGGCAATAATACATCTTTGTTGAACTCTGATGTTACTAAAAGTGGCTTCTGTGACATTGCCGAAGGCAAGGACATTTCTGTGCTTCGTAATCACCTTTGAAATTATTTTTCAAGACTGTCTAACTGTCCTACTTGATCTCTCCCAATTTTTAAGAATACTAAACTTTGCAATCCTATTTTAGGTTATAGGCAAAGTTATTAGTTAATGTTTGTTGAATAAATAGGCAGAATATATGTAGATAATAAGTTTCATACATGTTTTCCCCCACATGACAACTACAGTCTGAATGCACAGATGTAGAAAAGAGTTTCAGATGTTATTGAAATATAAAATGTTAACTATGTTCTGCCCTTTCCTTTATCCCTAGATTCTCTTGAGCAGAATTCTGATCTCCTGTTTCCTAAGCCAAATAATTAAAAGTAACAATAGGTCTGCATAATCAACTACTTCCTAAAAGCTCAATACTAAAACAAGTAAGATGATTTTCCACTACTAATCAGTTTTCAGCCAACCAGCAAGCACCCACAAGAAACAAAATCAGTACAGTTATCTGAACAATAGTTTCCCATCCCTGATGCTTCAAAAGTTTGGATAGCTCTAATATTTTAATAAATGGGTTTCCATGCATCACACATCAGTCTCATTTTTAAGCTTTCAATGAAATTTTCATCAAGAATAATTAAGAACGTTCACTGCAGTGTTAGTCACAAGAGCCAAGATATTGAAACGACCCAAGTGTCTGTCCATGGATGTATGGACAAAGAAAACATGATTTTATGTATGTGTGTGTACACACACACACACACACACACACACACACACAAAATGGAATATTATTCAACCATAAAAAGAGGAATATCCTGTTATTTGTGACAAAATGGATGAGTCAGGAGAGCACTATGCTAAGTGAAATAAATCAGACACAGAAAGACAAATACTCTATGATCTCACTTATATGTGGAATCTAAAAAACCAAGCTCATAGAACCAGAGAGTAGAATGGTGGTTGTCAGGGTCTGCAGGATGCAGGAAATAGGGAGACGTTGGTCAAAAGGCACAAACTTCCAGTTATAAGATGAGTAAGTTCTGGGGACCTAATGTACACCATGGTGATTACAGTTAACAATACAGAATTTTATATTTGAAATTTGCTGAGAGAGTAAATCTTAAATGTTCTCACCACACACAAACACACAAAAGGTCACTATGTGAAGTGCTGGGTGTGATAACTAACTTGATGATGGTAGACATTTCACGATGTATATGTATGTTAAATCACCATGTTATATACACCTTAAGAAAATCATATTGTACAACCTAAATATAAACAACTTTTATTTGTCAATCATATCTCAATAAAGCTAGAAAAAATAATAATAAAGAATAATATATGCTATATCTTCATGAGGCTTAAAAGCTCATAAAATTAATTAATGATTTATTAATGGGTTTACAGTTTAGAGACATTTTCCTCAGTTATGTCATAGAAAGTTCAAGTAAGTTACCATGATAGGGGGTATTCAACATTATTTTAAAATATACTTAAGGTGGGAACACATAATTTTATAAATATTTACAGTCCATACTTTTTTTTTTTTTTGTGGTACGCTGGCCTCTCACTGCTGTGGCCCCTCCTGTTGCGGAGCACAGGCTCCAGCCGCGCAGGCTCAGCAGCCATGGCTCACAGGCTCAGCCGCTCCGCGGCATGTGGGATCCTCCCGGACTGGGGCACGAACCCGTGTCCCCTGCATTGGCAGGCGGACTCCCAACCACTGAACCACCAGGGAAGCCCTACAGTCCATACTTTTTATCTGAAATACTCTGCCTCATACCTTGCCATAAACATTTATTCCTCACGCCTTCCATTATTTGAAATTCCTAAAAGCCAGGTTTGGTTTTTAAAACTCATTCCATATTTGCACATTCTACAACACATTTTCACACACCTTCTCTCCCAAATGGCCTTGACCTTAAGTAGTATACATGGTAAATACTTTTCTTTTTTTTACGTATTTGTAAAAAGAAACATTCATTTATTTACAATTACTTTAAAACTTGCTTGCATAAATGTTTCTATCTGCCCTAAATTATAAGTCTTGAGGTAATGTCTGTGTCTTTTTATCAGTAAATACATTTTTTTTGTTTTCACAGAAGAAAAATATTTATAAGCCTTATAAATCATCACATACATCACATACAAAGGACAAGGCAGAAAAGAGGGAAGATAAGATCCAATATGCAGAACACTGTAGAAAGATCACAGAGCTCTTTAGAGGCAGAGCTGAGTCTGAATTTCTGCTCTGCTGCTTATTTTGTGACTTCAGTCAAGTTTCCTAATATCTCTGGCCTTATTTTTTTCCCTACCTCAGAGGATAGTAATGAGGACTAAGCTAATGTATATAAAGTACTTGGTAGAGTTGCTGGAATGTAAAAAGTTTCCAGTAATGGTAGTAACTGCAGTTTATCATCATTATTGTTGTAGACATTATTTTTGTCTTCCTCTCATTATTGGAGCTGGTTATTCAGTGTCCTAAGGCCTTTTTCATCTCCTCACCCTTCACCTTCCTTTTGACCCCTGTTCTTTACTGCAGAACTCTTTCCAGCTCTTCTCATGAGTGCCCTAAGCTTCAGATACCACCCTTTCATTGCTAACTCCCAAACTGATATCTCCAGTCTGGTTTCCTATTCTACATCCCCAGTTAAATGCTGAAATGTTGTTTCAAATTTAACATGTCTAAAACTAATTTATTTCTCTCATAATCTTTCCCACATCAGTAGGAGTGGTGGACAAGAAGCCACAAGTGCACAGAGAACTAGGCCAGGCTTAGGTACACGAAGATCCCCTAAATCTCTCAGCCTTCATCTCCTGACCCTGTAAAGTTCCTCTGGGATGGGGAGAGCCTTGCTCCCACAGACTTTATATCTCATGTATACTGCTGGTGTCCAAATCCTGGCCATTGCAGTCATTGCCATTGCCTTGTTACCGGTGAGTCCTGGCACTAAACAAAAAGACTCCTAGATATTTCTGGGTTTTAATTCTGGTCCCTTCCTAAGTCCATAACTTTGTCTAAGTCACAGCCCTGCTCTGTGGCTTGATTTCCTCACTTGTAACACAAGGGTGAAGACACTAACACTAAGGTAACCATATAATTTTAGCCCAAACCAGGACCCTTTTTTTTTTTGCAGTACGCAGGCCTCTCACTGCTGTGGCCTCTCCCGTTGCGGAGCACAGGCTCCGGACGCGCAGGCTCAGCGGCCATGGCTCACGGGCCCAGCCGCTCCGCGGCATGTGGGATCCTCCCAGACTGGGGCACGAACCCGTGTCCCCTGCATCGGCAGGAGGACTCTCAACCACTGCACCACCAGGGAAGCCCAAACCAAGACACTTTTGAGAATGAAAGGGAGCTGTTAATAATTATGATTAGAGTCACAAGCATACCATGACTATTCTGGGCAAACCAGGAAGTAGAGTGGCCCTAGCTATCACTCATATCCCTTCTTGCATTTCTAATAGTTGAAATAAATACATTTTTAATACCACATAGCACAATATCAAATTTCAATGTTAACAAATGACTTCAGAAAGAAAAAAACCTCTTTGTATTTCCAGTTACAAATGGATAGAATTTAAACATGAATAGAATTTAAATTCTGTTACAAAAAGCCAACCTACCAATAATTAAACGTAAAAATATTAACATATATGAGTCTGTACCTGCATAACAGGTCTATTTCCAACCTTTTCCCCATACTCATATATCAAATAAATAAATAACAACATAAAGGAAAAAAAATTTTTTTTAAGAGAGTTCCAGGGCACATGTGCCTCTGAAATGAAAATAAAGTTGGTTAATACTTTGGAACTATTTACTTTAAAACTAAATTCTTAAATGACATGGGGAGCACTTATCATATTAGATGACAAGTGACGATACAATGAACAGTGTTATAATGAATTCTTCCCAGAAATCACAGGGATAGAGTATTATGTTCTCAGTTTCCAGGTTGCCAGTTTGGTATTATTTTGAAACAGTAAGAATTCTGATTGGTTCTGGTTCATGAATGTCTATGCAAATTCCAAGTGATAAAACATGCAGTTGTTACTGTACAAACTGTAGAAGTTGTAAACCCAGATAATAACTAATGGAAAACCAATTTTGCTTACTTTTTTCTGAAGCTAGCACTGAAACCATGAGAGTAGGAAGGACTTGAGTGCTAAATTATGTGTACTGAGGCAGCAGTTCTTTAATTTGAATAACTGGATTTTAGTTCACACCTGCTATCTAGCAAGAAACTTCCTGAGAGTATTTGGATTTTTAATGCTATCCTTCTTTCTGTATCTTAGCAATGTGTATAGTCTTACCTTTAAATGTCTTTATTAAAACATATAACAACATTTTAAACTGCAGATACCATCACTCTATATATCCCTTATATTAATAAATTTCCAAATGCCTTGCCTTACCTTCTACCCGTGCTTTTAAAAATTCTTCCCTCTTTTTCTATCAGAATTTTACCTTCTAAACCCAAAGCCATTCACGTTAGCCCCTACTTAAAAACCTAACAGCTCCTACCACATATAGCAAGATTCTTCAAAGTTAAGGCATTTGGTAACCACCATATCTTTCTTTTTCCTGTATTATTATTTGTTTAATAGTTTTTTTTAAATGAGCTTCCTTTTATAGCGTAAGTAAATTTCGTGCCACTTGCACAGTGGAATGCAGTTCATCTTGCTTTATCAGTCAGAAGAGAATAGGTTATGCAGAGGTAACAAAAGAGCCCCAAATCCCAGTGCCATAAACTGGGTTAATTTATTGCTCACGCTACTAGTCCATTGAGGTTAGTCATGATTCTGGTCCACATTTTCTTTACTCTGTGACCAAAGCTAATGGAACAGCTTCTATACTGGGACATTGACAACTTTACTGCAGAGGGAAAAGAGGATATGGTCAATCCTTGCTCTTAAAGCTTCAGCTTAGAAATGACACAGATTGGTTCCACTTTCATTTCCTTGGCCAGAGCAAGGCATGTGGATAAGACTGAATGGGCCAGGGAAATCTAATCCTTTCCTAGCGAGTGCAGCAGGTAGTTTGAACAATAATACAATCAAACACACTTATCAAGAACAGAAGATAATTAAAATAAAATGGAATGAAAACAAAATGTTATTAATTTCTAGTTAGATAATATTTCCTACCAAGTGTTAAAATTTTGCCAACTGATTTTCTTCTTAATATATTTAGAATATTTGGAAGAGAACTGTATCTCTCTATATGATATAATTCATATCCACATCCAGGTATAACATAAAGTCATTCACCTAAAATCATTACCAGTATGATTTCCACACCTATGAAAATACATCTACAAAAGTCAAAATAGAACTCCTAAATAAGGCTCTCTGAAACTCTGATCCAAACTCACATTTCCAGTGTCAGCTCCAGCCATGCATTTTCCTTCCTCTTGTTCCCACTGCTCCCTATGCTCCCTTTTTGACAAATCCCAACCTCCCCAACCTCATCTCTACGGTACCACACCTTCTGTTGCTTAATTGCACCATTATTTGATGAACCAAGACTCGCTTCTGTTATATTTACCAAGCACATGCAATTCACGCCTCGGCCCTTATTCTCATACAGACAGTCTTGCAGTCTTCTTTAGTGAGAAATAACTCACAGACTACTTTTCAGATGAAGTATAAACTGAAGAATAATTTTAAAAATGGAAAAGGAAGTGACTACAAATTTAAGGTTTTGGCCTAAGATGAAGGGTAGTCAAAACATTATGAACATTACTACTTAGGTAAAACTGTTAAAATGTGTTTATTTACTATAATTAAATGTCAACGAAGAAATTGGACAAACTAACATGGAGGAGGGAGATAAATTATTCAGAAATGTTTTGCTCTTTTCTGATTTGTACACTTTGCAACATAAACAGCATCAGAACCTGCAATATAGATAATCACTAAATCCAAGAGAGTCGTAGTTTCTGGACTTGAAAAAAGAGGCTTGTGATCTATGAAATTATTTATGGATAGATAAAACTTACAAATATATACTATACAGCTACAGATCTTAAAGGGATTAATCTAACATAATGACTTCTATTCAAGCAAAAGCATGAAGAAAAGTGTAATTTAAAAAGCAAAATGGAGGGTAGGAGGAAGATGGTGGAAGAGTAAGACGTGGAGATCACCTTCCTCCCCACAGATATATCGGAAATACATCTACACATGGAACTGCTCCTATAGAACACCCACTGAACGATGGCAGAAGACCTCAGACCTCCCAAAAGGCAAGAAACTCCACACGTACCTAGGTAGGGCAAAAGAAGAAAGAAAAAACAGAGACAAAAGAATAGGGACGGGACCTGCACCAGTGGGAGGGAGCTGTGAAGGAGGAAAGGTTTCCATACACTAAGAAGCCCCTTCGCGGGCGGAGACTGCGGGTGGCGGAGGGGGGAAGCTTCCGAGCTGCGGAGGAGAGTGCAGCCACAGGGGTGCGGAGGGCAAAGCGGAGAGATTCCCGCACAGAGGATCAGCGCTGACCAGCACTCACCAGCACGAGAGGCTCGTCTGCTCACCCGCCGGGGCGGGCGGGGCTGGGAGGTGAGGCTCGGGCTTCGGTCAGATCGCAGGGAGTGAACACAGCCTGAAGGGGGCTAGTGCGCCACAGCTAGCTGGGAGGGAGTCCGGGAAAAAGTCTGGAGCTGCCGAAGAGGCAAGAGGCTTTTTCTTGCCTCTTTGTTTCCTGGTGCGCCAGGAGAGGGGATTAAGAGCACTGCTTCAAGGAGCCCCAGAGACGGGTGCGAGCCGCAGCTAATAGCGCGGACTCCAGAGACGGGCATGAGACGCTCAGGCTGCTGCAGCCACCAAGAAGCCTGTGTGCCAGCACAGGTCACTATCCACACCTCCCTTCCAGGACCTGTGCACCCCGCCACTGCCAGGGTCCCGTGATACAGGGACAACTTCCCCGGGAGAACACACGGCATGCCTCAGGCTTGTGCAACATCACATTGGCCTCTGCCGCCTCTTGCCCCGCATCCATAACCCTCCCTTCCCCGGGCCTGAGTGAGCCAGAGCCCCCGAATCAGCTGCTCTTTAACCCCGTCCTGTTTGAGCGAAGAACAGATGCCCTCAGGCGACCTACACACAGAGGTGGAGCCAAATCCAAAGCTGAACCCCGGGAGCTGTGCGAACAAAGAAGAGAAAGGGAAATTTCTCCCAGCAGCCTCAGGAGCATAAGATTAAACCTCCACAATCAACTTGATGTACCCTGCACCTGTGGAATACCCAAATAGACAACGAATCATCCCAAATTGAGGAGGTGGACTTTGGGAGCAAGACAGATTATTTCTTCCCCTTTTCCTCTTTTTGTGAGTGTGTATGTGTATGCTTCTGTGTGAGATTTTGTCTGTAAAGCTTTGCTTTCACCATTTGTCCTAGGGTTCTGTCCATCCGTTTTTTTCTTTTACTTAAAAAAATGTTTTCCTTAATAATTATTTTTTATTTTAACAACTTTATTTTATCTTACTTTATTTTATTTTTCCCTCTTTCTTTCTACTTTTTCTCCCTTTTATTCTGAGCTGTGTGGATGAAAGGCTCTTGGTGCTCCAGCCAGGAGTCAGTGCTGTGGCTCTGAGGTGGGAGAGCAAACTTCAGGACACTGGTCCACAATAGACCTCCCAGGTCCATGTAATATCAAACAGCAAAAATCCCCCAGAGACCTCCATCTCAACACCAACACCCAGCTTCACTCAACGACCAGCAAGCTACAGTGCTGGACATCCTATGCCAAACTAGCAAGACAGGAACACAACCCCACCCATTAGCAGAGAGGCTGCCTAAAATCAGAATGAGGCCAAGAAACCCCAAAACACACCACCAGACGTGGACCTGCCCACCATAAAGACAAGATCCAGCCTCATCCAACAGAACACAGGCACTAGTCCCCTCCACCAGGAAGCCTACACAACCCACTGAACGAACCTCAGCCACTGGGGGCAGACACCAAAAACAACGGGAACTACGAACCTGCAGCGTGCAAAAAGGAGACCCCAAACACAGTAAGATAAGCAAAATGAAAAGACAGAAAAACACACCATAGATGAAGGAGCAAGGCAAAACCCCACCAGACCTAACAAATGAAGAGGAAATAGGTAGTCTACCTGAAAAAGAATTCAGAATAATGATAGTAATGATGATCCAAAATCTTGGAAATAGAAGAGACAAAATGCAAGAAACATTTAACAAGGACACAGAAGAACTAAAGAGGAAACAAGCAATGATGAACAACACAATAAGTGAAATAAAAAACACTCTAGAAGGGATCAATAGAAGAATAACTGAGGCAGAAAAATGGAGAAGTGACCTGGAAGATAAAATAGGGGAAATAACTACTGCAGAGCAGAATAAAAAAAAAAAGAATGAAAAGAACTGAGGACAGTCTCAGAGACCTCTGGGACAACATTAAATACACCAATATTAGAATTATAGGGGTCCCAGAAGAAGAAGAGAAAAAGAAAGAGACTGACAAAATATGTGAAGAGATTATACTTGAAATCTTCCCTAATATGGGAAAGGAAATAGTTAATCATCCAGGAAGCACAGAGAGTCCCATACAGGATAAATCCAAGGAGAAACATGCCAAGACACATATTAATCAAACTATCAAAAACTAAATACAAAGAAAACATATTAAAAGCAGCAAGGGAAAAACAACAAATAACATACAAGGGAATCCCCATAAGGTTAATAGCTGACCTTTCAGCAGAAAATCTGCAAGCCAGAAGGGAGTGGCAGGACATATTTAGAGTGAAGAGGGAGAAAAACCTACAACCAAGATTACACAGCAAGGATCTCATTCAAATTTGATGGAGAAATTAAAACCTTTACAGACAAGCAAAAGCTGAGAGAGTTCAGCACCACCAAACCAGCTTTACAACAAATGCTAAAGGACCTTCTCTAGGCAAGAAACACAAGAGAAGGAAAAGACCTACAAAAACAAACCCAAAACAATTAAGAAAATGGGAATAGGAACATACATATAGATAATTACCTTAAATGTAAATGGATTAAATGCCCCCACCAAAAGACACAGACTGGCTGAATGGATACAAAAACAAGACCCATATATATGCTGTCTACAAGAGACCCACTTCAGACCTAGGGGCACATACAGACTGAAAGTGAGGGGATGGAAAAAGATATTCCATGCAAATGGAAATCAAAAGGAAGCTGGAGTAGCAATTCTCATATCAGTCAAAATAGACTTTAAAATAAAGACTAGGGCTTCTCTAGTGGCGCAGTGGTTGACAGTCCACCTGCCGATGCAGGGGGACATGGGTTCGTGCCCCGGTTGGGGAAGATCCCATATGCCGCGGAGTGGCTGGGCCCATGAGCCATGGCTGCTGAGCTTGCACGTCCAGAGGCTGTGTTCCGCAATGGGAGAGGCCACAACAGTGAGAGGCCCGCGTACCGCAAAAAAAAAAAAAAAAAAAAAAAAAGATAAAGACTATTACAAGAGACAAAGAAGGACACTACATAATGATCAAGGGATCGATCCAAGAAGAAGATATAACAATTGTAAATATTTATGCACCCAACATAGGAGCACCTGAATACATAAGGCAAATACTAACAGCCATAAAAGGGGAAATCGACAGTAACAAAATCACAGTAGGGGACTTTAACACCCCACTTTCACCAATGGACAGATCATCCAAAATGAAAATAAATAAGGAAACACAAGCTTTAAATGATACATTAAACAAATGGACTTAATTGATATTTATAGGACATTCCATCCAAAAACAACAGAATACACATTTTTCTCAAGTGCTCATGGAACATTCTCCAGGATAGGTCATATCTTGGGTCACAACTCAAGCCTTGGTAAATTTAAGAAAATTGAAATTGTATCAAGTATCTTTTCCGACCACAATGCTATGAGACTAGATATCAATTACAGGAAAAGATCTGTAAAAAATACAAACACATGGAGGCTAAACAATACACTACTTAATAACGAAGTGATCACTAAAGAAATCAAAGAGGAAATCAAAAAATACCTAGAAATGACAATGGAGACATGACGACCCAAAACCTATGGGATGCAGCAAAAGCAGTTCTAAGAGGGAAGTTTATAGCAATACAATCCTACCTTAAGAAGCAGGAAACATCTCGAAAAAACAAACTAACCTTGCACCTAAAGCAATTAGAGAAAGAAGAACAAAAAAATCCCAAAGTTAGCAGAAGGAAAGAAATCATAAAGATCAGATCAGAAATAAATGAAAAAGAAATGAAGGAAATGATAGCAAAGATCAATAAAACTAAAAGCTGATTCTTTGAGAAGATAAACAAAAGTGATAAATCATTAGCCAGACTCATCAAGAAAAAAAGGGAGAAGACTCAAATCAACAGAACTAGAATGAAAAAGGAGAAGTAACAACTGACACTGCAGAAATACAAAATATCATGAGAGATTACTACAAGCAACTCTATGCCAATAAAATGGACAACCTGGAAGAAATGGACACATTTCTAGAAATGCACAACATGCCGAGACTGAATCAATTCAGGAAGAAATAGAAAATATGAACAGACCAATCACAAGCACTGAAATTGAAACTGTGATTAAAAATCTTCCAACAAACAAAAGCCCAGGACCAGATGGCTTCACAGGCGAATTCTATCAAACATTTAGAGAAGAGCTAACACCTATCCTTCTCAAACTCTTCCAAAATATAGCAGAGGGAGGAACACTCCCAAACTCATTCTACGAGTCCACCATCACCCTGATACCAAAACCAGACACGGATGTCAAAAACAACGAAAACTACAGGCCAATATCACTGATGAACATAGATGCAAAAATCCTCAACAAAATACTAGCAAACAGAATCCAACAGCACATTAAAAGGATCATACACCATGACCAGGTGGGGTTTATTCCAAGAATGCAAGGATTCTTCAATATACACAAATCAATCAATGTGATACACCATATTAACAAATTGAAGGAGAAAAACCATATGAGCATCTCAATAGATGCAGAAAAAGCTTTAGACAAAATTCAACATCCATTTATGATAAAAGCCCTCCGGAAGGTAGCCATAGAGGGAACTTTCCTCAACATAATAAAGGCCATATATGACAAACCCACAGCCAACATCGTCCTCAATGGTGAAAAACTGAAAGCATTCACACTAATATCAGGAACAAGACAAGGTTGCCCACTCTCACCACTCTTATTCAACACAGTTTTGGATGTTTTAGCCAAAGCAATCAGAGAAGAAAAGGAAATAAAAAGAATCCAAATTCAAAAGAAGAAGTAAAGCTGTCACTGTTTGCAGATGACATGATACTATACATAGAGAATCCTACAGATGCTACCAGAAAACTACTAGAGCTAATCAATGAATTTGGTAAAGTAGAAGGATACAAAATTAGTGCACAGAAATCTCTGGCATTCCTATAGACTAATGATGAATAATCTGAAAGTGAAATCAAGAAATCACTTCCATTTACCATTGCAACAAAAAAGAATAAAATACCTAGGAATAAACCTACCTAAGGAGACAAAAGACCTGTATGCAGAAAATTATAAGACACTGATGAAAGAAATTAATGATGATATAAATACATGGAGAGATATACCATGTTCCTGGATTGGAAGAATCAACACTGTGAAAATGACTCTACTACCCAAAGCCATCTACAGATTTAATGCAATCCCTATCAAACTACCACTGGCATTTTTCACAGAACTAGAACAAAAAATTACACAATTTGAATGGAAACACAAAAGACCCCGAATAGCCAAAGCAATCTTGAGAATGAAAAACAGAGCTGGAGGAATCAGGTTCCCTGACTTCAGACTATACTACAAAGCTACAGTAATCAAGACAGTATGATACTGGCACAAAAACAGAAATATAGATCAATGGAACAGGATAGAAAGCCCAGAAGTAAACCCAAGGACATATGGTCACCTTATCTTTGATAAAGGAGCCAAGAATATACAGTGGAGAAAAGACAGCCTCTTCAATAAGTGGTGCTGGGAAAACTGGACAGGTACATGTAAAAGTATGAGATTAGAACACTCCCTAACACCATACACAAAAATAAACTCAAAATGGATTAAAGACCTAAATGTAAGGCCAGACACTATCAAAATCTTAGAGGAAAACATAGGCAGAACATTCTATGACATAAATCACAGCAAGATCCTTTTTGACCCACCTCCTAGAGAAATGGAATAAAAACAAAAATAAACAAATGGGACCTAATGAAACTTAAAAGCTTTTGCACAGCAGAGGAAACCATAAACAAGACCAAAAGACAACGCTCAGAATGGGAGAAAATATTTGCAATGAAGCAATTGACAAAGGATTAATCTCCAAAATTTACAAAACAGCTCATGCAGCTCAGTAACAGAAAAACAAAGAACCCAATCCAAAAATGGGCAGAAGACCTAAATAGACGTTTCTCCAAAGAGGATATATAGATTGCCAACAAACACATGAAAGAATGCTTAATGTCATCAATCATTAGAGAAATGCAAATCAAAACTACAATGAGATATCATCTCACACCAGTCAGAATGGCCAGCATCAAAAAATCTAGAAACAATAAATGCTGGAGAGGGTGTGGAGAAAAGGGAACACTCTTGCACTGTTGGTGGGAATGTAAATTGATACAGCCACTATGGAGAACAGAATGAAAGTTCCTTAAAAAACTACAAATAGAACTACCATAAGACCCAGCAATCCCACTATTGGGCATATACTCTGAGAAAACCATAATTCAAAAAGAGTCATGTACCAAAATATTCATTGAAGCTCTATTTAAAATAGCCAGGACATGGAAGCAACCTAAGTGTCCTTGAACAGATGAATGAATAAAGAAGATGTGGCACATATATACAATAGAATACTACTCAGTCATAAAAAGAAACGAAATTGAGTTATTTGTAGTGAGGTGGATGGACCCAGAGTGAAGAGTGAAGTAAGTCAGAAAGCGAAAAAGTACCGTATGCTAACACATATATATGGAATCTAAGAAAAAAAAAAGTCATTAAGTACCTAGGGGTAAGACGGAATAAAGACAGAGACCTACTAGAGCATGGACTTGAGGAAATGGGGAGGGGGAAGGGTAAACTGTGATAAAATGAGAGATTGGCATGGACATATATACCCTACCAAACGTAAAACAGCTAGTGTGAAGCAGCCACACAGCACAGGGAGATCAGCTCGGTGTTTTGTGACCACCTAGAGGGGTGGTATAGGGAGGGTGGGAGGGAGGGAGACGCACGAGGGAAGAGATATGGGAACATATGTATATGTATAACTGATTCACTTTGTTATAACGCAGAAACTAACACACCATTGTAAAGCAATTATAATCCAATAAAGATGTTAAAAAATTGTATAAAGAATAAAAAAAATAGTTACAAAAAATAAAAAAATAAAAAGCAAAATTGTGAGGCTACCATCACCTTGATATGAAAACCAGACAAAGGTATCACATAAAAAAGAAAATTACAGGCCAATATCACTGATGAACATAGATGCAAAAATTCTCAACAAAATACTAACAAACCAAATGCAACAATACATTAAAAGGATCATACACCATGATCAAGTGGGATTTATCCCAGGGATGCAAGGATTTTTCAATATTCACAAGTCAATCAATGTGATACACCACATTAACAAAACGATGAATAAAAACCATACAATCATCTCAAATAGATGCAGAAAAAGCTTTTGATAAAATTCAACATCCATTTATGGTAAAAACTCGCCAGAAAGTGGGCATAGAGGGAACATACCTCAACATAATAAAAGCGATATATGACAAACCCACAGATAACATCATAGTCAATGGTGAAGAGCTGAAAGCATCTCCTGTAAGATCAGGAAAAAGACAAGGATGTCCACTCTCATCACTTTTATTCAACATAGTTTTGGAACTCTCAGCCACAGCAATCAGAGAAGAAAAGGACTCCAAATTGAAAAGGAAGATGTAAAACTGTCACTATTTGCAGATGACATGATACCATACATAGAAAATTCTAAAGGCACCAGCAGAAAACTACCAGAGCTCATCAATGAATTAGGTAAAGATTCAGGATACAAAATTAATATACAGAAATCTGCTTCATTTCTATACACTAACAATGAAATATCAGAAAGAGAAACTATGGAAACAATCTCATTTACCATCACATCAGAAAGACAAAAAGCTAGGAATAAACCTCCCTAAGGAGGCAAAAGACCTGTACTCTTAAAACTATAAAATGCTGATGAAAGATACTATAGACCACATAAACAGGTGGAAAGATACACCGCGTTCTTGGATTGGACAAATCAACATTGTTAAAATGACCATACTACCCAAGGCAATCTACAGGTTCAGCGTAATCCCTATTAAATTACCAATGGCATTTTTCAGAGAACAGGAACAAAAAATTTAAAAATTTTTATGGAAACACAAAAGACACCGAATAGCCAAAACAATCTTGAGAAAGAAGAATGGAGCTAGAGGAATCACACCCCCTGACTTTGGACTATACTACAAAGCTACAGTCATCAAAACAGTATGGTACTGGCACAGAAACAGACACATAGATCAATGGAACAGGATAGAAAGCCCAGAAATACACCCACATGCTTATGATCAATTAATCTACAATAAAGGAGGCAAAAATATGCATTAGAGAAAATGCAGTCTCTTCAATAAGTGGTGCTTGGAAAACTGGACTGCTACATGTATAAGAATGAAATTAAAACATTCTCTAACACCATATACAAAAATAAACTCAAAATAGATTAAGGACCTAAATGTAAGACAGGATACTATAAAACTCCCAGAGGAAAACATAGGCAGGACACTCTTTGACATAAATTGCAGCAATATTTTTTTGGCTCTGTCTCCTAGAGTAATGGAAACAAAACCAAAAATAAACAAATGGGACGTAATTAAATTTAAAAGCTTTTGCACAGTAAAGGGAACTATAAATAAAACGAAAAGATAATCTATGGAATGGGAGAAAATATTTGCAAACCATGTGATTGACATGGGATTAATTTCCAAAATATACAAACAGCTCATGCAGCTCAATATCAAAAAACAAACAACCCAATCAAAAAATAGGAAGTAGACCTAAACAGACATTTCTACATAGAAGACATACAGATGGACAACAGGCACATGAAAAGATGCTCAACATTGCTAACTATTAGAGAAATGCAAATCAAACCAGAATGAGATATCACCTCACACCAGTCAGAATGGCCATCATTAAAAAGTCTACAAACAATAAATGCTCTGAGAGGGTGTGGAGAAAAGGGAACCCTCCTACATTGTTAGTGGGAATGTAAACCGGTGCAACCATTATGGAGAACAGTATGGAGGTTCCTTAAAAAACTAAAAATAGAGTTGTCATATGATCCAGCAATCCCACTCCTGGGAGTATATCCAAAGATAACTCTAAATTGAAAAGATAAATGCACCCCAGTGTTCACAGCAGCACTATTTACAATAGCCAAGACAAGGAAGCAAACTAAATATCCATTGACAGATGAATGGATAAAGAAGATGTGGTATATATACGCAACAGAATACTACTCAGCCATAAAAAAGAGTGAAATAATGCCATTTGCAGCTTCATGGATGGACCTAGAGATTATCATAGTAAGTGAAGTATGTCAGACACAGAAAGACAAATATCATATCACTTTTATGTGGAATCTAAAGAAGTGATACAAATGAACTTATTTATGAAACAGAAAGAGACTCACAGATGTAGAAAACAAATTTATGGCTACCAAAGGGGAACTTGGGATTAACAGATACAGACTACTATATATAAAATAGATAAACAATAAGGACCTACTATATAGCACAGGGAACTATATTCAGTATCTTGTAATAACCTATAATAGAAAAGAATCTGAAAAAGAATATATATATGTACAATTGAATCACTTTTCTCTACACCTGAAAGATTACAAATCAACTCTACCTCAAAAAAATAAAAATTTAAAAAAGCAAAATTGATTAAAAGTATCCTGTTATATTCTCTGTTACTTCTCTCTATAGATAAAATATATGCTAGCAAAAATTAATTTTGAACTATACTGTTATTAGTTTAGTAGCACAGCTTGAGGATTTTAAATCCCTAATATGAATAACTAACAAAAATATCAATCTTGTACATAAATAATTAAGATACTGATATAGTTTGTTAATGATAAAATAAATTCCTTTTTCTAAATGCAAAACCGATATATGTCTTTAAAAATTAAAAAAGAACAGGTGATAAAAGGAAAATCCCCTTTTTGCTATTTGGCCTACTTCTGTAATACACCTGATCTTATACTGTCACCATAGATATATTGCTTCCCTAGCATACCAATGAATGTTTGGAGGAAATTTGCTGAATACTTCTTCCAATAATTATTAAAAAGTATTTTTCATGTAGTATGACTACAAGCAATATGCAGTATGCATATTTGGAGTACATGGTTAATTTTTATTTTTTAAACTTTCTTAGTGTTTTAATGAGTACCAGGTAAACATTTAACATTATTTATTAAAAATCACATCATTCTCATTTTTCCTTTAGAATGAATGTAGAAGATATCACTAAAATGAAATAATGGGAACATCATATCCTCTCATTTGTAACTTTGTTACTTTCAAACCCTTATATATTTTCTCGTGATGGCAGACTTTTCCATTTTTGTTATTTAATGATTATTGACTGAATGGTAAGGCACTGAGGAATTTAAAATACTGCAGGATACAGACATTGGAATTTATAATCTAAAAGAGAAGATACATCCAAACTCAAATCACTATCACATAAGACAGTATAATTATCATAAGTTATACAGGTAAGTGCTAGAGGGGACAACAGGGGATATAATAAGCATTGTTCTCTGGGGCTAATCAGAGAGATTGCAAGGAAAAAGTGATACCTAATCTGGGCAAAAAATAATGCTTAGAAGTCAGAGTCAGAGATTCAAAAGAGGGAGAAGGAGGGTAAATCCTAGGCAGAAAGCACAGCATGAGGAAAGGCAAAGCGATCAGAAATCATAATGGATATTAGGGTGATAGCAGGGGGTTTCGATTGACTAGACTTCTGTGTGGGTAGCTGGGAAGACAGGCTGGGTGTTGTATCAGAGTGCAGATTTGAGAAAAATATCTGCTGAATGAATACAATAAACCAGACATTCAGTGCAAGTTAGAACAATGAATTGCCAAATAAGGATCTATCTGGCTATTTTGGTGTGCCTAATTACAGAGTGAAAATGTTGTATTATAGGAAGCAAATACTGAATCAGCACATTAAGAAAGTATCCCTAATTAACAATACTTTTAAAGAGTCAGAATATTTGAAGTACCAGAATAGATTATTTTTGTTTTTGTGTATATAGAAAGCCAGGAGAGATGGAGGTGCATAAATAGACACAGATAAATAAATAGAAAGTATTCTAATGCACTTATCTGTTAGGAAGTGCTTATTCTAGTCTAGAAAATGTGTTATTGACAAATGTAAGAATAATAAATATTGTTACAGGATATTTACTACTTATGTGTGCAGAACATTACATTTTTATGAGTGTCTTCAGAAATACTCATTTAAAGTTCATAAAAGCTGTGGATAAAAGGGAACCCTCAAATGTTGGTGGGAATATAAATTGGTGCAGCCACTTTGGAAAACAGTATGGGGGTTTCTTAAAAAACTAAAAATAGAGCTACCACGTGATCAAGCAATCCCACTCCTGGGTACATATCCAGAAAAAATGAAAACTCTAATTTGAAAAGATATATGTACCCCAGTGTTCATAGCAGCACTATTCATAATAGCTAAGACACAGAAGCAACCTAAATGTCCACTGACAGATGAATGGATAGAGAAGATGTGGTGTGTGTGTGTGTGTGTGTGTGTGTGTGTGTGTGTGTGTGTATAGACATATATATACACACATACACACGCATATATATATACATACACACAATGGAATATTGTATGTTATATTGTATATTAGGAGTATGGGATTAACAGACACAAACTACTATACATAAAATAGACAAGCAACAAGGATTTACTGTATAGCACAGGGAATTATATTCAATATCTTGAATAACCTATAATGGAATATTACCTGAAAAAAATAACTGAATCACTGTGCTATACATCTTAAACGAACACAATATTGTAAATCAACTATACTTCAATAAAAACAAATAAAAAACGATATTGTTCAACACAGCAATTATATTGTTCCTGTTTTACAGATGAAGACTGGGGCTCAGAGAGGCCCAGACTGTCCCAGTGCCAATGATAAGGGAAATGATAAAAGCTCAAATTTGAAGCCAACTCAAAAATGTGCATCTTTCTTCTACCCAATTGTTGCTTCCCTAAAAGCAATGGACTTACTGGCTTTTTGACTTTGAGAAAGTAATTCAGACCCTCTAAGCCTCACTGTCTTCATCTGTACAATGGGAATAAAAGTCACACTTCACAGAGGTATCAAGCTGGTTCTGGAAAGTTATGTTTTTTCTAGGAAACTATTTTATCTGTTTCCAAATGCACTGGACAGCATTATTCATAATATTCTCTTATGAATTTTAAAATCTTTACTATTTTTATATGCCCTTTTTTCTCATTCTAAATACTGTCTGTGCCTTCTCTCTCTTCTTAACCAGTATTGCCAGAGTTTTCTCCATTAAATTTGTTTTCTCTAAGAACCAACTTTTGTTTTTGGATCTTCTCTAGTATTTCTTTGCTTTGCATTATTTTTTCCTCTTGTCTTTTAATTTCCATCCTCTGCTTACTCTACAGACTAACTCTGTATTCTAGCTCTCACTTCTTGTGGATCTTGTCCGTTACTAATTTCAGTGTCCTGGTTTCCATTATGATTCCTTCTTAACTCATTAATTAATGTGAAGTTTTTTTTTTAAGTTTACAGACTAAAGTAAACGATGTGATAAATATCTTTCTATTGCTTTGCAGTGTTATCACTGAAAAGACATTTTGCACAATACCGATTATCTGGATTTACTTAGAATTTATTGGAATTTACATTTATATAAATTTATTCTTTGTGCTTGAATATGGTAAATCTTCATAAGTGTTTTATGTTTGCTTGAAAAGAATGAAGTTCTCTATGTGTTAGGTTCATTATTTAACTCTTACATCAAGCTTGCTATTAAGTTTTCCAAATTCTCTAACCTCTGCTATTTTTTGTCTTCTTGATTGAGCATTTATCTAATTTTTTCCACTCCTTTATTTCTATAATATGTTTGAAAAGAATGAAGTTCTCTATGTGTTAGGTTCATTATTTAACTCTTACAGCAAGCTTGTTATTAAGTTTTCCAAATTCTCTAACCTCTGCTATTTTTTGTCTTCTTGATTGAGCACTTATCTAATTTTTTCCACTCCTTTATTTCCAATCTTTCAATGACTGTCTCTTGTAAACTGCACATAACTGCATTAAAAAAATCTAGTGTGAGGAACTTTGTCTTTAATAGGTATGTTTAATTGAGTTATTTTCACTTTAATAACAGGTACATTTACATGTAACTAATTTTGCTGGTTTTTTTTTTTTTTGGTGGTGGTTTCTCTTAACCATGTTTTTTTCCTGTAATCTTCCCCTTTTCCTGTCTTTATTAGTTTGACTCATTCTCTTTTTTCTCTCTGTACTAGTATATATCTTTAAGAGATTATACTTATATTTTTAACACCTATATTTAACAAGTTGCAAACTAATTATAATCTCCATTTCCTTCTGAAAACAAACCAAAGAATACAGAGGGTTTTTTTTTTCCCCCAAAGTTCCCATACCACATTCTATGTTATTTATCTAGAAGTTTAGCTTTCCAAGTTTTTTTTTTTACAAAATTTACTTAAGTATAACATTTGTTATATATGTATATATATACACACACACACATACATACCCATATACTGCACAAATCATAAGTGTGCAGCTTTCAGTATAATCGAAAAAATTATACTATTTCCTTTTTTTCTTTTAAACATATTAAAGTCTCTTAAAAGTTTTTTTTTTTGGTAATACAAGTTTCTTTAGGTATTCATTCTTCCATCTGTCACACTTGGTGGCTTTCTTTTCTTCATAAATTGATGTAGTTTAAAATTTTTGACTATCTCATATTTGCTTTCCATGGAAGTCTCATGTGTCCTGGATTCTGACAATTGCATGTTTCTTTCTGAGTTAGCTCTACAGATGTCTCCAGTTTGGGACCCACTTTTTCACTCTTCACGCTTCTCCTATGGTTCCCCCTTCACAAAGGCAGTGTGAAATTATAAGCCATATTTCCCCACAGTAAATGCTCCTGGTTTTGCTTTCTCATGTGTGACGCTATTTCTATTCAAGGTCCCAAGTGGGCCACAGAGAATTTAGCAGCTTGCCTAGCCCAGGTCAACAGTTTTTCTTGTCTCTGTCTCAGAGCCTAGGTAGCCCATCATAGCTCCAGAGTCAAGACCTGCACCTTTGTCTTCTCAGCACCTAAAACACTAGCCTCTCACCCTTTAGGCTGGCTTCTGTTCTGATATTCCCATGGGCTCACTGCTCTCATTCTCATTGGTGGCACATGGGCATTTCTCTCAAGTTCAGCTGTGAATTAAACCTGTATTTGCCTGTGTGTGGGATGCATGTAGGAGGTACCAAGGATGATGGACAGGAGGAGGTTTTCTATCAGCTAAGTATACTGTATTTTCTAGAGGTATGTTAAATGATTTTAACATGGATTTTCCTTCTTAACAGTTTTAATTGTAAAGTACGCATTACATAAAATTTACCATTTTAATTAACCATTTTAAATTTTAATCATTTTTTATTGTACAGTTCAGTAATGTTAAAGCATATTCACCTTAGTGTGCAAGCAACCTCCAAAACTCATTCCATTTCCAAAACTGAAACTCTATACCCATTAAACAAACTCCCTATTTCCTTCTTGCCCCTGCCTATGGCAACCACCATTCTTCTTCCTGTCTCTATAAACCTGACTACTCTAGGTACCTCATATTAGTGGAGTCATACGGTATTTGTTCATTTCACTTATCATCATGTCTTCAAGGTTCATTCATGTTGTAGTAGCCAGAATTTCTTTCCTTTAAATATGAATAATATATCATTGTTTGTATATAGAGTTTGTTTATCCATTCATCCGTCAAATAACACTCGAGTTGCTTCCATCTTTTAGCTATTGTGAATAATGCTGCTATGAACATGGGTATTCAAATATAACTTTAAGACCTTGCTTTCAATTCTTTTGGACATATACCCAGAAATGGAATTGTTAAATGATATATAATTCTGTCTTAAAATACTGTTTTCCAGACTGGTTGCACCATTTTACATTCCTATCCACAGTGCATACAGTTTCTAATTTTTCCACATGCTTCACAACAATTGTTGTTTTGTTTTTGTTGTTGTTTTTTATCCTAAGGGGTCTGAGGTAATATCTCATTATAGTTTTCACTTGCATTTCCCTAATGATTAGTGATGCTGAACAGTTTTTCATGTGCTTGGTCATTTTTATATCTCTTTTGAGAACTAAATGATTAAAAAAAACTTTTGATTGAAATATAACTACATAGATATAGAAAAGCATGCTGATTGACTTAAAGTTTTGTTTCCAACTAATTATAGTTGATTATATGGACAAATGGTTTTCATTATGTTGAGATAATTCAGAGTACATCAAAATCAGCATACTATCCCCATCATGAATGGTATTATCATTTTACCTGGTGTCTTCTCAGGAAACAGCTACGATTAGAGATCTCAGTTTCTGTCTATGAATTGCCTCAATAGTTGACCCTAAAACATCTAGAAATAGTATATCTCAAATATGAATCCAAGGTAATGGTAGATTTTACCCTGAAAATTCCATCCTAGGTAACTGCATAAAACCTGTCAACCAACTAATAAACAAAAATATAGTGAATGCTATTTTACCTACAAATGGAAAATCTGTTGTAGGAATTTTTCATGGTTAACATATCCTGCATTTTTTGCTTTCTTTCTAGAACAGATTGAGGCAAGCCACCACAGTGGCCAAGCTAGGAGGAGGGTTGTTGCTCAGCACAGAGAAGAGTGAGAAAACCTGTTTTTTTTTTCGGGGGGGATGGGCAGTAAAGAATTTGAGGTTATTCTAAGAATAGTCCACAAACATGAAAGTTCTTTGTATATTTTGTTTAGTTCTTTGTATTTTTCCTACTTGGGTATTATCTGTTTTCACTCTTCTCTAGTAGTGCGTGTAACCAAGGAATAATGGTACAAAAAAATAAATAAAATCTAAGAATAAGTTGAAATAAAAGAAGTAATACACATTTCTATTAAAAAGTTGTACAATTTGTTATTTGCAAAAAGAACAAGACTCTTATTTTGAGACCTCTGACCTCTAGACCTTCTACTGAGGAAGAGAGAAACATCTAATTTTAGCGTCCCCTTACCATCAGTAGACATTTCTCTTAAGTTTGTAAATTAATTCTATGAAATACAGGAAACTACATACACAGATTTCATAATGTTCATAATTCTTGACTGGTAACTTTCAGGTTTTTTCTATTGAAAAAAATCATAAGGATTAAAGCTGTAAACTATTACATCTAAAAATATTTAATCAATTAACTTCCTAATAAAGCTTGACTGATGAAAAGTATGTGCTGGGTGTTTTAAAAGAAGCTCTTTCATGTTTTCATTTTAAGTAATAATTGCATTTCTTTTACATATTTCTTTTTAATCAGTGTATTTAAAATGTGGTCTGGATTTTCACTCAACTACCATATAATTTATTTCTACTTCTTTGGAGTAATTCCCTAATAAAATGATTAATGACAATAGCATAATGATTAATAATGATATATTATACTTCATGGCTCCTAGGAGATACAAGCACTTTATTACAGATTTCATTGCCTTCATCAGTATTAGGAGACAGAATGAGAGGATACTATTCTTTTTATGAGAATTTAAAACATAAAAGAGGTTAAAGCCATGTCAAATAATACTTACATGTTTTTGTGCCCATGAATATGAATATTAGTTCATATCTGTTCTATACTAATATTTCTTTTATGTGCCTACTATAAACCAATGTGATCTGTCAAAAAGAGAAAGGTTTATACTTTCTCATACTTGCCTATAATTACCAACTTTATCCTTATTTTGTTTAATTTCTCCGACTTCCAGGAATGTACTAAAAGAATTTAAAGTGATAATAATTCATTTTGACTTGACAATTTTCTGTCTTTCACTTAAGTTTGGGAGTTTGGAAATTATTAGTATAATTTAAAAATACCCAGCAGGAGAAACTGCCTTGGCAATATTTAGAAATACCTGCCTCAAGATCCAAAGTCCTGTAGCTTATTAGGACAACGCTGGGTCTGAAATTTGGATTTCCTGAAGTCTAGGCTAGAGTTTATATTCTAAGTTTGTGAAACATACAGTTGCAATGTTGTCTACCCACACTCATCAGAATATGCTGCAAAGTAATGTAGTTATAAAGACCAGTTTCAAAGATTCTTTAAAAGAAGACCAATTTAAAAGAAGTAGAGTCATTGACTGTAAGTGCAGTCATTCTGTAAGTTTAAAAATAAGACTCATTTTGAAATTTTATTGTATATTCTTATGGTATATACTGAGCTACATACCTGCCCCAGGCTGCCTCGTTTGTAGATGCTTTATTAACTGGAACACAGGAGGAGTCACTGACGGCTGATTTATTCATCTTATAGCAGAAACCGCAGTCTGGATCCAACATACATTCATTACAGTAACTGTAAAATGAAAGGAGTTGTAGTCATGTTCAGAGACAACTGCTGCTCAGTCAGTACACAATATGTGCTCCCCTGCATTTTCCACTTTACTCTGCAGTAAGCTTGGGGCCATGGCACTTGTTTTGGCCATGGCAAATGACATGTGCTGAGGCAGGTGAGAGCTGGCTGGTCTCTTCCATCTCTCCCTCCTCTGGTTGCAGCAACTTTGGAAACTATTTTGAGATGGAGGATTGGATGTGCAATATTGGATGTAGAAGAACCCCTGTCTATCTACAGCAAATATACTTTTGTTTTCCTAAGCCACTGAGATTTGTTACTGGAGCATGGACTGGTCCATCTTGAACCAGCTGCCTGGTTCCAAACTGTACCAAAGCGTTTATTTCTCTTAAATGTCCCCATCATGTACCATATCTTCTAAAAAATGGAATTTTCCCCTAATATATATCATGAAATAGAAAATTCAAAGAATGAAAAAAATTATTTCTAGAGAAAAAAGTTAAAAAATAAAAATGCCACCACCCAAATAATGGTCACTGTTAACATCTTGGTGGACATCTGTATTTTTAATAAATATATATTGAAAATCAACTATGTTGTATGCTTAATTAAAAGAAGCTTTAACCTTTCAAAATTGTATAATTTTTTTTTATTTTTTAGGCTGTACCATGTGGCATGTGGGATCTCAGTTCCCTGACCAGGGATCAAACCCAGGACCCTGCATTGGGGGCACAGAGTCTTAACCACTGGACCACCAGGGAAGTCCCTAAAATTTTTTTTTAAAGAGAAAAGAAAAAAAAAGTTGGTGTAGGGAAAAAGGCTAACATTTCTCTAAGTTAATTACATCCACTGATTGGATTACAGAGCCATAACCAATTAATCATTGCTCACCTAACAGCAGTATCCTAAATGCAGGAAAATTTTAAAGAGGCAAAATCCTTTAGAGGTCAGGGTTTTCCAACATAAGCCTACAGCGTTCTTGTAGAATGAGTTTTCTCACTGTCATACTATTTGCCAGACAAACCTGGAGCACTTTATACATAGCAGGCACACACAAGGTATGGAGACCCTAAGATGAATAAGCTAAATTCCCTGCTCCTTGATAGATAAAAGGCAACAATGAGAAATAGCTACACCAGTAAATAATGGTAATATGATAGAAAACAGTAAAGAACTACTCTAAGGACAGAGGCCTGATTATTTGCCTCTAAGAGTGGGGGATAATTTCAGAGACGATATTTGAACTGGATCATAAGAGAAATTTACCCAGCAAAGAGGTACAGAGAAGGGCATTTCAGAGAACTGCTTGTTCTTGGGTTGGCCAAAAAGTTCATTCGGGTTTTCCCATAACATCTCACAGAAAAAACCTGAACGAACTCCATACATAATTAAAGAACAGTCAATACAGACTTATTAATATCTACTGTGTACAAGTAATTACACAGTGGGGTGTGGGAGAGAAGCAGGGTAAGAATTACCACAAGTTAGCCAAAGAAGACGTGAATCCTCAAAACCAAAGTACTTCTTTGATACATTTAGCTAAACGGAAAAAAACTGGCGTTGTTTAAACATTAGATTATTGCCATTTCAGCCCCTGTCTGTAAACCTTTCCTTTGCAAATAGTCTATTTTTAATGAGACTTCAACCTTATTCTAAAAGCAAAAAAAGAGGTCTTTCAAAGACTACTGAAAGATCAATACACTTTAGAAAGGTGATACAGTATTGTGAATCTAAAATTTCCCACACTTGTGATAAGCAAAATAAAACAATAGAAAGCATAAGAAGTACTCCGAGCTTCTGGCTTTGAGAAATAGACTAGGCTAATTTGGAAAGGAAGATCATTCCTACTAGTATTTTGTTTGTTTATTTATTTGTTTTTTTATTCTGCCCATATGAGGTAGAATTAACAACTTTGATTGTTTCAATGGCTTTAAATGATACTTATTTGGGAAATGTCAATTCATCCATTTGTAGAGAAATTACTTTCTACTTAATTTCTCAAAAAATACTTATTTCCTATAAAAGGCCAAAAAACTTAATGATTAAGGCTAATAGTTACCAAGAACCTACTGTATGTGCATGTCAGACATACAAGGTGTTACCCATAATGCTCCGCCTCTCTATCACCATTCAAGCATCCAACTCTGACCACAACCTTCCATTCTTCCAGCTTTCTTCCTAAATGATCCCTGCTCTGTCATGATCATTCATTCAACAAATACAAATATTTTACACTTACTCTGTGCCAGGCACTATTCCAGGGCCTGGGACTCATTAGCAAACAAAACAGTTTCTCTGCCCTCATGAAGCCGATTTGTATATTAGACCTCCTGGTGACCTCCAGTTAAGTGATCTATTTGCTCCCTATTCCTTAGCTTTTTCCTTTCTTTAGTTCTGTCCTTAACTAGCTTATTGACCATGACCCATCATTTCAACATCTTAAATTTCCCTGCCTATTTATCTTCTCATTTCACCCATCTAGCTATATATGAACACAAACATTTGCCTTTTCTGTGCCTTCACCCACCTACCCAAATGCAGTTGAAGGAATTACACAACACGGCAGATCAGTAGTTCCTCTGTAACACACTACTACCAGCCTCAAAAAGATCCTCAACAGCCTGAAATTCTCAATAGTTTTCTCTAGTCAACTCTATAGGAGGACTATTTTAACCATTCTACACAAAAACTATTGCTCAAATCTCCAATGCTCCATTTCCCTTTATTCTCTGCAAATGACCTCAACTTCAGCTTTACAGAGAAAACAGATGAAAGCGGTAAAGATGGGAAATTTATAATCTTATAGCAAACATATAAACCATTCTACTTTTCTATGCTCCAGTTACGAAGAGAAGCCATTCTTCTCAGCTAAGGTCAACTTCTCTATCTGGGCTTTCATCCCATTCCATCTCCTCAAGCCATCTCAGACCTGATTATTGCTCCTTCTTTCTCTTAAGATAAAAGATTAGATTTTTGATTGTGATATTTTTCTCCTTTTAATGTAGGCATTTATAGCTATAAATTTCCCCCTAAGCACTGCTTTAATTGCATCCCATATTTGGTGTGTTCTGTCTTCATTTTCATTCATCTCAAAGTATTTTGTCATTTCCCTTGTGATTTCTTCTTTGATCCATTAGCAGTTGAGGAGTGCATTATTTAATTTTCATATACTTGTGAATTTCCCAGATTTCTTTGTTAGTGATTTGTGATTTCTAATTTCACTCCACTGTGATCAGAGAACATACACTGTATTATTTCAATCCTTTAAAAATTTACCAAGGCTCGTTTTGTGGCCGAGCATATGATCTGTCCTGGAGAATGTTCCTTGTACATTTATGAAGAATGTGTTATTCTGTTGTTGTTGGGTGTAGTGTTCTCTAGATGTCTGTTAGATCTAAATGGTTTATATTCAATATACTAATCTTAAAGCATCTTGGCCCCTTGGTTTCTAACAGCCTTCACCTCTACTTAACTTCCTCCACATCCTGGTAATTGTCATTATCTTGAGACAAATACAGACCACACCCCATTTTTGTAAATAAAGTTTTACTGAAACATAGCCATGCCCATTTGTTTAGTTATCTATGAATACCTTCAACTTCAAGGGCAGAGTTGAGAAGTCTAACAGAATCCATATGGCCTGCAAAGCCACAGACATTTACTATCTTACCCTTTACAGGAAGTCAGCTGATCCCTGATCTTAATCACATACACAGATTTCTTATTCCTTTCCTTCAAGATCTCTTACTTCCTTACTCCTAGGATAACTGTTCTGTCTCAGAGATCTTCCACACTCCTTTTTTCCTGATGCTTCACTAACTTCATGGCTTTGCATCCTTCTCTGTCAGACTTTAATTGTAAACGACTTTAACCACTTTCACCAGACCCTCAGTGTTTTTGTATTTAGGTTCTCCTATAAAGTCAACCTATAAACTTTTATGTTTGTTTCTTTCTATGTTTTTACTTTCTACATCTAAGTTGCTCTTTACTGGTGGAGAATTAACATAACCAGGCATATTGGTGAAATGCCACAATCACAGTATTCAACTGCAGCTGGATCCTCACTGCTGGGAGGAAACTTTTACCTGTCCCTAATCAGTGATTTTCCCCATTCCCACAACTGATATCCCAAATGCCCACAACTCTCCTACAATCCCAATCCTTATTCCCTCCTACAAATCTTTTTGAAAATGGCCTTGCCTTGCTTCCCAGTGAAAACTGAAGAGATTAGGAATGAGCTTTTTCAACTTTAAACTCAAACATGAACAAAGATATCTATAGCCACATCTATCCTCGCCTGTTTTCCTCCAGGATCTGAAAAAGAATTGTTCAAAGGTCATCCTTCTATCAGAGCTTTCAATCTTATTCCCCTTGGTCTTCACTAGGACCAACAATTTGTCCCATTGGTTATTTTCTTCTCTTTATACTTTCAGACCTCTCCTAGAACATACCCCATAGTTTATGTGTAGGCTCTGGCCATCCTCATATTAAAAAAGCATGAAAAACTGTCTTTTGTACTACTTCACACCAGTTCATAGGAGTCGGTCAGTGAAAAGAGGCCAAATATTAAAAAGAGTTCAATTCCCTTGCCATCTCAAGGAGTGGGCCACTGTTGGGAACTGATTGGCCAACTGATCTGGCCTTGGAGCCTCTCAGGCTTCTGGAGGCAAAGTATGATTCCCTACCACTCCCTTATCCTTGATCTGGAATATTTGTTTTTCATAATTTGGACTATTTTATGGCAAAATTCTCCCAAATGTAACATTTCTAACTTCAACTTGACATTTAGAAGATAACACAAAACTTTAAATATCCTGGGGAATCTGCTAATTGACCTTTTACAGAGAGCATATATCATAACTGTGGCTTTAACAAACAGTGTTGAAAAAAGGAACAACTTCTAGAAGTGGCTATTTTTTATTCATGATTTGCTCTTTAAGGCTTTCTTGAACATGACCTAATAAATTTACATGAGATTTTCTAAATATAAAATTTGAGAATTTAAATATATTTTTACTAAATCAATGCTCATAAGAACATTCTAAGCATAGATAAAATATTCTTTTGTGAAAAGCAGACTGGTATATTAGGCCCTATTTGTCCCCTCTCACAGTATGACCTGGTGAGTTCTAAATTTTGGACTTCAAGTTTTCCATCCCAGGAGCACATGATCTCTAAGAACCCACCCAGTTGCAAGATTCTACATGAAAGTAAAAGAAATACATATACTCTCACTCTAAATTCACACAAACTTTAATAGTGTAAAACATATTAGGATGCTGTAACATCTCACAAATATTTACTCTTACATACTTATTTCAAGGGCAGAAATTATAAGTGTGACTTACTTTAAGAAATTCTAAAGTTAGAAAGAAACTAATTAAGAAAGCATTTACAAAAGGGCTATGTTTTATCAAAGGAATTGCTGAATTAATTACATAAAATGGGAATCCCTCTCTTCTGATACAAAGTATTTTAAACTTCAGACAAGTCAGTATACAGTACAGTTGATGGTGATGGCCCTCCTCTCTGTGCACACCTCTACTGTAGAACTTACAATGTTCTTTACTGACTGGTTTGCAAGGACCTGAGGGAAGAGGCCATGTTTACGAACTCTGCAAATGCAGCACCCCACTGTAGGCTAGATACCCAATGCATGTTTATTGAATGAATCAAAGCATGGTAGCTCTATAAATCAAGGCACACTGTAGGTTCTTTAATCTGTTTCTGCCCATTAATAGAAAATAATTTTGAGGGGTGGGTAGCTTGGAGTGAATATCCAAGTCATTTTTTGGAATGAAATTAAAAGAAGGTAAAACCTAGTGTCAGATGGTACTTTAAGCTAAGCCCAGTTTTTAAATTGCCAGAGGCTAAAGCTGCCATTTGCAAACATTTAATCCACAACCTAAATGGAAATGGTTAGTAATTTTGATAACTCACTTTCAGAAACACCAGCTGCAAGGGGCCAATTTCCTTGAAGCCCCAAGAAAAGAGCCACACAGAGAGAGGGCTCTCTTTTACATCATAGCCTGCAAAATTTCATAGTAAAAGGACATTATGATATTTAGAGAGAAATTGTGGTAAATAAGTATGCCCAGAATGCATGCTGTTGTTCTTGACTGTGGATACTTTCAATTGGGGAGATTATACAATAGCCAGTGTTCTACTAGGGGTTGAAACTGCTGGGGAAACTAGCAGAGCATACTAGAAACTCTACTAGGAAACTGGAAAATATATAATCCAGACAATACCTACAATTAGAACCAAACAGTTCTTTTCTTGCTAGTTTCAAGGAAGGAAGATTTAACTTTTTAATCTCTGACATTTCTTTTTAGAAAGGGAGAAAAATAAGTATTCGGATATTTAGAAAAAAACTGGTTCTAAAATTTTAAAATATTTCCAATTAAAGTAAAAAAGAGTAGAACAAAAGGTGGCTTAGTGTCTAAGGGAGACAAAGGATGGCCTATTTTCATTCAGTCAATCTTTTACATGTTTCACATGGCACTCAGGGTCTTAACCAAATGTGTCCTCTTCTCTCTCCTGAGAAAATCTTTTAAAAATTGATTTGGGTTAATTTCAAACATTTTAAGTTTCTACTCTGTGAAGTTGAGTGTGAATCTGGCCCTATAGAAAACAGTCCATTTGTTTTTAAGTATGACTCATTAAATCCAATGAGATAGAACATTAAGAACAGTGGTCTTAAAATGCCTGTCTTGGCATGGCCTAAATTAAAAAAAAAAATCAGTTGTGGTAAATGCAGGTGTTAGGACAATCCATTGACACAGGTCCACTTTCATTCTCTGTTGGTAACTGTTCACATATTCATTTCTTATGCATGAATTTAACCTCCTACTTTGTGTAATTATGTCACTGTTTCCCAGACAGCTATTCTAAATTTTCTCTACTCTTTACTATGCCTTCCTTACTCCTAACTGTCCCCACTGCCTTCAAGCAGGCAACCTGGAATCCAGTTTACTCTTACTGGGGGGACAGCTTGCCTTGCTTGTAGCTCTCTGCAGGGCCAGATTTCTACACGAGTTCTGCAAAGAGAACTCCAGGACACCTGCCTTCTTTCTCAGCCAGACTGTAGATGTCAGGGGACTCCCTCTCCCCGTTTGGACTGTGAAAGTAGGGAACTTGTGAGAATTTTTTAAAAAATAAGAAATTCTGGGGGACTTAAGGAAATCGTTGGAAATTAATTTAAAAAGCTAGGGACTACTGGTGCTGATTTTATGAAGTAAGTCATGCCTCACCACTTCATGAAAACTGCCCTAACAGAGATTGCTGGTGATCTTCTCATTGTTAACCCTGGGTGCTTTTCTTTACTAAACTTATCATTCTATGATAAAATTTCCTAAACATTTTCCCTCTTTCCTAAAATTTTCTCATTCTTTGACACCATGCCCTTTATGTTTCTTCCACCTCTCAGACTGATGCATCTTTTCTTTCTCCTTGGTTCTGTTCTTGGCAATCTTCTTTCATTACTCTGTATAACTTTTGCTGGGAAACATCAGCCATATACAACCATTATTATTAGTGATACACAGAGACTCCATGACCTGTTTCTCTAGTTTGGTTCTCCTCCCTAAGTGCCAGACCCATATTTCCACCGCTCAATTTTCTGAATGTTCACAAGTACCTTAAAGCTCCATCTTTGACTTTCCCCTCAAAGCTTTCCTACTGCTCTTCTGTGTCTCACAATTTAATAACCTGAGCATGATCTGAGACCATTCACATTTACATAGTTACAACTCCATCAAGTCTGTCTCCAAAGCATGTGTAGTTTCTCTACTCTCCATTCTTACCACTTCTCACCTGGACTTTGACTTGAACTTGCCATCTCTCACCTGAACTCTTCCAATAGTCTTCTACTGAGTCTTCTTGCTTCTAGACTCCTTCCACTTCATCTTCTACATTGTCCTAAACCTAACCTGATCCAAACTCTCTCTTGTTTAAATCTTGCAATAGCTTTCCATTGCCTATAGGATGAAGACCAATCTTATTATGGCATGATCTAGTTCCTTCTTGTCAATCTTTTGTGCTATTTCTCCACAGATGTCACAGGTTGTAGTCATTCCATACAAACTGCAGGATTCAGAATATGACATGTTCTTATGTTTTTCCTCATAATGTTTTCTCTGTCTGGACTATTACTTTCCACCTTTGTTTTCCTACACATTTGCCTCGAGATTCATATTTGGTATCACCTCCTCCGTGAAACTCAGACCCCAGCAGAATTAGATGCATCACTATGTTATCAGAGGAGCACAAAAGTCTATTATTATTACTGTCCATCCCACCATTTCTCTAAGGGTTTGTGATACGTTTGCCTTCCCTTAATGCACTGTGACATTTTCAAGGTAGAGATTTTTGTCTTGTACATCTTTTATTCCTAGTGATTTCCATGTTGCCTGACAGATAAGTGTTCAATAAATACCTGTTTGTATAAATAAAGGGATGAATGAATGTCACTTATATTGACAACAGATTTGGTAGTTCTCCCTGCAGTTCCATTAGAGAAGTTACATCTCATTCACCATATCTTGGTCCATGAGATAATAGAATTGAAGCTTGAAATCAAGTTGTGAATTGTTCCTTACAATTCATGGCTCTCAGATCTAATCCACATATAATTTGCTGCAACCTTTTGGAACACAGCCATATTTCTCATCAGTTCCACTTAGAAACTAAGGCCGAAAATGCAGTGGATTCCTGAGTTAGAGGCAAAAAGTAATTCATAGCAGGGAGGCTTGCTGATTAAAAGCAAGCACAGGCTCTTGCTCTTCGGTGCTGTTAAATAAGGGAAGTTTAGCTGATTTGTCAGAGTGGGTTTCTTTTTTTTAAAAAAAAAATTTTTACTAGTACTTTAGGCTCTAATTTCTAGTCACTGATTGTCTAACCTTTTATGAATTCTTGGATTTGTTCTCCCATTTTATCTCAGAAAAGTATACCAATAAACTCTCTAAAGGGGAGGGAGGTAGAAGAAGAGAGTTCTATCTGCCAAGTCCGTCACCTTCAATAGGGCTAAGTGCTTTCCTATTATACTACATGAACCTTTGGTCAACATACTTAAAAACAAAACCCTCAATTGCAACTTTGCAAATATAAGATGACATGTATATGCATGTGTTTATATACGTACATATGTGTATTTATGTAAGTAAATCTGCATGTGTGTGTGTGTCTTCTGTTTCTGGCTTCTTTCATTTAATATGATGTTTTCAAGGTTCATCCAAATTTTAGTACGTCATTCTTTTCTATAGCTGTGTAATATTTCATTGTGTGGATATATCATATTTTGTTTATCCATTCATCAGTTGATGGAACAACTGGGTTATTTCTACTTTTTGGCTATTATGGATAATGCTGCTAGAAACATTTGTGTACAAGGTTTTATGTGAACGTTTTAAAAAATTCTTTTGAGTATACGCCTAGGAATGGAATTGCTGGGTCCCATGGTAGGTATCTGTATGTTTAATGCTTTGAAAAACTGACAAACTGTTTCATGCATGTCAAACATGTTTCACGTTCTGATATTTAATCTTCAACCAATTGTACTGGTACAGGCATAGTCTTGAATGTCATCAGTTTTTCCAGAGCAGTAGTCAACTGAAGAATTTTGTCATTTTTAATGGGTACCACCAAAAAAGAAGATGTTTTCAAGATAACAGTGCTATCAATCAGCAGAAAGAAAATTCTTTACGCCTTTCTGCAGAAAGAATGATAGGGAATCTTGGCCAATAAAAGCAGCAAATAAATTGTGGGAAGATACAAGTAATGTTCACCAATGGCTAGTTGCCTTCCATTTCAAGGTTTATGGAGGATTATAATTCCCTACCCTCTTGAAGTTAGGAGCAGCCAAGTGACTAGCTGTGGTCATATATTGTAAGTACTAGTGGTAGGTCACTATTTATCTCTGTGATGAATCCTAAAGCCTTGAGGTAAGAGGTGGCATCATAAAATGTTGGAACTTCCATTAGCCTAGGTTCCTGAGACATGAGCAGAGCCTTTGTTGCTTTAAACCACTAATATTTTGGTGTTTTTCTTTTTTGTGTGTGTGTTACAAGGTAATGCCTTTCCTAGCCTGACTGCTATAACAGCTGAAATTATTTATGTATCATCCTGGTTATCAGCTACAGTAATATGATTATTGACACATGATTTTATTGAAGAGTTACAAACTGACCACTATTTTGTTGACAGATACTTTATATGTAAGTCACATAGTTTTACCAAAATAATAATAAATAAAGTAAGAACACAGTTTTGTTTGGGGCTCATCATTACCATTTGAAGACTTTTATATAAGCCTTATTTTATGTATTTGTGATTGTATTTGTATAAACACTGTCCCTAAAAAGCTGTATAACACACTCCTGCGATATGCGTTTAACTAATCTAATCACACCACCAGATATGAGTTGCTGGTTTCTGCATCATGCTCCTAACACTAGCTCTTCTACTTATTGAGAACTTTCCAATATTTCAAGGTCTAGGTCTCTTGTTAACTTTTACTGTTTGGAGTATAAAAACTGAAATGTGAATATATAGTATAGTATCTGCATTCTTTGTGAATACATGGTTATGTTGACTTTCATATATTTTCTTTAGGTCAACACAAGAAAATAGGTTGTTTTAAAATGACAATATATATTTTTTATCCATCTGTGCAAACACTTCTTAAAACTGCCTCTCTTTGGGGGACCCATTTTTGTTTGTTCATTTGCTTTGATAATTCACAATTCTATTTTAAGTATTACCCAAGTATCTCCTTATGCAGCAAGAAAGAAACTTGGTGATCAAGCCTGTTTTATATTTTTGATCAAACCCTACAACACCTGGCACTATGTTTAACATACTGGCAAGTGCTTCACACAGAGAAAACAAAATCAAGAGGTAAAATACATTTTGGTTTATTTGGCTTTGCTTATCAGCTCTTCCATGGTTGCTTGGAGGACTTTTTGATTTTCACAGGAAATGATTTGTTTGAAAGTGAAGGACAAAGTGAGTTTTACTTGGAGAGTGAGAGAAACAATCAGCCCTGAAGCCCCAGAATGATGCTTGATTTGGAAGCTGTGCTGCTTGACGGAGATGAAATGAGGTGGCCTGGACGTCATCTCTCTGGACATGATTATGTCCTTTGATGCCTGAAACTCTAGTGTGATCATGTGCTCTGTCAAACTAGAACCTGCCTCACTGACAGCATTTTACAAAATAAAAAGAATTCAAAGTGGATGAAACCAATAGGAACCAGTAAAGTGATGTCAGGGGTTGGGTCAAAATACTAATACCAGCACACAATGATTCTTCTTCTCTAAGGAAAATATTCAGATTCACACATATCATACATCTCTCCTCATAATGTTTTCTCCTTCACTAAAGAAGGAAGATAAGAAGAGAACAGCTTTCATGGTCTTTTTTTTTATTTCTCATCTGAGTGTATAGGTACAGGCTAATTTGCCCAAAGGGTATTTCTTTGTGAGTGCGTCTCATCTCTTTGCTTCTTTTCTTAAATTACTTTCTCCATATTTATCTATCTGTGTAACAGAGGCCTAAAAAACAACACTTACCGCAAACCAACTAAACAAAATAAAAACTACAATTAAACTTGTATCAGATACTCAAATTCAAAACTATGTGGTTAAGGCCACTCTGCTCTAAGGAAACCAAAGGTAGTGAATCATTTAAAACACTTTAGAACGATTTCACTTTATGTTAAGCACTTGCTTTTTTTTTTTTTTTTTTTTTTTTTTTTGCAGCAAACGAGCCTCTCACTGTTGTGGCCTCTCCCGCCGCGGAGCACAGGCTCCGGACGCGCAGGCTCAGCGGCCATGGCTCACGGGCCCAGCCGCTCCGCTGCATGTGGGATCCTCCCGGACCGGGGCACGAACCTGCGTCCCCTGCATCGGCAGGCGGACTCCCAACCACTGAGCCACCAGGGAAGCCCTAAGCACTTGCTTTTACAGCAAAGATGTTCTATGATGATACTGCTAATAGCAGGAAAAGAATTTTCTGAGCAGAGTAAATACATGTAAATGAAAATAAATGAACAGAATAAAAATCTTCTTTAAGTCCCAAATAGACTACCACTCACAAAAATGGTTTCTTAAGAGAAAGACTCTCAATTACACTGAGTGAGTGAAAATACACCAACATAGGTATTTTTAGACCTACTGGCTTTTGATTATCAGGAATTACTGTCCACTTCCCAAAGAGTGTGTAACACCTGTCAGTAGAAGCACCCTGCTGCTTAACTGGTAAATTTCAGAATGATGAGTGTAGTGCTAGCTGGACTCTTACTTAAAGCTAGTTTTACTGTCTGCTAAGCCATATGATCTAAACTTCTTCACTCAACTTATTTAAGCCTCAGTGTCATTGGTGACATGGGGGAAATAATACCATCTACCTCAGTTTTGCTGAAGGATAAAAGAGAGAATCCGTGTAAGCCTTAGCACAGCAGTTGGCACATTGTGACTATATAAAAAATGGTAGCTGACATGACTACTCCTTTTAAATAGATGAGCAAACTGCACAACAAAGAGCAGCTATTTCACTGGTTTACAAGGCCAAAAGAAATGCAATAAATGAAGAGACTGTAATGATTCTTTCTCCCTTGCAAAGCTGGAGGTAGATTATCTAATGTGGCCATATTTCTTGCCACCTGCAAAGCTGACCTTAGACTTCTAGTCACTATAAAGAGAAAGAAACCAAAAAAAGTAAGTAGCTAGAGCCTTATTTAATCAGTTAATTCATCCTTCCTGCTGTCAAGCAGAACCACCTATACATGTCCCATAAAGCTAACTCTAGTACTGTTGTGTCAAGGATTGTTAGTGTTCTATCCCTAGATTCCTTCTTTGCTTCCTCCTTTGTAAAAGAATTCTGATTCTTAACTGGGAACACTGTGCCCCCTGCCCCTTCCTCTCCCAACCACTGAATAAAAGAATACATTTCCCAGTTTCCATGAAAACTAGATATGACCAAGGGACTAATTCTGACTTGTGAGAAGTACTGTGGGATTTCAGGAAGGCTTCAATTCAAAGGGAGTTGATTCAGCCAGGAAGCATTGCTCCTTCTACATTTTCTCCTTCTGGCCTGCATCACAGACGTGATTGTGGTGCTCTTGCAGTCATCCTGGACCTTCCTCATGAACTTGTGAAGAATACTTATATGGGTACAGCAAAAAGACAGGTGCCTGGATCCCTGATGACACTAGGTATAGCATAATGAATCCAAAATCCCTGCCTTTGAATTTATCTTACATGAGCAAGAAAGAAACTCCTTTCTTCTTTAAGAGTTATTTTGGGTTCTTCTGTTATCCACAGCCATCACAATTCCTCACTGATAGAAAAATATTTATTCAAATGCTTAAAACATATTTTTGCTAATTTCTATATATATATACTGAAATATCAGCTTCTACCTAAGTCGCAACATTTCTGAAGATATGAGACTTGAGTATTGGTTCAAAATGTAAATAAAAGCCATCCTAAGATATTGCCAACTCCTGACAAGGGGCTATATCTCATATTTTGTTTTCTTAACAGCTGGCACAACACTTGGTAAATGGTCAGTAATGGAGGCCAAATGAAAGAATAAAAAGTGGGAAAAAAATCCCTAATAGTGTCTCTGTGTACCTATAATTGCATATTTGTAATTCTGGATCTTCTCAGTGATGCAGTCAATGTCTAGTGGTGAATGGAGCATTTACCAAGCATGCTGGTTCCTTCAAGTTACTTGGACACCAAGAAAGGTGACCTAAAAGTCTCTGAGAGTTAATGCTTCACCCAGTTAATTGCACTCAACCCAGAATGGCTGAGCCTTCATGGCTGGCCTCTTATCTGTGAGACTCCAGTTTGGTGACGATGAGGGCAGTGAGTGCTCTAGCTTGTCACGGTTATTTCTGTGTTTTGAGGTGCTTATGACTGCATCTATCTTACTTCAGCACCTCTCTGAGATGGTAAATTGTTCCTCTGTGACTCTTCCTTATAGGGTAATGGAGCGATTAAAGCTTCTTTTTTAGTGCTACAATTTCTGTTGCTCCGATTTCTCTCTGACAGAATAATTACCATGTGTGTCCCTCTTGGAGTCTCAAAGATTCATTTTTATTTGAGTTTCATTTATGTGTAAATTTCTTAGCTTTTTCTACTGTATGTTCAATTTGTTGCCTTTATCTTTTAATACTTTAATCCTCAAAGATCTTGTAGACCCTAACTTTCAGAATTATATGGCCATTCCCCTCTTTTCTTTCCTGGTTATATTTCAAAGTTCTGTTTACTTTTTTTTTTTTTTAATTCTCTCAGAGGGGTATTTTTCTTCTGTTTTGTTATTAATATAGCAATATATAATTAATATAATAGTAATATATATAAATTTATTTTAGACCTGCAGTTTAAAATCTATAGATTCTTGTGTCTTTCCACATCTTCTTGATAACTCAATTCAAGTTGAGTTTATCAGGACAAAATAGACAAGTGCTGAAAGCTCAGTGCAAGAATCCAATCAAACAGAAATGAAGCATTATCAGTGTTATCACCAGGCCTGAGAAGCGGTTTAGAGTACGGCAATGGACTTGTTTGAAAACCTTGAATTAGCTGAGGTAGGCATAAGACCGATGGAAAAATTTCTTATTGAATTTCAAATCAGTTTATGTAATTATTACAGTTACAGAGGAAAAATACATGTCAACATCATACACACATCAGTCTCAATACTTGGCTAAATCAGTAAACAAATACATTATATAAGACATGATGTTAGCTGCTAGGTATATAAAGAAGAAAGCAGAGAGGAAAAAAAACAAGAAAAAATGAAAAAAAAACCCCAGGAAACATAATTCCTCCTTTCAAGTTACAAATTTACATTTGGGAAGACAAGCCACAAAAGCCGGGCAGTTAAGTAACATTAACATTAACTTGTAGATAATAAGTCATTCTAGTCACCAAGACCTGACAGGAGCCCATCCCTTCACTTCAGGTCTCAATTTAGACCCAAAGGTTTGCTCTTCTGCCATCTCCACTTTGCTGCCAGAGTGGCCTCTGTAAAACACATATCTGATAATAATATTCTTAATAGCTTCACATAATTTTTTTTTAAAATGAGAGAGTCCAAAATCCTTATTACCTTTATACATGACTTTTTTCTTTTTCCACAGAAAACGTCTTAAATGAATTTTTTTTCTTTTTAAATCTTTATTGGAGTATAATTGCTTTACAATGGTATGTTAGTTTCTGCTTTATAACGAAGTGAAACAGCTATACATATATATATATATATATATATATATATATATATATATATGTTCCCATATCTCTCCCCTCTGGCATCTCCCTCCCTCCCACTCTCCCTATCCCACGCCTCTACGTGGTCACAAAGCACCGAGCTGATCTCCCTGTGCTATGTGGCTGCTTCCCACTAGCTATTGGTTTTACATTTGGTAGTGTATATATATCCATGCCACTCTCTCACTTTCTCCCAGCTTACCCTTCCCCCTCCCCGTGTCCTCAAGTCCATTCTCTAGTAGGTCTGCTTCTTTATTCCCGTCCTGCCCTTAGATTCTTCATGACCATTTTTTTTTTTTTTAGATTCCATATATATGTGTTAGCATACAGTATTTGTTTTTCTCTTTCTGACTTACTTCACTCTGTATGACAGACTCTAGGTCCATCCACCTCACTACAAATAACTCAATTTCGTTTTTTTTATGGCTGAGTAATATTCCATTGTATATATGTGCCACATCTTCTTTATCCATTCATCTGTCGATGGACACTTAAGTCGCTTCCATGTCCTGGCTATCGTAAATAGAGCTGCAGTGAACATTTTGGTACATGACTCTTTTTGAATTATGGTTTTCTTAAGGTATATGCCCAGTAGTGGGATTGCTGGGTCATATGGTAGTTCTACTTTTAGTTTTTTAAGGAACTTCCATACTGTTCTCCATAGTGGCTGTATCAGTTTACATTCCCACCAACAGTGCAAGAGCGTTCCCTTTTCTCCACATCCTCTCCAGCATTTATTGTTTGTAGATTTTTTTACACATGACTTCTTATAATTTAAATTCCCAACAGTCTCTTCAGGTTTTATTTCTTGCCATTTCTACTTCTGTTTAGAGATCACCACATGTTTCCTGAATGGAATTATAGGCAGCATCTCATTTCTGAAAATTTGTCTGAAATTCAGCATCTGAAAGTATGAGAGGTATCTGCTACAGAAGAACCACCATACAGCCTTCCCTGGGAAGTGCCTCCTTTCCAGGCCTCTGCCTCTCTGCCACAGGGCTGGGAAAGACGGCTGGAAAGCCCCTGCTCTTTGAACTTCTGAACTAGCCTGTGACAGACACCTGGAGCAGGTGTTGTCAAGGCTGCTGGGGGTTGGGGAGTGGGGAGTCTCTATCCTCACTATCCTCCCCAGCCTCAGCAGCAGAGACCACCATGGGGGCGAGGCCTTGGCTGTTCTCCTCTACAAACTCAGGTGACCTTGGTAAAGCTTGCCACATGCCTAACTGTCTAACAGAGGCAGGGGATGGGAGGGTGATTGGGCCAGGCCCTGGGAACTGATGCTCACTGGTGATGCTGACCCTGACTGGCAAGTGAGCCCCTCTGCTTGCAAAAGAAAGGGAAAGGGACAGGAGACAGTTGTAGATCCTCTGAGTTGGGCTGATGCAGGTCTGCTAAGCTCAGCATAAGCACTTTTAAGAACCTTCAGGACCCCCTTCCATGGCTTAGCCTTTTCTCTTACTGGCAGTGCTCCCATACCAGAAATTAAAATTACTGTTCCACAGAACATCTCCAAAAAATTAGGCATAATATGGCACATAGTTCAATGAAATGGAAAATATGAATTTTGTGAAATCGAGTATCTGAAAGTAGAAAATACCCTGTACTTATAGTTTCTAGAAAATATTAAGCTTTCTCCTGTTTCTGTACACATGCTATTTCCTCTGTCTGGGATGCTGTCTTCCTCTGCTTATTCCATCTAACTCCTACCAGTTCCTCACTGCCCAGCTTTGGGAAGCCTTCTATAATAAGGAGTTATTACTTTAAAACACAGTTAGATGAATGGCTCTTTAAAATACTGAGCTCCTCTACTGCAGTGATATATTTTTCAACAATCTAGGGATTAAGTAAAATAAGGTGGCCTATAGACATTAGTAGAATAGATATTAAAAAAGTACAACACTCTAACCCCTCTTGTAATTCTTCTGCAGTTTAACTGAAAATGTCACTCTCAGTTTGCATAAGAATGTAAGACCACTTTGGTACACACATTTGCAAGATGAAAAGCAGTAATATTAAATTTAGCCTGTTTAGATTTCTGAAGTTTATTTTTATAATTTATAGCAAGCCATCACACACATACATTATACACTTATATAATATGAAAGGTGAAAATAAAGTTAACAAAGAGTTATAACTGTGTAAACATTAGTACGTGTTAACTGCCAAGAATTTATACGTTCATTTACTTGTGGTTTTTCTATAATACAATGCACAATTGTATAGCATATATGAGTAAGGATAATATACTTTCTTGCTGAATTTGATTACACGGGCCAAGATTTGAGGGATTTATTGTTTTGAGGGATAAATTACTATCTTAAATTTCAAACGCTTATTATTTTATACTAAAATTCTGTGAAGATATTTGACATAGTCACAAATCAATTTCACAATGATAAAAATTAAAAATCAGGAAGAACTAAATATTTAGGTCCCACAAAGTTAAACATTCATATAAATACTAATCAATTTAAATAAAATAAGGATTTCCTTTGCTTTCAAAATGAGTGAACTAGAAAATGCGAATAAGTTCTCTCAATGAAATAATTTTTATTCCTGATTTGATGAGACTAATCAGCATGCATTTATCATATAAAAATCAAAATCAAACAAAAGAAAACGGAATAAGAAGCTTAAAAAATTAAATTCTGACCCTCATCTGGGTTACTGGCAATGACTTTATGATTCACTGATAATTATAAAAATGAGCAGTACATTTTTAACCTCTGTGAAGGGTGGAAACTTTATTATCTACCGGCAAGTTGGTTGTAATGTACAACATCATTTCAAAAAATTTTGTTCTATGATGAAATTACCATAGAATTCACATAATGATCAATGTTAATTGCCAAGGAGTAACAGGTTTCCAAAAAAACTGGTAACTATGCAATTTAGATGCACATGGAGAAAAATGCCAGTTACTCTAGATGTATCAAGTGAAAAGCAGGGGAATAAAGGACTGATTTGTATTATCAGTTACTTAATAATATGGCCTGCTCAAGATACGCTGAGCTTTGAGTATCAATCACTAAAAATTAAGTACCCCTACATAGTTTAAAATAAATTTTCAAAGTTTACCTTCCAAAAATGATAGAATCATCTATTTCACTGTCAAGAACACTGTCACAGGACTGGATAACGTATTCCTTTTTAAAATATAGGACAAAATAGGGATGATATTCTAGAGTGGATTGACTTGAAATGTGAACAAAATTCCAGGTTGATTTTATTTACTCATTGTAATGATCAGAGCTCTAGAATGAGAATAAAAGTCCTTGAGTTTCAGAGATATATGTTTTCCCCTTTACCTCTTTGTGTTACTTCAGACCTAAATGGATAAGTTCAAAAGAGCTTTTCTCAAAAGTCTTTTGAGTTCAAGAGGGAGTAAAAATGATATTTGAAATAAAAGTATAAGTGACAGCAAATACTGTTCTTATTATGGGACTGCTGTACTTAACTGGAAAGCAAGGGGAAGGCTCTCCTGATTTATATCTTTGAAACTGTGTTCTAAGAAGTGAGCTACAGTGAGACTTCAGAGACCCAGACTCCTGTTACATAAGTACTATCTTAACCACATGTAAAGCATCTGTTCTTGTATGTCAGTCATCCAATCACCCAGCCCTGTTAGCCCCCTCCAAAATATCTCTTGAGTCTCCACTGCCACTGTCAAGGCTGCATTATTTTCCTTTTTTTTCTTTTGCGGTACGCGGGCCTCTCACTGTTGTGGCCTTCCCGTTGCGGAGCACAGGCTCCGGACGCGCAGGCTCAGCGGCCATGGCTCACAGGCCCAGCCGCTCCGCGGCACGTGGGATCCTCCCGGACCGGGGCACGAACCCCTGTCCCCTGCATCGGCAGGCGGACTCTCAACTACTGCGCCACCAGGGAAGCCCGAGGCTGCATTATTTTCTTACCTAGGCTACTGATTTCTTTTATCTGATCTCCCTTCACTGCCCTTTGTCCTGCTCTAATCAATTCTCCTAAGCAGCCAGAGTGACCTTTTAGAAACACAAATCTGATTAAATCATTCTTATCTTATCATTCTTTAAAGGCTTCTCAGTATTCTGATGCTGTCTAAAATTCTCATGGTTTATGAGGGTCCCAGTGTGGTCTGTCACTGGCCTGCCATCCAGTCTATCTTTGTGCTGTTCTCTTGCTCATGCTTAGGGCTTGTACACATGATGTCCCCTCTTCCTGGAATGCTCTTCCCTCACTCTTTGCAAACCTAAAATAAAAAGCCTTCTTTTTTGTCTTTAAGGCTTCCCGAAAAGCACTTCTTGACTGTGGAAAATAAGGTTTGAGTAGGGGATCTTGCCACTGTGGGGGCTTGGCAGGTCCTCGGCCAAAAGCCCAGGCATCAAGATAAAAAGGTCATGAGGAACTCAATGAATATGTCCCATAAGTGGTCAACTTCCACCATCCTCCTATCCAGATGTCAAATTCGGTACTGGGTATTTAAGTGCTAGCAAAAGACATGTACAATTATTTGGAGATAAAGGTACATGATAAGGTTATGTGGGCTTTTTGTTTCAAATCTCATTTTCCCTTTCAACTAATTTAATTACGTTTATCTTTACCTTAAGTCTGTGGATATTATTCAACAGATATAACATATTTTCTTCCATAGTTTTATTAATATTAACCTCAGGCCTATTAGCCTGTACCATCAGGCCAAAAAAAATTAAAATATGTTATTTTTAAAGGAAATCAATACGTTTTAGAAAACAAAATTCAACAAAAGTAAAAGTCTCATTCACAGTATAACACTATATTCATTGTCAAGTTGCTAAGAATTATTAGAAACAAACACATTATCAGTCAGCAGGATGCCAAATACTGAAAAAAAAGGGGGGGTAATAGGGTTTCTGCACATTTCTAAGGTCAGATAAGAGTTTTATGATTGAATCTAACAGTCTCATAGTGCTAATACCAATACATGTGCTCAATCACACAAGGTTGGCAAAAGGAGAAGAAAAGTGTATGAATGCAAAATTATTTTTTATTGTAAATGAACTTTGAAGAGACTAATTATAATTAGTTAGGCATATACAGTTTCTCAAAACTAGTGTCACCACCATAGGGAGGTCTATAGATGAAGGAACGGTTTGTCAACTTGGATATTTGGAAACTTCATTTAGAGAGGGAAATATGAAAATATTACTCTATAGAAAAAGAGCCACATTGATTATTTTTGTACTCTTGGTTTAATAATGTTCAAGAAGAAAAAAAAAGGAAAGAAAGAAGCTGGCAGTTACGTAGTTAAAAAATACTGAAGTGGGCTGCCCTGGTGGTGCAGTGGTTAAGAATCCACCTGCCAATGCAGGGGACACGGGTTTGAGCCCTGGTCCGGGAAGAACCCACATGCCGTGGAGCAACTAAGCCCGTGCGCCATGACTACTGAGCCTGTGCTCTAGAGTCCGCAAGCCACAACTACTGAAGCCCATGCGCCTAGAGCCCGTGTTCTGCAACGAGAAGCCACCGCAATGAGAAGTCCGCGCATTGCAACGAAGAGTAGCCCGCGCTCGCTGCAAGTAGAGAATGCCCGTGCACAGCAACGAAGACCCAACGTAGCCAAAAATAAATAAATAAATAAATAAGTAATACTGAAGCGTATGGCAGTGGTTCTTAATGAAAGATGTACTGGAATCACCTACTCTCCACTGTCCTCGTGAGGCAGATCTGTGGGAGTGAAGGACGGGTAGCTTTAAGTACCTCCTCAGATGGTTCAGGTAAGACTCAAATGAAAAATATTAATAGCAAAAAGAGCAGTGAATTAGAGGCACAGTCCCTTTCTCCTTCAATTACCCCAACTCATTTCCATGATCTACTCTAGCTGGTTGCTCATAGTTAATCAATTACTTATTTTTAATTCTTGTTGATTTTCCTCTCTTAGATATATCTAGAATATGTCTACCTATTTCTCTTGAGTATCACCTTCATAGTCCAGGCAATTATCAATCTCTCTCATAGACAATTCTTATAATTAGTCTGCCTATATCAACATGTGCTCACTGTGCCCCAGAGAGAAAGTTTAGAATAGAAAATCTGGTCAAGTCATGACTTAAAACTGCTTAAAATTAAAACACTACTTAATACTGCTTAAAACTCCTCTTCTTCAAAAGATGGGAAAGATTTCTACCCATCATCACAATCTCATCTCCTATTATAGGTTTTATGGATGATAACAATGTCTATAATATTTATTGAGTGCTTATTATGTGCTGAGCGCTGTTTTAGGTGCTTTCCATATATTAATTCATCCTTACTATAATCCTATGAATAGGTGCTCCAAAATATTTTTTAAATGCATGTATGCATGAATGAATGAATTAGTGGCAATGTGATGAAAGCCCTAGGACAAGAGTACCTTGCAATTCTACAGCTGTATACTTTAAGATATATGTTTACTTTGAAGGGTTTGAATGTAATGAGATCATACTTACAAATAATAAAAAGTCAAAGATTCGAGGGAAGTGTTACATAGGAAACATTTGAATCCTCAAAGCTTGGATAGCTCTCATAAGAAAATATGTTTATTAGTAATTTGAGAGCATGGAGCTTAAGGCCATATTAGGAGTATGCATGTGCATTCTTATACGGATATATGATTCAGATGATACCCTCACTAGAGTTATTTCTCCTAGCCTTAGTTGGCACCCTGTGACTGTACACAGTTTTAGCTGCAGGAAAGTGGATCTGAAAGGTGTTCTTTAATACATTTGGTTCACAAAATCTAACCAGGACTTGGAACAAAATATCATCAATTAAAAAATTAAAAATTCTACAAAGGGTAAGTTCTTATTAGAAATTATTTAGGGTAGTCAATGTCTTGGGTCCAAAGTCATTAGTGAGCCCCAACCTACAATATTTTTGGTTCTAACCTACCTGGTGATGTTATACAATCAATATTTATTGAATTAAAATAAAGAACAACCATTGTTCCTAAACCATCCACTTTCTTAAATCTTCTACTCTACTCTAGTCAGAATGCATTACATACTAGTCATTGTAGAATATAGATTTCTACAAGTGGAGGTGCTGAATAGAGGAGCCTATATATTTAAGTTTTATTAGGTGAAAGTATATTAATTTCCAAAATGGAGAAAAGTTTACACTCCCACCAATAGTATACAATGTTCTTAAGATACGGGGAGGGGGAAGGGTAAGCTGGGACAAAGTGAGAGAGTGGCATGGATATATATACACTACCAAATGTAAAACCGATAGCTAGTGGGAAGCAGCCACACAGCACAGGGAGATCAGCTTGGTGTTTTGTGACCACCTAGAGGCGTGGGATAGGGAGGCTAGGAGGGAGGGAGACACAAGAGGGAAGAGATATGGGGTATATGTGTACGTATAGCTGATTCACTTTGTTATAAAGCAGAAACTAACACACCATTGTAAAGCAATTATACTCCAATAAAGATGTTAAACAAAAAAAAAAGATCGGGCTTCCCTGGTGGCACAGCGGTTAAGAATCCGCCTGCCAATGCAGGGCACACGGGTTCAAGCCCTGGTCTGGGAAGATCCCACATGCTGCAGAGCAACTAAGCCCGGGTGCTACAACTACTGTGCCTGTGCTCTAGGGCCTGCAAGCCACAGCTACTGAGCCCATGCACCACAACTACTGAAGCCTGCGCGCCTAGAGCCCGTGCTCCACAAGAGAAGCCACTGCAACGAGAAACCCATCGACACAACTAGAGAAAGCCTGCGTACTGCAACGAAGACCCAATGCAGCCAAAAATTAAAATAAATAAAATTAAAAAAAAAAGATAGATACTAAACCATCTCTCCTTTGTTATAAGGCAGAAACTAACACACCATTGTAAGGCAATTATACTCCAATAAAGATGTTAAAAAAAAAAAGATAGATACTAAACCATCTCTCCCTTTAAATCTGTTTTCTTTGTTCAATTTTCCTATAGGATCATTCCAAGAGGAAAACATACCACCTATACTTACAGCATGAACATCACTCATCCTAAGGTCAGGCAAACATGACTGTTTCATGTTTATCTCCTTTTTAATCTTTATTTTTCTTCCAGTCTTACTGAGATATAACTGACATAAAGCATTGTATAGTTTAAGGTTTACAGTATAATGATTTGACTTATATACATCAGGAAATGAGTATCACAGTAAGTTTAGTGAACATCCATTATCTCATATAGATACAAAATTAAAGAAATAAACCTTTTTCTTGTGATGAGAACTCAGGATTTACTCTCTTAACAACTTTCATATATGTTGTATATTTTATGTTTCATGTTTATTGTAAAGAAATGAGAAATGTGTATAGACAGTTTTAACAACAACAAAATCAGTAAGGGGACTGCAGATATATTTTATAAAATCACTCAGACTATAAATACATGTTATCAAATTCTCACAAAGCCTAATATGTTACTCTGAAAGAAAGCACACAAGACGTAAGTGTTTTGCATACTCAGTGACTCCCAGAGGACATCTAAAATTTGGTTCTGTTTTCAAAAATTGCTGCCCATTTTTGTGATAAGAAAAAAATTAGGTTGTACCGCTTCTCTCACTCCACTACAACTTTATATTATATTGGTAGGTGATAGTATCTTATTGTCACTTACCTATATTGGTAGGTAGATGATAATAACTTAGATGGATCAGGAGGATTAATAGATTGATGATCATAAATTGCTGTGCAATGAACTATACTATGGCAATAAATATTTTTATTTAAATTTTAAAAGTTGATGTCAGGAAAACTATTTCATTATGTAAATCATTAAAAAGTTAGTTATTCCTTTCCTATATCAGAACTTCATAAAAATTTCTTTTCATATTCTCTGGCTGACTTTCTGCTTTTAGTTGACCTGACAGTGTATCAATCAATCTTATTCTGAATCTAAATTGCTGCATCTAAATCAGACATCAGATCTAGAGGGTATTCTAAGTTGCTCAAACAATAGTAATTTTTTTTTTTTTTTTTTTTTTTTTTTCCGGTACGCGGGCCTCTCACTGCTGTGGCCTCTCCCATTGCCGAGCAACAGGCTCCGGATGCACAGACTCAGCAGCCATGGCTCACGGGCCCAGCCGCTCTGCTGGGATGTGGGATCTTCCCGGACCGGGGCACGAACCCGTGTCCCCTGCATCGGCAGGCGGACTCTCAACCACTGCGCCAGCAGGGAAGCCCAAACAATAGTAATTTTTAAATAATTTGTTAGAGGTAACTGTGTTAAAAAAATTTAACTTAAAATATCTGTCAAGAAAAACAAAATTAGAGCATGCAGAATTCTAGCAATGGTCTGTCATCTTTCTAGCAGTTGAGGTGATATGTCCAAAGAAAGTAAAGATCACTACATCCAGAAATAGTCTATGGTAAGGGTAACTTCTTTTAAGACACCTTTCAATCTCCTTTAGAACATAAAGACTGTTAACAAAAAAAAAACAGTAAAGCGATAAACATATAAACTATTCATTTCCAAAGGCAAGTGGATATCACAATTAGCAACCAGAAAGACATAATAATATATGTCTTCCTCATTGTTGTAATGAGAAGGCACCATAAATTCTGTTCAATGAGAAGCTCCTAGTGATTCCAAGTGGAATTAAGTATATTAATGTAATGTTTTAATTTCACCTAGGAGTATCTGACTTAATAAATCATTTACCCATTAATTTGAGACTTATGTCTGGTTAGTTGTAGCTGAAGGAATGTCATTTTTTGTTTTTAAAGCTATTCTATCCATATATTTTAAAGGGGTCGCTAGCCTTTCCAGCCACTAAAATGAAGTAAAAAACTTTGAAACTCTCCTGACAAATTTATTAATTGATCTGTTCAATCATTCAATCTTTAATTAATTCACTTGCTCATTCTTCAGTCCATCTGTCAGCCCATGTATGCATCCATCCATTTCTCCATCTATCAATCACATAGGGTGTAAACTGTTAAACTAATGAGCTCTTAAACCTGCAGCTGACCATTAAAACACTCTCTTCTATAAGCTCTTTCCACTTTCTATTGCTCTGCAAGAAACCTAGTAGTGAGAGGAAACATTATTTTCTGCTTAAGTGAATGAGGCGATACCTGTGGAACACAGTGAAGATTAATTGCTAGAATATCCAGATGATAAACAACTGTATCAGACATGTACATCATGGAAAAGTTTAATTACTGATGAAAGTTCTTTACTTCATCTAGAATGTAGATGTCACCGAGTCATATACGATATAAAATAGTTTCACAGTATTCCTGCTTAGATTCTGTATCAATATATATACTTTCAACTTCCAGAGAACATCACCAAAATTGTGTCTAATAACTCACTTTTCCTTACGCATGCATTTGCACATGCTGTTCTTTGTATATTCTCTTTCTCTTCCTGGTGGTCCCTCCCTAACACCTTTCCCATTTTCTTTCTTCCCACCATTAAGTCTGGATACCTAGCAAGCTCCTACTCACCTTTCCTATTTTAGGAAAGTTATAAGCAAAACAAAAAAGTTACCAGAGTTAGGTTAAGGAAGGGGACCATTATAAAATCTCACCTGTATCTTGTGCAAGAAGTGTTCTGATCTAAAGGAGCTATTGGATTAAAAGTGATGGGTGGAGAAACCTGGGCTGATAGCAGAAATCCCAAAGCAAGAATAATGAGTGCTACGGTGGTACCTAAAAAAAAAAAAAAAGGAAAGAAAAAAAAAGTTTTACATCAGAGAAGAATTGACAACATTCTTCCAAAGCGGACTGGGTTTGGCAAGATATATCTCTAAAAAAATACCTTGATCTATCTTCATTGGATTAAAAAAAAATGATCCTTATACATATATATTGTCATAAAAACTCACTAGAATATTCACTGTGTGAAATGACAAGAGTAAAATTCAAATCAAATACATTTGCTAGCCAAGCAGTAGGTTAGTTAATAACTTTCTAAACAAACACCATCTTGGACTGCTGTATCAAAATCAATTTATGTAACCAACATTATTGAGTGCCTAATATGTTAGAAGTATGAAAGGTAACAGATTTACACCAAGTGTTCCTTTCATTACCAAGAAAATTGTTCTAATGTCATTCAATCGGCTAAGACCCAAATAAGTAAACTAAAAAGTAACAAACTAAATATATCAAAAGTAGTTGAAAGAGTACTTCTCATTAAAATGGAGTGGCATTTTGTAAAGACTTAAAACGTCAGAAATGACATAACACATATCAGTTGTCTTCCCTGTTGGCACTTGGAAGTGGAATATCTGTCTTTGATTTTAAGGTACAGAATGTGATTATATGTACCACTTAAAAAGCTCAGTTTTGAGTCCCTGATAGAAATACTGATAGTAAATAAGAAAGTTTTCAAATTTCTAACTATTGTTCCAGCCATTGTGAGGATTAAAAAAAAGGGTCATGGGAAGAAAGGAGAAAGAAAATATGGTTGCATTTGTTTGTACAATTTATTTGAGTGAGGCAACATGTTTAAAATATGGAATTCAAGGAGGTCATTTATGTAGCAGTAAAGTTTCTATTAGATAAATGGGAAAGTAATTTAAGAATGACCAAAAATATTTTTTAAATGGACATAAGAACAACTTTGGGACGCACTGTGAAAGTGCAATTGGATTACATAATAGGTTTGTGTTTAAGGTAGAGGGGACGTGTCAAGTTAAGCACTGTGGTTAAGTCCTAGCTCTGCTGTTTCTTGACTCAGTGATCTTGGACAAAACACACGACCTTTCCAAAATTCAATTCTGTCTGCTGAAACTGGGGCTTAGTGAGAATACTCACCTTGCAGAATTACAGTGAATTTTAAATATCACAATACATTTGAAAGATTTTTATAATGCTAAAAAATGTTAATTATTGTACTATAATTATCATTAGAAACAGCAGCAGCAGCATATTTTTAAAACTCTAGAAAAAAGTTGAAAAAGGGGGAGGAGGCTTGAAGAAAAGATCAGAAGCCATTTTACCACACCAGGCTTGAAGAGGCATGAATCTAAAATCACAGTTCATTTTCCCCCGGTTGGCTTAAAATTCAAACCAGAAGTAGGAATAGTTTGAGGTATTACTTTCTCAAAAAACTACCAAGCCCTGAATTGGGAAATAAAACAGAATTCTGTCTCTTAGAAAGAGAAAACATATATTAGGCCTGTAAATAAAAATTATCCCTCTCTCCTCAAACAAAGCAAAATAAACCATGAGTTTTACTGTTACTTTGTCTATGAAAGAAGCTGGGTCCCTAAGTATTTTCCCAAATTACCTCCACAGAATATTGTCATGGGACAGGTAAGATTTGTTTCAACCTGGAAAAGTTGATACTTTTGGATGTGAAGGAAAGATGATACTCTTCTTTCATAACACTACTTAAATAACTTGTCTGTGATAAACTGTAAACTCTTAGATGGTGTACCTAACACATACTAATATATGTTCAATTCTAGTGCCTGGCATAGAGCAGATCCCATAGTACCACAGATTTTTGCAATACTGGCTATTTTTGAAGAAAACAACAAAACATGTTAAGACTATTCAATTGAGGTCATGGGGTTAGTATGGGACAAATATACTAGATGAGAGTTCTGCAGTATGGATATTATATCTCTTGGATCCATCTCTAAAAAAGTCCAACCAACTTGCAAACTTTGGGGAAAAAAACCATTTTGGATATAAAAAATCCCTAAATAGTTGAAGGTTTATCCTTCTTAAACACAAATTTATTTTTATTTTGACCCATTGGGGATGGAAATCTTTTAAAAGTCAGTATCATTCCTTTACTTTATTACATATAGTAGTGTTTCTCAATCCTGGCTTCCTATTGGAAAGCAAATCTTTAGAATGTACCTCAACCTCTGAATCAGAGTCTCCAGAAAATGGGGATCCGATAACATGACTCCACAGGTGATTGTGATACCCAGACAGGGTAAAAATCCTTACGAGATGATAAACTCCTTAAGGGAAGGGAATGGTGTCTTATATGACTTTATTTATGGAATAAATTTTTAAAACGATCACCTCGCTCTTCATATACTCATATATCTTTAAGGCTTAAGACTACTTGAATTATCTATTTCCTTTAATTTAACAAATTACAGATGTTTTATCAGTCACTTGTTAGTATTTAAAGTTGTTATAGTTGTTGTCAATGATCCATTATTGCAACCTAGATTTGAGTCCAATACAGGAAGGCCTTGTATGAAAGGATCTTCTCCACTGTACTGGGTAGGTTGGGGACATTCTTTATATTTTAAGAGAGGAGTCCCTCTTAACCAAGTATACTGTCACATTTTGGAGTTCTGATATCATTTTCCTAGTAAAAATGTTCTCCATAGGAGGTGAAGTGTGTTGGATAAATAGCATTCTCAAAAACACCTGATGAAATAAGTTACCTTAATTACCTGGTACAGGGTTTGGATTATTAGTAAATACTCAGAAAAAAATAATTTCCCTCCCTAAGACTCTAACAGAGCACACTTTTCGTGCGTATCACGTGCACATATTCCAGACCTCATCTTCAGAGATTCTAATTTAGTTGATCTGGGGTTGGGTCCCAAGAATTCACAATTTAAAATAAGTATCCCTGGCAACTCTGATGAAGACAGCCTGTGAGTAATGTTTTAGGAAATATTCCACTACCAAAATATCTGGCAGAAAATAACACAGTGTTTCTGGCTTTCTGATTTATAAGCAATAAAGCTACATAGATATAAGCCTTCCTCTATTAAAAGGATCAAGAGGTTGTCATTAAATTCGCAATATTTACCAGAAAGACCAGTTCTCTTAGGGAGCTTTGAAAATATTAAAAGTCAGAACACCACAAAATGTCCTACATTTAAAACTATTCATGGACTATATATTTTACATTTCTTTGTATAAAGAGTTTCTTTGTCCCGGTTTAACTAAGTACAGTTTATTTTTAGTAATTTTTAAAGAACAAGTTCCTATTGAAAAAGTTATTTTGATTTTTTTTTTTACTATTTTTCACCCAATATAATAAAATAAGCCATAATAAAATCACAAAATAGGGAATAAAACTTTTGAAGTTAAAAAATTCTAGGCTAATCTAAGAAATTTTAAATAGAACAGTATTCTAATACTTAGCAATGGTAGAATATCAAATATATTATGATTTATTTTATTAGGTGAAAAATAGTGAAAAACATATCAAGTTAATTTCTTTAAAATTAAAAAAATAAATTCTTAAAAAAAATTTTTTTGGTGCTAATTCTTTAAAAAGTACTACAAATAAACTGTATTTAGCTAGACCCAGACAAAGAAATTCTTTATACAAAGAAATACAAAATATATAGTCCATGAATAATTTAAAGGTAGGACATTTTGTGGCTTTTAATATTTTCAAAGCTTGCTAACAGAACTGGTCTTTCTTGTAAATATTACAAATTTAATGACAACCTCTTAATTCTTCAGGAAAGAAAAGTGCCTCCAGGTTGCTCATAAAGGCAGTCCCTGGAATCTCTTGGTCTTTCCCCCAAGTCTTAATACTTTCTTTTAATAGTCAGGGATGGGCTCTGGAAATCCTTGGGGCAGAGGACCTACGTGGAAGGATGAAACATGACATCAGCAAGAGGAGTTCAGGAAAGTTCCTGGATTCTGATGCAAGTTGATTTTACATTATGGTTAAAACAACAAAGAACCACTCTTTGGCAGTAACACTACTGTGATAGCAAAATGCTTTGGGCATTTTACTGTCTGTGTCAGGCACTGTTTGAAATGTTATACATGTATAAATGTGTTTAGTCTTCATTACAACCCTATGAAGTGGGGACTATAATTAACCCCGATTTACAAATGAGAAAATAGAACCTTGCTCAATATCACACAATTCAAACCCAAACAGTCTGGCTTTATATCTATAATGCCTCAAAATCCTGGAATACAACAAACGAAGGGACAGAGGCTGCTAGTAAAAAGCATTTTCCCCCATCTCAAAAATCAGCATGTTTCTCCAAATCTCAAAACCCAAATCCCAAATTCAAGACCTGAAATTCTATTTAAAAAATAGGCCTCTTGAGGTAGCAGTATACTAATGCCCTGTCAAAGAAAGTGTGTCCATTTAAAAAACTTTAAAGCAGCTATTACCTCTTCTTAGAGTTGACCTGAACCTCAGGCATCAGCAAATCCAATTTTCAACCCACTGTAGGAATTTGTTTCTAGCACATCACTGCCTGATGGCCATCTACCCTGTTGTTGAGTTTACCATCCTAATGAGGCAGCCCAATTCATTGTTGGATAGCCTGATTATTAGGAATATTTTTCTTATATTAAGTAAAAAATCTGTCCTCATAACAGCTACCATCTGTGAGAATATCTATTAGGTATCTGTTTAGTCTTTTTTCTGGGCCTAAACACTTCTGGTTCCTTGAACAGGTTTAGAAATATGTGGTTTTTAACCCTCACTTGTCCCTCACCTTTCCTCACTTACCCTCCCGCTTCCCTATATATATTGGCTGTTGCGATTACCTTTGCGTTTTAATCAGACAGTCTTCCCCCTGCCTTCTCCTCAGTGCTGATACTGCAGTTCAACTTACATTATTGAACTCAAGGCTTCCACTCAAGGAAAGAACAGAGGGCGGAAGCATTCCACTCTTCCTTCTGGAGTTAAGGGTCAGAGGGAGTATGTGCTCTTAATAACAGTATGAAACTCCAAATGTATTTTCTCATCAAAATCTGGGACAACTGCCTTCAGCAGTTCTATTAGATCAGTGTTTTTTTTTTTTTTTTTGCGGTACGCGGGCCTCTCACTGTCGTGGCCTCTACCGTTGCGGAGCACAGGCTCCGGACGCGCAGGCTCAGCGGCCATGGCTCACGGGCCTAGCTGCTCCGCGGCATGTGGGATCTTCCCGGACCGGGGCACGAACCCGTGTCCCCTGCATCGGCAGGCGTACTCTCAACCACTGCGCCACCAGGGAAGCCCTAGATCAGTGTTTTAGGTATAATTTAGTTAAAATAGAATTTAGTTAATGCAGGCCTGGAAACTTTACATTTTAATAGAAAAATGTATTCTTAATCTAAATAAACTTATAAAGGAGCTATTAGAGGACAGCTAATTGATAAGTAGGAATCTGCTTGTATATTTGAAAAAGATTAGAAAATTATATGATGCAAACATGTGAAGACAATGACAGAGATGGGTCTCATTTTGGCAAGTGAAACAGCCCTTGCATTACAGAGAAATAATAAATGGAATGGGTGGGACTTAAAGACAAACGATACTTGAATGTGAGAAGGGTTTTTCTTATTTAGTTATCATAGGAAACATACTTAACCAACCAGAATTTACACTAGGATTTAGGCCTTGTTCAAACACAAAAAGAGTCTGTCCCTGCTTTGTGAAGAAATTATATGGTTCTAATGTTCCACTGTTGAAAGAACTTTGAAAAAAAAATGCTCCAAATTTACTTCCACATTATCCCAAATTTAAAAAAACTATGTTAAAAACTGAGTTTATGAATACCAAGTTTTCTTTTCCATTTTGTACCTTTGAGCAAAACTCAAAATAATAACAGCAAAATGCTACCCTCAGTAGGTTCAAATTGTTATTACAATTCTAATTTCTAGTTATATACCATAATAAGTTCTTATTAAAAAAATTTTCAGGGCTTCCCTGGTGGCGCAGTGGTTGGGAGTCCGCCTGCCGATGCGGGCGACATGGGTTCGTGCCCCGGTCCGGGAGGGTCCCACATGCCGCGGAGCGGCTGGGCCTGTGAGCCGTGGCTGCTGAGCCTGCGTGTCCGGAGCCTGTGCTCCTCAACGGGAGTGGCCGCAACGGTGAGAGGCCCGCGTACCGCAAAAAAAAAAAAAAATTTTCAGAGGAACTCTATTATTTAGTTATGAAAACTATATCAGAAGTGGTACTGTATTTTAAAAGGTTAACTTGTCATCATTAGAGAAAAGTTTATAACTGAATTCTTCGGCACCTACCTGCTAAACTACCAAACGTAAGCTTTCTGCGACCCACTTTCTCAACAAGCCAGACACCCACAAGTGTGAAAATGAAATTTGTGAAGGCTGTAACTGAAGCCAGCCATATTGCAAGTCTGTCATCTTCAACACCAGACATCTGCAGAATGGTTGCACTGTAGTACCTGGGAGGCAAGAATAAAACAATTGTTGTTAGTTATTCAAAGAAACACAGTTATTCATATAGAAAAATATCTACCCGACTAAAACAGACCAGGAATAACTATTAATAACACCAAGTGAAGATGGGAATCAATGCAAACTATTTAAAGGATCACAATATAGAGACTGTGTTCAGATGAATTCATTTTTAACTTTGTATCAGTAAGAAGAAATACTCAAGCAAGTGAATAGAGGGCTGAAGCCTTTAAAAGTTGAATGTACCCCACACCTAGGGACAGTTGACAGCTGGTAGTTTCACTAAAACTACCAAGGATAAAGCTCCAAATCCATGGAATGAATCAGAAGTTACCATACGCTGTAAATTTATGTACTTAAAAGAATAAAGAGAACTGCTACATATACTAAAGAAAATGTGATATAATGGCAAAAATCTGGTACAAGTAAAGAACTTCTTCAAAGACACAAGGAGTAAGAATATATCAGTTTATCTGGCATCTGGTAAGGAGATAAGAAACTTACATGATGTACACAAAGAATGCCTTTGTGGTTCCTAGAAAGGTATACTCTTTGGTAAGCCTCCAGCACAATGTGCCTAGTTAGGTTCCATAGACTCATTTTGTTCCAAATGAATACACTGGAAACTGGCTCTAAAAAATCATAATGCCAACTTGTTGACACACAATGGGAGATATGTCTGGTACGTTTAAAGTGACAGGTTTCTCATAGGACATTTCTTTTCCGGGGGAAACATCAGTAGCTGTATCAGAAGATTACTTTAAAGCGGCCCTTAAAACAAAGGAAGCAAAATACTCCTGGCAAATCATCTATGAAATGTGACAAAATTAAAATCCTGAAGATACATTCTGAACCATGGCTTTGCCTAGCTTTTAAGCCATTCCAAAACAAGTTAGCTTTACCCAAATCCAACAGTTGGCATCTGAGCAATGTATTCAATCAAGCTGGATATTTCCATAGTTACAATCTACAGTTTCTGGATATTAGTCAACTTTTTCATAATATTTCAAAAATAAAATTTGTTTGAATACATTTAAGTCTCATTGATTCATCAATGGCTACTGTCTACTATTTTTTAAATTATTTTATTTTTTAAAATCTTTACTGGAGTGTAGTTGATTTACAATGTTGTGTTAGTTTCTGTTGTGTTAGTTTAACAAGATGAATCAGTTATACATATAAATATATCCATTCTTTTTTAGATTCTTTTCCCATATAGATCATTACAGAGTATTGAGTAGAGTTCCCTGTGCTATACAGTAGGTCCTTATTAGTTATCTATTTTACATACAGTAGTGTGTATATGTCAATCCCAATCTCCCAGTTTATCCCTTCCCCCTCTTTCTCCACTGGTAACCATAGTTTGTTTTCTACATTTGTGACTCTATTTCTGTTTTGTAAATAAGTTCATTTGTACCATTTTTTTTAGATTCCACATATAAGCGGTATCATATGATATTTGTGTTTGTCTGACTCAGTATAACAATTCTAGGTTCATCCATGTTGCTGCAAATGGCACCACTTCGTTCTTTTTTTTATGGCTGAGTAATATTACTTGTATGTATGTACCACATCTTCTTTATCCATTCCTCTGTTGACGGACATTTAGGTTGTTTCCATATCTTGGCTATTGTAAATAGTGCTGCATTGAATATAGGGCTGCATGTATCTTTTTGAATTATAATTTCTTCTGGATATATGCTCAAGAATGGGATTGCTGGATAATGCTGGGCAGGGCTGTGTTAAGGGGTGCGTTTTGAGGTAGCTATGAGCTCAGTATGACTTTAGGCAGCCTGTCTGCTAATGGGTGGAGCTATGTTCCTGTCTTGCTGATTTGTCTGGCCTGAGGCGTTCCAGCTCTGGAGCCTGTAGGCTGTTGGATGGGGCTGCATCTTGGTGCCGAAATGGAGACCTCCAGGAGAGCACGTGCAGATCAGTGTTTCCTGGGGCCTCTGCCACCAGTGTCCTTGCCCCCACAGTGAGCTACAGCTGACCCCTGCCTCCTCGGGATACCCTTTAAGACCCCTAGTTAGGTGTAGCCCCGGTTCCTACGGAGGTATTGCTTTGTGCTGGGTCCCAGTGCACCTGAGACCTTTGTGCACCCTCTGAGAGTGGAGTCTCTGTTTCTCCCTGAGTGTGGAGCTCCTGCACTCAGGCCCTGCTGGCCTTTAAAGCCAAATGCTCTGTGGGTTCTTCCTCCTGATGCCTGACCCTCAGACTGTCTTGGAGGGCTATTTTTATGTGGGAACATCCCTGTGTAGGCTGTGGGTTTAATATTTTTTGGTGCGAGTGCTGTTTTTAGTATGGATGTCTGCTACCTCTCGCCTCAGTGTATGCTGGCTGTTATCCCCTTGATAGGAGGTTTGACTGTTGCTGTGGTGACCAGAGTTTGCACTGGATATTGAGCGGGGCCTCCCCTTTGCTCTGTGGTTGTCACTGTCCTGTCAGGGGCAGGGCCTGCTCCCTAGATGTTGGAGTAGAGGGCCCCAGATCTGTTTCTGAGCTGTGGTATGAGGTAGGCAGGACTGGAGCACTTCCACTGGGAGAGAAGCCTCTGAGTTTTCCTCTTCTGGAGCTGTTCACCTGTAAGTGTACTCTGCTGTGTCACTTTTCACCCGTTGTGCGGGCTCACAAATTACACTGTTGTTGGAAATCGTCTCAGCCCCATCTTAACCATGGGTATGCTGGCAATTGGCCCTGGTGTCTCTAAGGCATTGTTTTCACTAGGCCTCCAGCGCAGATCCACCGAAGTCAGGTCCCAGGACTGCAGTAATAGTGTACCTAGACCTGCTATAGGAGCTATGGAGGCACCTCAGACTCTGGTCTGGCCCAATCCCCACCTGTACGTGCCCACAAAGCCCACAGCTGCCAAAGCTAGACCTGTCTCAGCTGCAGTAGCGCTCTTCCATTCTACAGGTGCTGAGTTTACAAAGCCGGCAGCGGGGCTGTAAATCCGTGGTTCCTGCAGCCACAAGAAGAGATTTCAGCTCTTCATTAGATGCATGGCCCCTGGGGCTTAGCTGTGGTTTCAGCCCCACCCCTGTGTGTGGGCCTCTCACCAGAGTCTGCTCCCAAGGCTACCCAGGAGAACGGGCCCCCACCCAGCGAGGCGGGGGCGGAGGCGGAGACAGGCAGGTCCTGGCAGCCTGTTCAGGTGGGAGCCCCTCCTAGCGCCTGCGGAGGCTGGGGCCTGCACGTAGGGAAGGCGGCTGCAATGGCGGCCCCTCCCCTTGCGTGCCACTCAACAACGGCGCCCTGCCTCTATGGCAGCCCAGGCTTCTTCCGTGAACGTTCCCAGTTGTGGAGCTCCTCACTCCCGTCCCCTCAGGCTGTCTCTTCTCAGCTAACAGCTGTCCACTCCCAGGGTCTACTCTCCAAACCCCACGTTCCAGCACCCAGGCCCCGTGCACCACGGCGGACACCTGTCAGGCTGAGGCACGCAGGGCTGTGGCAGGGACCATCTCTGTACCTCTCACTGCCCTACCTGCCATAGACCAGTTGCTGCGCTCTCCTCTGAGCCCCTGAAGCTCCTCTTCTGTCCCAGCTGATCTCCCCGCTGGTGAGGGGGCTTCCTCGGTGCGGCAACTTCTCTTCTTCAGCTCCCCACCAGGGGTGCAGGTTCCGTCCCGTTTCTTCTTTTCTTTTTAAATTTCTTTCATCCTACCCGGTTGCACGGGGATTTTACTGGTCCTTTTAGGTGTCCAAGGTCCTCTGCTAGTGTTCAGCTGGCATTCTGTGAGAGTTGTTCCATTTGTAGATGGATTCTTGATGTACTTGTGCGGAGAGGTGAACTCCATGTCCTCCTATTCCGCCACCTTCAGTAGTGATTTTAAAAAGTCTGTTTTTTAAATTAATGATGATCTTCTTATGTAAAATATTAACACCAACATGGACTCATTCATCTTAATAAAAAGTGTCTTCCTTTTTTAAAGTGGTAAACTAATAACTTACTATGCAGTGTGAAGGATGTATTTTACTGATCACACTAAAAGTTATGCTAACCATTTTTAAGATTTTGAATTCTGACAGCTGTTATAAAAAGAGAAACTCCCAGTGAAACCTCTACCATCATTATGACAATTGTGAACATTTTGCAGTCAGACTGTAAAGTGATAATAAATAATTATGAAAACAATTCAGTCCATATGAATGGTACTATACAGTTTCCAAGTGCTACTCCATACATTATCTCATTTTCATAAAGACCTGGGCAGCAAGGTCATACCTGCATGTAACCACTGAGAAACTGACATAAATCTAGAAAGGCAGAAAACAGAAATGCTGAGAGAAAATTTAAATACTTAAAGCCAAAAGAATTTGATACTTGTCATGCTATTCTATTGCATTTTAGAATCTTCTCAATGTTTTAAGAATAACAGATACACTGCACAAAGTAATCCTTACAAATAGAGCGAGAATAAACTAAACAAAACAGAGATATTACAAAAGGCCCTCCCTCTCTATTTGGGGATGCAGAACCTACAGACACTGAGGGCTGACTGTACTTTGTCATTTTATATGAGGGACTTCAGCATCCACTGATTTGAGTATCCATGGAGGTCCTTGAACCAATCTCCCGTGGGTACCGAGGGACAACTGTATTTCGATGTTTTCATTTTTGACACAATAAAATCATGAAATTACAGGTGTTAAATTAATGGCTAGAAATGGGAGTGGTAACAAACAAAATAAGTTGGTCAGTTTATTTTATTTATTTAGTGATTTTTAACAAAATATTTATTTATTTAGGCTGTGCCAGGTCTTAGTTGCAGCATGCATGCAGGATCTAGTTTTCCCACCAGGGATAGAACCCAGGCCCCCTGCATTGGGAGCGCAGAATCTTACCCACTAGACCACCAGGGAAATCCCCAGAATTTTATTTAAAATGAAAAATGTGTCCTAGGTATGTAAAATAATTTCTTTTATGGTACTTAATTTATAGAGGCAGACTATAAGTAAAGAGTGGCCTGGGAATCAGAAACTGTCATTCTAAAGGCATCTCTGCGGTGTGCTGGCCAGATCAGGTAACATAATCATTTGTTCACTTAATATTTATGTATTGAGGACATACTATTAAGCTATGTGAGTTACTGAGAGCCCACAGATATGTTATTAGATCCAGTTGTTGCCCTAAAGAAACTCACAGTTTAGTATAAGACAGTGAAACGGAAAGAAATAATTTTAATATTGCAAGGTATACAAATCACAATGTGGCATAAAGGACAGACCAAATAATTTTCTTTGCTGTATAAAGTTCCTTGATTTTCCGGTAAATTTAATGTTTGAGTTGAGTTTTGAAGAATTCATCGGGGTTTGCCAGCAGGTCTGATGATCTGGGAGGACATTGGTCGTAAAGGAAATGACACATATGAACGAAAAAGTACAAAATACTATGCTGGGCTCATAGACCAAAAGTATTTTACTGTGGCTGAACATAAGAAGGTCCATAGGAAAGAGAAGTATGACATAAGGCTGTAGCAGAAAGTTTTGTTATAGAGGGGTCTTAATTGCCATGCTACATGTTTCGTTTTTATTCTGTAGGCAATGGAGAACCATGAAATGGACTTTAAAGAGAAGTAACACAATTAAGTCTGTTTTGTGAAAAGGTCACTCTAACTACAGCAAACTGGGCAGACAGGATGCAGACGGAAACAAGGGTATATTTCTTTAAAGCATTTTTCAGGTCATTATACTGGAAATAGGACCCTGTAGATTTTCTGTATTAATGTGAAACAGTGAGAGCAAAGGCTGGAATTCAATGATGGCCTTATATCCTCCTGTCAGCAAGAGTTGCAACTTCAACCCACACTAAATCTTTTTCTGGATGGAGTGTCTTGAGTTTTCATCCTCATTTTTCTTTCTAAAACATTGGTAAATGTTTTAGGTTTTACTGCTGCCATAACAAATTACCACAAACTTAATGGCTTAAAACAACATAAATTTATTTTCTAACAGGTCTATAAGTCAGAAATCTGACACAGGTTTCATTGGGTGTCAAAAATCAAAGATGTCAGCTGGAGAGGCTCCAGGGGAAATAGATTTCTTGCTTTTTTTGGCTTTTACAAGTCTCCCACATGCGCTGGCTTGAGGGCCCCCCTTCCTCAATATTCAAAGCCAACAAAGGTAGGTCTAGTCCCTCTCAGGTCCTTTCATTCTGATATTCCCTTCTGCTTCCTCTACATTTAAAGACCTTTGTGATTACACTACCAAGGATAACCAGGATAATCTCCTTATTTTAAGGTAAATTGATTAGCAGATTTAATTCGATCTGCAACCTTAATTTCCCTTTGCCATGTAATGTAAAAGATTCACAGGTTGTTTACAACATGCACATCTTTGGAGGGGATTGTTCTAGTACATAAAGGTGCTAATAAACAGTAAAATAAGCAAAAGGCCAACAGAACAAGGGGAGGAATGAAGATAAGGATATTCACCTAAAGGGTAATCAGTTCCAGAAGAATTTAGACAATAACTATATTCCCCTTCATAGGACTCCTTCAAGGGCAGGGGATGACATATCTAGGTCAGAATAATTCATGAACCTAGTTTTTAAAAGTCACGTCATGGAGTGGTAAAAAGACACATTTAATTTACATTTTAAAATGTGTGAATTCCAATGTTTTTGTAAATGATGCTACCAGCCAACCATTTATGTAATAGGCTACCTACTACTGTACTTAGTCTGAGCCTGTATGTAGTAGTTTAAATTTGCACAAAGCAAACAGAGTTTTCGTCATAAGAGAACAATATGAACAACTAAAAAAGGCTTTCTGGGCTTCCCTGGTGGCGCAGTGGTTGAGAGTCCGCCTGCCGATGCAGGGGACACGGGTTCATGCCGGGAAGATACCACATGCCACGGAGTGGCTGGGCCCATGAGCCATGGCCGCAGAGCCTGCACGTCCGGAGCCTGTGCTCCGCAAAGGGAGAGGCCACAGCAGTGAGAGGCCTGCGTACCGCAAAAAAAAAAGAAGGCTTTCTTTCCTTTTTAGACTCAAAGGAGGGATGCCTTCTCTTTTCAAAATCATTTTATACTATCTATCTGACAAACTATCATCATCTTCAAAGATTCCCTGGGTAACCTTTGGTTATCTCACCCATACTATCTGTGCCCCAGAGTGAATATGAAAGGCCTGAAGGCAGTGTGTTCTCACAGAAGACCAGCTTCACAAATCTCTATAGATGTCTAAGAACAGAAACAGCCAGACTGTATGTATATCGCTATCTTAGAGATTATGTGAGAGGCAGCTTCCAGTCCTGAATTTTAAATTTGAATAAAACAAAATAGCTCTGGAAAACATGTAGGCTTTGCTAATAGCAATCTATCCTAATGATGACTTTTAACTAGCAATAAAAGCATAAACATGAGCACTTTATATGCTGAGCAAAATACATATATTATGTTCCTATTTGAATAAAGCATTTCATAGGAATTTCTGAAAAAGTTATTTTTTTCAGCTTCTTGAAGCCACAGCCTGTCTTTTTCACTATTGCTAATATAACAGTTAATTTAACAGCAAGAAGTAGGTACCCAATAATTGCTTGTTAAATTTATTGAACTTATCTACCACCAACTTTTAAAAAGGAATTAAGAATATTTATAATGAAAAACATGACAGAATTGCTAAAATAAAAATAAAAGACAGAGAAAAGAGAGTAGGAGGGATAAAAGATAAAGATAACTGTATGAAAACTTTGGATGCATAATCACTATAAGCTATCTCTAAAATTTCTGGCAGCCAAAGCAAAATAGTAAATGATTGTTTTAACTGACAAAAAAAAAAAAAAACAATTCATGATGAAGATAAACTTTTTCGGGCATGAAATTATAAAGAATTTAATTTCATGAGTAAAAGAGATATGGAGGGCTTCCGTGGTGGCGCAGTGGTTGAGACTCTGTCTGCCAATGCAGGGGACAAGGGTTCGTGCCCCGGTCCGGGAGGATCCCACGTGCCGCGGAGCGGCTGGGCCCGTGAGCCATGGCCGCTGAGCCTGCGCCTCCGGAGCCTGTGCTCCGTAACGGGAGAGGCCACAACAGTGAGAGGCCCATGTACCACCAAAAAAAAAAAAAAAAAAAAAAAAAAAAAAAAAAAAAGAGATACGGAATATACTCTTCCTGACACTGTCAGCCAGTCTAAATACAACAAATTAACAGATGAAATTTAGTCATAATTATTTTAATTCATGTGGCACAAAGGTGATATGTACTAGCAGTGTTGTGGATAGTTTCCAAATACAAACCTTGTCTTACTCAATAGCCTTAAAGGTCATGTTCACACTTGGGAGAACGACCAAGTTAAATGAGAAGATTGGAACTTACGGAGCACAGCTGAAGGACTATAAACCCTGAAAGACTCCTATTATCTAAGCTATGTTGTTTGATTCTTTTGGCCCCTATTTGTATCATATGCCAGAATACACTGACAACAGATTTAAGATGCTATTCTAATAGAAGATGTTCTTTTAATGGAAAATATTATATTTTCCTACTGGGATGGTATTTATACAGTCAAAAACATGGGTAACTATGGTAACTACATCAATAGCTTTAAGAGAAGAATATTTCACCCAAATAAAAAATCTTAAAAACAGTTTACAAAATAATTAAACTTTTTGAATCTATTTTATGTATTTTGCATATTGAGAAATCTTCTTTGTGTATTATTAGATGTGAACCATAAAGCCAAAAATAAAAGTTAGAAAAGTAGAAATTAGGATTTCATTTATATCATACATGTGTTTAAGCTAATATACTAGTTTATTGTGTCATACTATTCTTAAATCAGGCAATGATCCAAAAATTATAGTAATCCTCAGAAAGCATAATTACTTATCACATTTAATATATTACAAGACAGTTTTCATAATTTAAATGATTTTATTAATCTTTTGGGAAGAACAAAGTACAAATGTGCCAAAGGAAATTAGGGATTTCTACAGACCCTCAGCGTAGCCAGTGTGACTGGTACTCCATCTCAGAGACCAGTCCCTCACCCTGGCTTCATAGGACTGGAAACCTCAGGAGAAATAACTGATCTCACCCAGCTTAACCACATCATTAACCTTCCCCTGTGCATCATTAAGAACAATGATAGAAGCTCTCTGATCTGACCTCCAATTAATCAATATGCCAGATTAACCTATTCTTTCTATAAAATATATGGTCACAGGACATTGAACATTTGGGACTTCATGCAGGCTCACATTCCCCATTTGTTGAATGTATGTGTATCAAATCAGGTGTGTTTGTTTCCAAACCTGTTTATGCCTGTCATTATGTAATTTAATCAAATAATACCTAAATCAATAAAAGATGCTAAAACAGAGTTACATTAAAAACAAAACTGTATGCTTTTAAAAAGTCAATAAATGTTAAATTATTTTAAAAAAATTTGTGGGCAACACAACCACAAAAAAATTGGGGATAAGATGTAAAAGTCTATAAGAAGATTCTGCCCTTAGGATTCTTCTCATATGTCTTTCAGTTCTTGTTCTATTTGAAAGAAACTAAACCTGGAATTCATAGATGGCAATATTGAGTGTGGTTTATGAAAGAAAAACAATTTGGAAGTTCAAGCAGTGGATGTGATAAATTATTGTACAACTAAAAATAAAATGTTGAAGGTATATATGTATCATTTCCTCATAACTGTCTTTTTCAGTTAACTGACCAAGAGCCGATCTTCATGTCAGTTAAGAGGGTTTCCACCTTTCCTCACCATATCTCACAACCCTATTTATTTCAGCAACAAGCAGCAATCCAAGGCTTTCAGGTCACCTATTTCCAGCTGGTCACTTACTTCCATGTTAACCTGTGGATGCAGTAATTTGCCTCAATCTTCCTCTTGTCCCAGCCCTCCCACACTCCTTCCCTGGGCCCTGTTAACTAAGTTTGGATGTGAGGGTACCACCTTCTTACAGCTTAGATCTAGAGTCCAGGCTGTTTTTCTCTCACATCCTATAAACTCAAGGAGACCTGAAGAAGAGGAGAGGGTGGCAAGGGGAATAAATGAACTACAGCATCCTCTAACCCTCCCTTTTCAGTTGTTGGCCTACTTCTGGTCACTCCTCATTCAGTGGCAATTTCAGTACCTGCCTCACAATTTCTTCACCACTTCTACCTCTGTGTCATGATTCTTTGTAAGAGTAGCGTCAACATGGTCCACCCATAAAACACCTAGTCTCTTAACTGCTTCACTTCTAAAATCCTTCAATTATCCTAGTCTCTGACCAGCACCACCTGGTCACAGCTCGCTTACTTAAATTCCTCCACCCACACAATTCTTTACTCTTATGGAGACTTTTACGCCATACACTCTACCTCTTTTCAGTTACCCATCATCACCCATTTCTGCTTCTTTCCTATAACTGTACTTAGAGTGTTAAGTAGTTTAGATTTCCCAAACCGGTGGTTCTCAGGTATTGGTGTGCTACAGAATGACCTGGAGGACCTGTTAAAACACAAATTGCTAGGCCCCACTCTGAATTTTTGATTCAGTAGGTCTAAGACCAAGAATTTGCTCTTCCAATAAGTTTCCAGGTGATGCTGACACTGCTTTGAAAACTTACTCCCCAGACCATTATTATAATCATTTTCTTTTTACCATTCTCAAATTCCCTGGTCTATTCCCCCTTTGTAATATTCATGCCATAAAATCTGACTCTGTCTACTTACATTCAGTTTTTCTTCTACTCTGCAATTACACCTAGCAGCTGAAAGGTTCTAGAGAGAAACACACAAATTGACCTTACATGAAATTCCCTAAGATGCAAACTCTACAGCTCTCAAAAGGATGATTTCATAGTATCTCCCTTCTCTCCACTGTTCCAGTCTAAATAGCCTCAGGTGAAATCTTGCCTAATATTCACTGAGAAAGTGTGAACTATCAGAGAGGTACACCCTCATCTCACCACCACCAAATCTATCAACCTACCTGATCAATTCTACATTAATTCATGGAAAATCAACTAGCACTCAAATATTTCTCTTCTAGATTCCTTCTTCAATATTTGCTGCTTGAATTATTAATCTTTTTGTCTGCTATTCCTCAGCAATTTATGTGTACCTCTGTTACAATACATACCACTTTCCTTCTGGTATTGGAGTTACTTACCTTTTTAAAGTGTATAATTCAGTGGTTTTTAGTACACCTATGACTAAACTTAAATCCCTTAATTAAAATAATGTTCACAATAAAGTATTAAAACAACCCAGAGGGTTTAAAGAAACAAAAATGTTTCTGGAGTAGGGTGAGAGGGAAGGGTAGAGTTTCAACACACTCCTCACCACCATGCATTCCTGATTCAGCTGCACTCCTTTCTACTCCACTGGCCAGCCTGGTACCCAGGTACGCTCAAGGCTAGGGAAGAGAACCTTAAAAGTGACTGTCTGACTTGTGAGCCTTTTTACTCAAACAATGACAAATTTTCTTTTTAGCTCCAAGTTGTACACATATAACAATGAAACAAGAGGGAAAAAGGTGATGGTCTATTTAAAATTTTTCTCAGGGGATCTAAGAGCCTGAGTGAGAAAAAAGGGCAGGTCATGTCATTTACTTTATGAAAAAACTACTTTTGGCACTATCAAAAGGGTATAAAATGGTATTTTATTTTAAGCTACAAGGCACTCAAAGGTTTGTTTGTAAGCAAAAGTTTGCAAGAACTTTCTATATAAAAGCAACATTTTACAGCATGGTCAACAAAACTGATTATGCAAAGATATGTAGTTTTATGCACATTATTTATAATTGTAAATCTCTGCAGAATCACAGATTGGGAAAACAGACCAAGAGTATGGAGGATGAAGTAAAAAAAGGAAAAAAAATGCAAAATTATTTAGAGAGCAGAATCTCAACTATTAAAATTAATCACAGAAAAATAAGACAAATAAATACACCAAAATGTTAAGATACACTAAATCAAAGATTTTAGGTGCCTTTTCTTCTTTATAGGTTTCCAATTTTCCATAATAAACATATGTTATTTAAAAGTATTAAAATTTTGTAGGTTAGAATATGTCATACATTGTATTCAGGCACCATAAACCTCCAACTCTGTGAACTAAATCCAATATTATTTTAAGTAAAACAAACATGAAATAATAATTGTGAGGAACTAATATATGTCTGTTTGTGTTCAGATAAAGTCACTTACAACCTATTTTTTCTTTGCCAAATTTAGTATTTTCTTAGATGAAATGATACATTTTTTATGTCTTAGTGCCCAAAACACCACAAATAAGACACTGTAATAAATTTGTAACTTATCTATTTAATTCAACAAATATTTACATGATAATAGTAATAGATGTTTTAGTGGAAAATAAGTATATAATGGCTGAATGTCTCAATTCATGCAATTAAAGTATATTTATTTGAGGCGTACTATGTGCTAGAGACAGTGGGAAATAAAAAGACAAGTAAAATCTGGGACTGTTTGGGGAGGGCAGGGTCTCTCATTCCACTGAGGGAAACTGCCATACACATAAAAATTACATCCCAATGGGCCAAGTTTTATGCGAGCTGTAAGATTAAAGTGCTATTCGAACATAGGCAGTGATCAACTCCACCCAACAGTCCAAATTGTTAATCAGTGATTCCAATTAGCTATATTACCACATCTCATATTCCAACATTGAAAAAAATACAAAAGGTCAAGGAATTTAGGATGCTAGTTACCACAAGACTTAGTCTGGGACAGCCTTTGAAACCAGCTCAAGGATCATGCACAGAGAGAAGTAGAAAGGACTTATGAGACTATAAATCATAATCAGAATGACAAATACCTATTTGGTTCACTGAGTAGAAAAACTGTAGTGGCAGAGATGGATGTTATAGCCAGGAAGGAAATTCTTGGTTTTGATTTCATAGGAGATGGCAATGATCTGAATATGACTACATTTAAGGTGAGCCTTTGATGCAGGGGATCCATGATAAATGGAAAAGGAGCTCCATCCACTGGTGCTCATGAAGCCAAAGAGTTGAGAGAGGAAGAAGGCATACTGGAAGGAAAGGATGCTATAAAGGTCAACAGGATTGCTCACTTCTCAAAGAGTGAGAACAACACACTGACTGGCTGTACTTGAAATTCCCTAATATGCTCACTCTTCAACTCTCCAAAATGATGAGTCCATCTCCTGAGGAAGAGTGGGCTTGTGGAACAAGAGAAGGCAGCAGAAGTAGAATGCAATTCTGTGAACAAGGTACCAGAGAATTCCGTCACCTAACATGTAAAATGTATACAGACGATTTTCTTTGTTTCCCTATTTCCTGCTATACTGTGGATAAAGGAATTGCATGGTGTGACTTAACCACTCTAGATATGAAAACCAATGCCTACAAGTTTAGATGATTACAATAAACTTTCTATGAAAAGATAAATATTAATGGATATTATAGTCACCACGAGGACTCAGAGAGAACTTCTCTCTGACCTTAGTAAGGAGTTCTTGTGCTTCTCCGGGATAATTGATTTATTTCTATCTTAGGGACACTGTGAAACATGTATTGTCTATATTGTATTGGTTGCTATAACATTTAGAGTAACACGATTCTCAAACTGTAGTGTGAATAAAAATCAATCTGGAGATTGTAACAAACACAAGATTCCAAGCTGTCCATCCTCTTTGCTCATCCCCACCCACTCACCACTGCCCAGAATTGATTCATTTTAAGAGATTCTAACTTAGGGGGTTCCAAAAACACTTTGAAAATGATAGACTTTGTGACCTAGTTCGTACAGACACTACTCTACAGCAAGTTTCTTTTACAGAAATCATCTTATCTTGTCCTACTTTGTCCTCTTTCCTAAATCACTATCTTTAAAGATTGTATCTACTGCCTCTCTATATGTTTAATTAAGTCCTCTTAAACTTTTTCTGGAATAAGGAAGGGTTGAAGTAAATAAAGACTTTTGAATTAGTATGAATAAATCTTATTTTTCCCTTTCCAAATATTGGGGAAAGAAAGCTGATCAATTTTTTAACAGCAGAGGAACAAGTTGAGCTCTAACAGCCCTGGGCAAAAAACACTGCAAAGAGAGGGCTCCCACACCAATGTATTATTAAACAGTAAATTAGGCTGACTTGATCCAGGCACGTTGACAGCACTGTGCCCTTTGATGTTCAAAGAAAGACCTAAAACTGCACTTGGTTCATTTCAAGTGCATGCAGGCAGCACCAGGACATGCTTGTTCAATTATTAGTGGAAGTGCAGGACCTTTCACCAATGACAGAAAAAATTCTGCCTATGTGTACACATGAAGTTTGACCTAAAGAAGAAAAAGCAATTATCAGTGAGTCAGCATACATTTATTGAGGTGATACATCATGAAAGACATTCATTTTAATTTTTAAATACTATAGAAAAGCATTGAATGATCTTGTTAATTCTGAAAAGCCAGAATTAGGAAAATACTTTTGAGTTAAATATTTCTGTGTGTCTGAATTGACTGGATTCCCTTAATTCTCCACTTTCCTTTAAACATGTAGAATTGGTTCTATAAATGCCCTTTTCATTTTTTGTTTTTTATGATGAAAACCTAAAGCTGCTTCATAAGAAACACGGAAGAGAAAAACAACAAGAATAATGGCTAACATTTATTAGCATTTTCTGAGTCTATGAAACTCAATTTTAGAGTTGGAGCTGATGGCAGAACTTCTCTCCTGATAAAAGTGGAAAAGGAGAAATAACATCTATTGAGTACTTACCATATGCCAAGTAGTAGCCAGATGTGATTTACCCATATTATATCATTCAATCATCACACTTTATGAAAATGCAAACTCAATAAGAGTCAATAATAAGCATTTTTAGGGTATAAATTAACTCAACATAAAGCTCTCCATTCTCATACATACTCAGGATCCCAAAGAGACTGTTATGGAAATTTTTACTCAGTTTATTCACTCTATGCACAGCGCAAAACGTAAACCCTTATGCGCACATTTACAACTTTACAATTTTTTTCTGCATGAAAACTATTTTCATTTTCTGCAGCTAGAGTCTTTTGTATTGTTTAGCACTTTTGCTGCCAAATAAGTTGTCGTTAATTGTGAAATTCATAAAATATAAAAATCATAAAATTACACTTAGTTAGAAAGAGACCTTCAGAGATGGGCCAATGGATGGGCAGCCAGCCTGTTACAAGAGATATGCCAGAAGCATGCTGCCCCTTAAGGGGGATAGAGAGCACTAGCTTGTCCCAGAAGCCCAAAGCCAACTAAACTCTCCTCTCCACTGGGAACTCTGGAATCAATTAAAATAAACTTAAAGAACGGACTTAAAGAGGAATATAAATAACAAAAAGAGCATCTTTACAAACGTAGAAGATAAAGGAGAAGTAGAGTTACTCACACATTCTGTCTATTATAGTGATGGTGGGGCAAGGAACTATTGGATACTGAACAGGAGTTTGTTTTTTTTTTTAAACACCAGAGAGTAGACTTCCTTCTCCTTCCAGCTGCTTCTATTTTAATGACCTGACTGTGGCTGAGGATTACTTACTTATTCCAGTTCTATGATAAAGCAACCGTTATTCTGTTGTGAAGACTATTGTTATATTTTAACTAAATCTGTGTGTGTGTGTGTGTGTGTGTGTGTGTGTGTGTGTGTTTTGATTTCTAGAAGTTCTTTCTTCTTGGCAAGGAAGGCACAGAAGTGACGGTATTACTACAGAGAGGAAAGAGCATGGACCTGGAGCCAAGAAGCATGTGCTTATTCTTGTCACCGTATGAGGCCCCTCTTCTGTTTTGCCTTCCCCTTATGGATTAAATAAGGCAGAAGCCAGAGGGGTATGGTGTGAACAGACCAGTGATCAACAACTCTTTTCCTTCTAATTTCAGGAAGCTTCAAAAAATGAGTTTGCCCCTGCTCTGTACCCTACATCCCAGACCCACTCGCAGCCTTGTGAAACTTGGAAACTCTACGGAACTGATCTGGCAGATATCAACTAATGAATCGATTGGGCTAATGAATCGATTGGGCTGACTTAGTAAAAACCCCTGGAGAATCCATGTCCCTCTGGAGAAGTAGCAGAGCCATGTAAGTAGGCTGCCTCAAATGCCCAAATTCTGCTGCTTGTCTAGTTCATGGGAGAAAATGCTTATGTACTTAACCGTTCCAGGTTCTTTACTTAAAACATACAATTTAGCGACATACTTACAATTAGTGACAGTATGCAAAACTTATCCTGTTTTTGAATATTTACCCTTTATCAGACAGGACAGAACTGCAAGAGGGCACTGACTAACTTTTCATGATCACTTTTTAAATATGATGTTAACAGTGGCATAACAGGCAAAGAAGTTCAACATAGAGATCCCTTTGAATATAGACAGTATTTTCTTCCATATGGAATTCTTATAATCAAAATTTTATAATACTACTTGATGAGACTTAGCTTTATATCCTGACTCATATAGCTATAATCTCATACAGTTATGATTTGCTTATATCTGAATAAAAACAACTAAAATTATTCCAGGGTTTCAAATAACCATAAACACTGAACTATTTTTATTCTGAACAGTTCAAAGTGTTTAGTTTTCAAAAATACAAAAGAAAACTCTCCCTATATTGAACAATATAACTTAAAATGTTAGCTGTGATACTGTGGTTTTAGAAATATTTACAAACTAGATGAAGGGATTGCTCTTATTTTTACTAAAAGCAAACCAGATGTTGGCTTACATTATCATGTCACACTATTCATTTTAAAGTTTATTAGGCGTATCTTTTTGCAGATCATACATATCTGACTGCTTACTTATTTATCATTTATAATTCCAATTCAAATCTCAAAATTTGTTATCAATCTCATATTTGTTGCTAAATTTTTCATTATATATTTCTAAATTATTATCTTATTTTCTCAGGATGCTATATACTTCTCTTAAAATTTAAAGTACTGGCAGATTCTTGTACTTTTTTATATTAAATGAGAAATTTTAACATACATTAATACAAGTATATGTTTCCTCTCAAACAAGTTATTCTATATTTTATAATTATTAGAGTGTGAATGTACTCTACACCCTCACACACTATTATACACTTCAAGTGAGTACAGGCAGAGTTTATGCTTTAGTGGGGAAAAATATTTTACTTTAAGTTCTAAACCCTCATTTGTTCTTATTATCCCATATGATTATTTCAACTAAAAAATAAATATAATTATTCATATTTTTATCTGCTTCCGCTTCCAACTTGCCTCTGGCTAATAATATTTTTTATTTCTATAGTAAGTTAAAACTGCTACATGTGAGCAGAAACTCTACAATCTGTAAAATAATCCCAGTCACCAGTATTAAGTAATGTATGTCTGTATCACTTTTTTAGTACGAAATCATGAATTATTAGTATATAAAATCTTGAGTCATATGTAATGAATAAATAAGGAGAATATTATTCAATTTACAGGAAAACGTTGGCCATGTGTTTACCTTAAAAAAAGAGATGTAATTGAAAACTCATGTAGTTCATTAGAGCATCATTATTATTATATAACATCGTTTATAAAACTGAAAAAAATTAAAACCACATTGTGCCTGGCAGAGTAATGGCCTGCCAAAGGTGTCCATGTCCTAATGCCCAAAATCTGTGAAAATGTACTTTACACAGTAATGGAAAATTAAGGTTGCAGATGGAATTAAGGTTGACCTTGAGATAGGGAAATGATAGTGGATTATTCAGGTGGGTCCAACATAATCACAAGAGACTTAAAAGTCAAAGATGGAGGCAGAGAAGAGTCAGAGAGGCATGTGACTAAGAAGGAGGTCAAAGTGATGTGATGTGAGGATTCAACTCACCATTGCTGGCGTTGTTTTTTTTTTGTTTTTGTGTTTTTGCGGTACGCGGGCCTCTCACTGTTGTGGCCTCTCCCGTTGCGGAGCACAGGCTCCGGACGCACAGGCTCAGCGGCCATGGCTCACGGGCCCAGCCGCTCCACGGCATGTGGGATTCTCCCGGACCGGGAAACGAACCTGCACTCCCTGCATCGGCAGGCGGACTCCCAACCACTGCGCCACCAGGGAAGCCCCCCATTGCTGGCTTTGAAGGTGGATTTTTGGGTGGAGGATGGGAGGGGGCATGAACTGAGGGTTGCCTTTAGAAGTTGGACAGGCAAGGAAATGGATTCTTCCATACACATTCCAGAATGGAATGCAGTCTTGCTGACATCTTGATCTCAGCCCATTGAGACCCCTGTCACATTTCTGACATAGAGGATTTAAGATAATAAATTTGTAGGATTTTTGAAGTCACTAAATTTGTGGGGTTTTGCAGCAGCAACAGAAAACTAATACATTGATACCCTACCATTGTGAGATTGGTTAAACAAACTATGGCCTAGCTATACAAAATAATTCTATAAAACTATTAAAAACATTTAAAAATGATAAGTAATAACATGGAAAATAGTAACATCTTAATATTAAGTATAAAAACTAATAAATGGGTATATATGACATGATTTTAATTCTGTAAGTCAAAGTATATACATATAACATAAAAAGGGAAATGTCATCTCTGAGAGATGGGATTATGAATAATTTAAATATATTTCTTCTTACTTTTTCATGTTAATGATGAATTTTATTACATACATATTCTTAAAAAACAAATGGTAACAGAAAAATGTTGGGCACCTAAATTACTAAGGCCCTCAAAGTTTCAAAAGTACTTTTTCAGATCTAATTTGAAGATGCATATAAGAAACTTCTTCTCTTGGAAAACTTTACCAACCATTCCCCAATCCCCTTCACCCTTTCCATTAAGCACTAAGCTCCCATCCATGCACTGTGATTACCATTAACATGGCATCTTCTCATTGTAGGATAACTGCTTCTTTATTTTTGTGACTCCGCCATTGAACTCTCAATAACCTTAAGGAAGGCACCCTATTTTGCTCATGATTGCATATTCCTATCCATTCACAGAGCTTGGCTCATAAGTAAAATCATTAATAGTTTAGGCCAGAGAAGATGGGGGGTTTATAACTTATTTTAAGAAAGCATATGAACACCTCTGATATACTTACTCAACCCTACTGCTTCTTCAGTTAATGCATTAGAGGAGCAATGAAAGTATGTTATTTCATGAGTTCTATAGTGAAGATTAAGACAGAAATTTGAAAATAATGGATATTTTCTTCAGGTCTATGTTACTGCCAACAATCCTCAAGGTTTGCAATTCTGCATCTTAGAAACCTGGAGGCTTAGAGAGGCTAAGAACTTGCCTGAGGTTAGTGGTACAGATGGGTTCAGATAAGGACTCATTCCCCTAAATCACACTGCTGCTTAAATCTATATGGGTTCAACATTTATCTATAGTCTTTCCTAGTCACTCAGCTGAGACAATCTGTCTCCTTTACTGTGAAATTACCATTTTTATAAGTGGTCTCATCATCATCATTATTGCTTTTTTCGTACGTGGGCCTCTCACTGTTGTGGCCTCTCCTGTTGCGGAGCACAGGCTCCAGACGCGCAGGCTCAGTGGCCATGGCTCACGGGCCCAGCCGCTCCGCGGCATGTGGGATCTTCCCGGACCGGGGCACGAACCCGTGTCCCCTCCATTGGCAGGCGGACTCTCAACCACTGCGCCACCAGGGAAGCCCGGTTCTGCTTTTTTTTTAAAAAAAATAGGTTTGTAAAGATACAGAAGAAAAATAATCCTTATCTTGGGAAATATGTTTATCTCAATAATGAATATGGTTTTGTTAGTAGGTTTAATCAAGCCTATTAATTCTCTCCTGTGGAGAAGAGCAGACTTAACTTCTGTTCTCAAAAATTTGCAAACCAGCAAGGAGCATGCATTTTATTGTAGTTTATGTTTCCACTTCTGCACCACATAGTATACTATTTATATTGTAAGTAATAAAAGGAGCCTGGGCTGAGAGAAAGCCATGGTTACATTTCTGTAATTTACCCCATCTATCTCATTAGTCTGCACATCTTGCAGCAGGTTGGCAAGGGCACATTTCCTTATCCTTTCACTGGTTGGGTCACAGGGATAGATATGCTGGCTTGTGCATGTCTTTACTTCTCCCTGAGGGGATCCATGATACTGTTTGGCCCGGCCACAGGAGCTGCCATTGGTGCTATGCTATAACAGATTTCACTGAATGAGCTCTAGATTGATTATGATTTTATCACTGTGCCTTGATCTGTAGACTGTTGAGGCTTAACTTTAGTCAAGAGGAAGACACTTTAGAAAAAAATATTGCTATCCTCATTTTAATTTTCATTGCTTTCTTGATTTTTTTTTAATGATAATTTGAGTGCATTAAACAATAAGCCTATTTCTTTGAGCAGATGCTCATGAATCTGCCTTTCATCTCGACCACAGAAATTAGCGATTAATGAATATCGATAGTAGCCTGGTCAATTAATTTGGACCTAGGTGGTTTTCTTTAAAAACAAACAGAAAGTATCATATTTGTTCCAAACTGGTAATAGAAAAACTCTCTGTAACAGAGGGGATAAAAATTTGTCCCTAACACGAGCATAGATCTAAGTTTAAAAGCAGAGGTCAAATCAGCCAAAGTTGTACTCGATTTTCTGCCTTTTACATAAATCAAAGTTGTAGAGCATCATCAAGTTTGCAAAGAAAGCGAACCCTAAACATTTATACTGATACTCGGCCACACCTTATATTGAAAAATAAAATTAAAAATTTTAACTAGATTCTAATTTTGATATTACAATCTGAATTCAAATTACTCTAAATTCAATTCATTGAATTCAATTTCCATATTATTGGAATGAAAACCATGATAATGTACTCTTTGCATATTCTCTACTGAGGAAGACAGTACAAAATATTAAATAAGAGAAACCAATGAGAGTTACAGAGAATAAGAAAGTGAAACCATATAAGTCGTTTAAGTTAGGTTGGCCAATTCTCTACGAAAATACCTGATGGCATTTTAAACAGATGGTTGTTTTCTTCCAATAATTTATTTTATCTTTATCTATCTTATAGAAAATAAAATTTTTATTTGAAAATTTACAGCTCTTTTCTAATATAAATAAAATTTAGGGTTAATTTAAAAGAAGTCAGATTCCAACTAGAAAAACTAATCTTTTGTACAATAAATAATATGTGCTTTCTTGGGGGGGACAGGGTTTGTTTATGGGAGGAGTCCTGGACCTGGTTTTAAAGTCTTCATTTTCAAGTAATTTATTTAACTAAACTTAAAAGAAACATATTTTCTTCAATTTATCTGAAGCCTAAAAAATAATGTCTTCAGATTCTGTTAATAATTGAAAACATAAAAAGTCAATCCATTCTTTTTGTTAAACAATAAATTAATTTTTACAACTGATAAATGTGTTAGTAGGGAGTAACATAAATATTGAAAAAATTAACATGTACAATATTTCAAAAGGCAAAGCAATTTACTTTTAAATGTTTTAGTACACTTGGTAGGCAGTTGGTACATTATGGTAAATGTTTAGTACATTTTAATAAATGTTTTTGCAAGCATTTAGTAAGCATGGTCATACCAGCATTCTACTAGCTACAGTACCATGTCACTAGGTCTTTGCACACAGCAGCAGCTCTATTAATTAAATTGAAAATGAAGGACTCCGAAAGTCTTGATTTGTCTTCAATTGTTATCAGTAAAAAATATGGCCATCACAGCTTTTGAGTTAAAATTTTATTTTGCTTTACTTTGTTTAATTCTAATTCACCGAATACTAGTTATCCACATTTTCAATCTGATTAACAGAACATTCATGAACATGATGAATAAAAGTAGATTACAACAATATGTTTGTAGAATGTTTCCTCTGAGCCATAATCAACATTCAGACATGCAAGTCACTAAACCTTTAGGGAAAACATTTGCTTGATGTAAGAAAAGAATGTCAAGAAGAGGTAAAATTAGCCTTCAAGTCTACAAAAATAATTTGTTCTGCTGAACTGATTTAGCTTGGATATTGGCGTGGTTAAACCCAGACCATATTTGAAATGAATTAAAAATTCTAACACTGAACTGATTAAAGGGCAAAATAAAATTAAACCAATCTTTTTGTGTTACTTTAAAGGTATATATTTTAGAATCAGGGTAAACAACTACAGCAGACATCAGCAATCATTAAGTTCAAGGTCAATCCAAAGGACTAGCTAGGCTCATGGGAGAATACTGGCCTTCGGTGGCAATAAAAAATACAAGTAAGGGCTTCCCTGGTGGCGCAGTGGTTGAGAGTCCGCCTGCCGATGCAGGGGACACGGGTTCGTGCCCCAGTCCGGGAGGATCCCACATGCTGCAGAGCGGCTGGGCCCGTGAGCCATGGCCGCTGAGCCTGCGTGTCCGAAGCCTGTGCTCCGCAGCAGGAGAGGCCACAACAGTGAGAGGCCCGCGTACCAAAAAAAAAAAACCAAGTAAAACAAATGTAAAGATTAGGGAAGAAAGCAGGGAGATGCAACAAAGATATAGAGAGAAAAAGCAAGCAAAAAGGGAAAGAAAGGAAAAGGAAGGTAAGACAAAAAAGAAGAAGAAATGGAGATGAAACCACAGAGTACTAACAATAACTGTCCAAACTACTGCTACACAGAAAGCTGGTGAGCAAACCCTACTATACCTATGCTTAAAATGCACTCCAGGACCATGACCTAAATCCTGCAGGAAAGAGAAGGAACCACAACCAGCAGCAGCAGAACACTAAGTAATAGGTGGCGAGTGGGTCTGCCACTTTTGGATGCACATTAGGATGTACTAAACTGCAGAAAGTTATGGGTATTTTTCAAAGAAAAATATGATTTCCAGAAGAAAATAATAGTGCTCAACAGCATTTAAATATGTCCAAAGTTTTCTTAGAAACTGAAGACTTCAGATATTATTCAGTATAACCCAGTAAAACACCTTGTACTTCATATTTATTAGTTTTTCATATAATCAAAAGCTTGTAAAGTTGTATACACTTTTATTGAAAAACAAATTATTTTGCCAATAGTGAGTTAAAATATTTACAACTTTTATAATTGTTACAATCAAGTTACATGCATGAAAAATCCCATGTCCCTTTTTTTTTTTTTTAACTGGAATTTCAACTTGCTACATGGTGGAGTGTATATGTAATATATGTCTTCACTTATTTTAACCAAAAAGATGGGATAGTAAAAGAAAAAAGAAAAACTGAAGAAGAGACAATTTCTAACCCTCGGTTCAGTGCTTACTTTCATGAGGGCAAGCAATTGATATTTTTATTTCTGTATCAGTATTCCTGTGAATAAAGAGACCTCTGGAGTAAGAGACATATTATGCCTTTTGGCCAATCTTTCTGTGACCCAATCCTTCCATCCATTAAAAAAAAGGATGGTGACAACTGATATCTATATAATACACACATTTAAAACAAAGAGACTAGCTCAAACCCTTTATTATTTTTTATTGTTAATTTTTTAAAATTGAAGTAGAGCTGATATTTAACATAGTGTTAGTTTTAGGTATATAGCATAGTGACTCAGTATTCTTGCAGATTAAATTCCATTACAGGTTATTACAATGTATTGAATATAATTCCCTGTGCTATATAGTCTATCATTGGTCCTTATTTATTTTAAATATAGTAGTTTGTATCTGTTAATCCCATATCCTTAATTTGTCCCTCCCCTGCCTTTTACTCTTCCTTTGCTAACCACAATTTTGTTGTCTATGAGTCTCTCTCTGTTTTGCATATACATTCATTTATATTAATTTTTAGATTCCACTATTCCATTATGTATATAAGTGATATTACATAGGATTTGTCTTTCTCTGTCTAACTTACTTCACTAAAGCATAATATCTTCTAGGTCCATCCAGTTGCTGCAAATGGCAGTATTTCATTCTTGTTTAATGGCTGAGTAATATTTCACTGTATATATACCACATCTTCTTAATCCAATTGTCTGTTGATGGACATTTAGGTTGTTCCCGTATGTTGGTTATTGTAAATAATGCTGCTGTGAACACTGGGGTGCATGTATCTTTTCAAATTAGTGTTTGTTTTTTTTTTTTTTTTTCAGGATATATACCCAGGAGCAGCACTGCTGGGTCATATGGTAGTTCTATTTTTAGTTTTTTGAGGAACCTCCACACTGTTTTCCAGAGTGTCTACACCAATTTACATCCCTACCAACAGTGTACAAGGGTCCGCTTTTCTCTGCATCCCTGTCAGCATTTGCTATTTGTGGTCTTTTTGATAACAGCCATTCTGACAGGTGTGAGGTAATCAAGCACTTTGAAAGAACACGGTTATACTTCTGCCAGTCTTCAAAGACAGACTTTAAGCTATGCCCAAATTGGGCTCCCAATTTCAGAATCTCATACCTCTGCTTAACAGACAGCTATTATAACAATCAATTGCCTACCACAAGTATGCAGGAAAAGATATAACAATTACACTGCTATAACTAGTAGGATGGAGATGTTTTACTGTTTCTACAAGGAACTGCTGCTGGACTACAGCCTTTAATTCAAGAGTTAGTCAGCACTGGCCCAATAGAGCATGTGTGATGATGGAAATGTTTTATATTTGCTTGTCTAATATGAAAGAGACACCAACCACCTGAGGTTATTGAATACTGGAAATGTGGCAAGTGCTACTGAGGAAGTGAATTTTAGATTTTACTTAATTTCAAATTAATTTTCATTAAAATGCATGTGGCCATTCTATTCCACAGAGCTATTCTATTGACAGCACAGAGTTAGAGAATCTGTAACTAAAGGCCCAAATTAAGTAATATCTCCAGTTTATAAAAATTATAAAACACAATATTAAAAAAAAAAAATCACTCCACAGAGGGCAATCAAGATGGTGAGTAAGAGGACGTGGAGCTCACATCTCCCCACAAACACACCAAAAATACATCTACATATGGAACAATCCTCACTGAAAACTAATTGGAAACTGGCAGGACTCCTATACAACCAAGGCTGTAAGAAAAATACATATGTTCTTGGATAGGAGGGGAAAAACAGTGATTAGGTTGGGACCTGTGCCCCTGGGAGGGGATTGAGAGGAGAAGGGAGATTACATGAGTGGACACCCACCATGGGGAGTGAGCAGGTTGAGCCACAGACTGTGCATTCCAGTCCTGGGGTCCTACAAGGAGGAGACAAGCCCCCCGGGTGGTTGGAGGACCTCTGGGTCAGACAGAAAGGCTGGAGAAACCTGGACGGTGCTCACAAGGGGCGCACAAACTAGCCCGAGGCAGGGTGCAGAGAGGTCTGCCCTATCAGCAGTCAGCTTTCCTGTGACAGACTCACTGTGGGCTCCAGTCTGAGCTGAGCAAGTGTTCCAGCCCTGCTCACTCCATACCACAGTGCAGCACTGGATCTGGGGCTGCCAGGACCAGGGGAAAGACTCAACCTGGTCCCAGGGTGGAGCCTGGGAGGGATAGCAGTGGCCATTGTTGGTGCTTACTCAGGCAGAGCCTCATAAGCAGCCCAGATCCCTGATGGTGGCTGCTGTACCACAGCTAATCCCCAGACATGAGCTGAGAGTCCACATGGGCCCCCACCCGGCCTACAGAGTGGTTCCACAACAGTGGGGGAGCAGTGAAGGCTGGGAGCAGTGATGAGCTGTGAGAAACAAAGGGGTCTTGCAGGTACAGCTGCATTTGAGCAGAGCTACAGATGCCTACACTGGCAGCTATTGGATCTCTGTTGGTGAACAGGCCCCACCTGTTTCAGCATTCCCCTTCTCTGGGGCAAAGGTCCCAGTGCAGGGAGAGGGGAAAACACACACTTAAAGTGAACAGAGTCAGCTCAAGCCTGAACTTCAGGGCTTCTGCTCCAGCAACTTAGAATCTAGTGGTGAGCAACTTAGACTGGGTGGTGAGCAGAGAAGTCTAGCCTCATATCTGCAGCCTGTTCTAGCCCATCCATCTCCAGCCCCACCCACTACCAAGGTGACTGCTGCCAGCACACCCAGAGGAAAGACGACTGCATCCATGTTAAACCCAGCTCTCCCATCAAAGGCATTGGGCACATGCAGTCTGTATAGATACACTACCACACAACAATACCCCTTTAAGGCTGTAATAAGTAACTGTTTCACCTAAATTCATAGAGGCAGTGAAAGTTAAAGCAAAATGAAAAGGCAGAGGAACTACTCTTAATTGAAAGAGCAAAAGAAAAATCCCTGAAAAAATAAATAATGAAACAGAAATAAACAGTTTACCAGATAAAGAATTCAAAACATTGGTGTAAAAATGTTAACTGAATTAGGGAAAAGAATTGATCTAAACACTGAATATTTTAATAAGGAACCAGAAAATATAAAAAAAATCAGAAATGAAATATAAAAAAAATCAGAATATTTTAATAAGGAACCAGAAAATATAAAAAAAATCAGAAACAGCTAAAATAAAAAAAAAAACCACAGTAAAAGGAATGAATAGCAGACTCAATGATACAGAAGAATGCATAAGTGATCTAGATGGAATGATGGAAATCTCCCAATCAGAACAGAAGAAAGAAAAAGAAACTTTAAAAAATGAAAGCAATTTAAGAGATCACTGAAATAACATTAAGCATTCTGACATTCACATTATAGGGGCTCCAGAAGGAGAAGAGAAAAGGAAGGGGATAGAAAAGGTATTTGAGGAAATTATGGCTGATAACTTCCTAAACCTGAAGAAAGAAACAGATATCCAGGTACAGGAAGCTCAGAGGGTCCCAAACTAGATGAACTCAAACAGACCCACACTAAGACATATCAGAATTAAAATAGTGAAAGTTAAATATAAAGAGAGAATTCTAAAGGCAGCAATAGAAAAAAAAAGAAGACAAGAGTGTTCCCTTTTCTCCACACCCTCTCCAGCACTTATTGTTTGTAGATTTTTTGATGATGGCCATTCTGACTGGTGTGAGGTGATACCTCATTGTAGTTTTGATTTGCATTTCTCTAATGATTAGTGACGTTGAGCATCCTTTCATGTGTTTGTTGGCAATCTGTATATCTTCTTTGGAGAAATGTCTATTTAGGTCTTCTGCCCATTTTTGGATTGGGTTGTTTGTTTTTTTGATATTGAGCTGCATGAGCTGCTTGTAAATTCTGTAGATTAATCCTTTGTCAGTTGCTTCATTTGCAAATATTTTCTCCCATTCTAAGGGTTGTCTTTTTGTCCAACAGTTAATTTAAATGTCAATGGACTAAATGCTCTGATCAAAAGCCACTGGGTGGCTGTTTGGATAAAATAACAAGACTTCAATATGCTTCCTACAAGAGACTCACTTCAGGACTAAAAATACATACAGACTGAAAGTGAGAGGATGGAACAAGATAATTCCTGAAAATAGAAATGAATAGAGAGCAGGGGTAGCAAAACTCATATATAAAAAAATAGACTTATACAAAGGCTATAGCAAAAGACAAAGAAGGGCTTTATATAATGACAAAGGGATCAAAACAAGAAGAGGATATTACATTTGTTAACATATTTGCACCCCCTACAAAAGCCTCTAAATATTATAAACAAATACTAACAGACCTAAGGGGAGAAATTAACAATAGTTCAATAATATTAGGGAACTTTAACACCACATAGACATCAATGAACAGATCATCCATACAGAAAATGAATAATGCCAACAGTGATTATAAATGACCCAAGAGACCAGCTGGACTTAAAAGATTAATGTCTATGGGACATTATATCCATAAACAGCAGAATACACATTCTTTTCAAGTGAACATGGATCATTCTCCAGGGTAGATCACATGCTAGGCCACAAAAAAGTCTCAACAAATTTAAGAGGATAGAAATTATATCATACATTTTTTCTAACCACAGTGGTATGAAACTAAAAATCAATTAGAAAAAGAAAAATGGGAGAAGAAAAAACATGTGGAAACTGAACAATATGCTACTAAAATCCAACAGGTCAATGACGAAATCAAAGAGGAAATCAGAAAATACCTCGAGAAAATGAAAATGCAAACACAACACTTCAAAATCTATGGGATACAGCAAAAGCAGTTCCAGGAAGGAAGTTAATAGCAATACAGTCCTTTGTCAAGAAACAAGAAAAACCTCAAACAAACAACCTAACTTAGCACCTAAAGGAATTCGAAAAAGAAGAACAAACAAAGCCCAAAGTCTGCAGAAGGAAGGAAATAATAAAGATCAGAGAGGAAATAAACAGAATAGAGATTAAAAAAAAAATAGGAAGGATCAAGAGCTGTTTTTTGATAAACGTTTAGACAGGCTCACCAAGAAGAAAACAGAGAGGATGCAAATAAACAAAATAAGTAATGAAAGAGGAGCAATAACAACCAATACCACAGAGATAAAAAAATCATGAGAGTACTATGAACAGATATATGCTAACAAATTGGACAACCTAGAAGAAAAGGATAAATTTCTAGAAACATACAACCTGCCAAGACTGAATCAAGAAGAAACAGATAATCTGAATGAAACCATCAGTAGTAGTAAAATTAAATTTGTAATAAGAAAACCTCCCAGCATATATATATAATGGGATATTACTCAGTGATAAAAAAGAATGAAATAATGCTATCATCAGCAACATGGATGGACCTAAAGATTATCATACTAAGTGAAGTAAGTCAGATAGAGAAAGACAAAAATTATATAATGTCACTTATGTGTGTAATCCAAAAAAATGAGATAAATAAACTTATGTATAAAACAGAAATAGACTCATAGACATAGAGAACAAACATGGTTACCAAAGAGGAGAGCAAGGGGTGGGGGAAGGATAAATTAGGAGTTTGGAATTAACAGATATACACTACTACATAAAAAATAGATAAACAACAAGAATATAGCATAGGAAACTGTATTCAATATCTTGTAATAACCTAAATGGAAAAGAATCTGAAAGCTGAAACACTCTGCTGTACACCTGAAACTAATGCAACACTGTAAAAAAACAAAGCAATACTTCAATTTAAAAAAAAAAAGAAAAGAAAAACAAAACAAAACAGAAAACCACCCAGCAAACAAAAGTCCAGGACCGGTTGGCTTCACAGGGTAATTCTACCAAACACATAAAGAAGAACTAATACCAATCCTTCTCAATCTGTTCCAAAAAACTGAAGAGGAGGGAACACACTTAAATTTATTCCACGAGGCAACCGTTACCCTGATAATACAACCAGACAAAAACACCAGAAAAAAAAAAAAAAAGAAGAAGAAGAAAAAAAGAAAATTATGGGCCAATATCTTTTATGAATATAGATGTAAAAATACTCAACAAAATATTAGCTAACTGAATCAACAACACATAAAAAGGATCATATACCATGTTCAAGTTAAATTTATTCCAGGGTCACAAGGATGGCTCAATATTTGCAAATAAATCAATGTGACACACCACATTAACAAAAGGAAGAATAAAGTTCACATGATCATGTCAAAAGATGGAGAAAAAGTATTTGACAAAATGCAACATCCATTCATGACAAAAATGAGAACATACTGCAACAAAATAATGGTCACGTATGCCAAACCCACAGCTAACATCATACTCAACTGTGAAAAGCTGAAAGTCCTCTAAATTATGAATAAAATAAGGATACCCACTCTCATCACTTTTATTTAAGATAGTGTTGGAAGTCCTAGCCATGGAAATCAGACAAGAAAAAGAAATAAAATACATCAAATTGGAAGGGAAGAAGTAAAACTATCACTATTTGCTAACAGCAAGATATTTTATAAAGAAAACCCTAAAGTCTTGACCCTAAAATTATTAGAGTTAATAAATGAACTCAGCAAAGTTGCAGGATACTAAAGGTATATACAGAAATCTGTTGCTTTATTAGACTCTAGTAATGAAATATCAGAAAGAGAGGGTGAAAAAAAAAAAGCAATCCAGCTTAAAATCATATCAATACCTAGGAATAAATTTAGGCTAGGAGTTGAAAGACCTATATATTGAAAAGTATAAAACATTGATAAAAAAATCTGAAGATGATACAAAGAAATGGAAAGATATCCTGTGCTATCAGATTGAAAGTATTAACGTTGTTAAAATGACCACACTGGGCTTCCCTGGTGGTGCAGTGGTTGAGAGTCCACCTGCCGATGCAGGGGACACGGGTTTGTGCCCCGGTCTGGGAAGATCCCACATGCTGTGGAGCGGCTAGGCCTGTGAGCCATGGCCGCTGAGCCTGTGTGTCCGGAGCCTGTGCTCTGCAATGGGAGAGGCCACAACAGTGAGAGGTCCGCGTACCGCAAAGAAAAAAAAAAAAATAAATAATGACCACACTAACTAAAAACAATCGGCAGATTTAGTGGAATCTGAATCAAAATACCCATGAAATCTTTCACAGAACTAGAATAACTAATCCTAAAATGCATATGAAACCACAAAAGATCTCGAATTGTCAAAGCATTCTTGAGAAAAAAGAACAAAGCTGGAGGTATCATGCTCCCAGACTTCAGAATACACTACAAAGCTTAGGTAATCAAAATAGCATTGTAATGGCACAAAAACAGATACATGGACCAATGGAACAGAATAGAGAGCCCAGAAATAAACCCACAAACTTATGGCCAATTAATCTATGACAAAGTAGGCAAGAATATACAACAAAGAATAGACCGTCTCTTCAATAAGTGGTATATATATATTATATCATTTATATGTATGTGGAATCTTAAACATACATAATGGAATATTATTCAGTCATAAAAAAGAATGAAATTATGCCATTTGCAACAACATGGATGGACTTGGAGGGTATTATGTTTAAGGAAATAAGTCAGATGGAGACGGACAAATATTATATGTTAGTCACTTACATGTGGAATCTAAAAAAAAAAAAAAAAACTAGTGAATATAACAATAAAGAAACAGACTCACAGATACAGAGAACAAACCAGTGGTTACCTGGGGGGGACAGGGAAGTGGGGAGGGAGAGTATGGGGGTAGGGGATTAAGAGGTAAAAACTACAATTAGTAGTAGTTTGTACCACTATGTATAAAATAAATAAGCTACAAGGATATATTTTATAACAGGGTATATAGCCAATAGTTTATAATAACTATAAATGAAGTATAACCTTTAAAAATTGTGAATCACTATGTTGTACACCTGAAACTTATATAATGTTGTACATCAACTGTGCCTCGATGAAAAAAAAAATCAAAAATAGCAAGGAACTGGTACAAAACCAGACCCATAGATGAATGGAATGAAATAGAAATCCCAGAAATAAATCCACACACCTATGGTCAATTAATATCTGATGAAGTAGGCAAGAATATACAATGGAGGAAACACAGTCTCTTCAACAAGTGGTGCTGGGAAAACTGGACAGCTACATGTAAAAGAATGAGATTAGAATGCTTCCTCACACCATATACAAAAGTAAACTCAAAATGGACTAAAACCTTAAATTTAAGATCTGACACCATAAAATTCCTAAAGAGAACACAGGCAGAACCCTCTTTGATATAAATTGTAGCAATTTTGGGGGGATTTGTCTCCTAAGGCAAAGGAAATAAAAGCAAAACTAAATAAGTAGGCCTGAATTAAAAGCTTTTGCATAGCACTGGAAACCACAGACAAAATGAAAAGACAGACTACGGAATGAGAGAAAATATTTGTAAATGATATGACTGATAAGGGGTTAATATCCAAAATATATAAACTGCTCATACAACTACACATCAAAAAACCAAAACAACCCAATCAAAAAATGGGCACAAGACCTGAATAGATATTTTTTCAAATATATACAGATGGCTAACAAACACATGAAAAGATGCTCAACACTGCTAATTATTAGAGAAATGCAAATCAAAACAATAATGAAGTATCACCTCACACCTGTCAAAATGGCTATCAAAAAGTCTACAGATAACAAATATTGGAGAGGATGTGGAGAAAAGTGAACCCTTGTATACTGCTGGTGGGAATGTAAATTGGTGAAGCCACTCTGAAAAACAGTATGGAGGTTCCTCAGAAAACTAAAAGAAAACTGCCATATGATACAAGCAATTCCACTTGTGGGTATAAAATGAGAAAAAACAAAAACAGTAAGTCGAAAACATACATGCACTCCAATGTTCACAGTAGCACTATTTACACTAGCCAAAACATGGAAACAACCCAAATGCCCATGAACAGATGAATGGATAAAGAAGATGTGGCATATATACATACAATAGATATTTGTCATAAAAAAGAGTGAAATTCTGGCATTTGCAGCAATGTGGATGGATATAGAAAATATTATACTTAGTGAAATAAGTCTGACAGAGAAAGACAAATACAGTGTGTTATCATTTATGTGGAATCTTAAAAAGTAATACAAGTGAATGTATTTGTAAAACAAAAACTGACTCGCAGATATAGAAAACAAACTATTGGTTACCAAATGGGAGAGCAAAAGGGGAGGACAACTTAGGGGTATGGGATTAAGAGATACAAAGTATTATGTACAAAACAGATAAGCACAAGGATATATTATATAGCACAGGGAATTACATCCATTATCTTGTAATAACTTTTAATGGAGTATAATCTGTAAAAATACTGAATCACTATGCTGTATACCTGAAATATAATTTTGTATATTAAAAATACTTCAGTAAAAGAAATCATTCTAACCTATTTCACCTATATTGTTATTTACACTTTTGTTATAGTCTTCTAAAATTTTTCTTGTACAAATATATTCATAAATCACAAAATATATCCATGCATATATAAACTAAATACATACAAATATAATATTTTAGACAAAACCTAATGGCTGTTAAGAATTATACTACATTAATACATGTAATTTTATTATGTGCCTGGCACATGGTAAACACTTTATAGACATCATCTGTTATTACTAATGACTTAATAGTACACTGTTATATTGAGGTGGAATTATTAAACAGTTTGTCATTGTTGAAAGTTTAGGTTTTTGTTCTTGAAAAAGCCCTGCAGTGAATATATTTGTACATATGTTTTTCTATATGCAGGAATATTCCCTTAGGAAAATATTCTAGAATTGAATTTGATGGGTCAAATGTCTCCTTTTCAGACTGTGATAACTATTATCAAATTATTTCATGGAAAAGAACCAATGAAAGACAAAGCTCTTTTGAAAATATTACATAAGGCTTACAAACAGTATGCCTATATAATTAGGGTGAAGACATGATGGTGATGATACAGTGGAGATGATTAGGCTCTAAAGGTCTCATAATTTTCTCTCAAAATCCTTTGTTTTACCCTTAAAATACAGTAAATAGTATTTTTATGTCCCTTTGAAGATTGACACACCACATTCTACCCCTCAAGAGCTCCATGTTGCATCCTATGGATTTAGCAACCTTTCAGAGTTAGCAAGGTGGATTATTTTGTGCATTTAGCGTCTTACCTGGACTCTCTGACTTGACAAACTGATAACAGGGAAAGCACAGCTAATTGGCCGGCCATGAAGAACTGAGGAGGCAGCCCTACACCTCAAGTCTCTATGATGCTTTTTCAAGACATTTAAGAGGCATCAGCTAGTTTTCAAACAATGGAGATACACAGATAAGCAAGTACTGGCCCTCAAGAAAAAAATAATATCAGGAAAGAGCCACGTGGCTGACAGTCTTGATGCTCAAGCCGGATGTCAGGACTGAGTCTCTGAGGAAGGAGAGCTGAGTTCAGGACATTGACACACCAGAGACCTCCCGGCCCCACGTATTATCAAATGGCAAAAGCTCTTTCAGAGATCTCCATCTTAATGCTAAGACTCAGCACCATTCAATGACCAGCAAACTACAGCGCTGAACACCCTATGGCAAAAAACTAGCAAGACAGGAACACAACCCCACCCATTAGCAGAGAGGCTGCCTAAAATCATAATAAGTTCACAGACACCCCAAAACAAAGTGGTCCTGCCCACCAGAAAGACAAGATCCAGCCACATCCACCAGAACACAGGCACTAGTCCCTCCACCAGGAAGCCTACACAACCCAATGAACCAAACTTACCCACTAGGGGCAGACACCAAAAACAACGGGAACTATGAACCTGCAGCCTGTAGAAAGGAGATCCCAAACACAGTAAGTTAAGAAATATGAGAAAGCAGAGAAACACACAGCAGATGCAGGAGCAATCCACCAGACCAAACAAATGAAGAGGAAATAGGCAGTCTACCTGAAAAAGAATTCAGGGTAATGATAGTCAAGATGATCCAAAATCTTGGAAATAGAATGGAGAAAATACAAGAAAAGTTTCACAAGGACCTAGAAGAACTAAACAGCAAACAAACAATGATAAACACAATATATGAAATTAAAAATTATTTAGAAGGAATCAATAGCAGAATAACGGAGGCAGAAGAAGGGATAAGTGACCTGGAAGATAAAATAGTGGAAATAACTACTTCTGAGCAGAATAAAGAAAAAACACTGGAAAGAATTGAGGACAGTCTCAGAGACCTCTGGGACAACATTAGCTGCACCAACATTTGAATTATAGGGGTCACAGAAGAAGAAGAGAAAAAGAAAGGGACTCAGAATATTTGAAGAGATTATAGTTGAAAACTTCCCTAATATGGGAAAGGAAATAGTCAATCAAGTCCAGGAAGGGCAGAGACTCCCATACAGGATAAATCCAAGGAGAAACACGCCAAGACACATATTAATCAAACTATCAAAAATTAAACACAAAGAAAAAAATATTAAAAGCAGCAAGGGGAAAACAACAAATAATATACAAGGGAATCCCCATAAGGTTAACAGCTGATCTTTCAGCAGAAAATCTGCAAGCAAGAAGGGAGTGACAGGACATATTTAAAGTGATGAAAGGGGAAAACCTACAACCAAGATTGCTCTACCCAGCAAGGATCTCATTCAGATTTGATGGAGAAATTAATACCTTTACAGAAAAGAAAATCTAAGAGAATTCAGCACCACCAAAGCAGCTTTACAACAAATGCTAAAGGAACTTCTATAGGCAGGAAACACAAGAGAAGGAAAAGGCTTACAATAACAAACCCAAAACAATGAAGAAAATGGTAATAGGAACATACATATCGATAACTATCTTAAATGTAAATGGATTAAATGCTCCAACCAAAAGACAGAGACAGGCTGAATGGATACAAAAAATAAGACCCATATATATGCGGTCTACAAGAGACTCACTTCAGACCTAGGGACACATACAGACTGAAAGTGAGGGGATGGAAAAAGATATTGCATGCAAATGGAAAGCAAAAGAAAGCTGGAGTAGCAATTCTCATATCAGACAAAATAGACTTTAAAATAAAGACTATTACAAGAGACAAAGAAGGACATTACATAATGATCAAGGGAATCAAGCCAAGAAGATGTAACAATTGTAAATATTTATGCACCCAACATAGGAGCACCTCAACATTTAAGGCAAATGCTAACAGCCATAAAAGGGGAAATCAACAGTAACACAATCATAGTAGGGGACTTTAACACCCCACTTTCACGAATGGACAGACCATCACAAATGAAAATGAATAAGGAAACCCGGGCTTTAAATGATACATTAAACAAGATGGCTGTAATTGATATTTACAGGACATTCCCTCCAAAAACAACAGAATACACTTTCTTCTCAAGTGCTCATGGAACATTCTCCAGGATAGATCATATCTTGGGTCACAAATCAAGCCTTGGTAAAACTAAGAAAACTGAAATCATATCAAGTACCTTTTCCATCCACAAAGCTATGAGACTAGATATCAGTTACAGTAAAAAATCTGTAAAAAATATAACACATGGAAGCTAAATAATACATTACCAAATAACTAAGAAATCACTGAACAAATCAAAGAGGGAATCAAAAAATACCTAGAAACAAATGACAATGAAAACACGATGACCTCAAACCTATGGGATGCAGCAAAAGCAGTTCTAAGAGGGATGTTTATAGCAATACAATCCTACCCCAAGAAACAAGAAACATCTCAACTAAACAACCTACCCTTACACCTAAAGCAATTAGAGAAAGAAGTACAAAAAAACTCCAAAGTTAGCAGAAGGAAAGAAATCATAAAGATCAGATCAGAAATAAAGGAAAAAGAAATGAAGGAAACAATAGCTAAGACCAATAAAACTAAAAGCTGGTTCTTTGAGAAGATAAAGAAAATTGAAAACCCATTAGCTAGACTCATCAAGAAAAAAAGGGAGAAGGCTCAAACCAATAGAATTAGAAATGAAAAAGGAGAAGTAACACTGATACTGCAGAAATACAAAGAATCATGAGAGATTACTACAAGACACGATACACCAATAAAATGGACAACCTGGAAGAAATGGACAAATTCTTAGAAAAGCACAACCTTCTGAAACCGAGCCAGGAAGAAATAGAAAATATAAACAGACAAATCACAAGCACTGAAATTGAAACGGTGATTAAAAATCTTCCAACAAAAAAAAAGCCCAGGACTAGATGGCTTTACAGGCAAATTCTAGCAAACATTTAGAGAAGAGCTAACACCTATCCTTCTCAAACTCTTCCAAAATATAGCAGAGGGAGGAACACTCCCAAACTCATTCTACGAGGTCACCATCACCCTGATACGAAAACCAGAAAAAGATGCCACAAAAGAAGAAAACTAGAGGCCAATATCACTGATGAACATAGAAGCAAAACTCCTCAACAAAATACTAACAAACAGAATCTAACAGCACATTAAAAGGATCATACACCATTATCAAGTGGGATTTATCCCAGAATGCAAGGATTCTTCAACATACGCAAATCAATTAATGTGATAAACCATATTAACAAAGTGTAGGACAAAAACTAAATGATCATGTTAACAGATGCAGAAAAGTCTTTTGACAAAATTCAACACTGATTTATGATAAAAACCCTCCAGAAAGTAGGCATAGAGGGAACTTACCTCAACGTAATGAAGCCCATATATGACAAACCCACAGCCAACATCACTCTCGATGGTGAAAAACTGAAACCATTTCCACTAAGATCAGGAAGAAGACAAGGGTGCCCACTCTTACCACTATTACTCAACATAGATTTGGAAGTTTTAGCCAGAGCAATCAGAGAAGAAGAAGAAATAAAAGGAATACAAATCGGAAAAGAAGAAGTAAAACTGTCACTGTTTGCAGATGCCATGATATTATACATAGAGAATCCCAAAGATGCTACCAGGAAACTACTAGAGCTAATCAATGAATTTGATAAAGTAGCAGGATACAAAATTAATGCACTGAAATCTCTTGCATTCCTATACACTAATGATAAAAAATCTGAAAGAGAAATTAAGGAAACACTCCCCTTTACTATTGCAACAAAAAGGATAAAGTATCTAGGAATAAACCTACCTAAGGAGACAAAAGACCTGTATGCAGAAAACTATAAGACATGGATGAAAGAAATTAAAGATGATACAAACAGATGGAGAGATATACCATGTTCTTGGATTGGAAGAGTTAACATTATGAAAATGACTGTACTACCCAAAGCAATCTACAGATTCAGTGCAATCCCTCTCAAACTACCACTGGCACTTTTCACAGAACTAGAACAAAAAATTTCACAATTTGTGTGGAAACACAGAAGATCTTGAATAGCCAAGGCAATTTTGAGGAAGAAAAACGGAGCTGGAGGAATCAAGCTCCCTCACTTCAGACTATACTACAAATCTACAGTAATCAAGACAATATGGTACTGGCAGAAAAACAGGAATATAGATCAGTGGAACAGGATAGAAAGCCCAGAGATAAATGCATACACATATAGTCACCTTATCTCTGATAAAGGAGGCAAGAATATACAGTGGAGAAAAGACATCCTCTTCAATAAGTGGTGCTGGGAAAACTGGACAGCTACATGGAAAAGAATGAAATTAGAACACTCCCTAACACCATACACAAAAATAAACTCAAAATGGATTAACGACCTAAATGTAAGGCCAGATATTATAAAACTCTTAGAGGAAAACATAGGCAGAACACTCTATGACATACATCACAGCAAGATCCTTTTTGACCCACTTCCTAGAGAAATGAAATTAAAAACAAAAATAAACAAATGGGACCTAATGAAACTTAAAAGCTTTTGCACAGCTAAGGAAACCATAAACAAGATGAAAAGACAACCCTCAGAATGGGAGCAAATATTTGCAAACGAAGGAACTGACAAAGGATTAATCTCCAATATATACAGGCAGCTCATACAGCTCAATATCAAAAAAACAAACAACCCAATACAAAAATGGGCAAAAGATCTAAATAGACATTTCTCCAAAGAAGATATACAGACTGCCAACAAACACATGAAAGGATGCTGAACATCACTAATCATTAGAGAAATGCAAATTTCTCTAGTGGGAAGCAGCCAGACAGTACAGGGAGATCAGCTCGGGGCTTTGTGTCCACCTAGAGGGGTGGGATGGAGAGGGTAGAAGGGAGATGTAAGACGGAGGAGATATGGGGATATATGTTCATGTATAGCTGATTCACTTTGTTATAAAGCAGAAAGTAACACAACATTGTAAAGCAATTATACTCCAATAAAGCTGTTAAAAAAAATAAAATAAAGAGCTCCATGTTGTATGCAGGTTTTTTTCCTCTATCACTGAACAGATTACTATTTCCTTAGCTAGACTCCAGGCAAAGTATAATAGCTGACTTGTCCTTAGGTCTATTTTATATGAAACATATGTATATTTAAATTAAGGATTCACACACAAGTCAGCATTATATTCACATTATTAGATATACAGGTAACTGAGACATCATGAGAAAACAGCAAATTGTAATTTCCCATTTTACTGCTCAATCTGGGACATATGTTCACGGACTAGAACTATAGTCACCGACACAATTTATATCTCCTGGATTATTCTCTTTCAGCATGAACAAGTTAAATGTATAAATGGTGTGACTTTGCTGTATAGGATATTTAACACATTCTTCATCTTTGCGTATAAAATGAAAGACGGAAGAAAAAGGAGGGTGAGAAGGAAAACAAATGAGTGAAAAAAATGTGTGTATGCACATGAGAGAGAACTATTTTTAAACTGAAATGTGTCCTTTTCTCCCCCTACCAGTGTGCAGTATTATTTCAATGCTCTGTTCATCCTGCTTGTAATGAATTAAACAGTGGTATTTCCTTGGTACACACCATAGAAGATCTACGTTGTTTTTAAGCTCTGCCAGGTATACTTAAATTAAAATCATAAGAGGGAAGAAATATTTTTTGTACCAAAGTGAACCCTAGAAAAAGATGTGTCTAAAGTAGGCTTAGCATGTCAGAGGCAGAGGTTACCATTTTCTTGCACTGCCTTGTAACTCATGTATCCCATAGAGTCATCTTCATTTACCTTATAGGCTAATAGAAAGAATAAAATATATTGGGATTTATATAATTTTACATTTACATAATTTTAGTTATCTACTGTGAATGAGATGACTGGCACAGCAGTTTCATGTTCCAACTCAAAAGAAATAAGCAACTGGGAAATGAATTCCCTTAAGAATTCAATGTCTTATTCTGCATCTTATTCCCTATTGAGTTGCATACAAAAGGTTGACCACATTCCAGGAAACATTTGTTCATAAAAAACTAATTTCCTTTCTTCAAGGTGATGGAAAGTTAAATTATTGTGCTTAGTAGACAAGTAATAAGGTGAAGAGACAGAATTAAAAGGCCATAGGAATCCAGTAATTAACTTAATTTGAATCCAGTTAGCCAATCTAGGTGGAAAAATAGGCTAAAAATCTAAATTGATATGATAGGCATAGGATCAATTACTTAGAGAAAGTCTGAATAATATTCTGAACCTGAAATATGGCATTCATCTCATTAATCTAGGTATAGGACTTAATTGGAATACAGAAAAGGATTTCAAACTGATCTATGTGATCAGCCCTTTAATCAAAAAAGGGTATTGGATAGAATAGCTACTTTGGGCAGAAATTTTTCAAAAGGCACAAAAATATTGAAGACACAGTTATAAAATTTATCATGTGTACCAGGGATTTTAAAAATTTGATATATGAATATATTGGTTAGTTAACACATCCTTCACCTTACATAGCTACAATTGTGTGTGTGTGTGGTGAGAAATTTCAAGACCTATTCTCTTAGCAACTTTCAAATATACAATACAGTATTGTTAACTATGGTCACCTTGTTGTACATTACATCCCTGAACATACTTATAACTGGAAGTTTGGTTTTTTAGATTCCACACATATGTGAGATCATGTAGTATTTGTCTTTCTCTGTCTGACTTATTTCACTTAACATAATGTCCTCAAGGTTCAGTCACACTGTTGCAAATGACAGGATTTCTTTCTAATTTAAGGCTGAATATCATCGTACTGTATATGTGTGCATAAGAGTGTGTGTGTGTGTGTGTGTGTATATATATATATATATGTAATTTTCTTTAACCATTTATCTGTTGACCAACACTTGGGCTATTTCCATGTCTTGGCTATTGCAGATAATGCTGCAATGAACATGAGAGTGTACACATCTCTTAGAGATATTTCATCTCCTTTGGAAATACACCCAGAAGTGAAATTGCTACATCATATGCTGGTTCTATTTTTAATTTCTTGAGGAAATGCCATACTGTTTTCTTCAGTGGCTGTACCAACCTACATTCCCATCAACAGTGTAAAAGGGTTCCCTTTTCTCCACATCCTTGCCAACACTTGTTATCTCTTGTGTTTTTAATAACAGCCTTCATAACAGTGTAATGCAATATCTCATGGTGGTTTTGATTTGGATTTCTTTGATGATAAGTGATGTTGAATGTCTTTTCATGTGACTGTAGGCCATTTGTATATCTTCTTTGGAAAATGTCTATTCAACTCCTTTGCATATTTTTAAATCAGATTATTTTATTTTTTTGCTATTGAGCTGTATGAGTTCCTTATAAATTTTGGATATTAAGGCCTTATCAGATGTATAGTTTGAAAATATTTTCTTCTCCTGTTCCATAGGTTGCCTTTTCATTTTGTTGATCATTTCTCTTGCTTTGCAGAAGACTTTCAGTTTGATATAACCACTCTTGTTTATTTTTGCTTTTGTTGCTTGTGCTTTTGGTGTCATATCCACAAAATCATTGCCAACACCAGTGTCAAGGAGCTTTTTCCTCATGTTTTCTTCTAGGATTTTTATGGCTTCAGGTCTTACATTTAAGTTTTTAACCAACTTTGAGCTAATTTCTGTGAGTGGTGTTAAGTCAGGCATCCTTTCATTATTTTGCATGTAAATACCCAGTTTTTCCAGCAGTATTTATTGAAGAGACTACCTTTTCTTCAATAAGTATTCTTGGCTCCCTTGTCAAGTATAAGTTGCCTATATATGTATGGGTTTGTTCCTGGAATCTCTATTCTGCTCCATTGTTCTGTGTCTGTTTTTATGCCCATACCATATTGTTTTGATTACTATAGATTTGTAATATAGTTTGAAATAAAGAAGTGTGATGCCTTCAGCTTTGTTCTTCTTTCTCAAGATTGCTTTGGCTATTCAGGGTCTTTTGTTGTTCCATACAAATTTAATGGCTGTTTTTTATAATTTTGTAAAAAACTGCCATTGGAATCTTGATAGGGAATGAATTGAATCCATAGATGACTTTGGATAGTATGAATATCTTAACAACATTAATTCTTCCAATTCATAAACACAAGCTATCTTTCCATTTATTTGTGTCTTCTTCAAATAAGCAACTGGGAAATCTTTCAGTTGCTTTCACCAACGTCTTAGAGTTTTCAGTATACTCAGAGATTTCGGTATATCTTTCACCTCCTTGGTTAAATTTATTCCTAAGTTTTTTATTCTTTTTGATGCTACTATAAACAGAATTGTTTTATTTATTTTTCAGATAATTCATTGTTAGTGTATAGAAATGCAACTTATTCTTGTGTGTTCACTTTGTGTTCTGCAATTTTACTGGATTTGTCTAGTAGTTCTAGCAGTTTTTGTTGGACTTTTTGGGATTTTTTTTAATATATGTAATATTATGTCATCTGCAAACAGAAACCATTTTACTTCTTTTCCAATTTGGATAGTTTTTGTCTCTTTTTCTTGCCTGATTGTGCTGGCTAAAACTTCCAGTAGTATGTTAAATAGGAGTGGTGATAGTGGGCATATTTGTCTTGTCCCTGATCATAGAGGAAAGTGTAATTTGAGCTAAGCATCAAACCGAAACAAGTTCTATCCCAGAATTGTTCAGTTATGAGAATCAACAAATTCCAATTTAGCTTAAGTTTCTCATCACTCAAAACTAATGGGCATGGAGGTGGAAAAAACAGGGTAGACTGAATGCCTCTTATATTGTCAGAGGAAGTGAAGAAAAGGTACTTCAAACTGGACCAATGTTTCTTCGAGTCTCATATTTGGACTTATGGACAATAAATAAGATACTGCTATCCATCAGATCTCCTGCTATTACGTATTAGTTTGAAATTCAGATTCTGCCTTTGTTGGGGGTGTCCCTACAACCATCCTCAGTCTCAATGATTCAGTGGACAGTCTCACAGAACCAAGAAGTTGTTATATTTATGATTACAATGTACTACAGCAAAAGGATTCAAAGTAAAAATCAGCAAGGGAAAGGCCTATTAGAGTGAAGTCTTTAGGAAACCAGGTGCAAACTTCCAATAGTCTACCAGTTTAGTTACACAGGACATACTTAATTTCTTCAGTAATGAGTTGTCACAGCACCTGTGAAATGTCTACCAGGGAAGTTCATTAAAGAATGAGTGCCCAGGGTATTTTATTGGGGGACAGTCACATAGGCTGGAGAATCTTGCCCTTGTAACAGAGCCCCCTCACTGATGATACAGTGCAGGTGGCTTTGGAGGCTGTTAAATTTAAGGCCTGTGTCATTCCTTTATTTACTCCCTGAATTGCAGCTGTTTGTGTTTTTTATATTTTCTGTATTTCCTTGGTTCTTTAAAAACAAATGACAGAAATAGTTATTTGCTTTAAATTTTTTTTTTTGTAGCATGTACAAAATTGCCAGCCTCTCTGAAGGAAAATGGATATTCAGTATAAAACACATTGTGAAAATAGTTTAGACATAGTACACAGTGAGCCACTCCTGCCATTTAGAGAAAGTTTTAAATCAGTCTAGGAAGTTTTATCATTCAAGTTCCCAAACACCAGCCAAAGGCCAACCTTAAAAGCCAGTGTTCCTAAGGATAGTAGTCTTAGACCTGCTATGTTGACTCTTCCCTGCACAGTATCTTTCTTTTAGGATATTTCAAGACTTTGAGTTGGATACTCCTCCAACTGCTGCCCACCACATGCTGTGGAGACTTGTTTGCTACACTGGACATCATAGATATTGCAGATGAATTCAATGTCCTACCATTTGCCCTCTTCTGATAGAAGGACTGACCTCATTTCAAGCTCCAGCCTTTCTTTATATGCCCTGCTCTGCTGCAGCCAAGTAAACTAGACTACAAACCACTGGAGATCAGGGCAATGCTCTATTTATTTTTGTATCCAGAGTTCTTAGCCCCTCATACTTCTTTAATATTTTTTGGATGAATACCTACATCCCAAGATGTAAACCTGCCATGCCCCTGAATAATGGATCTTCCACACTGTCTTTTTGTTGTGTTGCTATCCTTTGAATGTATGTGCACATGTTCATAGATACATAAAAGGCATGACACTTTCTGACACAGACATACAGTATAGGCAAACTAACCGTCAGCAGTAGAATGGCTGCTTCAGTTGCCGGAGCTAAAACTAGTTTACCACTTCAGCTACAAAGTCACTAAATTAACTTGAAGAACACAAATATGCCCAAAGCAAAGGACTCATGATCATATGAACAATTTTAAAATCAAAATTTTAAAATGAGAGTAACCTGCTGATCTTACCAGGAACAACAGTTAAAATGGAAATACATTTTTTTACTGCATTCTGAACATTGTATTGAAGAAAAGTGGTGAGCATTTAGGTGGCTAGGAAATCTACCTAGAAAATACCCTGCATTCAGCATCGCTGTCTTGCTGCTCTGGCTGCTCTCCACAGATCCCAGATGTAATATGCTCATAAGCAGCCTGTAATACTGTTCATCCAAGCTGCACAGTGTGTTGTGAGACTGGCAATCTCCCTCTGTGGGAAGCAAGGCTGCAGATGACTAGCTGAAAATAAAACTAAACTCAAGGCTGAATGTATCATCATGATTTTAATTAAGTTTATAGAAGAGTTGCTTCATTTTGTGGCATCTTGCCCCGTTTCTTATTTACAATACTATCTCTAAGTAAATAAGGCATTTTGAATCAAAGTACAGTAAACATATATGAGTGAATTTTCCTCATTTTAAATCTTATAAATGTTGCTGATTTTAATTTAGAATGCTACCTTTAAGACACCTAATACCTATAAATATTAATATTCTAAAGTATACTACAGAATCACAGAGCTCGAGAAACCTCAGGAAGTAGTTGTGTATATCCTTTTAACCTAAAGAGAAAAGGTCTGCTCCAAATTCAAACAGACGCTCATATGGCACTAGTCTTTTATTATATGAAAATACTCTCAAAAAATTTCCTTACCCCCGTGGGAAACTCATTCCATTACCTCTCATAGATGAGATATTCTTTGAAATTTTTTTATCAATATGTCTTTGGCTGTGATGAATAATGATTTGTTAGATTAAATTATATCTGGCTTTAACATATTTATAATTTTACTTCTCAAGTGAAATCAAACAGCTGATTAAAAAGATTCTTATAATCTGAAAAGCAACCAAAAATCCTAAAAACACTTCAACTTTACTGCTACAGACAAACCTGTTTGTGATCAAATTCATATTTTAGTTAGATAAGCTCTAATTCTTGCATATAAAGAACTGTGGTTTGTTTTCAATTGAGACCCTTTCTTACAAGGCACACCATTCTATTGGCTTTTATACCCCCAGTCCTCAATCCCTGAGGGCAATAACTCTAATTCTCATATTCTTTCTTAAGGAAAGAAATTGAGGCTATGGGCAAATTACTACCTGAAACTCTATTTAAATAACTAAAGCAAGCTTGTTAACTAAATTTCATCAGAGGTAACTGTCACAACTCCTACTGTTTATGAGGATTAAATTTATATGTACATTCTCGCACATATTAGATATGTAAATCATGAGATACATAAAATCATGAGATTTTATCTAATCTGGAAGAAACAGTTTCTTATAATCAGTTTCTGTGATCCTTAAGCCTGTTTTTGTTCTGCTGGGTCTCTGCTCTGTTCTATGTTGCTGGGCAACCAAGAGGATGAGGATGGAGTGGTGGCAGAGAATTTCACTTTCATTATTCAGGCCAAATAAATATTAAATCAATTACTGAAATTCTTATTAAAGTGAGAGCTACTTAAACGTAGGGGGCTCATATGTCTTCTGTGATTATTTTAAATTACAAGTTGATAAAGTGGAGATGATTGCATTAACGTTTTTCCCCCTCTTTTCCTTGAAGTATGAAAGTAGGCAAAACCATTATGGGGGAAGACAAAGTAGGTAAGATAATTTGCTTTGCAATATCCATTAGGAAGTAAAAATGTGTATTTACTTGATTCTTTTTATAAATAGAAAAGTCAATTTTGTTTTGCCTCTTAGATTTTTCCATTGTATATACTGAGCTATTTCTAAGCAGAAACTAAGCAAATTAACACATAAATCAAGGTAAATGAAGTCTTATTATATTTATATGCTATCATATTAATGCTTAATTTATTGTTGTTATTGCATTTTAGTAACCCTTTGCAATTTTCTTGGTAATTAAAATAATATATGAATCTTATAAACAGGAAAGCTATTCTATTTTATTGGCTCTAACAAGTATGGTATGTATTTAGTCATTAAAATATCTACATATTCATGAAAATCCATCAAGATATAAAATATTGAAAGAGAACATACTTGTATTATTTATAAACACAGTGAGCAAATTTAAGTTGATTATGCTGATTTCCTTATTTAATTTTCTCAGTTGAGAAACAGAAAATATTTGTTCACTGAGTTTACAAGCTGATCTCTAGTTTACAAGATTCCAAAAATCTATTTGTGTGGTCCTCAGGATGAGTTTTCTCATAAAACAAAGGAAGTTAGAGGCCCTGGCCTCTCACAAAACCCTATTAAATCCATAATGTACTTGATACATAATATTAATAGAATATAGGACCCATCCATAACGTAGAGTGATATTTTAGTGGGATAGTGTGTTAAATGATCCAGTTTTGAGGCTAAAATTACCTATCCCCTACACGTTGTCTTGGAAATAGAATCAGGCATATCTCACTCACCAATCTTCTGTAGAAAACTCTGCCTGTGAAATAGAAAGCTCTAAAGGTCTGGAGAGTATCTGGGCTAGATGCTCATCCTGGGAGTAATTTCTTTTTAACGTGTATTTGCCTACCTGATGGTTTATCCACTGATTCTAACTCTACTTCAGCTCAAGTGCTCTCTCTCCTTCCCTAGGTACTAGAAAGAGAATGGAACCTTGGACTCTACACTCCCAATCCACCCATTCTCTTTCCCTGATCATTCCACCTTTATAACCACACCTTCAAAAGTCTCAGTGTGTTGGAGCCATGGTGGGAGCCACATGGGAACCACAAAGGAAGCAAGGGGGAGCTGCAAAATTTATGAATCACAAGAACTGTACAGACCATCTATTACAGGGATTGGAGGTTGAGGGGCATCATTCTTCTTAAATTTCTCTTCTCAATTTATTCCAACAACAGTGAGAAAAACAGATAAAGTTGCATGAAGGTGATATAGATTCTAATGGTGAAGCTTGAAATGTGAACATTCTCCTGTTATTTCTACCCACTGTTGGATACCCTAATGTTTCTAATAGTAAATTCCCCTCAGACCACCACAAAGACTTATCTGCTTGCTTTGGGATTATAGCTAAAGGGAAAACTGTATATGGCTGCATTCCTTTCCTCAAAACACAAGGAGGAAGAGAAACCTGGAGTTGACACAACAGATTGTGTTAATGGAGGAAAAGAGAGAAGAGGAGACAGAAGGAAAGAGGGAGGGAAGGGAAAGAAAACCAGGGTGTGGCTGAGGAGAATGAGATGAAGGTCAAGGGGTGGATGCTGGGGATGCAAAAATACCAGGATGGTGGTTTTAGAGGTGAGTTTTATGGGAGTGAGGAGGTGTTTCCTTGACTTCACTTTCATCCTAATATCCAGATCAGTACTTCTCTTTGCACCACAACTGCTGTGAGGGCTTGACTGCAGGGGTAAAGCAAAAAGCAAAATGGTTTGCTATCTGGAAGGACCAGAAAAACAGACTTTGTATGTATGAAGAAGATGGAAGGAAATTCTATGGGGCAATTCAGAACAGGTGTGTAGCTGATAACAGGGCCTGAACAGTTATTTATAAGTGAAGGATACAGACAAGTCAGAGTTGGACTGTATCAAGATAAGATTTGAAAATTAGTATTAAGAGAGGTTTTTTTTTTAAATGACTATATTAAAAAGGGAGTAATTCATGGGGGTAGAGACAAGTAGTACTCACATGACATCTAGTGACACACATATATTTTCCATGTTTGGAAACCTCTAGGATAGAGATTAACAACAGAGGAAGAAAATAAATATTTTGTACTAATCAATTTTCAAATAAAGATAAAAGGATTATAATAAGATCTTTCTATCATACACTGCTGTGAGGTCTAAATGTATAATATTTCTCAATCATATAATTCCTTTTAAGTCATTTCTTATTTCTAAATTCTATTTTAAATATGCTTTTCTTTTCTGAAATTAGCTTTACAGAATGAGAGGAATGGCATTTACAACAGGACTAACAAATTTACCCAATAACAAAATATGAATAGCTTGTATCTGTCAATAATGTGGCAAAAAAAATTTGCTAACGAATTTTTAAAATTTGATGCTTTTTGTTTTGCCTACCATGAATATTTCAGAAGAATGTGTTAACCTTCAACATATTGCTATAATATTGCTGAATACTCATTACATTCATACAGTCCTGATATATGTCCAAAGCTACAAAAAATATCAAAAATCAATGTTGACTCTATGAATAAATTTATTTTATCTTTTTAAAGAGATATTCAAAGGCAATTTATTTAATCTTTCTGAGTGCAAATTGTTCAAATGGTGCTAATAAAAAATACTTAGGGAATTTCATTGAAAATTAAATGAGAAAATGTAGGCAATTTGTACAACGTGGGTACTCAACGAATACCAGTTCTCTTCTCACTTCTTTCCTTTCAGGGTTTTTTTATTTTTTGAGGAGGTTAAGTAACATAGAGAATGTCTCCCTAATACATAGGGAATCCATAAATGTTTGGCTCTGTCCACCCTCCCTTGCCACAACTCCAGGTTACAGTAAAAAATAAATAAATAAATAAATCACAGATGTTTGAAATAAAAGGCAAGTTAAAAGGAGCTCTGGTATTTTACCACACCCACACCCACACCCACCCACACACACACACACACACTCACACACAAATGCGAGAGGAGGGAAGGAGTTCTGGCCTACTCTTCTATCTGGGGGTAGTTAAGGTACTACAATTTCCCCCCTTTTAGGGAGGGCCTTTAGATCCACTAGGGTTATGTGGCTTTCTCAAGAGCTCCTGGAAGAGGAAGGACTAGACCCTCATTACCTGTCTCCCTGTGCAGTAATGTTCACTGTGTCATATATATTGTATATACATTTCCTTCCTGAATAATTAATGACATTAGCAATCCTGGAAATTGATATTTATTATTACATGAGTATTTCAATTTTTAATAATTGATATATTTAAATAAATATATGTATATTTTTATAATTTAACCATTTCTTTGAGGCAAATGGTCTTTTAGTCTATACTTACGGAAAGTATGTATTTATGCTCTAACCACCCATATAGTTAATACTTGGATAAATATCAAGTGATTTTTTTTTTCTTTTAGGATACAACCATTATCAAGCCACCAATGTTTTATAGGTGATATTTTTGTAAGTCTGAGGTAATTTTTTCAGATATAATCACTGACTGGTTTCAATACATAAATACATTTGGAATACTAATATGCCTGCCTCCTGTTAGGTAGATTTTCTCTTCTGTTCTCTTGCACTCCATCTGTTATGGCAGAGGAAAATTAACAACGTCGGGAACCCACAGAACACGTCTGATAGCTGCAGGACTCAGATCCTTAGTTTAACAAATTGTCATTCACTAAGACTTCCTGACAGGAAAAACTACTACAAACTGGTGGGGCTGTGTGAGTGAGCATGATTGTGTGTGAGTGGTTTAATTAATAAGTTTGGCTTATTAAAGGAAGAACAAAATGCCCAACCTTTTTCATTTTAATAGGAATTGGTATTTCATTGATATTTCATGAGCTTCTGTTTAGAGCACATGGCAAGGGTGAATATGTTCATATTTTGACCTTGGCAAGAACATGACTAAATTTAGCTTCAAACAACAATAGAATTTTGGTTTTTATTAATGTCTGCTTTTAATTTACTGAGCTGCCTTTAGAACATCACTGTTGTTCTGATACTTTCTTTCACTTACTGACATTATTTTAAAGTCAAATCTTTTGCTGTTTGGTGACTGACTTAATATAAGTATTATTGTAGGTATATAACCTGTTTTGCTGTTGTTTTCGGATACTGTTACCTCATCCTGTTGTCTCCCTTTGTGATAATTAGGTTTAACAGAAATTAGGGAATAAAAGGAAAAAAGCACAAGAGGATTTATTAAATAGGGGGTTTAATATAGCCCTTACCCTTTCTTGGCATTTGTTCCAGCCTCCAATTTATATTATGTTTCAATGTAAGAACAGTACCCAAAATTCACAGGCTTCCCTGACCCCGCCCCTTATTTTTCAGTTACTACTAGACAAAAGTCCATTTCCACTGCCTTCTGCAGTGTTGGCACCCTTCCCTGAAATACGGTCTGAGAAGTTTCTGAGTACCAAGGAAATTACTGAGCTGTAAACTCAGTAAGATAAAATCCAATATTAAAGTCCTTTACCTGGAAATTTAAAAAAGAGTCAAGGGCAGTGGGTAGTTTGTCCAAAACTTAGGACTACATAGACAGGGACAGGGAATGGTCTCAATCAAAGGTGTGCAAGACACACTGCCAGGCAGGACAATACACTGTCAGATGGACAATATGGCTTGGTCACTTGCAGCTGCTCTTTAAGAGAGATTCCTGTCTCCACTTCTTTGAAATTCAGGACTGGTTCTGAGTCTCTGACTACAGAACACTCATTCCTGACTCCTGTGATGAGCTGGAAGTGGGAGGTGGTCCAGCCTCCTGAAACCATGTAGAAAAGGGTCACTCAGTGATCCTCAGCCTCTCCCAAGTCCTCTTTTCCCACAATGGTCAACTCTACTCGGAGTTTAGCAGATAAAACTCTCCTAAGATTCTGATAATTTCTAGGCTAGTAGGCCACATATATAATTAAATTTCATAGCTTTTCTCTTTTAACTTAAGAATGTGTTTGATAATCATCTGTGAACATTCTCTCAGCATTAATTCCCACTTGCATCCCAAAACAATAGTAAATAATAATAATAAATTCTACCAGGACTACTAATTCTGGACAAGACGAAGAACTACCACGGGCTGATGGATTCCTTTCCCAGCCAAATCTCAGAGCTATTACAGGTAATATTGAGTTTTGAGGTTTTCAGAACCTTACTTAGAAAATAAAACAACAGCTATAACAATAAAAACAACCACAAACAAGAAACCCTAGGGAATAGGAAGAAATTGTCCTAACATGGCAGGGAAAGTTATAATTTAAAGAGAAAGAGTCAAAAGCCACAGACTTGGGATGGATTGGGAATGGCTCTCTAACTGGCCTTTTTTCTCTACTGGAATTCCCTGATTAAAATATCGCTTGCCCAGTCACACTGATGTGACAAGAAAGGAATACCTCCTGCTCAGTATCATCCAGAAACAGCAGGGTAACATCAAGGCAGCTCTGGAGCTCTGTTGGAGTGTGGAGCTTTTACCAGAGACTGACTGTTGACCAGGCCCCTAGTGTTCTCTACCCCTCTCTTCTGTACCTTGTGTAAACTCCAGAGGGCAGATATTTTTATTGGCTTTGTTTCCTTCCTCAGACCTAGGATAATACCTGTTATAGAACAAGTAACCACTAAATAGCTGCTGAATTAACAGGGGAAGAAACAAAAAGAATGGTCTGAGATGTGACCACAGATGCATAGCCTAGGAAGAGGTACTAGTCTCAGACAATGAATCACATAATTACAGATACTCTGAAAATGTCTTGCAGGATGTTCTGTAACAAGAAGAAAAATGAATTTTAGACAAAGCAAAGAGATAAGGGAACCAATGGCAAGTAATAACTTAGTAAATTTATTGCTAACAGAATAAGCATAAAAAATATAGAACAAAAACTCTGAAACATTCCAACATGAAAGGAAGGGAGGTCATAGTAGAGAAGTGAGTTGAGAGACTGCTAAGATTTTTGCTGAGGGAGAAGACAGAGATATGAATTTTACACATTAGAAGGGAAAAACAAGTATAATGAATCTTAATAATTTAGAGATAACAAAAGAAAAAATAGAATTTGTAACTTTCAAACAAAAAAATGAAGTCTGAGTTGTCAACATAAGAGAATGTAGGAAAGCAGGAAAAATTAAGAAAACATGACGGATAAAAATATGAAATAAGATGGCAGAAATAAAGTCTCCATACAATAAAGAAGACAATAAGAATACATTGCTCAAACTCAATGAGCAAAAGACTCAGATCAGATTTACAAAAAAAATCTAGCATTAAACTGTCCACAAAAGACAAAGAATGGCTGATGGAAAAGATGGAAAAAAATACATAAAGTAAATGTTAACCAAATGAAAGATTAAATAGCAGTTTAAATACTAGAGCAAGCAATTTAAGAAGAAAAGAAACATACTTTGCTCCTAAATATAGTGTATTAATAAGACATAATAATCATAAATATATATCCATCTGAAATGAAACCACTAACAGAACAGGTACAATTTTTCACTGGAAATTTTAATACAGATTTCTTAGAAATGGATCAATCATGTAGAAAAAAAGAAGCAAATGCACAGTAAATGTGAATTACACCATTAACAAGCTCAATCTAAAAATATAAATATAGTAAAACTTGACCCAACAAACTAAATGCTCACTTTTTTCCAAGAACATATGAATGTTTTATGCATTAGACCAAAAGGACCTCTCAACAAATTCCAAAAAATTAATGTATGCATCATGATTTCTATATAAATTTCAAAACTTTAATAATAAAAGAAAAGCTAAAAAAATGTCAAGAAACTAAATAGTTAAATGAATGAACTCATAGTTAAATGAAGTGGAAGTAACAAGACAAACTATACAATGCTTAAGAGCTGAATGACAGTGAAAGTTCCACATGTCAAAGGCTGTGTGAAATGCATCTAAAGCACTAGGAAGAAATGCAGAGATTTAAATAGTTTTCCACATAAAACAAAAGAGTGATAATATATGAGCTACGCATTCTACTTGAGAAATTAAGAAATGGAATGCCTGCTTACAACAACGGTGGAATAACAGGTACTGAATTTGCCCTACTACTCTAAACAATCAGAAAATCAAGTGACATATAAGAAACTAGGGTTTTGAGACTTCGGACAACAGTCAGCACAGGACAGAGAACACTGAGAGAAGGGGGGACAATGAGGTGACCTCTACAGATGTCACAGCTAGCTTCCAGACTGTAGCACAAGGGAACTCAGAGTAGTGGAGAGGAGGGTTGCACAGAGAAAAGAGTACTCCAGAGGTCTGCCATCAGTTCTGAAGCCTTTGGTATGTAATGCTCAGTGCATGTGTGTGGAGAAACTACTGAGGCTGGACAAAGAACCACCAAATGAGCAAGTGGAAAAAAATCCCCCAGAGCTTACATGGGGTCAAGAATAGTTTGTATACACACCAGCCAGAATGGACACACAGGGCACTGAGTAAAGTCCTTAGCATGGCATTACCTCAATAGTGTGCACACTGAAACTAGTTCTGGAACTTTCCCAATAAAGTTTAAAAGCAAGCCTTGAAAAGGACCATGTTATTTACAAGTAACTGAACTATGTCCTGTCAGAATCTGTGAAGGGTCTATTTTACCGTCTTTGCAAGCTAAAAGTTAACTTGTTATTCTTACATGGATGCTGGCAGAAGACACAGACTACTATGTCAGAGACAAAGGATTTTGTTACACAAGGAAGAGTAAGCAGCATGAATATCATATTACTTGGCAATGGTTCTCCCTTGACTACGAAGTCCCTTGGTGGCAAACACAAGTGGACCTATACAGTTGTCAACACATGCAGAGGGTTAAATTATAGGAGATAAACACCGACTTTGGTAGAATGTGCCACTTTTAAACCAAGTGGGAGTAAGTTTGTTGTTTGTCTGAGGAAAGATGTTATCTATTTTTTAAGGCTGTTCACTGCAAATACCACCCTGAGAAATGGCCCTATAGGTGGTTAAGAATATATAAAAACTCTTAGAACTCAGTAACAACAAGACAAACAACTGAATAAAATAAGGGCATAAGATCTGACCAAATGTTTCATCTAAAAAGATTTATAGATGGCAGAACCAACATCCTGGAGAAAGAATGTCATAGTCCAGGAATCCAGACCAAGATGGTAACACAGGAGGCTTCTGAATTTCCCTCCTCCCATGGGCACATCAAATATACAGCTAAGAAATGGAGCAATTCCCTGAGAGAATTCCAGAAACTAGCTGAGTGACTCCTAGACATCAGGTGACTGAGAAAATACACATATCAAAACTGATAGGAAAGGCTAAAATACACCCCACCCTTGGCACAGCACCATAATCAAGAGGGAACCCTCAACTTTCAGCATCTCTCTGAGAAGTGATGGGTTTGGACTACACATCAAGTACCCCAACTTTTAAGGTTACCATCCAAGGGATGGACCCCCAAATGAACTAGCTCTGAAAGCCAGTGGGGCTTGCATTCACAAGTCCCACAGGACTATAGCAAACAAAGAATCAGTTGTTAATGGGTGCATGAACACTTGCTGTGGCTATCCCCCCAGGGCTCAGCAAAGAAGGAGCAGGCAAAAATGCTCAACTCCCAGTCTTTCCCTGGAAGAGGTCTGACTACATACTTTACCAGCTGCTCCCTGAGGGCTTGACTTTTAATCAACCTGCATATAGATTCTGACTGTCTTTCTCCTCTTTGGGCTACTGATGGGTCTTGGCACACCCTCTACTACTGGGAGAAACTAAGAACAAAGATGGTGGCTCAGACATCACAAAGGTTTAGAGGGAACCAGAAGCTCAGGCCAGGCTGATCTGCAAGTTTCATCTCCTACACAAGACCAGTCTGTCAAAACTGGGAAAGGTGACTTCCATCTAACATGTAAAAACCAACATGGAGAGTCAAGGACAATGAAGAAACAGGAATATATCCCAAATAAAACAACATGATAAAGCTCCAAAAACTGATCATAATGAAAAGGAGATAAGTGATTTATTGGATAGAGAATTCAAAATAATGGTAATAAAGATGCTCACTGAGGTCAGGAGAGCAATGCATGAACAAAGTCAGAATTTAAACTAAGTGAAAGAAAACACAAATGCCAAAAAGAAATCACAGAGCTGAAGAACACAATACCTAAAGTGAGAAATTCATACAAGGATTCAACAACAAACTAGGTCTAGTGAAAAAAGGATAAGAGAACATGAAGGCTGGGCAGTGGAGTTCACCCAATCAAAGGAGAAAAAGAGAAAAAGAATAAAAAAGAGTGAAGATAGGTTAAGAGACTTATGGGACATGATCATATATACCAATACCTACATGAGGGATCCCAGAAGAGAAAAAAAAAGCAGAAAGATTATATAAATAAGTAATTGCTGAAAACTTCCCTGAAATTAGAAAAGAAACAGACATAAAGCTCTAGGAAGCCCAGAGAATTCTAAATAAGATGATCTAAAGACATCCACAAAGACACACCATAACTAAGTTGTCAAAAGTTAAAGACAAGGAGAGAATCTTAAAAGTAGCAAGAGAAAAGCAATTTATTACATACAAGGGAAGCCCCATAAGACTATCAGTGGATTTTTCAGCAGATACTTTGCAGGCCAGAAAGGAATAGAATGATATATCAAAGTACCAAAAGAAAAAAAAAAAACCCTGCCAACCAAGAACTCCCTACCCAGCAAAGCTGCCCTTCAGAAACAAAAGAGAAATAAAGAGTTTCCAAACAAATGAAAGATGAAACAGTTCATTGCCACTAGACCAGCCTTACAGGAAATGTTAAAGGAAGTTCTTTAAGAAGAAATGAAAGGATGCTAAAGTATAAAGCTCAATGGTAAAGCTAAACATATAGTTAAATCCTATATAATGAGATTTATAATGGTGGTGGGGAAATCACTTATAACTCTAGTGTAAAGGATAAAAGACAAAAGAATTAAATATAACTATAACTGTAATAATGTGTTGATAGATACACAATATAAAAAGATATAAAGTATGACACCAAAAGCATAAAATTTGGAAGGAGCAAAGGTAAAAATGTAGAGCTTTATTATTGATTTGAAGTTAAGTTGTTACCAACTTTAAATAGACTTTTATAGGATGTTTTATGTAAGTCTCTCAGTAACCACAAAGCAAAAACCCACAGTAGATACAGTAAGATACAGAGAAAGGAATCAAAGCATACCACTGAAGAAAATCATCAAAACAAAGGAAGAGAGTAAGAGAATAAGAACAAAGAAAGGAACTACAAAACAGCCATTAAAAATGAACAAAATGGCAATAGTAACTCATTACCTACCAATAATTACTTTAAATGTAAAGGAACTAAATTCTCAAGTCAAAAGAAATAGAGTGGCTGAATGGATAAAAAAACAAAACATAACTATATGTTACCTATAAGAGACTCACCTCAGCTTAAGGACACACACAGATTAAAGGTGAAGGGATGAACAAAGATGTTCTATGAAAATGGGAACCAAAAGAAAATAGGGGAGTGGACAAGAAAGACTGTAAGCCAGAACTGTAACAAGAGACAAAGGTTATTATATAATGATAAAGGGGTCAATTCATCAAGAGGATATAACTTTTGTAAGTATTTATATATCTAACATGGGAGCACCGGAACACATAAAGCAAATAGTAACATATCTGAAGAAAGAAATAGACAGAAATACAATAATAGTAGGAGACTTCATTACCCCATTCTCAAAAATGCATAGATTATCCAGAAAGAAAATCAATAAAGAAATATTGGATACACACTACATGTTATACCACACTGACTTAACAGATATATACGAAATGTTCCATCCAAGAGCAGCATACACATTCTTATTAAGCGCACATTCTGCAGGATTGATCATATGTTAGGCCAGAAAAAAGTATTAATAAATTTAGGAAGACTGAAAGCACATCAAGCATCTTTTCTGACCACAACTGTATAAACTTGAAATCAAGTATACGAGGAAAACTAGAAAATTCACAAATATAGAGAGATTAAACAACACTTTTCTGAACAACCAATTTCAAAGAAGAAATCAAGAATATCTTAAGACAAAGGATTAAAGATGATACAAACAGATGGAGAGAGAAACCACGTTCTTGGATTGGGAGAATCAATAATGTGAAAATGACTATACCACCCAAAGCAATCTACAGATTCAATGCAATCCCTATCAAATTACCAATGGCGTTTTTTACAGAACTAGAACAAAAAAATCTTAAAATTTCTATGGAAACACAAAGGACCCAGAATAGCCAAAGCAGTCTTGAGGGAAAAAAACAGAGCTGAAGGAATCAGACTCTCTGACTTCAGACTATACTACAAAGCTACAGTAATCAAGACAATATGGCACTGGCACAAAAACAGAAATACAGATCAATGGAACAGGATAGAAAGCCCAGAGCTAAACCAACGCACCTATGGTCAACTAATCTATGACAAAAGGAGGCAAGGATATACAATGGAGAGAAGACAGTCTCTTCAATAAGTGGTGCTGGGAAAACTGGACAACTACATGTAAAAGAATGAAATTAGAGCACTCCCTAACACCATACACAAAAATAAACTCAAAATGGATTAGAGACCTAAATGTAAGATGGGACACTATAAAACTCTTAGAGGAAAAAATAGGAAAAACCTTCTATGACATAAATCACAGGAAGATCTTTTTTGATCCACCTCCTAGAGTAAAGGAGATAAAAACAAAAATAAACAAATGGGACCTAATGAAACTTCAAAGCTTTTGCAAACGAAAGGAAACTACAAACAAGACGAAAAGACAACCCTCAGAACTGGAGAAAATATTTGCAAATGAATCAATGGACAAAGGATTAATCTCCAAAACAGATAAACAGGTAATGAAGCTCAATATTAAAAAAACAAACAACCCAATCAAAATGTCTATATAGACATTTTTCCAAAGAAGACATACAAATGGCCAATATGCACATGAAAACCTGCTCAACTTCACTAATTATTACAGAAGTGCAAATCAAAACTACAATGAGGAATCACATCACACCAGTTAGAATAGGCATCATCAGAAAATGTACAAACAACAAATGCTGAAGAGGGTGTGGAGAAAAGGGAACTCTCTTGCACTGTTGGTGGGAATGTAATTTGATACAGCCACTATGGAGAACAGTATGGAGGTTCCTCAAAAAACTAAAAATAGAATTACCATATGACCCAGCAATCCCACTACTGGGCATACACCAAGAGAAAAAAACATAATTTAAAAAGACACATGCACCCCAGTGTTCACTGCAGCACTATTTACAATAGCCAGGTCATGGAAGCAACCTAATGCCCATCGACAGATGAATGGATAAAGATGTGGTACATATACACAATGGAATATTACTCAGACATAAAAAGGAATGAAACTGGCTTATTTGTAGAGACGTGGATGAATCTAGAGACTGTCATACAGAGTGAAGTCAGAAAGAGAAAAACAAATATCGTATATTAATGCATATATGTGGAACCTAGACAAATGGTACATATGAACTGGTTTGCAGGGCAGAAATTGAAACACAGATGTAGAGAACAAACGTATAGACACCAAAGGGGGAAAGTGGGGGTGGGGGTGGGGGGCGTGGTGAATTGGGAGATTGGGATTGACATATATACACTAATACATATAAAATGGATAACTAATAAGAACCTGCTGTATAAAAATAAATAAATAAAATTCGAAAATTCAAAAAAAATTTAAAAAGAAACAACTCATGCATGACCTGAACATCCTAGACAAGAAGTAGATTGTTGCTGCATTTTATTTTACCCAATAGATATATTCTATCAGAATGTGATTTATGTATATAACATGTTTACAGATTGAATTAAATTTTTTTCCTGGGCTTCCCTGGTGGCACAGTGGTTGGGAGTCCGCCTGCCGATGCAGGGGACGCGGGTTCGTGCCCCGGTCCGGGAAGATCCCACATGCTGTGGAGCGGCTGGGCCCGTGAGCCATGGCCACTGGGCCTGCACGTCCGGAGCCTGTGCTCCACAAAGGGAGAGTAAACGGCAGTGAGAGGCCTGTGTACCGCAAAAAAAAAAAATTTTCTTAAAAAAAAAAAGACAAAGGAAAATGGAAGCACAACATACCAAAACTTATGGAGTGTATCAAAAGCAGTTCTAAAAAGGAAGTTTATAGCAATAAGTGCTTACATTAAGGAAAAAAAATTTTCAAACAACCTAATTTTACACTTCAAGGAACTATAATTGCAAATGAAGATTAATATGAGCAGAAGGCAGAAAATAAAGATCAGAGTAGAAACAAATAGAAACTAAAAAGACAATAGAAAAGATCAATAAAACTAAGAGATGGTCCTTTGAAAAAATAAGCTGGTTGACAAATATTTACCTAGACCCACTAAGAAAATAAGGAGACAGATAAAATCAGAAACGAAACAGGAGACATTACAACTGATAACACAAACATACTAAGGATCATAATAGACTACTATAAACAGATTTACACCAACAAATTAGATAACTTGGGAGACATGGACAAATTGCTAGAAACATATAACCTACAAAGACTGGATCATGAAGTAACAGGAAATTTGAGCAGACCACTTACTAGTAAGGCGATTGAATCAGTAATCAAAAATCTCTCAACAAAGAAAAGTCTAGGACCAGATGGCTTGAATGGCAGATTCTACCAACATTTAAAGAAGAATCAATGCCTCTTTCCATCACTCTTCCAAAAAACAAAAAAAGGAAGAAACACTTCCAAACTCATTTTATGAGGCCAGCATTACTCTGACACCAAAGAGAAACAAAGGCATTATAAGAAAAGAAAGTTACAGGTCAATATCCCAGATGAGCACAGATGCAAAACTGCTCAACAAAATATTAGCAAACCTAGTTCAAGAGCACATTATAAGAATCATACAAAATTAATCAAGCATGATTTAATTCAGGAAGGCACACAAATCAATCTGAAACACCACATTGATAAAATGAAGTTTAAAAATCACATGAAAATCTCAATAGACATAGAAAAGCATTTGACAAAATTCAGTATCTTATCACAATAAAAAAATCTCGACAAATTGTGTGTAGAAGGAATGTACCTCAATAAATGCCATATATGACCAACCTCCAGCTAACATCACGCAAACAGTGAAAAGCTTAAAGCTTTTCCTCTAAGATAAGGAACAATATAAGAATGTCCACTCTAGCTACTCTAGCCTTTATTCAATAGCACTGGAAATCCTAGCCAAAGTATTAAGCAAGAAAAAAAATTTTTTTAAAGGCATCCAAATTGGAAAGAAAGAAATAAAACTGTTTCCATTTTCAGATGACATATTATATTTAAAAAAACCTTTAAGGCTCCAGTAAAACAATGCTAGAACTAATAAAGGAATTCAGTAAAGTTGCAGGATACAAAATCAATGTGTATAAAAATCAGTTGAGTTTCCACATACTAACTCTGAACTATTGGAAAGAGAAATTAAGAAAATAATTACATTTAAAATAGTAGCTTGCACTTGTCTTCGCCTGAGATGAGAGCAGTGAGTGTACATACAGCCACGGGAAGAGCTCCTCGTTCACCAGGAATGCACTGCTCTGGCAGAACAGATGAACACACAAAGCAAAGATCAGATGGGGAATTTCTGTGTATCACAGAAGGATTCACTAGAGAAACTGAGTATCTTAAATCTCAGAAGACTGTCAATTTTATGTATCCATTAAAGAACTAATGTTTCACAGTAAGTTAAGCAAAATGGGAAGACAGAGAAATATGCAGCAGATGAAGGAGCAAGGTAAAAACCCACCAGATGAAACAAATGAAGAGGAAACAGGCAGTCTACTTGAAAAAGAATTCAGAATAATGAAGGTAAAGAGGTGAAACCTTGGAAATAGAATGGAGAAAATACAAGAAACATTTAACAAGAACTAGAAGAACTAAAGAGAAAATAATGATGAACAACACAATGAATGAAATGAAAAAATCCCTAGAAGGAGTCAATAGCAGAATAACTAAGGCCAAAGAACGGATAAGTGACCTGGAAGACAAAATAGTGGAAATAACTACCGCAGAGAAGATTAAAGAAAAAAGAATGAAAAGAATTGAGGACAGTCTAAGAAACCTCTGGGACAACATGAAATGCACCAACATTCGAATTATAGGGGTCTCAGAAGAAAAGAAAAAGAAAGGGTCTGAGAAAATATGTGAAGAGATTATAATTAAAATCTTCACTAACATAGGAAAGGAAATAGTCAATCAAGGCCAGGAAGTGCAGAGAGTCCCATACAGGAAAACTCCATGGAGAAACACACCAAGATATATTTTATCAAAGTATCAAAAATTAAATACAAAGAAAAAATATTAAAAGTAGCAAGGGAAAAACAACAAATAACCTACAAGGGAATCCCCATAAGGTTAACAGTTGATCTTTCAGCAGAAACTCTGCAAGCCAGAAGGGAGTGGCAGGACATAATTAAAGTGATGAAAGGGAAAGAACTACAGTCAAAATTACTCTACCCAGCAAGGATCTCATTCAGATTCGATGGAGAAATTAAAAACTTTACAGAGAAGCAAAAGCTAAGACAATTCAGCAACACCGAAGCAGCTTTACAACAAAATCCTAAAGGAATTTCTCTAAGTGGGAAATATTTCTCTAAGTGAGAAACACAATGCTAAAGGAAAAGACCTACAAAAACAAACTCAAAACAATTAAGAAAATGGTAACAGGAACATACATATCGATAATTACCTTAAATGTAAATGGATTAAATGCTCCAACCAAGACACAGACTGGTTGAAGGGATACAAAAACAAGACCCGTAAATATGCTGTTGAAAAAGACCCACTTCAGACCTAGGGACACATACAGACTGAAAGTTAGGGGATGGAAAAAGATAGTCTATGCAAATGGAAATCAAAAGAAAGTTGGAGTAGCAATTCTCATATCAGACAAAATAGACTTTAAAATAAAGACTATTACAAGAGACAAAGAAGAACACTACATAATGATCAAGGGATCAATCCAAGAAGAAGATATAACAATTGTAAATATTTCTGCACCCAACATAGGAGCACCTCAATACATAAGGCAAATGCTAAGAGCCATAAAAGGGGAAATCGACAGTACCACAATCATAGTAGCGGACTTTAACACCTCACTTTCACCAAAGGACAGATCATCCAAAATGAAAATAAATAAGGAAACACAAGCTTTAAATGACACATTAAAAGAGATGGACTTAATTGATATTTATAGTATATTCTATCCAAAAACAACAGAATACACTTTCTTCTTAAGTGCTCATGGAACATTCTCCAGGATACATCATATCTTGGGTCACAAATCAAGCCTTGGTATATTTAAGAAAACTGAAATCATAGCAAGTATCTTTTCTGACCACAACGCTATGAGACTAGATATCAATTACAGTAAAAACTCTGTAAAAAATACAAACACATGGAGGCTAAACAATACATTACTAAATAACCAAGAGATGACTGAAGAAATCAATGAAGAAATCAAAAATACCTAGAAAGAAATGACAATGAAAACATGACAACCCAAAACCTATGGGATGCAGAAAAAACAGTTCTAAGAGGGAAGTTTATAGCAATACAATCCTACCTCAAGGAACAAGAAACATCTCAAATAAACAAGCTAACCATATACCTAAAGCAATCAGAGAAAGAAGAACAAAAAAACCCCAAAGGTAGCAGAAGGAAAGAAATCACAAAGATCAGATAAGAAATAAATGAAAAAGAAATGAATGAAACAATAGCAAAGATCAATAAAACTAAATGTTGGTTCTTTGAGAAGATAAACAAAATTGATAAACCACTAGCCAGACTTAACAAGAAAAAAAGGGAGGACTCAAATCAACAGAATTAGAAAAGAAAAAGGAGAAGGAACAACTGACCCTGCAGGAATACAAAGAATCATGAGGGAGTACTACAAGCAACTATATGCCCATAAAATGGACAAACTGGAGAAATGGACAAATTCTTAGCACAACCTCCCGAGACTGAATCAGGGAGAAAGAGAAAATATAAACAGACCAATTACAAGCACTGAAATTGAAACTGTGATTAAAAATCTTCCAACAAACAAAAGCCCAGGACCAGATGGCTTCACAGGCGAAGTCTATCAAACATTTAGAGAAGAGCTAACACCTATCCTTCTCAAACTCTTCCAAAATATACCAGGGGAGGAACACTTCCAATGTCATTCTATGAGGCCATCATCACCCTGATACCAAAACCAGATAAAGATGTCACAAAGAAAGAAAACCACAGACCAGTATCACTGATGAACACAGATGCAAAATTCCTCAACAAAATACTAGCAAACAGAGTCCAACAGCAAATTAAAAGGATCATAAACGATGATCAAGTGGGGTTTATCCAAGGAATGCAAGGATTCTTCAATATGCAAATCAAGCAAAGTGATATACCATATTAAAAAACTGAAGGATAAAAACCATGATAATTTCAATAGATGCAGGAACAACTTTTGAGAAAATTCAACACCTATTTATGATAAAAACTCTCCAGAAAGTAGGCATAGAGGGAGCTTACTTCAACATAATATAGGCCATATATGACAAACCCACAGCCAACAACGTTCTCAATGGTGAAAAACTGAAACCATTTCCTCTAAGATCAAGAACAAGACAAGGTTGTCCACTCTCACCACTATTACTCAACATCGTTTTGGAAGTTTTAGCCACAGCAATCAGAGAAGAAAAAGAAATAAAAGGAATCCAAATTGGAAAAGAAGAAGTAAAGCTGTCAATGTTTGAAGATGACATGACACTATACATAGAGAATCCTAACGATGCTACCAGAAAACTACTAGAGCTAATCAATGAATTTGGTAAACTAGCAGAATACAAAATTAATGTACAGAAATCTCCTGCATTCCTATACACTAATGATGAAAAGCCTGAAAGAGAAACTAAGGAAACACTCCCATTTACCATTGCAACAAAAGGAATAAAATACCTAGGAATACACCTACCTAAGGAGAGAAAAGACCTGTGTGCAGAAAACTATAAGACACTGATGAAAGAAATTAAAGATGATACAAATAGATGGAGAGATATACCATGTTCTTGGATTGGAACAATCAACACTGTGAAAATGACTATACTACCCAAAGCAATATGCAGATTCAATGCATGCCCTCTTAAACTACCAATGGCATTTTTCACAGAAGTAGAACAAAAAATTTGTATGGAAACACAAAAGACCCCAAATAGCCAAAGCAATCTTGGGAAAGAAATACAGAGCTGGAGGAATCAGACTCCCTGACTTCAGACTATACTATACAGCTACAGTAATCAAGACATTATGGTACAGACATAAAAATAGAAATAAAGATCAATGGAACTGGATAGAAAGTCGAGAGATAAACCCATGCACATATGGTCACTTTATCTTTGATAAAAGAGGCAAGAATATACAATGGAAAAAAACCAGCCTCTTCAGTAAGTGGTGCTGGGAAAACTGGACAGCTACACAGAAAAGAATGAAATTAGAACACTTCCTAACACCACACACAAAAATAAACTCAAAATGGATTAAAGACCTAAATGTAAGGTCAGACGTTATAAACTCGTAGAGGAAAACATAGGAAGAACAGTGTTTGATGTAAATCACAGCAAGATCCTTTTTGATGCACCTCCTAGAGGAATGGAAATAAAAACAAACTAATGGGACCTAATGAAACTTAAAAGCTCCTTTTGCATAGCAAAGGAAACCATAAACAAGACAAAAAGACAACCCTCAGAATGGGAGAAAATATTTGCAAACAGAGCAACGGACAAAGGATTCATCTCCAGAATACACAAGCGGCTCATGCAGCTCAATATTAAAAAGCAAACAACCTAATCCAAAGATGGACAGAAGACCTAATAGACATTTCTCCAAAGAGGATAAAGATTGCCAACAAACACATGAAAGGATGTTCAACATCACTAATCATTAGAGAAATGAGAATCAAAACTACAATGAGGTATCACCTCACACCAGTCAGAATGGCCATCATCAAAAAATCTAGAAACAATAAATGCTGGAGAGGGTGTGGAGAAAAGGGAACACTCTTGCACTGTTGGTGGGAATGTAAATTGATACAGCCACTATGGAGAACAGTATGGAGGTTCTTTCAAAAACTAAAAATAGAATTACCATACAACCCAGCAATCCCACTACTGGGCATATACCCTAAGAAAATCATAATCAAAAAGAGACATGCAGCACAATGTTCATTGCAGCACTATTTACAATAGCCAGGACATGGAAGCAACCTAGTTGTCCATCGACGGATGAATGGATAAAGAAGATGTGGCACATATATACAATGGAATATTACTCAGCCATAAAAAGAAATGAAATTGAGTTATTTGTAGTGAGGTGGAAGGACCTAGAGTCTGTCATACAGAGTGAAGTTCTTCATAAAGACAAAAACAAATACTGTATGCTAACCCATATGTATGGAACTAAAAAAAAGAAAAAAAATGGTTCTGATGAACCTAGGGGCAGGACAGGAATAAAGTCACAGATGTAGAGAATGGACTTGAGGACACAGTGGGGGGAAAGGTAAGCTGGGCCGAAGTGAGAGAGTAGCATTAACATATATACACTACCAAATATAAAATGGTTAGTGGGAATCAACTATATAGCACAGGGAGATCAGCTTGGTGCTTGTGACCACCTATTGGCGTTGGATAGGGAGGGTGGGCAGGAGGCACAAGAGCGAGGGGATATGGGGATACATGTATACATACAGCTGATTCACTTTGTTATACAGCAGAAACTAACACAACATTGTAAAGCAATTATACTCCAATAAAGGTGTTAAAATAAATAAGTAAATTAAATAAAATAGTAGCAAAAGAATAAAATACTTAGCAATAAATTTAACCGAGTAGGTGAAAGATCTGTACGCTTAAAACTCTAATAAATTAGGGGCTTCCCTGGTGGTGCAGTGGTTGAGAGTCTGCCTGCCGATGCAGGGGACATGGGTTCGTGCCCCGGTCTGGGAAGATCCCACATGCCGCAGAGCGGCTGGGACCGTGAGCCATGACCACTGGGCCTGCGCGTCCGAAGCCTGTGCTCCGCAACGGGAGAGGCCACAACAGTGAGAGGCCCACACACCGCAAAAAAAAAAACCAAAAAAACCCTCTAATAAATTAGTTAAAAAATTAAAGACACATATAAATGGAAAGATATTCCACGCTCACAGACTGGAGGAATTAATATTGTTAAAATGTCCATAATTCCAAAAACAATCTACAGATTAAATGCAATACCTATCAAAATTCCAATGACATTTTTCACAGAAGTAGAACATAAAAAATTCTAAAATTTGTATGGAACCACAAAAGACTCCAAATAGCCAAAGCAATCTTGAAAACGAAAGACAAAGCTGTAGGCATCATGCTCTGTGATTTCAAACTATATTACAAAGCTGCAGTAATCAAAATAATATGGTTTTGGCATTAAAATCAAACACATAAGTCAATGGAACAGAACAGAGAGTCCAGAAATAAATCCATGCACATATGGTCAATTATTTTTCAACAAAGGAACCAAAATTATACAATGGGGAAAGGATAATAGCACTGGGGAAATTAGATATCCACACAATAGACTAGGCTGCTATCTTATACATAAAATTCAACTCAAAATGGATTAAAGATTCGATCATAATATTGTTAAACACTAAACTCCCAGAAGAAAACATAGGGAAAAATGTTCTTGACATTGATCTTAGCAGTGCTTTTTTGGATTTGAAACCAAAACCAAGGCAGCAAAAGCAAAAATCAACAAGTGGGACTACAACAAACTAAAAAGTTTCTGCAAGGCAAAAGAAAGAATCAACAAAATGAAAAGGCAACCTGTGGAATGGGAGGAAATCTTTCCAAACCACATATACTATTTGTAATTTCCAAAAGATAAAAGATAAAATGCAATAGCAAAAAACAACCCAATTAAAAGCGGACATAGGTACTGAATAGACAGTTTTGCAAAGATTTACATGGCCAACAGGGACATGAAAGTTGCTCAACATCAATAATCCTCAGGGAAATGCAAATTGAAATCACAATGAGTTGTCACTTCACACCTGTTAGGATGGCTATTATCAATAAGATAAGAGATAACAAATGGTGGGAAGATGTGGAGAAACTAGAGTTGCCATACACTGTTTTAGGAAACGTAAACTGGTACAGACATTATGGAAAATAGTATACCTGTCTGAGTATTGAGGGCATTTCTGAAGAATAAAAAATAGAACTATCATGTGATACAGCAATTCTAATTCTGGATATATAACTGAAGGAAACAAAATCACTATCTCGAATAGATATCTGTACTCCCATGTTCACTGAAGCATTATTCAGAATAGCCAGGACATTCACTAGATACTCAGGTTGTTTCCATGTCTTAGAAAATAATAAATAAATATGTGAGGTGATGGATGTGTTAATTGATGGGGGTAAAAACTGTTTCACAATGTATATGTTTATCAAATCCTTATGTCATGTACTTTAAATATATTACAATTGTATTTCTCAATTATACTTATATAAAGTTGAAAAAAGATATATGGATGGCAAATAAACATATAAAGGAATATCAAATATCATTTAGTCATTAGGGAAATGCAAATGAAAACCACAGTGAGATTCCAGTTCACCTCTACTAGAATGGCTAAAATTACCAAGATTGACTATACCAAATATTGGGAAGATACGGAAGAATTAGAACTCTCATGGAGATGCAAAATGTTACAACCACTTTGGAAAACAATTTCTCAAAATGTTAAAATTACACCATATGACAGTTCCATTTCTTACTATTTACCCAAGAAAAGTGAAAATATATGTCTACACAATGATTTGTATATATACAATAGCAGCTTTATTTGTAATGGCAAAAACTGGAATAGATTAAAATCTTCATCAACAAATGAATAATCTTAAAAAGTGTATCTATGATGGAATATTACCTAGCAATAAAAGGATAAAAATGACTGATATATACAACATACGTGAGATTCAAAAGTCTTATACTAACTGAAAGAACCAGACACAAAAGACTCCATACTGTATGATTATTCCATTTATATGAAATTCTAGAAAAGGCAAGCCTATAGTTACAAAATCAACTGAGTAGCTGTCAGGGGTGATAGCTGGGTGATAAACTGACTCCAAAGTGTCATGAGAAAGCTTTTGGGGGTAACATAACTATTTTTTATTATGACTGTATACATTTGTCAAAACTCAAAACTTGTTTACTTAAAATGATAAATTTTATTTTATATAAACCATACCTCACTAGAGTTGAACAGCCTCCCTCTAAGTGGAATGACTAACAAAACCAAAAACTGACTCTTTGAAAAGATTTATAAGATAGACAAACCTCTGGCAAGAGGGATCAAAAGGAATAGACAGAAAATATAAATTAACCATAGAGTGAATCTATGGGTAACTACTATCATGAACTATTACACAGATTAAGCACAAAATAGATGAATAAATATTATGAACAAGTATAAGTCAATGACTTGAATGGAATAGATCTATTCTGAAAGACAAAAACCAAAAAAAAAAAAAGTGAAATGGAAAATATGATGAGTTCAATAATTTTTTAAGAAGTTGAAACAGTATCTAAAACCTTATACCACCATCCTCCCCCACCTCCCAATAAAAAACTGTTTCATGTCCAAATCATTTTCAGGACTATCTTATAAATGTTTATTATCAAAAAATTATAATAAAAACTCAGAAAACAAGATATCAAGGAGAACTTCGATAACTCAATAAAGAATAGCTATCATATTCTATAGGAAACACTGTACTTAGTGAAGCAACTTTAGACATTTCCTTTAAGTCTGGGGCAAGGATGCCTGTTTTTCCATTTATGTTCAGCAGTATCATAGTCCTGGCTCATCAAATCAACCTATAAGTTTTCTTAACTTTTCTCTACACCAAAAATAAACAAGTTGAACATGTGATAGAAAATGAGATAACATTTGCAATAAGAAGAAAAACATCTGGGAATTAACCTAACAAAGAATGCACTGGATCTTCATAGGAATATTTAAAAAATCCTATTAAGGGTGCAGAAGAATAAAGTTCCATGTTATAATCATGCCTATGTATATATACATACTAATGACATAGATAGCATAACAAACCAGTGGGAAATGACAGACTATATGTTAAGGGGAGAATGAAAAATTGACTCAGTACATAGAATTGAATTCCCAACCTTACATTACCAAAAAAAATCCAAAAGAATATAAGAACTAAATGTATAAGACAAAACTATAAACTAATAGAAGGAAATGTAAGAAAATATCTTTGTGACTTTATTAAAAAGCAGAATATCTTACGTATTTAAAGTGCACAAATTATGAAGGAAAAAATTATTGACCACATCAAAAAAGGACAACACAGAAAGAACAGGTAGGTGACAGACTTGGAACAAAAGACTTCAAGGGATTGATATACGCAATACATAAGATACACCTTCAAGTCAGACAGAAAAAGCCAGGAAGACCAATAGAGAAATGGGTAAAGGATATGGACGGTCATGCATGGAAAAGGAATTTTCAATAAATAATAATTTTAATAATCAAAGTTAAATCTAAAATATTAGGTAAAAATATATACCTGCCAGATTGACAAAATTTATAAAGTTGCATAATATAAAGTGTTAGGAGGGGTGGGAGCTGGGAATGGTGACACTTACACAAATGCTTATAATTAATATGGATGAAGTCACATGTGAGAATAATATGAAAAGACTTGGTAAAAATAAGAATAATATCCTAGGGCTTCCCTAGTGGCACAGTGGTTAAGAATCTGCCTGCCAAAGCAAGGGACATGGGTTTGAGCCCCAGTCTGGGAAGATCCCACATGCTGCAGAGCAACTAAGCCCATGTGCCACAACTACTGAGCCTGTGCTTTAGAGCCTGCGAGCCACAACTACTGAAGCCTGTGAGCCTAGAGCCTGTGCTCCACAACAAGAGAAGCCACTGCAATGAGAAGCCAGCGCACCACAACAAAGAGTAGCCTCTGCTCGTTGCCACTAGAGAAAGCCCGTGCTCAGCAATGAAGACCCAATGCAGCCAAAAATAAATAAATAAATAAATAAATAAATTAATTATTTTTTTTTTAAAAAGCCTTAGAATGATTGACCTGAGGGCTTCCCTGGTGGCGCAGTGCTTGAGAGTCTGCCTGCCGATGCAGGGGACACGGGTTCGTGCCCCGGTCCGGGAAGATCCCACATGCTGCGAAGCGGCTGGGCCCATCAGCCATGGCCGCTGAGCCTGCGCGTCCGGAGCCTGTGCTCCGCAACGGGAGAGGCCACAACAGTGAGAGGCCCGTGTACCGAAAAAAAAATAAAAATAATTGACCTGAAGTTGAGGTAAAAATTATTAAAAAAAAAAAAAGAAGAATATCCTAGAACTCATATAAACTCCATTCCAGGATATATATTAATACCTCAGAAATATGCTCATAGAAATTAATATGGAGATATGTAACAGGAAGTTCATCCACGATTGTCTATAAAAGCTAAGAGTTGGAGGCACCAAGATTCTCTATCAGTAGGAAAATGGATACATTAAATGTGCTACATAAATATGCTAGGATAAAATACAGCATCAAAGTATTAAAAATGCATATAACAACCTAACATTATGGGGGAAAGTTAGAGAACAAGATTTCTAGGACAATATCACAAAACAAAATTAATAAAAATAAGAATTTAGTAGATTGAAAGAATATATATTAAATACATTGAGTATTAAATAGATAGGTACATTGAGTTCCTATAGGGAAGGAAAGGTGGGGGGGATAATAATAAAAAGAAGAATGGCAATGATAACGTGCAAAAACCTAAGAAACTAGGACAGGGCCTTGGTTATGTTTTATATTGGCATAAAAACCAGTAAGAGCTAATATAAAATTTTCAGTAAAGGTAATCACATCGACAAATGAATTAACAGGGACATGAAAAGAATGACTGAAGCAAAGTCAAGAGCAATGCTGTCACTGGGCAGACAAAAATAGTGATGCATAAGACAGTCATACAAACACCCTCATGAGGAAGTAAAATACTCTTAAGGGGAAGGTCAGATACCTGATTCAGTCACAAAGACAAATCATGGCTGAAGAGTTAAAAGTATATGGATCCCTTCTGAAAGGAAAATTGAACATAGAAATTTTGAAAAAAACTAGCCCATCAATTTTCAGTGAGTAAAAGATATAACATTTACTGTCATCTTTCACAGGGAACTTAAAAATAGCCAGCGATGAAAGGGAAATTTTGAGTATTACATATAAAGAAAGCACAAAATTCTAGGGTTAAAAATATCAAGACCAAGTTGGTTCATCAAAATGACAACCTGACAACCAAGCACATTGCTGACTTAAAAATAGCTGCAGAATCCAAAATGTCCAAACATTAATCACAGTCATCATGAAGAAATTTTGAAGCTTAAGAATATATGTGATATAAAGAGCTCAATGATTGACTCCATCATGACAAATATGATTCACAGCACATTTTCTAATAAAATGTTAAAAAAATAATCAAGAAGGCTTGATCACATACCTTAATTCAAAAGACATAGAATGGCTTCTAAATGCCTTTTATTCCTGCCTATTTCCAACAATCTAACCATCCTCAAAGGACAAAGATCTACCACCACTGAGAATATTTAAAAGAACTTGCCTTAGGAACTGATAAGCAAATTAAAAAGGAAAAATTTTTTTAAAAACAGTAATCTTCTTCGATTCCTAAGGTGACTACTATGAAGGGACAACATTAATTAAAGAAGTATAAATTATGTATGATTTTTAAGTTCCATTATGGCACAGATACATCTCAAGTAGGGCAGTACATAATAAAGAACATAACTGAACATAATCAGCTGCCAAAATGTACCGAATTTTTCTTTTGCTCTCAGTTGTCTGGAGGAAATTTTCTGAGAAATTAAGGCCAGCAGTGCTTCCCCTTACAAAAATAAAAAACACGGATCTCCCTGTTTACTGCTAAGGAAAGTGAAAGTGAAAGTCAAAACTAATTTCTTCCTACTACCGCTAAAATCTTAATGCTGAAAATGGAAATCTCAGCTGCTAGCTTAATTATACATACTATTTGTATCCCAATATCACACACAACGACATTCTAAAATTAAATGGTATTAACAACGAAGGTTAATTATTATTTTTTCATGTGAGGAGAAAAACACTTTTAAAATTAATCATGTTTTCCAGAAATGTTCCCTTGGAACACAGACCTCACCAGGCAGCTAGGTCAGCTTTGGCTCACACCATCATTATATATTAAAAACATCAAGAGCACAGCAATAACCTGACTTCTACAAGAATTTGATGTTCATGTGTTTACGTAATTAATGAACTTAGTATCTCTTTCCTCCTAATTCTGTAGTCATGGTCCTGGGGAAGGAGTATAATTTAAATAATCAAAGTGGAAACAGAGACAGTTCTTCTCCTGGGGTATGCACAGGTACTAGCAATTTCATCTTCTTCCCTAACATATAGGACAGGGAAAACACAGCTTTATTTATTCTCCACCTTGGATGACCTCATGAGATTTCAAGAATCCTCTTTCTTAATTACACCAGTAAAATATGTCACATTTCACATACTCATCAACAAATAGTTATTGAACACCTGCTATGGGTCATCCACTATGCTGGTAGCAAAACCAAACATGGTCCCTCTGTTCCAGGAGGTTCTGGTTTAGGGTAGAATACACACATCAATCAAATACATACAAATAAGTTAGAATGTGATGATGACTCCAGAGAAGCATATTGGAGCTTTGAGAATACGACCTAATCAGAATGGTCAGAAGAGTCTTTCCTGAGGAAGGGATGATTAAAGAGAGTTCTTAAGAGCTAGCTCAGAAAAAAGGGAAAGGAAGGCTATTGATTCAGAAGACACAGCATGTACAAGGGTCTCTGGTAACACAAATGCCCATGTGGCTGAAAAGCAGAGCAGTCTTTTCTTCTTCCTTTCCCTTCTCCTCTATTATTCACTTTATCTTAATTTTATTTCTTCCCTAATCTCAGTTTCCAAAGATGAAAAAAAGAGCTTAAGTGCAAAAAACAAACAAAAAAAACCTTAATTGAAAAAAAAACCTTGTCAATGAGGAAATGTACCTAAAAATATCAATTAAACACTCATTTAGTATCTACCATGCAATGTCCTTAGCATTAAGAAACACGGTCACTACAACATTCATATACCCAGAGTACAAGAATGTTCACACTGTCTGTAACTTTTAGTGTTCACACCCTCAGGATCACAACCTTGTCCTAGGCAGTATAAAATCCCAGGAGTTAATATGGTACATCTTCTTTGAGCTTTAACTTAAGTTTTTGAGGAAGTGGAGCAAATTAAAATAAACATGAACATGTAGCAGAATAGAATATAGGATTCCAATTTTTACGTGTGGTGGGGGAAATATACACAAGAGTCTTCATGGAGAACTACTTCAGGCAAGATCCTCAGGGATATTCAGGAGTCTACACTGACATTATTTTCTGTGAAAAGCGTGAAAAGATCTGCTTGACATGTTGAGAGAACAACAAAACATGCCACATATTGAAAAAAAAATAAATAGCATACCTGTGCTACCCAATTCACTCTATATGAGTAGAGAATCTTGGCTCCTACTTAACGGAGGCCTGCACTCTCTCCATTTTCCCATTGTGATAAACATTCACACACTAATTCCTCCCTCCCTTTTTTCTGCATAGAAAAGCCAGACAATGAAGGGGTTGAAGGGAGAAGACACAGGCAGCTTAAAAGACAGGGGAAGTAACTAGGTTCTAATTTCAAGTTCTAGGATTCTCTTTGACAAGACACATCATTTCCAGTGCTTGGATGCTATGAAAGTTTCTGTTGCATCCTTTCATTGATGTTACTCTTTTTCTTGACTTAGTTGAAGTGGCTTTTACTTCAACACAAATCAGAGACATCTCTGGAAAACAAAATCTTTATGTTCTTTATTATATTAGCTACTTCGCCTCATTCCTTAAGCATACCAAAGTCTCTCCTGTTTCACAACAAACCCAGACAAAACAACCAGTCAAATAAAACTGTGTACTAGGTTGAACAGTGTTTCCACACAACTTCAGAATGTGACCTTATTTGGAAATAGGGTCTCTGCAGATGTAGTTAGTTAAGGTTAGGCCATACTGGCATAGGGTAGGCTCTAAATCCAATGACTGGTGTCTTTATAAGAAAAATGAAAGGGGGATTTAGATACAGAGAAACACACAGGAAAGAAGAGCATGTGACAATGGAGGCAGAGATTGGAGTGATGTGTCTAGAAGGCCAAGGATGGCCAGCAACCACTGGAAGTTGGAAGAGGCAAGGAAGGATTCTTCTCTAGAGCCTCCAGTGGGAACATGACCCAGCAGACATCTTGATTTCAGGCTTCTGGCCTTCAGACCTGCGAGAGAATGTTTCGTTTGTTTTAAGCCACCCCATTTTTGGTACTTTGTTACGGCAGCCTTAGAAAATGAATACAACCTTCTTAATCCAACATCTAGGGTGACCACACATATTGATTTGTACCTGTTGTCCAGGGCAAATTATCATTGACATCACTTTCCATTCTCAAAAGCATCCCCCTTTGGATGACAAATTATGGACACTCCTATCATCCTGTATGTAACTACTGCTCTCTCTCCACTGAAGCCAGGTTTCTTCAAAGAGATGCATTCTCCTCTGAAGTTTATTATCCTTTCATTCTAGCAGTGAAGATTAATTAACAAATTTGAAACTGTTCTTTGGTTTTACTTTTATTCTCAAGATTAATCACTTTCTTCCACCTTTTTATTGTGAGAATTTTCAGAATTCTACAGAAAAATTTAAAATGTAGGACAATAAACATCTATTTGTTCTTTACCTAGATCGAGATGACAAATGGCCCAGGGGCCAAATTTGGCCTGCCGCTTGTTTTTGTATAGCCCACCAAATAAGAATAAAAACAATTTAAAAATTGAGTCAATGGTTATTCTTTATTGTAAACATTCTTTATCTATGACTAATTAATCATTTATTAATTACCAGGATGGAAAACTCGGCCCCTCAGTATTTTCACCATTTTCTCATTGTTCAGACTTGCAATGCCTTTCTGCTTTGTCTCCTTATATATAGTCTCTCCACTACCTATTTACCCTGTCCACTTATGCCAGGTCAGTTGTCTCAAATGAGGATTTTGTCAGTCTCTTACTCAGAACCCTGTAACAGCATCCCACTACCTACAAAATAAAGTTCACTTCTCCTTTGTCTCATATTCAAAGCACTCTATAGCCTATTTCCACTACTAGATTCTCACATGAACTTTGAACTCTTCACACTCTTGGACAAAGTGTGTTTACCTCTAAAACTTGAACTCTTCTGCTCAAATGAAAACACTTTACCTACTCAAGAGCATCACTCAGCAATCTTCCTTCTTTCTCCTGCATCATTTGTTTTCTCTCTACTGGAACATTCCCATCAACCAAAAAACATGCAACTTGCTTGACTCCACTTCCCCCTTTTAAAAAAAAAAAAAGGCAACTCAAAAGACTTGGCTGTACTCATTGTTATTCTTTTGCACTTATTCTTCTAATTAGGTTTTTGATTGCCCCACCCTATCTCAAGGTCACCAATGTTTTAAGTGTAATGTTTTAAGTGTAATAGCCAATTCTTAGTTTTAAGAGTAATAGCCAATTCTTAGTCCTTCCATTAATTGGCTTATCAGCAACATCTGACACAGCTGATTACTCCCTCCTCCATTAAATCAGCTTTTTCCCCTACTAGGTTTGCATGAGACAGCACTTTCTAAGCTGCTCCTTCTCCTTGGTTGGATCCATCTCATGCAAAGAGCCACAGGAACATCCTTGGATCTATTCTTGTCTTTTAGCTTCTTTGTTGATTCCACCCAGTTTCAGGACTTAAAATACCATCTATCCACTGCTGACTTCTAGGTTCATATCCCCAGCCTGGACAGCTTCCCTGAACTCCTTTCCCCATTTATACATGAATATATAGGCTACTGAAACTTCATGTGAGCTCCTCATCCTTCCCCAGATTGACTGAATGCAGAGTCCTCTGCATTTCAGCTCCTATAACTAATCCCTTTTACTTCTCTGATCTCATTTCCCTCATCCACTCACTGCCAGCCTTACTGGCCTCCTTGGTCCTCTTCTAACATGCCAGGTACTTCTTAGAGTCTTGGCATGTTTTCTCTCCTCCATTTGGAATGCCCTTCCCCCAGACATACTCATGGCCTATTCCTTCAATTCTTTTATGACTTATTTTCAATTGTTACCTTCACAGTGAGGCCTCTCCTTAAAAGAATTTAAAATTCAACCTCCTCTCCACCCCAGCCCCCATATAATCCCTTCCATTTTATTTTTCTCTACAGTATTTGCTTTCTAAAATATTACATAATTGCTTTATGTTGCTTATTATCTATCTTCCATTCGAATTTAAACTCCATGAAGGCAGTCAAGTTTGTGTGTTTTGCTCCCAAGGAATCCCCAGTGCCTAGAATACTACCTGATGTATAGTAGGTACTCAAAAAGATGTTACATTCTTTTTTTTTTTTGGGAGGGGGGGCTACGTGGGCCTCTCACTGTTGTGGCCTCTCCCGTTGCGGAGCACAGGCTCCAGACGCGCAGGCTCAGCAGCCATGGCTCACAGGCCTGGCCGCTCCGCGGCATGTGGGATCTTCCCGGACCGGGACACGAACTTGAGTCCCCTGCATCGGCAGGTGGACTCTCCACCGCTGCGCCACCAGGGAAGCCCAGATGTTATATTCTTTAATTGAAAGGATCTTATCTACTTTATTTTGCTGTACTCCAGTGTTACTATATATATATATATATATATATATATACCATGTGCACTAATCATATTTGACTAGAATTAAATTACTAAAGTGAAAGATGAGAATTATTATTTTAATATTTAACTCACATAGCTTACATCATCAGATGCTATGCTCTGAGACACTTCACTATACTGGCTTTTTATTCTTTCTTTTTAAAACAAAACAAAAACAAAAAACAGCTTTATTGAGGTAAAATAACAAAAAAATTTTGTATATATTTAAGGAGTATAACTTGATATCTTGATATACATATACATTGTGAAATGATCACCACAGTCAAGCTAACTAATATATCTGTCACTTTACATAGTTACCATTGTCTTTCCCCTGGCTTTTCTACATAAAAATTACTTGACTAATTAGAACCCTTTCCTGATTAACAAGAACGTTTTTCACATCTTAACCTCTAAAATAATTTAATTCAAAGAAAATAATTTTATATCAGACATTAATCCCCCCATGCAAATTTTACAGTTAGTTCTTAATAAGGTCAAGGAAGCTTCTATTCAACTTTGACAGGGAAGAGCTAAATCTTGATTGCATGTTGGATCTGTTTCTTTTACTTTAACATTTGCTTTCTGATGCTTTTGTTCACTAAAAGGATACTGTCTATACACAATATCTGCCTCGGGGAACCCTGCCCCTCTGCCTGAATGTTAAACCAAAGTGCCTTTGTTCGGGCAGACATCCAGACCCTGTCCACCTGTGGATGGCTACAAGAAAGAAGAAATTAACACATCCCCTCCCAGAGGCTGGCCACTCCAGGTGATGTCTGCAAAACTTATGGCCTATTTTTACTTTACTTCCTTATCTCCTCTCCCTATGCTATAAAAGAAACTGGCATCCAAACCCTGATAAGATGGTTATTTTGAGACTTTAGTCTGCCATCTTCTCAGTCTGCCGGCTTTCTGAATAAAGCTGTATTCTTTGCCTCAACACCTTGTCTCCGATTCGTTGGCCTGTTGTGCAGTGAGCAGAGTGAGCTTGGACTCGGTAACATGTATACTGAGCAATGACTATGAATATCAGAAAGCTGACTTCATGGTACAGTAAATCATCATTCATGAGAAACAAATATACAATTATTTTTACCATATTTTATATGTATCTACAAAATAGGATGGATGGTGAGTGCACTTGTGCATAGGATTTTAGAAAGAGTTAAAAACTTTTTAGTTATAACCAGACCTGAAGTTTCTAGATGCTTGCATATTATGAATATTTTAATGTGGAAGAATATAAACTGTATATGTGATAAATATTCTTCTTGGCTAATGCTGAAGTAAAATGCTACAATGAAAAAAATCCCTTAGTATTTCAATATTAAAAAAGATATAATTGTGATTATGGATAACTACATTACAGATGACCTTATTGATATCTTTGTATCTTGTTTCATGCTAAGGTAAATAAAGGTACCTTATGAAAGAAAAATAATTAAGATGAACTGATACTTTTAACAATATATTACATTACTCCTTTTTTTGTTTTTCAAGAATGTTTACTCATATGTCTAAAATTTCTCTATGATACTGTCAACAAGAAATTGGCACTTGCCAGCTACCTCTACAAGGATTAAATCATGAGCTGCTACAGCTGCTGATTTTCAACACCACCTAAAAGGAGCTCATGGTGGAGAGCAGAAATGACGTCCTCTGTGCTCTGGGAAAACTGGCAGAACAGGTCTTCAGATAGATATTTTCAGGAGCCGCTTTTATGAGCCCAATTCTTGTATCTCCTCATATCTAGAAAAGCACTAAAATCCTTCCTGGTGATGACTGCTCCTAGTGACTAGCAGAAACCTTCCGCAAAAAAGTATGTGCTTGATTGTATGTACTCCCCCTTCACCAAAATAACATATATGCTGACTTTCCCCTTTATCTCTTTGGAGCAGTTTCTCAGAACTACCTGAAATGCTGTCTCCCGGCTATAGTCCTCACCTTGCCCCAAATAAAACTTGACTCACAACTCTCACGTGGTGCATTTTTTTTAAGTCAACAGTACATAATTAATACAGTAATTAAAAAAAAAATCTACCAACCCATAGGTTTCAAAGTATAGTTATCTTAACATGTTCCAAGAAAACTGTATAAATAATGTTTTAGACCATAATATAAAAACTTAAAAGTATAAACATACACGAACATAACAAAGAAAATCTACAAGTGCCTAATATTTTATAAACTTCATTAAAAAACAGCAATTTTTACCTTACCTGGTGGTCATATATTAATGTAAATCACCATTGCTTTAATTAGATTTTATTTATCTAAAGAGAATTCTTCCCACGTGTTCCCATATTTTGTGATGATGATTAGATGTGAAAAGCTCTACAGTGCATTCTTTCTCATTCCCCAAAACTACTACATTAAATTTCAAATGATTTTACCTAAACCAGACTTGGCAGCTTGGTACACTTATTATCTCTGAATAACATTATTTTAATTAGCTTTGTTACTTAAGAGTTCAGCTGTGAAATATTAGCAAACTGATCCCTAGTAAAAGGAGTCCCAGCTGGCCTGTACTCATCAAGGAAAATGCACCTTCTTATATTCCTCATCATCCAAGACACATTTGAAGATGCTCACACTACACCATATTTAAAAGTGAACCCTTCCAATACTCATAGAGTGTATGGATATATATATATATATTATATATATATATAGTTTTTTTAACCTTTTTTTCTGTATGTAACTAGAATCAGCCATATCCTACATGTATGTATGTATAATATATAACAAGAGGCTATGAATTTCTACATATTAATTACCTCCCAGGAAACCTAGCACATTAGTTAAGCGCATGCTTAACCAATTCCTCTGACTGGTTAATGGCTTATACTATGGAAAGTGGCAAGTGGTAGAGAGAACTGTACCAGAGTTCTTCTTAACCTCTGTACTTCTTCATAACCTCTATACTGCTGAGAACTGGGGTATAAACCTAAAAACTGAACAGAACACAACAGCAGAATATATCCTGGCTTCTTCCTTCATTTAACAAAGCACTCTGGTCAACAATCATTTATAAACACAGTATAGTTGAGTAGTTAAGAGCTCTGGGGTGAAGTTCAGGCTCTGAATCCCAGCTATACTGATCACTGCTCTAAGACCTCAGGCAAAACAGGTCACTGAGCTCCAGCTTCCTTACCTGTAAAATCAGCATAGTAATCAAACCAACCATACAAAGGTATTGTGAGGATTAAAGAAAGTCATCTGTGCAAAGCATTCTGGCACACAAACGCAACTGAATAGACCTTAGCTATCATTAGAATGCCTACTAAATGCCAAGTACTATGCCAAAAGCTAGGGACAGATAATTAAAAGAAAGCCGGTTCCTGCCCTCATTAGCTGGTGTAAATAATAAGCAGGGCTAAACAACATTGGAACTAAGCATTTCAGTACTTTGTATAAAATTTTTTGCAAAGAGTATTTCAAATACAGAAAACCACAAGCCTGATAGGATTAAGGGCGATACTGAAATGTAAAAAAAAAAAAAAAAACTGACTGATTTTGGCTTTATGTATAGGATTTCTAACTGGGATATTTAGCACTGGGATTGAAATGGAGCAGGACCCTCTTGGGGCCCTCTCCAGTACAAATCCTTTCCTTGTCCCCTGCTTCTTGTTTGTAGGAAATAGGCTTCGTTCAGCCTTCCTGACCTCCCCTGAGTTTCAAAGGGCAGATTCAAACAGTTGCTAGTCAGGGAAGGGAGGGAATGCAGAAAATAAGGAGGGGTGGTCAAGAAACAATACTACAGCCTTGGGGCAGCGTCCTGGTTCTTCCTGAAGGAAGAATATACTTAACAGTACCTTTGAATTCTTCTGCAGGAACTAAGGCCCCCACCCAGGAGGAGGATGGTAACTACAGGCTGAGCACAAGAGTCCTGGAACACTGCCCTGTTACCTCACAACAATCAATCAGAAGAAAGTCACAGACCCTGTAGCTCTTATCCCAAATTTTGCCTATAAAAACTTGTCCCTGAAAACCATTGGGGAGTTCAGGGTTTTTGGGGGCACAAGCCACTAGACTCCTTGCATGGCTCTACAACCTTTCTCTGCTCTGAACTCCGAAGTTTCAGTTTGTTTGGCCTCACTGTGCATCAGGCACATGATCTTGTGTTTGGTAACAGGATTGCCTATATAAGAGCTGCAAAAGGGGTAATTGTCAAGTGTTAGAGTTGAGTTTTGTGCACAATCTCTGGTGTTCGCCTTGGAAGATTAGCTTGTTTTCAGTGCATGAATTTCCCTCTTTCTGTTCCTGGAAAATGATAATCTTCAGTTATTAATAACATCTTGGAGAGTCTTTCTGAAGCAGGAGGTTCCTCTTAGTTCAAAGAAGCCACTGACAAAGAAAGGGAGCTCTCTCCTGCCCTGCTGTCACATTTCCCCCATTTCAGAAGCCTTCAGTGTGTTTAAGTATGCAGGAATTTATCCCAGCCATCCTTGCAAAGGAAAGTCACTGGGAGCTTCTAGCACCTCTAGTTGCTTATACTGAGTACACTGTTCTCAAGTGATACACATTACTGCTTATGAGTCCATGATTGATGACCAACAAAATATTCTACAAAGGATATCAGTGCAGGGCATAAGTATTACCATATTTTTGTATTCTATTTTAGTTTGGCAATTCACAATTCTGATTTGGCCATGAGGCACCATCTAAGAGTAACATACCTGCATTGAAGTAACCCCAACTGATTATACTGGATATGGTAGTAATCCTTGTATGTGTGTCTTAAACATTCTAGCTAAGGGAAAAGGAAAGTTAATTTAAAGTTAAATTACTACATCATAATTAGAATGCATTACATGTGCCAATAGACTAATTCAAATAACAGGTAAAGTAATATTGAAATCAACCTTTCAATAAGGTAAAGCCACTTAACCTAAATATAACAATAAATATTATTTATAACATCACATTATTTATAAATATATTCTGTTTATATTTTATTTTTATTAAAAATAAATGAATAAATAGACATTATCAGAGGCTGAGGGAAAGCAGAAATGGGGAATTATTGCTTAATGGGTATACATTTTCTGTTTGGGGTGATGAAAAGTTCTATCAGTAGATCGTGGTGATGGCTGTACAACCTGTGAATGTAATTAACGCCACTGAACTGTACATTTAAAAATGGTAAAAATGGCAACTTTTGTTAGAAATATTTTACCACAATAAAAATACACTAAAAAAGCAAAAATGGAAAAACTACAAAAAACAAAAATACTTTACAAATCTCTTAGCACCTCAGTATCTGTTCTGTCTCCCTCAAAGCACATTTTACCTGTTTATGAGGTAAAATTAGCATAAGCACATCCTTTTTTATAAACACATAAGACATGTAAATAATACAAATGTGGGAAAAGAATTAAAACCAAAAACATGCTATTATTTTCATTTCTCCACTAAAGCTATAATAATTCTACTTTTTTGTGAAGGCTTTTATACTTAAAGCTGCAAAATTACTTGTATTGAATATAGCTTATCAAGGTAAATAACAAAAACAAAATAGAATGAAGAAGTGTTATTTTAAAATGACTTTCTGGGCTTCCCTGGTGGCGCAGTGGTTGAGAGTCCGCCTGCCGATGCAGGGGACGCGGGTTCGTGCCCCGGTCCGGGAAGATCCCACATCCCACATCCCACGTGCCGCGGGGCGGCTGGACCCGTGAGCCATGGCCGCTGGGCCTGCGCGTCTGGAGCCTGTGCTCCGCAACGGGAGAGGCCACGGCAGTGAGAGACCCGCGTACCGCCCAAAAAAAAAAAAAAAAAAAGAAATAAAATGACTTACTTTCATTTCTCTTCTGAATACATTAATAATGTAAACTCTTAAACAAATATAATTAATGTTTGCACAAAATATCCTACAGTCTTTAACTGTCAGAAAACTCAAAACATTCTTGAAAACAAAATGTTTAAACTTGTTAAAATGAAGACTTTTACCAAATATTCAAGCATAAGAGATATCCAGATTTTTATTTTGATGTCAGTAAGTTATGTGGGAAGCTGAATTAGTCATTTAGCAAGTTGAAAGGCCTTCACCTTTTTCTGACTACACAGAGATACTAATTACGAAGAACAAGTTTCTTTGTCTGTCTATGTTAATACACTGCAGAAAATCTGCCAAGGACTGTTCCTTTAAAAACATGCTTCAACATTTATTAATATCACCATACATATTACAGAATATGATATGTAATATACCACATGAATGAAAAGGTCAGCTTTCATATATAGATATAGATAGATATATTATTTGCATTTGTAATATCAACCTAAAACAAGTCAGAAAGTAATAAGATGAGCTGAATGAGTGTATTTTACTTCAATCTTTCAACTTCTGTCATTTATCTTTTACCACTGAATGTCAATCTTTAAAAAAAGAAAGTAGCCATAGTAATACATGTCAATGACCAAATTTACTTATACCAGCTGAGCATGTACAATGACAGCACATTAGTACTTTTAGTTCATATATTTAAAAAAATTAAACAAGAGAAGTATTTTTGAGATAAGGGTAAAGAAATATTCAAAAGTCTACAAGTTATGGTTTGGAAATTTTATAATTTTTCGTGGCTTAATTTCTTTTAGATAAATTATTTTGGTTTTTATTATTAAAAAACTCACACAAGTATCTAATAATACTAGTTCCCTATATCACTTCTAACTCATTTCTGAGGTCATTGCCACTTTACTTTCAGTTGTTATTTACTTCTATTCTGTCTGTATGTTGATGTTTTTTGATAAAAAGTTTTTAGCAATTCCTATCCATTATTCCCTTAATCATAGGGATTTAGCACCCTGTTACTATTCCTACTACCACCCACACAAACACCTTGCTCATATTCCTATCCTCCCAATACTGTTACAATAGTCCCCCCTTATCCATGGGGGATACGTTCCAAGACCCCCATTGGATGCCTGAAACCACAGATAGTGCCAAACCCTACATATACTATATTTTTTTCCAAACATACCTAAGATAAAGTTTAATTTATAAATCAGTCACAGTAAGAGATTAACAACAATAACAATAAAATAGAACAATTATAACAATATACTATAATGAAAGTTATGTGAATGTGGTCTCCCTCCTTTTCTCAAAATATCTCATTGTATAAATTCAATGCCTTTTCATCTTAACTAAGCACTCATCACACATTCAGGCCATAACTTCTGCAGTTTAAGGTGTGAAAGCAAAACTAGCATAAATTTCTTTCTCTCTTCACAATTTCATGGATAGAAGATTCATTCTTACCATAGATCTTAGCAACCTTGGCAAAGGACTTTTTTCTTTCCTTATTAAGTCAAGAACTTTCACCTTTCCACTTAAAGAAAGCAGTTTATGACCATTCTTTGGTATATCCAAATTGCCACCATTATTACTCCTGTGCTTTGGAGCTTTTATCAAGTAAAATAAGTGTTGCTTGAATACAAGTACTGTGATACTTCAACAATCGCTATGATTACTGATTTTCATCTTCCTCAAGAAGAACCTTCACAAACCTTGTTACACTCTGATCAGGAGACTTCAATAGCTTCCTCTTAATAATGGAACAGCCAGACAGAAGATAAGTAAGGAAACAGAACTTAACACAACTAGACCTAACAGACATATACAAAATAGTCTCCTTAAGTGCACACAGAATGTTTTCCAAAATAGACCATGTGTTTTTAGGCCATTAATTAAAGTCTCAATAGATTTAAAAATACATATCATATAAAGTATCTTCTCTGACCACAACGGGATGAAGTTAGAAATCAGTAACAGAAGTAAAACTGGAAAATTCACAAATTTGTGGAAATTAAACAACATAATCGTAAACAATCAATAGATCAAAAAAGAAAAATCACAATGGAAATTGGAAAATATGTAAAGACTAATAGAAACAAAAACACAATATAACAGAACTTATGGGATGCAGCAAAAGCAGTGTTAAGGGGAAAATTTATAGCCATAAGCCCTTACATTAAAAAATAAGAGAGATCTCAAATCAACAACCTAACTTTACAATTTAAGGAACTAAAAAACAGGAATAAACTAAACCCAAAGCTAGCAGCAGGAAGGAAATAACTGAGATTAGAGGTAAACAAAGTAAAGAAAAGAAAAATAATGCAGTCAAAAGTTGGTTTTGGACTTCCCTGGTGGTGCAGAGGTTAAGAATCTGCCTGCCAATGCAGGGGATACGGGTTCAAGCCCTGGTCCAGGAAGATCCCACATGCCATGGAGCAACTAAGCCCATGTGCCACAACTACTGAGCCTGTGTTCTAGAGCCTGCGAGCCACAACTACTGAGCCCACATGCCACAACTGCTGAAGCCTGTGTGCCTAGAGCCCGTGCTCTGCAACAAGAGAAGCCACCGTCATGAGAAGCCCGTGCACTGCAACAAAGAGTAGCCTCCACTCGCCACAACTAGAGAAAAGCCTGCGCACAGCAACAAAGACCCAATGCAGCCAAAAATAAATTAATTAACTAAAAAACATAAAAGCACTAGAATTAAGAAAAAGAAGTTGGTTCTTTGAAAGGATCAATAAATTTGACAAGTCTTTAGCTAGATGGACTAAATAAAAAAGAGAAGACTCAAGTACTAACATCAGAAATGAAAGTGGGGACATTACTACAGATACTACAGAAATAAGAAGGATTATAAGAGAGTAGAGTACTATGAACAATTATATCCAATAAATTGGATAACCTACATGTAATGGACTACATGTAATTCCAAGAAACACAAAACGTACTAAGACTAAATTATGAAGAAACAGAACATCTGAATAATCCTACAACTATTAAGGTGTTTGAATCAGTAGTCAAAAATCTTCCAGCAAAGAAAAGCCCTGGATTAGATGGCTTCACTGGTGAATTCTCAAACATTTAAACAACTATTATCAATCCTTTCCAAACTTTTCCAAAAAACTGAAGAGGAAGGGACACTTTCTAACTCATTCAATGAGGCCAGCATTACCCAAAGCCAGACAGATATTATAAAATTAAAGACCAACATTCTTTATGAACAAACTAGCAAACTGAATTTAGCAGTATATTAAAAGGATTATACATCATGAACAAGTGGGATTTATTATGGGAATGTAAGGATGGTTCAACATATGAAAATCAATCAATGCAAAATGTCATATCAACAAAAGGAAAAAAATCACATGATCACATCTTAATTGATGCAGAAAAAGCATTTGATAAAATTCAACACCCTTTTGTGATAAAGACAGTCAACAAACCAGGAATAGAAGAAACCTATCTCAACATAGTAAAAGCAATATAAGAAAAACCCATATGGGCTTCCCTGGTGGCACAGTGGTTGAGAGTCCGCCTGCCGATGCGGGGGACACGGGTTCGTGCCCCGGTCTGGGAAGATCCCACATGCCGCACAGCGGATGGGCCCGTGAGCCATGGCCGCTGAGCCTGCGCGTCCGGAGCCTGTGCTCCACAATGCGAGAGGCCACAACAGTGAGAGGCCTGCATACTGCAAAAAAAAAAAAAAAGAAAAAAGAAAAACCCATAGTAAACATCATTCTCAATGGTGAAAGACTAAAAGCTTTTCCTCCAAGATCGGGAACAAGACAAGGATGCCCATTTTGCACTTCGATTCAGCATAGTATTAGAAGTTCTAGCCAGAGCAATTAGGCAAGACAAATAAAGAACTAAAATGATCTCTGTTAGCAGGTAAGTTGGTCTTCTGCACCAAACCCCCTAAAGTTTCTATAAAAATTCTGCCAGAAGTAATAAAGAAATTCAGCAAAGTAGCAGGATATAAAGCCAACAGACAAAAATCAGTTGCATTTCTATACAATGACAATGAACAATCTCCAAGGAAATAAAGAAAATAATTCCATGTACAACAGCATCAAAAAGAATAAAATACTTAGAAATTAACTTAAGCAAGGAGGTGAAAGACTCGTACAATGAAAACTACAATTTTTTCTAAAAGAAATTAAGGAAGACATAAATACATGGAAACACATCCCATGTTCATGGATTGGAGGACTTAATATTGCTAAGATGTCAATACTATCCGAAGTGTTCCACAGATTCAGTGCAATTCCTACAAAAGTCTCAGGGATGTTTTTTACAGAAATAGAGATAGAAAATTCATATGGAATTTTAACAGTCTTTTCAACAAATGGTTCTGGGAAAACTGGATATCTAAATGCAAAAGAAAGGAACTGGATCCTTACCTAACACCACATTCAAAAATTAACTCAATATGGATCAAAAATCTAAATGTAAGACCTAAAATTATAAAACTCTTAGAAGAAAACACAGGACAAAAACTTCATGAAATGATTTCTTATATATAACACCAGAGGCACAGGCAAAAAAAGAAAAAAATACACAAATTAGACTTCTTAAAAATTTTTAAAAATTTTGTATATCAAAAGACACTATCAGGGCTTCCCTGGTGGCACAGTGGTTGAGAGTCCACCTGCCGATGCAGGGTACACGGGTTCGTGCCCCGGTCCAGGAGGATCCCACATACCGCGGAGCGGCTGGGCCCATGGGCCATGGCTGCTGGGCCTGTGCGTCCAGAGCCTGTGCTCCGCAATGGGAGAGGCCACAGTGGGGAGAGGCCCGCGTACCGCAAAAAAAAAAAACAAAAAAAACAATATCAACAGAGTAACAAAGTAGCCCACAGAATGGGGAAAATTTTGCAAATCATATATCCTATAAGAAATTAATAGCCACAATACATAGAATACTCTTAAAACCAAATAACAAAAAACAGATTGTTGAGTCCATAAATCTGTAAATTGGTATCTCCTAACAAATTTCAGAGGCTTTTCTGCCAGTACTTTTTCTTTTTCCTGCTCCATTATCTCACTCTCTCCATCTGGGACTCCATTTTTCTTCTGAAATTGTTTCACATAATCTGAGGCTATCTTTACTCAAAAAAAACTTTTTTCTTTCTCTTCTTCAGATTTTTATTGCCTTCATTCTGATATTTAAGCCATCTAGTAAACACTTTACTTCTGGTACTTTATTTTTCAATTGTAAAATTTGCATTTGGTTATTCTTCATAGTTTCTTGAGATTCCCTATCTTTTCATTCATTACAAACATATCATCTTACATCTCTTGAAGCATAGTTATAACTGATGCTTTAAAATTGTTATCTAATGACTCCCAACATCTGGGTCATTCTGGGGTTGCCTATGAAATAATTAATGAAAACAAAACCAAAACAACCATTACTTTAGAAAAGCTGCATTTTAATTAGATTCTTAACATGGAGGACTCAATGATTTAATAAAATAAAATAAAATGCATATTTCTTTCCCTCTAAGATGCTTCAGTTTTATTACATGGAAAGATGAATGATAAATTAATTGAATATGAAAAAAACTGTCTAAAGCATTTAAAACCAAATCAACTAATAGCACATTTAAGTTACATCAATATTTACCAATCTTTCATAGCAGTACAGAGTTTAATAAAAAATAAATAATTTTCCTATTTTATTTAAGTTAACCACATTAATTTCTTTAGTGACTCTCACCTAGTTGTTAGGATATCCTATGCAGTCCTTTATGAAAGGGATAAATTCCAAAATACAAAAGGAACCTATTGCTTCAACTGGGCATGGATTTGATGCACTTCTTTATTTGGTTAGTTAAATATTTATAAATTTAAATATTTATAATACTGAAACAAAGGTTGTTTGGAATTTATTGGAAAAATTCAAATAATGTGCAGAATATTAAAGCAGTGAGAAATAAAATGTCCCTCAAAACACAATAAATTCATCCTCAGTCATTAAAATTTGTGAATAACAGTAATCCTTGTTATTTAAGTAACTCTTTCCACTCAAAGACAAGGGAGATAGTGACTGATAACTATTTTGAGGAAGTGAATAATACCCCTTTAGTCAGTTTTTAAGAATATCCTACGTGTACATTTCAGGTTTAGAGGCTTGGGAAGTTTCAAAGACGTATGTTGTAACAAGTGCTCTCAGGAAACATAGATACTCTTCTGATGAGGAATTTCAAAAATTCAAACATATTTATATGGTTCTGACATTTATAAAAGTGGGAGCCGAGAGATGAATTGCATGGTCAGCATTCTATAATAAATGAGTGAGACATGTAATATTGTTTTGTAAACTGCTCTTAAGTATTTTGACATATCTTTCCCTGGTATTTTAACAGCCATATCATCATTTCAATAGATAATAAATCTTTACAATTTTATAAACTGTATATAGCTCTAACTTTAAATGTGAAGAATTTTTATAGGTTTCATTTATAAAGAAAATTCTCTTCCTGATGCTATTTGATTGAGAAAGGCTGCTCAGCTGATGGAGCAATCCATCAAGGTGTCGGTACATAATTAATAGTATCTTTAGAACCAACGCATTTAGTTTGTTCACATACAAATTAAACAGTAATAGATTGTGACTAAGCATTTTAAAGAGATAAGATTCCTGTCAGCCAAATATCTGTAGTTCTTGTATTAAAATCAAATGGCGTGGTGCTTCTGAGTCGAGAAATAATGTTTCTCTCATTCTCTTTATGAAATGCTCCATTACATTTTGTGCATTTTATAGAATTTTTAAAAATCTTGAATTTCACAAGTTTACTTCTACCTTTGATCCATGATACCAAAATACTTATAGAGTTTAATATTTTCTTCTAGGTATATACAGAATAATGATCAATGTACAGAGTAAACTAATTGAAAACTGGTGAGGTATATGAATTAAAAAGTTTCGTGGAAAAAGTATAAACATATTAATCAAAGCATATCCTTGCCTTTTTCTCCCCCAAATGTCATTTAAAATATAAAATCTTTAATATACAATAAGTTAGTTCAGGATGTCATGGGCTATTAAAGTTAATAAATGTTTTATATTTCAAAGAAGCATATTCATTATATCTGGCCTACATCTAATTAGAATGTATCTTTTCTAAAAGAATAACACCAAACAAGAAAAGAATATTGCATTTGCTATTGTTACCCTCAAAGCTGTTTTTCAAAATCAATATGCAATGCTATAGAAACTTGGCTAAATTTTGTTTCATATTCAAAATTTTTATTTTAAGCGACATTCAGAAAAGCTAAAGGATATGCTTTAATTTGATGAATTTATTAAGCTTCAGTATGTTCAAAGCACTGTGCTGATATACAAAACATGACTGTCTTATTTAGACATTTATTGAGCTCCTATGGAAGTGTGGAATACAAAAATAAACAGTACATACACTTGAAGTCCCTGAAATAAGTAATTAAATAAATTAAACTTCAAGTTAATTGGACACAAACATTAAAGTATAAATTAAAACATATGTGTAATTGTAAGCTTAGTATCAAATGTATATATTGTTGAAAAATGAATTAAATTTCCAGTAACAAGAGCCTGGTATATGTTTAAGAATTTATTACTTACTTCATTTTGATTCTCTCCTATAGCAACATTATTTCTAAAAGGGAAACAATGTTTTAACACAACATCTATTTCAAAGATCAAACAATGATATTTCACACATCAGAAAAAAAACTTAGGGCTTCCCTGGTGGCACAGTGGTTGAGAGTCCGCCTGCCGATGCAGGGAACACGGGTTCGTGTCCCGGTTGGGGAAGATCCCACATGCCGCGGAGCTGCTAGGCCCGTGAGCCATGGCTGCCGAGCCTGCGCGTCCGGAACCTGTGCTCCGCAACGGGAGAGGCCACAACAGTGAGAGGCCCACGTACCAAAAAAAAAAAAAAAATTTCATGTCACAGAGCACTAAGTGTCACTAAGCACTAAGTTTTGATATGCTTTTGCCCAGTTTCTGCTTACTAATTCGAGTAAAAAACCTTAGACTAAAAAAGCCTATAAAGTAAATCCATGCTATTTCCTTCTCTCTTTTTTAATTGAAGTATAGTTGATTTACAATGCTATTTCTAATATGTAAATTTACTGATTTAATTTGAGAGCCTGCCAATCCTTCATTCAGGCTCTGACTGCACTTTCTGTGTGAATGGTGGTACCAAGAGTGCTTCCTCTAATAAATGAGCAATACATAAAATAGAACTAAAATGCTAGATTCTCTACTATACAGATGATGAGAGTTAAGATTTTTAAATCTTAAAAATTTTGAAGATATACTAAGTACAGAACTAATTTTTATAGTGAAATAGTTGTTTATTTTTGTTAATCAACTACTAACTACTGTTAGTCAACTACTGCACTGTAAGGCTAAAGAGAGGAAATGGGATCCAGGAAACAGGGAAGCTAATGAGAAGAGAAGTAAAGAGAATTCCTATAGCTGTGCCTGGACAGCATCCTGATAGGGGGATGGGGCAGGCAGGATAATGGAGGCTCCAGGAGGAGGGTCAGCAAGGAAGGCAAGGCGTGGGGAAGCAGAAGTACAAGGATGGATTTCTTGATGTTTCTTATTAGGTTTAACCAACGAGAGAGGGGTTTTGCAGTTCCACTGAGGAGTGTGCAGAAAGGATTAATGAGGGGTACACAGAACACTGAGCAAATTAAAGGAGGAGGCAATTATTTACAATAGGGGAGGAAAAAATGTTGGTACGCATGTATCAATCAGTTCACCAGGCCAGGCTCAGGCAGAGTAAGGTAGAGAAAGATGGAGGTGTCACCTGAGTAGCAAACAGAAGATGTGCAACACAACAGAAGTACACAAACTCACAGGGCACTGAGTTGCTCAGTTGGAAACAACGTTTCTGTAGTCACAATGTTGAAAACAGTGAACATTAGTTAATCTCAAAACTTGAGATATAATTATAAAGGTGGGCGGAATTGTGTGAATGTGAATGGAGGTGGTTGGAAGAAGTATCTTCTGTAATGGAAAGTCAATACAGAATTGCAAACATTGAAATCATTAAAAATTATATAAATATTATTTACTTAGAAATACAGATAGTGTTAATATGGAGAGAAGTATCTAAAAGAAGTGAAAGTAACTGTCCTTGGAGAGTAGAACTTGAAGTAGAGGATGAGGGACAGGGACAACTGCTTTTCATGGTAAACCTTATACTACCTTGACTCTTGTATATGTAATACCACAATAAAAATTAAACTCAAAATATAAAATATGAATAACGTTAAAATGAGCCTGTGACTTTTTTAACCCACCACATAAATGACCCAGATTCAAGAGCATAGTTTATTGTTTATTGAAAAAACTTTAAAATCAGGAAAATAGGAAAACTTGTTTTACTGTGCTTTAATAGATCAATCTTCAAATTAGTCAAGCCATTTGATTCATATTCTACTATCAAAATAACCAGCTAACCAGTATTTTTCACCTGGTTGTTGAAACATTGTGTACATGGAACCTAAGTTACCAGTATAATTTTAATAACCAAATTAATTCATAAATTGGCTTTCTAATGAACATGTGGGAACAAACGATTACTATATGATCCATGCTGAGAAGCCCTAATCGTTTCAGACTTTTTGGTTTTAGAAATCATTTGAATTATCAACTAATATATCCATATTAGAGATAACCATTTATATACAAACATACTAACAATTGATACACTGGAATGATCTTGTGCCCCTTTCACCTCTAATACTGTCAGAACAATTGTAAGCATCATCTACTTCCTTCCTCCCCTACCAGGGGCAAGCCAAACACCCTACAATAACCAGAGTTCTCATCACTACAACCAGCTGCCCTTGCCAATGCCTTTGCTGTTGCCACTCCCTCTCCTGTGCACCCATTCTCCTGCTGACAGGGTCTGGTACCTACCTACAGCCACACCTGTACCTGGGCCTCCTGACCATCTGTGTTCTCTTTCTACTCCCATCTGGAACTGGTGCTACAGGAATTCTGGGGCTGAGGGAAAATACACTCGGAATCTTAAGTTGTAACTTGGAAGTTTTCCTACAACAGCTATGATATGATTGTTTCAGCACTTCAGATATGGTAAGGCATAAGGGGATTTTGTATAACAGTTTAACATAGCCACATAGTTAACCACCGGGAAATTTCCAACTGAATTTTAAATCCTTAGAAGATAACCAATTAGTAAGTTTGAGGTACACTCTGTAAAGATTAGTGAAAGAAAGAAATACTCTCCCACAAAACAAACAGCCAGAACATAAATACCTACAATTTTAAATACTTATCTGAATTTACTTGTTTGCATTTTACCCTAATTATAAAAATGTTATTATAGATTTAATTTATTGTATATTATTCTGTATTATTATATTATAGTTTTATTGAGGTCCAATCATGGAGTCCTCATTTTGTTACTCATGAAGCTATTCTTCTCTTTACTGATTGTTGCAAAGATTCATCTCACTGAACTGCAAACTGACCCTGTGCAATACAATGTGGCAATCCAGTTCGTTCATTTGGGATAAACCCAAATGCTATATAAATATCTTTCTTCCATGCTGTTTTCAGTTCTGTGTTTTAATGGAATGAGGGATATACAGGAGTGATTTTGATTTTACTATATATTACTCCAATACTTCTCCAACTACGAGGTTTGCCAATTCAGAGATTTGGGTAAAGAGGAAAATAGAAAAGGAATTTTTTCTCAGTTGTTTAATAAATTTACTAAGGATTTAGAAAAGTCAGGCACTTCAAATAAAGGTAGAGTGCAGTATGACTACATTTCTTGACTATTAAAGCAAAATAAATAAATGCTCCAACATGTGACCCCCCAAGACACTTAGGTTCCCCATCTTTCAAAACTTCAGCAAGACTTTACTATAAAGAAACAGCAAAGGGCACATGATCATCAGTGACATCATTTGGTTCTAAAGAAGGGCAACAGAACAAGCATTTGTCCACATTTCCAATGCTACCAATATTTTCTCAGTGTCTACTGTATGCTGAGCAAAATTTAAAGGTGAATAAGACAGATGAGGGCTCTACTCTCATGAGCTTATTAACAAACAAGTTAACAAAGAGGATAATTTTAGGCAGTGATAAATACTATGAAGAAAATAAATGGAGAGAGATATCAGTGAAGGGAGGAAGTCAAATAGGGTCAAGGCCTATCTGAGGAGTTGACATTTAAATTCAGACACAAGTGACAAGGAACCAGCCACTGGGAAGATCTAGAGAAAGATCTTTCCAGGCAGAAGGAAAAGCAACTGCAAAGTATCTAAGGTGGGAACAAACATAGAGAGTTTGAGAAACAAATGAAAGGAAAAAAGCCATTGTGCTTGAAACCTGGTGAGTGCTGGGGTGAGTAGCAGGAGATGAGGATGGTAAACAAGATGTGAGCCCAAAGAGCAGAGTCACAGGAACATGGTGAAAAGCTGGGCTGACTTTAAGTGTGATGGAAAGCTACCAGAAGTTTCTGAGTAATGGAGAGTTAAGATCTTAATTCTGGCTGCTCTGTGGAGAATGGTTTATGGAGGGTAAACATGGAAACAGAAAGACCAGTTAGGAGACTGACAATTGCAATGAATGAGACAATAGTGGCTAGTGTGGCTGGTAGTAGTGGAGATGCAGATAAGGGGAAGGATATACACTACACCATAGAGCTGAAGTTCCCAAACTTGTTTGCTTCATGGAGCCCTTGGAGTCTGAGTAATTTTTTTCAGCACCGCTAAGCCAAAAGAAATACCTAATGGTTCTGTTTTTTAAAGTAAAACTACTTAATACTGGTAGTCTGAGCATGTAGTGTTTCCCTCACACATTTAATTTAAAATATCCCTCGGCTCCCCTGTAAGGAGTGTCTCATGCCTCTGCACAGTTTGAAAATCATGGTTTTGGGGCTAAGACTTACTGGAGAACTGGATTGGGAAGTAAACAGAGAAGAAAATCAACAATGATTCCTGGGTTTTGGGCCTGAGCAACTGGATAGATGGGAGCACTACTCACTGAGATGGGTAAGAATGAAGGAAAACACAACCACCCTGGAAGATAGATTATATCCCATTTGTAAATAAGAAAGCTGAGACTTTGAGTGGCTGTGTAAGTCATTCAAGGTAGCACAACTGGTCAGGAAACATGGTAAAATTTGACTCCAGATCTGTCTGATGCCAAATAAAATAATAATGTAATAAATAATGAGCTGCTATAAGTTAGTCACCTTAGAGTACATTAAATATGGTATCTCATTTAATTCTAACAACATTGTTAGATAGATCTGATTCCGACGTCACCTACAGCAATTCCCTCTTAGTTGATAAAAATGATTGTAAAGTGTTGGCAAATGGTAGTCTCATCCACTTAGTCTCAAAAAATTCTTTTTAATGTAGAATGAAGGTCTTGAGGGTAGAAGATGAAACTCAATATTTTACAAATATCCACAGCTTTGCTGTAATGATTAGACTATATTGCTATTCCTAAAATCAGAGCAATCTAAATCATCTGCCCTCATTTTTATCCAGCCTTGAACAGGACATACATGCGAAAGTTCTAAGTAGACTGTTAATTGAATGTTGATTTCTTAGGGCAGGTGGCACAATCTTAACCATCTTGATGGTGCCCAGCCATGGAGAGTAGCAGGGAATGTGGGGAACTGGAGAGGACACATAGGCTCCAAGAGGCAATGCAGTCCCCTTGAAATCTGGACTTTAGTGTGAAATTTAACAAGTGCAAAAAATTCTGTCCTTTCCAAAGAAAACATGTCTCGGGGCTAAATTTAGTCCTTGCAAATAGTCTTAGATACAGAATTAAACTTCTCCAACAAAGTTATGACAAGTGACTGAGGGGAGAACCTTAAGGAAGTTGAAGAAGATCATCAGAAGAATCCAGGAGGAAACTGTTAATTCTATGCAGGAAACTGTAGTTAAAATCATATAGTTAGGGCTTCCCTGGTGGTGCAGTGGTTGAGAGTCTGCCTGCCGATGCAGGGGACACGGGTTCGTGCCCCAGTCCGGGAAGATCCCACATGCCGCAGAGCGGATGGGCCCGTGAGCCATGGCCGCGGAGCCTGTGCGTCCGGAGGCTGTGCTCCGCAACGGGAGAGGCCACAACAGTGAGAGGTCCGTGTACCGCAAAAAAAAAAAAAAAAAAAAAAAAGAAGAAAAGAAAAAGAAAATCACATAGTTAAATATACTCTATACGTTTTCTATTTTCTGGTACTGTGTGTTTTTACCGAAATGGAAACAGGAGCACCTTATATTTCGTTCTGTATATTTTAATCTGCCCAGTAAAAAATAATCTTATCAAAATAAATGAAGATGTTTCTGCAGGGAACACTGTTCATTTTTCTCCCTGCCATGAATGACATGTCATTAGACTATTTGTCTCTGCATCTAGCAGCTTAATAGCATTTGAAATCCTGCAATTCTATCAGCCACAGGAAGTACTATCACAAATGTGGATAGAAGTCACTACCTTAGCTCTTCAGTTGCCCTAAGAAGGAACCAAGAGCTCTGTCTTCAGAATTTTTGTCATGGGACCTTCAGTGTTGAAACCCAAACTAAACTTAGAGTATCTAACCAATATTATTTTAGTAGAAATGTCATTATAGCTTGTCACTAATTCTAAAGATAAGAACTCATTTGGCAGTGGTTTTGAAAAATCCTGTTCTCAAATCTTGAATGTCATTGCTTTTGTTTTCCTGAGGTCATAACTGCAAACTAGTTAAGGAAGACACTCACATAGTCAGACAGAGACAGATCCAGCGTAACACCATACTATGACCATGGTGATGAACAGAATAAAAACAAAAGAGTCAGTAGGAACAAAAATCTAGCTGGCTCTCCCTGGGGAGTACTTTGAGAGGGGGCAATTTCATTATTTGTTTAGTCTTTCTGGGGAAATAAAAAAATAAATCTGCAGTTTTATAAAGCATAAATGTTAAATAAAGCACAAACAAATAAAGCACAATAAAAAAAAAAAAAAAAGCACAATAACTGTTATGACAGATATCTACTCAGAGTGCTATAGGAGGCTAAAGGAGGATCATCTGAATCAGCTCCTGAGTGTAGGGAGATGGCATGTGATCTGAGTTGGGAGAACGGGATGTATGAAGGCCCTGAGGTCTCAATTAATCATCACCTAAAGCAGAGGACGTTCCATATAGCAGGAGGCAAAAGCATGTAAGAAGTGGTTGGACACAGGATGGTGCAGAGTTGGACAAAAGTCAGACCATGAAGGGCTCTAGACTTTGAGCTCTGCTGAACACTATGGCTACCATTAAATGATTTTAAGTCAAGATAGGATAAGATTTGACTTTGTTTTGGAAAGTTCACATGCAGAGATAAGAAGGATAAAATGAGGGACATGAGATTTATTGCAGAAAAATTCTCTGTGCACCTCCTCCTATGGTATTGTCCAGCTGTCTGGCCTCACATCCTCCCTCACAAAGGGAGGTTCACTTTGATTTTTCTCTCTTAGGAATTAGCAACTGAGACAATTCCAGTCAATCTTTTGTGATGCTTGAACTTAGAAGTATATCCAAGGTTATGGTGGCAGAGTGTGATCACATATGAGCAAAACCAGAGAAAGATTTCAAAGAGAAAGAAGGAAGAGAATGCATATAGCCGGAGAGAAACAAGAAAACAATACCACATGGACACAGAGGCTGTGTTTCTGGTTTCAACCCTGATGGAATAAAAATTCGTATTTTAAGGCAACACAAGAAAAAATTTAAATGTAAAAATTTTCTCTGCCCATTTTGGCCTCTACCCTTCCTTCTAGTGTACATCTACATTATGCCTTAACCAGACTTCCCCAATAGGAGAAATACCGGCTGAACCACATAGATCAATTTTTCCCCTTCTGGCACCAGCGATGTAGCTCCTTAGAAGGTAACACTGCTTTCCCAATCCTGTAAGGGGTCACAATGACCCACTATTTTCCTTGTAGGTGCAGACATCTTTGGTGAACTTTATGCATGTCCAATGCCAATTTATCATTTCCCTTAAAGATAACAATTGGTGCAGAACAGACTAGTCAGACAACCTGAGGAGATACTGGGCCAAACCTACTGGAAGTTCTTAGCTTAAATACTTACTTATGACCTACTACCTATGTTACTTCTATTCTGCCTATTTTATAAGATTATTGTTTCTTGCATTACCAAATGTATGACTGAGTGTCAGATAAAATTAATGATGATTAGGTAACTTGAAACGATTGAGCAAATATATAGTTCTATAAGATCAATGATTGTAATAATACTGTAACTCTAGATATGGGAAGAAGCAATGAGAGGGAACCATTTCCTGGATCATAACAGACTAGTAAAGCAGTGGTCCAGAGGCTTTGGCTACTGGTAACAGGGCCTAGTCCAGTAGTAGCACATTGAGTGGCCTATCAATGAAGTCCTTGCCTGATCTGGGAAGGAGCATTCCTAGCACTGTGGGACAAACTGGTCACGAAATGCCTCCCAAACCTTGGTCAAAATTAAGACTGAAAGGGAAGGGACTGTAAAATAAAGAATGTTGCCCACCACTTCTACAAGAATCAAGTCATTAATCACTGCGGTCGCTGACCTACAATATACCCAGAAAGGAATTCCAGGCAAAGATCAGGATGAGGTAAAAGTGACAGAACTACCCCTCAGATAGCTAGATATTTTCAGGAGAAATTTTTATGAACCTGATTCTTGTGTCTTCCCATACCTATAAAAGCACTAAAACCATTAACTAAGATGTCTATTCCTAGTGACTAGCAGTGACCTTCTACTGAGATGTATGCTTGGTTGCATGTACTCCCTTCACCAAAATCACACATATACTGGCCTCCCCCTTTACCTCTTCAGAAGATTCTCAGAGCTCTCTGAGAGACTGTCTCCCAGGTTATAACCCTCAGGTTGGCCCAAGTAAAGAAATTTTCCATTTCTTTCTTAGATTGACTACTGATTAATGTTTTTGTTGACAGCCTCTTGGTAGGTGCAGCTGTATTTCTTGACTTCAGTCCCTGTGCCCTTACTGTAAACTGCCCTGATTTTTCTTAAGTTAGGTTGGAGTAAGATTCAAATACTTGCAAATACAATGAACCCTAACTAAAGCAGGGCCTAAACTCGGACAGATAATGAAAATGAAGAGAATAGGAAGGATATAAAAGGTGTTAAGGGAGTAAAATTAAGGAAATTGCGACTGGTTGGATTTGGATGTCCTGGCTCCCCAGCCATAGTCTTGGGCACCCACTAGTCATACCCTTCACTGAGATGGGGATAATAGGAGGAGGGGCAGAATTGGTGAGAAACAATGGGGATTCAGTCTTGAGATTGATGAGAGTAGGATATCCAATTAAAAATGCCTAGCAGTTGAATATGACTGTGCATCTCAGAGGAGTTCTGATCTGGAAATGGAGGCTAAGCCATCTCTTCCATGTAGCTTGGTCATTGAAACTATGGAAGTGAACAAAATCTCCCAGCAGAGTTGTAAGCCAAGGCCTGCGGAGCACCAGCCTTAAAGTATAAATTGAGAAGAAAAAGTCATGAAGGAGACTCAAGATGAAATGCTATGACGTGCCAATAAGGGAAAATTTTTAAAGAGAACGCTGGCCAAGTGAGGACATCCCAGATACCTGACTAACTGAGAGGATAACAAATGTGAGTGTGAGAAGAGTAGAACCAAACTCCCCAACATCCTCTAAGTACCTCCTGTGTGGCAGACATTTCATGCCTCACTTCATCTTCAAAGCAACCTTTCAAGACAGGTGACAGTATATCCTTTTAAAGGTAAGGGAAAAGACCAAAGTTCCCTGGGGATGGGCTATGTCATATTGTGTTTATCTAGTCCCTGGAGGACTGCCTTCCACCAATTTGTTTAAAGAATGAACATTTTTACAATTTTGTAATAGTCTACCTGGAACTAACTGGACTGGTTACTCTCAAACTCACATATGATTTGGGGGGCAAGGTTCTGCTTCAGGGACACAACAGGCCTATTTCCTGGGGCACATCCCTGGATTTCATGCTGTTATTTCAACTCATTAACAGCATCTTCTCAACTCATCTAACAGCATTTCTTCTGCTTACCTTTCAGCAAAACAAATCAGTCAGAGAAAGGGCAGTCAAGGAAACCATATTTTCATATCACCAAAGATGTCCTGAAGAGCCCAAATCTTAGTTGCTGATACTTTACAAACCAGTGGAGATAAATTTCGATTAATTATCACAGAACCTTAAATTCACATCTGACTTGGAAAACATGCCAAAAGGATCTGACTATCTTTTGATGTAAATCACAAGTCATGCCACCCAGGGTATACTTAGTCACAGATCCCCCACTTCCTAAGGAGGCATTATTAGCTCCTACTGTTCAAAAGTCATTGAGGTCTTTTCTGGTTCGCTTATATGCGTAATCTAGAAAAATGGTACAGATAAACTTATTTGCAAAGCAGAAATAGAGTCACAGATGTAGAGAACAAACTTATGGTTACCAAGGAGGGAAGAGGGGATGCGATGCGTTGTGAGATCGGGACTGACATACATACACTACTATGTATAAAATAGATAACTAATGAGAACCTACTGTATAGCACAGGGAACTCTACTCAGTGTTCTGTGGTGACCTAAATGGGAAGGAAATCTAATAAAGAGTGGATATATGTATACGTATGACTGACTCACTTTGCTGTACAGCAAGAAACTAACACAACACTGTAAAACAACTATACTCCAACAAAAATTAATTAAAAATAAAAGTCATTGAAGTCTTTTCTCCCTGATTTAAGAGGTAACGAATGTATCTAATACTGAAGCAGACAACACTCCTACCACATTTATAAGTTAGAAGAAAAACACTATTTTGACTTCTTTCTATATATTGAAAATTAGAGACAAGTATGAAAAAAAGGGTATTACAACAATTTATCTTCTACAAAGGATGCTTCAAATGCTGGACTGATGGATAGGTTTGGGCCAAAGAGAATGAATCAACTATGGAATGGCCCTGCTTTCCACAAATGCTCTGGAATTTCTAAGCTGCAACACACAGTGAGCAGAAGGGAAGTTATTTACATAGTCTCAGTTCCCCTCTTGGGCCTGAACCATATAGGATATTTCATTTAATCACAAGAACCACAGGAGATATTCTTCCTGATTTTCAGGTCACTGAGGCTCTGAGAAGTTAAGAAGCTTGTGGAGTTTACACAGCTAGCAAGCGTGATGGGTTTCGATTTAAATTCAGATCTAACACCATAGGTTGTGTTAATATCTGATGTACCATGTTTCTACCCCCAAAATGACTCCATATAAAGAAAAAATTTTAAATAACAAAAAATCGTTTATATGTGCCCTCTTTATTTTCGAGGTAGAATCAGTCACTCATTTTTTCTGTGTTCATATAGCATATTAATTTGTTTTTTTATAATACTGCATTATAATTATTTGGTCTGTCTGTTTAGGTAGAATACAGACTTCTCAAAGACAAGAATTTTAGTTTCCAAATATCTGAAGCTCTATCAAAAATATAGTAAATGCTGGTTGAAGAATAAATAAATGAATACTTTAGCAGATGTAGTTTTAAGATTACTATTACAGGACACAATTATTTGTTAATTATAAAAAGAAAACAAAAGATTATAATATTCAAGAAAATATACTCTTACCATCTCTTATGAAACTCCCATTTTATTGCTTACATTTTTCTTTTTAGATTAAAATCAATCTCCTGATAACTTTTCACTCAAGAAAGGTTTAAAGTAGTTCAAACGCAAATGTTTGAGCTTCCACTTTCACTTGAAACTCCATTTTCCTCATTCAAATGTACATTAAAGTCCATCTATTTCACTTTATAGGTAATTAGAATGAAGGTAGTTATCTGGCATGCCCAAAGTTCCATGGTGGAGACAGATCTTGAAAGTAATTATCCTGATTCCTGGGTCAATATTCTTCCCAGCACTCTAATCTCATCTTTCAAAAGAGTGAACCATGAAACTGAACATTTTCTCATTCATTCAATGACTTTCACCCAATTAACACAAATGACTAAAATACACTCATCTTGAAACATTCCAATGAGATAAGCATATTATCTTTCAATAGCTTTTTGGATTATGTTCTGAGCCCTACTGAGGATGCAGAGAGAGGAGAAGGCTCACATTAGTGAGTTAGTATTTTGGTCCACTCATGCTGCCTGCTGAGGACCTCAGAGAGAGTAAAGCATCACCTCTGGTTCAGACTTACAACATAAGAGAGCATAAATCCTTATCCTTTTCTTCTTATTTCCTGTCACCTTTATTTTTCTCTGCATTTACCACCATCTGGCCTGATTGTTGTGCCATGTTTCCTGATTGCATGGTAATTTTTTACACAAGGAGAGCTTGTTGGGATAAAATATGAGAATAGAACAGATTCAGAAATATTGCACTTATGAAATTAAATATGATTAACAAATATACCATCAGCCTGGCCTGCCCAAGAACTCTTGATCAGAGTATAAAGCAAAGGCCTCAACTGGGTACCAGTAGATTAAATAGTCTGATGAGTTTTATGATTCTTGAGATGGATGCAATTTTTTTAGCACAGAGTTGTTTTGGACTTTTATCTTTGGGTGGTAGTGAATTTCACTAACTTTGATTTGTTGACTTATATTACCCCCAAACAAGCTTTAAAGAGTCAGCCCCAGGCATTTCAGGTGTTTTACAACTGAAGGGTAGCCCAGGTGACCTTGAGTCAGAAAATCAGGGTTCTACCCTCAGCTCTAAAATTTATTGTGTGAGTGGACAAGTCACTTTAACTCATTAAGCCTTTGCTGCCTTGGCTTGAGAATAAACAGAACTGCCCTGCCTACTTGACAGGATTTTTATAAAGAACAAGGGAGATCATGTCTATGAAAATATTCTATAGTGTTAGATATATATATATATAAAACAGTAAACATTTTTGGTTTTATCATGACAATAATAAATAATTACACCATTAGACAGGCTAAGAGTTTTGTCCTATTTTTCCTTTTCTGTTAATATTTACTGAGCTAATACATGCTAGAGTAGTACTGGTATTAATGCTCAATAATGATACCTATTAAGATTATTATTGCAAGGGCATATTTTCCAAAATATTTTCTATTATCTCTTATAAATACAATAGAAGAAGTGACCCACTGGGGATTAAGGTAAAGCAGTTATAGAGGTAAGAATGATCTGCCCAGCCAATATAATTGCCTATTTCCCACCCCTACTTTAAGTTAGTAGAAAAGGGAAGAGTAAGAAGAGATGAAGCTGGGAGCATTAATCTAAAAGAAGAGTAGCTTAAAAATAAAGGACTGGTATGGAGTGTCCAAAAGAAGTTCACACACCCACAGTTCCTTTTACCTGAAGATGACATAAAAAGCTTAAAATTCTGGATTTCCTTCTCTTTACTGAGGATTTTCTGTGTAACCTTAAAATAAGCCATTGAACCTCTTGGTCTTCCCAGGTAAAAATCTGATACCTTCCACCTGTCCAAGATGGACTGATTTTATGTTTATCAAGACATATCAAAATATAGCTTATTTTAAGTTCTTCAAAAGAAGCAAGATGCTATCAAACCCAGACAAACCAGCTGTCTTCTTTCTTTCTCTTTTTTTCCTCTCTCTCTCTCCCTCCCTACCTACCTGCCTACCTACCTAATTACTCACCCATACACATTTTGGTTGTGGTAATAATAATGTGGGAAGGATCCATTTATTAATAAAATTAAAATTCTTAGTTAGAAAATGGAAAATTATTGACATTATAACTAGGGTTTAGAATAGATCACATGAGAATTTCTTAAGAGAGCTGTCTTCACATTAATCATCATCATCTTCATCTATCATTACTCTCCCTTTTATTTTGACAGATGTGGAAATATTTTATTGGTCTGTGAGGCAGTGCAATAATATTCCAGGAATTTATCAGGAAAACAGAACTCCATTTGCTCTGTTCTTTCTCTCTTGTGAATAGAGAATAATCTATTCAGCTGCATGCTTGAAATTAAGTGATCAGAGTCATAACAGAAAATTACCTCTTCTAAAAGTTAAATGTAGTGTCTGAAGTATGTAATGGTTTTAAGGTCTTAGAGGTCCTATGCACGATAGGATAGAAGAGGATGATAAGGTATGGGTTAGGATATAAAAATAAGTTATACAAATAAAAGATACTTAAATACACTCACACCACATATATTTTTTTTTCACGGTAGAGAATGAAAAAACTAAATATTCCAAGAAGTAAATCTATTTCCTTAACTGAGAGAGAACATTAAATAATTCATGGAGATAGAAATAAAGATCCCATGAGGGAGAAAAAAGAAAACTAAACATGGTAAGATTACATAACACAATTGTAAGGATGATTTCTTTCAGTATTTTCCCATGTGATCTTTCTATTAACTTTTCTTGGCAAAAAATAGAATTCAAAATACCTCATATTTCAGGTTCACACAAACTTGGGGTGAAAGATGGATTTCATAAAAACATTTCAACTTCTACAGTTTATTAAGTAGAACAAACAAAAAATATTTTCAGAAATAGGGCATATTTTAATTTAGGTTGATAAATTAGATTTTCACATAGGGTTATTACTGCATTGCATTATTTGAAAGCTTGGTGCTAGCCTTGTTACAATTCCATATCATCACCACACTGAGGACAGTGGACGTGCCTCAGAAAAGTCACGGTGTGCAATATCCAGAAACAAAAATGCTGGGCACCATATCAACAGATGGGCCTAAATAGAGCTGATAAAGGTGAGGAAAAAATGAAAGTAAATGTTAGAGGGAAGGAGGAGAGAACCAATATTAAAAATGTAGTCCAGGAAGCTGAAGTCCAACAAGAATTACCATCAAAGTCAAATTCACAAACAGCGTGGATGTATTCAAGATGGAGTTGCTTAGCAAATTACAATTTAATCTAATTGGTCACTGGGCCCTAGCCATTATTTTAACTAATTCACTCTTCTCAAATTACCGTGGAATAATTCATTATAACCCAAGTAATTTTAAAGGAAAATATCAAGAGTCCCAAATACAAATGGTTTACTAGGTAAGTTTTAATTTTACATAATTTGTATTTTTGTAATGAATAACTTTAACCAACAGGTAGTGGGGGAAAGCTTCTAAGATTTAGGAGCTTTTCACCCAACAACCAGATTCTCAGCAAAAATCTTGGTTTTTCTCTAACCCACATTCTATCACCTAGGATCTTAAAAGTCCCCCATTGATATAGTCCTACACAGACCTTATGAAAATTTGAAATTCTGTATTAAACTGTGAGTTTATTTAATGTGTTGTTTCCTCCACCAGCCAGTATGCTCTGTAGGGCCAAGGACCATGTCTACTTTATTCACTGCTATGTATCTAGTACAAAATAGACCATCAAAAATGGGTTTAACACTGAATGAATGAAATGTGGTAGAACCCCCCACTATTCAGCCTGCTCCACCCACAACACACATATAACTTTGGGAATTAGTCTGAAAACTAGAAAACAGGGAACTTGTGTGTCTTCCCTACTTCTCTGCTCCCACTCGATCCTGGCCCACTGTACCCTGGTTGTAAAAAACATACTTCTATTAATGTTATTATCACATTGCATTGTAACTGACTGCCCTAAAAGGAAATGAACTAGTTATCTGTGTGTCCATTAATTTCTAATAATGCCAGGTTATTTCCTTTTGTTTTACCTTTTAATGTGAATCAAGAAATAGCTTATGAAAATGATATATTCAGTAGCTCAGAATATAAGGACATATTGGATGGCATAAAAGAGAAATTCTGTAAAATCAAATAAAGTCAATAATTACAACAAACAAAATGTCACTTCCTTCTAGTTACAATTTTACAGGATTTAAAAAATTGTAAGGTTAAGCATCTTCCAAAAGGAGAATTCTACACATTTAATAAAAACAAATCACCAAGAGTCCTACTCTTTTTTTTCCATATAAAATAATTCCTTCACAATCTTTTCAGTAAAAAGCCAGAAAGAAATACATACATGATGGTGTTAATGCCTGAGAGCTGTTGGAACATTTGTAGGCCACAACCCACAATTAAAGCTCGGCGAGTTGGGGGATAACTCAGCATTCTGCAGATCACAGGTCCAGCTTTTATAAAAAAGAAAGAAAAAGAAGGACATGTCTATTATTTTTAGCTCCCAGAGTAATTATTCCCATTAGGATAAATTTCCCCAAATCTTTGTGAAATCAACATGACTGGACATTTAAAAATAGAACATATGTACTTTTACAGAAACCTGGGCACAATATATTTTTGAAAACAGTACATATTTGAGTTAAAACTATAAAATCAACAAGAGAGAATTCAAGTTAAAGTGATTTATGGATACTAGAAAGATCTACATAACTATAACTGTCACAAATTATTCTTCCTTAAATCCCTATGAGCTGTATTTAACCACTCTTTGTTCTTCTGTTTCCTGGGCAATTAATTACTATTTAAAATCCATTCAATGTGGGACTATTTACAAAGTCACTGGAAAAATTGCTTTAATCAACTAAAAGAATGGCATTCATTAAAAACAATGAAACAAGTAACAGGATTCATTACAATTTATTTGGCTAAAGTAACAATATTCATTCCAATATATTTAATTCAAGTTAAGGAATTTGGGGGTGGTATCAGACTTGGTTATGACTGCAATGGATATTATTAATAAAAATTACCCAAAAGGTAAAAAAAAGATGAAATTTAATGTCTATTTTATATAGGCATATATGTATGATATTTCTAGACATTTTTAATAGTTCCCTAAGAGGTATTCAATGATCATTTCAAAATATAAATGGGCTTTCAAAATGGTGCAGATCCCTTGGTCCCTATATCAGAACTCTAGACCAATTCTGAAAAGCTGTAGATCTGAACCACTGAGGCCTTAAGTAAGATGACTAACCAATTGATGCCTCTTGTCTGGGCATAATTACCTAAAGTGCCCCTTCTATTCTCAGAAGCGCTTGTTACGCCTTCACCTTAGCCTTAAGAGGCATTCTATATAGTGTCCTTATGAGACCAGAGTTGACTCCTAGGACCTATGGTATAGCCTGGGATCACTGGGATGTTAACTGCTTCATTAGCAGCATTTTTCCTGGAGGCAATTTTCATTAGTGAACCCTAAACCAAGTCAAGTAAATTAAATTCTGAGGAAATTTCACCATTTCAGAATCTTTTGGAAATCTAATATTCCAGTTCACAGAAATGGGATATGGACTAGAACGTGCTATTGTCTCAGCAATAAAAGTTAATACAGGATGTTAAGCCAGGGGATTAATGAGAACTGAACATTACTGGGGTGAGGATATTCATCTCTACACAGGTATGATTACAATCACATGAAGACTTGGTTTACTGCAAACAATTTTGTCTCTAAATGCTAAGACTGGACACACCCATTTAGAAAGTAGGCTGAGAGTATTATAAATGTCAAAATGTTTTAGATTCAAGTAAAGCGGTATTAAAACCTAGTATATCAGAAAGATTATATGAAATAGGTAGACTTTGTGACAATATTGAAATATATCTGGGTCAGTTCTCTGAAAGATAAGCAGACTCATCTGCAAATTTAGATATCTATGAATGAGCCACAAAATAAGAAATGTGCACAGCATCATATAAACATCTACCTATTTCCAAAATCAAAAAAACTCAAATAAAAGATGATAATTTACCTTATATACCATGGAAAAATTTTAAAATGACATCTATGATGTTGTAACAAAACAAAACAAAACAAAAAGCACCCAAACCCTTTTTTAGCTTTTAAGAAACTCCACAGATGACAAACTGGCCTTCTGCAAGAAATCTAACATAATCTTTGGATAGCTGTATCTACTTTCACTATTAAACTGTTCCATGGTCTGACAGACAGATGAGGTAATACTGATTTTGGAGGGCAGAAAAACAAAGAGAAAATTATGACAAATTTGGATTAAAGTTTGACTTGCCAAAATATCAAGAGATAAATTATCACATAAACATCACATATTTATCCGATTATCACATAAACATCACATATTTATTTCCTAGTTTTAAAAAAATCTGGGCTTTGAAAAAAGGAGCTGGAATCAGGCTCCCTAACTTCAGACTATACTACAAAGCTACAGTAGTCAAAACAGTATGGAACTGGCACAAAAACTGAAATACATATCAGTGGAACAGGACAGAAAGTCCAGAGAAAAATCCAAGCACCTATGGTCACCTAGTCTATGATAAAGGAGGCAAGAATATACAATGGAGAAAAGACAAGTCTTTTCAATAAGTGGTGCTGGGAAAACTGGACAGCTACCTGTAAAAGAATGAAATTAGAACACTTCCTAACACTGTACACAAAATAAAGTCAAAATGGATTAAAGACCTAAATGTAAGGCCAGATATTATAAAACTCTTAGAGGAAAACATAGGCAGGACATTCTTTGACATAAATTGCAGCAAGTTCTTTTTTAATCCACCTTCTAGAGTAATAAAAATAAAAATAACAAATGGGACCTGATTAAACTTAAAAGCTTTAGCACAGCAAAGGAAACCATAAACAAAATGAAAAGGCAACCCACATAATGAGAGAAGATATTTGCAAAAGAAGCAGCTTACAAGGGATTAATCTCCAAAATATACAAATAGCTCATGCAGCTCAATATCAAAAAAAACCCAAACAACTCATCAAAAAGTGGGCGGAAGATCTAAATAGACATTTCTCCAAAGACATACAGATGGCCAAAAAGCACATGAAACGATGCTCAACATCACTAATTATTAGAGAAATGCAAATCAAAACTACAATGAGGTATCACCTCACAATGGTCAGAATGGTCAACATCAAAAAATCTACAAACAATAAATGCTGGAGAGGGTGTGGAGAAAAGGGAGCCCTCCTATGCTGTTGGTGGCAATGTAAATTGGTACAACCATTATGGAGAACAGTACGGAGGTTCCTTAAAAAACTAAAAATAGAGCTACCATATGATCCTGCAATCACACTCCTGGGCATATATCTGGAGAAAACCGTAATTTGAAAACATACATGCACTCCAATGTTCACTGCAGCGCTATTTACAATAGCCAGGACATGGAAGCAACCTAAATGTTCATTGACAGAGGAATGGATAAAGAAGATGTGGTACATATATACAATGGAATATTACTCTGTCATAAAACAGAATGAAATAATGTCATTTGCAGCAACATGGGTGGACCTAGAGATTGTCATACTGAGTGAAGTAAGTGAGACAGGGAAACACAAATATCTTATGATATCACTTATATGTGCAATCTAAAAGAAAATGGTACAAATGAACTAATTTACAAAACAGAAATACAGTCTCAGATGTAGAAAACAAACTTATGGTTACCAGGGGAAAGCAGTGGGGGAGGGGAGGGATATAATGGGAGATTGGGATTGACATATACACACTACTATATATACAATAGATAACTAAGAAGGACCTACTGAATAGTAGAGGGAACTCTTTTCAATACTCTGTAATGACCCATATGGGAAAAGAATCTAAAAAAGAGTGGATATATGTATATGTGTAACTGATTCATTTTGCTGTACAGCAGAAACTAATCTAGGATTTGGACTTTCTTTTGGATTTCCTGTAAAAAATAAACAATGGTAGTTCCTTTATAAGACTGGATTGTTTTTTTAAAGGTAAATTTTGCTCACAGCAGCTGCATATCTGATTATACACGAACAAAAGTAAAAAATTTCCTTTTATTAAAATCATAAACCTAGCTTTATTAGGCAGTAAAACTAACTTAACAAATGCAAACTATTAATCTTAATATCACAGAAGCTATGAGGCAAAGACAAATTCAAATACATGAATTGGTTGAATGTTCATAAGTGAAAATTTTAAATGTCATGCTCTAATTACATTTCTTTTGACTTTTGTAATTAAAAACATTTTTATGTATACAACCATTTCACATCTTATTTTTAACAAAACATGTGTCTTTGAAATACAGAAATTCCCACACAATAAAAACTAAAACCTCTAGGTAACAAAAGTAGAATGGAAATGCAGAGCTCAAAATATAACACATAATAAAACAATAGAGGCAAAAACCGCAAATGGGTTCATCTTTTCTGTCATTCTGGACACCTCATACTAAGTAACTTTCACAACGGTTGTCCAGGTGTGGCAGGTGCTCTGGTGGCTCTGGTGGCAGGGCTGAAAAGGACAGTGCAACAAGTGCAACCACTCCTGTGGACAGGATGTCTGTGAGGAAGCTGAGTCTACAAAAGTTTCTCCAGGTATGATTAAAAATGTACTAGAACACACTTTGCATAAAAGTCCAGCTCTTGACTTCCACTTCCAGCCAAGATGGAGTAACAGTTATCAGATTTACCTCCAACATGAAACAACTAAAAAGTCAGGCAAAAATGCATGAAACAGTAGTTCTCATGACAATGGGACAGAGAATAGTGACCCCTGATATTCAGGAAGCAAATGAGATGAACCCTCCAAATGCCCCAGCCTAAGCCTGGAAAAAAGTATCCAGGCTATAGCACAGGGAGGGGAAAGCAGGTAGACGCTGGTGGTCTCCTTGAGTTGAAAAGATGCAGCTCAGGATCCAGGTGGCTAGAGTTCACAGGGCAGCGTGCTGGAGAGGAGAGAGACTCATGGAGAGGACACTGGAGATCTGCAGGGCTCCTTGACTTTTCAGTTGAATACTGATCAGTGGATGTGTGTGAGGAAACTACCCAGTCAGGGGAAGGAGCCACAGGAAAGGACGAAAGAAATGAACCCCAGGAATTTACACAGGACTGAGACTGAAAAACCTAGAGCATAAGGAAGAATATTCAGAAGGGTTTTTACCTCAGTAATGGTATAAACTTAGTCCTGGATTAAACATTGCTTGGGCACCATCTAAACAGTTTAAATGAAAGACCCAAATGCTTCCAAGTAACTGAATAGCATCCCACAACTAAGTTCAACAGTAAGATAAAATTTATAATGTCTGGCATACCATATAAAATTACGAGGCATGCAAAAAGGCAGGAAAGTACAACTTGTAATGATAAAGGGATTAATTCAGCAAGAGGATATAACAATCCTAAATGTCTCTGCACCTAATAAAAGCTTCAAAATATATGAAACAAAAAACACAACTGCAAGGGAAAATAGAAAAACCCACAATTATACTTGGATATTTCATCACCTCTTTCTGAGTAATAGTAAAAGTAGGCTGATAATCAGCAAAGATACAGAAGACATCAACAGCACTATCAACAAACTTGACCTGACATTTAGACAATACCCTACAGACCAAACGTTCTTTCCAAGAGTAAAGGCATGGTAAATGTCTTGGAACATTTACTGAGATAGATGATATTATATTCTGAGCTCTAAATCTAGCCTCAATTAATTTAAAAGGATTCAAGTTATAGAAAGAATGTTCTTTGATCATAATAAAATTAATATACAAATCAATAAACTGAAAGATAACTGGAAAATTCCCTCCAGATCAGAAACGGAATAACATATTTCTATGGATCAAAGAAAGAATGGGAAATGAGAAAGTATTCTGAACTGAAAGAATATGAAAATGCATCATATGAAAATTTGTGGAATGGAGCTAAAGTATAACAGGAAAATTTATAGCAATGACCTTGGCTTCCACCTTACAAAACCAGAAGAAGAGTGACAAAGGAAACCTCAAAAAAGCACAAGATAAAATAATAAAGATCAGAATGGAAATCCACTAAATAGATAAGGAGACAATTGAGAACAAAAATTAATGAAACCAAAATCTGGCTCTTTGAAGATATCAATAAAATTGATAAACTTTGAGCAAGACTATGGAAGGCTGAATAATGGCCCCTCAAAAGATACATACCTGCTAATCCCTGGAACTTGTTAATGTTACCTTAGATGTCAAAAAAAAAGTGCAGATGTGATTAAGTTAAGGATTTTTGATGTGGGAAGATTATCCTGGATTATCTGGGTTGGCCCTAAATGCAATCACATGTATCCCTATAAGAGGAAGGCAGAGGGAGATTCAGGACAGAATGGGAGAAGGCAATGTGACCATGAATGCAGATACTGAATTGATGTAGCCATAAGCCAAGGAATAATGGAGGGAGGGAGGCAGGGAGAAAGGGAGAGAGGGAGGGAGGGAGGGAGGGAAGGAGGAAGGGAGGGAGGGAGAGAAGGAGGAAGGGAGGGAGGGAGAGAAGGAGGAAGGGAGGGAAAAAGGGAGGAAGGGAGAGAGGGAAGGAGGGAGGGAGGGAGAAAGGGAGAGAGGGAAGGAGGAAGGAGGGAGGGGGGAGGGGGGAGGGGGGAGGGAGAGGTCTGTTTTCTTCTTCATGAGAGAGGGTTTCACTCTCATGACCTCATCTAAACCAATTATCTTCCAAAAGCTCCATCTCCAAACACCATCACTTTGGGCATTAGGGCTTCAACATATGAATTTTGGGGAGACACAAACATTCAGTCCATAACACCAAGAGTATTAGGTATCTGTTCAAATCTCAATGAATTTTCTAATATTTTGATACCTCTTCATGCCTTATGAACCATTTTTCATCGTCATAAGAGTGCTACCAAGTAAGAAAGAACAGGTAATATTATTGAGGAAAGAAGTACATAGAGAGCAGGTAACTTTCCAAAGGTCACAAGTATGTAGAGCTAGGACTTGATCTAACTTTTGTTCATGCCATAAATGACAAGAAATTTTATATGTATATTTAAATGAGCTGATTTTCCCTAACATAAAAAGAAAATCAGGGCTTCCCTGGTGGCTCAGTGGTTGAGAGTCCGCTTGCCAATGCAGGGGACACGGGTTTGTGCCCTGGTCCAGGAAGTTCCCACATGCTGCGGAGTGGCTAGGCCCATGAGCCATGGCCACTGAGCCTGCGCGTCCGGAGCCTGTGCTCCGCAATGGGAGAGGCCACATCAGTGAGAGGCCAGCATACCGCAAAAAAAAAAAAAAAAAAAAAAAAAAAAAACAACAATTATGAATAGTATGAGTAACAAAACTAAAGCACTTTCAAGCTACAGGAATACACATTCTCTGTGTTCATCATGACTCAATCCCTCAATCATTTTTTTTCTCTTATCTTTCTTATGGCCTCACTTGCCACTATTGCCATTCTTTACTCTTGAGTTATCTATCTCAAATCATTCATTTCAATCTGTTCTTTTCTCCAATCCTATATCCAGCGAGTTGAACACTGTTTACAAATAATTAGGAAAATAGACCTGGTTTCATGGCAAATTAAGGGTTTCTGTGAGTCAGGCTCTCCATGCTACCTGAGAAGCACCATTCATCTTGAGTTGGCTCTCAATTACATTCTCAACAACATCCATTTCAAACACTCCCTCTGTCTTCCTTCTCCTTGGACTTCCATTGTTCTCTGCAGCCTCTCAGACCAAGTATTCCCTAGCTCACTTAGCATACTTGAAGCACCGACCATCAGCCTACTCTTTGCTAGGTACAGAAACATGAAGAGGCCCTGCTCTGCAAGAATTCATAATATGAGTGGGGAGGGAATCACACACAGAAACAAAACGAGTTGCACCGCCAAAGTCTAAGGGCTCTGACAGACAGAGGTACATGTAAAGTATTATCAGACTGAGGAATAGGGAAGAACCCAGAAAGAGTATGCCAGCTTAAGGTCATATAAAAGAGAAGTCGTCATTTCTCACCCCAAACCCTATGGTACCTAATTTCACATTAAGTCAGTATAAAAAAAATGTGGCATTTGGCTATTCATTCCCTCTTCCGAATTTCCATATCCAATGAGTTGCCAAATTCTAATGAAAATTAATGTATATATACCTGACTTCTTTTCACAAAATGTCAGAAAAACTTCTCTTGCTTTTGCATACGTGCCCTCCCCAGCTCTCTACCACCCTGCTGGGCTCTCATCTGGGGGCTCTCATCTGTGTCCTTGGTGAGACTACATGGCAGTGGACAGTAGTTGTGCAGGCCGCCATTGAAATTCCAGCTCCCCCACTCAGCTGTCATGAGGTTTTGTGCATGTTATTCAATCTTGCTAATATGAAGATTAGAGATAGTAAACTTCCAGGCATACACTATGCATAATGGTTAATTTGTGTGTCAGCTTTACTGGGTTACAGGGTGCCCAGATATTTGATTAAACATTACTTCTGGATATGTCTATGAGGGTATCTGGATAAGACTAACATTTGAATAGGTAGACTGAGTAAAGCAGATTGCCCTCTCCAATGTGGATGGGCCTCATCCAATCCATGAGGACCTAAAATACAACAAAAAGAGGAAGAAGGGAAGGTCTGTTCTCTCAGCCTGCCTATTATAGAGCTGGGACATTGGTTTTCATCTGCTCTCTCACTGGGACTTTCACCATCAGCTCTCCTGGGTCTCCAGCTTGCCAAGGGCAGAGTAGACTGTCTTCTCAGCCTCCATTATCATGTGAGCCCATTCCCCATAATAAATAAATCTCATAGGAGATATATATATATATTATATCCATATTAGATATAAATATAGATACAGATAAAGATATAGACATAGATGTCCTATTGGTTCTATTTCTTTGGAAAACCCTGACTAATACTAACTCACACGTTAGGTATTCAATAACAATGCCTTGTTTGTGTATGGTCTCCACATCTCCCGTCTCTACTGAATCAATCCAGCCTCTCCACATTGCTTCCATCCTGTCTACTAAAGCATAACACTGATCACTTTCTTCACTGACCAGCTCAAAACTTTTGATAACAGACCCATCAGGGTCTACTTCATGAAAGGCACACTCCTGCCTTTCAAGACTTATCTTACACTACTTCTCTAACACACGTGGCTTCAAACAATCTTTTGGTAGCCTGTTTTACACAAAGAAGCCTCATATTTTTACATTTCTGTCTCGTATAATGTTCCTGTCCTATGAGGTCGTCCCTGTTCCCAAAAGAAGGTATTCTCTCATCGGAATGATGGTTTCATACTTCTCTTATGTTCTCACTGATGGCTAATTTGTTTTACAGGTTACGTAGCTGATGTCTCTTCCATACTGGATTATGATTTTTTTTTTTTTTGATTACGATCTTTATACTGGATTATGTGGGGTGAATGGCCCAGGTTTTATCTCTGTTTTGTCATTTTGCTTCCCATTGTACTTAGCTTAGGGTCATGCAAATAGAAGAGATTCAATAAATATCTGTTTAATGAACATGAAGAAGAAAAGAAGGAGGAAAGGGAAGAAGGGAGAAAGAAACACTGGAGCAAATAATGGTTATTGAGATCAAGAATGAAGCAATCTGAATACACAGCAAGTTGCTAAACAATGTTGTGATTAATTATAAACTACCATAAGATCTTGAGTACAGCTATGCTGTTTTCCTCTTCAATATGCAGCAGATGATGTTTGTGATTACAAGCTGGTGCTTGGCACATGTTCTGTTCAGAAGAACGGACTGCTGCTATTGATAAATTCAACCCCATGTGGTTCAATCATTCCTTCACAGTCTGGCATTTATGCCAACACATTCTGAAATCCTTCTAAAGAATCAATTTGCCAAGATGTTGTGTTGGGCTGATTATCTACAGCTGCCTGTTTGTGAGCTGATCATGGTACAGTATGCACTGACTCAGTAATCTAGTCATTATTATTCCAGGTTGCTAAAGTAAAGACTGTTTTCTGTGATAGGGCTTAATGCTACTAAAATACTGTTTTTCAAAAACCTACTCCTGTTACTACCAAGAATTCTTTTTAAATTCTAAAAATATTTCCTTCATCAAATGTATCTATATAACAAAAGCCATCATAAAATATATCCCCTAGCCAAGCAATTCTCAAACGAGACATCTCTGAACTTCATAACAGCCATGGGAGTGTGGTGTGTTGCTGAGGGGAAGAATGTTAAGAATTACTACTTTAGAAAACCTTTCTTGAGCAAAGTGAAGTATCCTTTTTTTAAAATAAATGAGTAATTCTTAGTAAATAAATGAGTAGTCCTTAAACAATTATATTCTTAACATTAATACTGTCTTTAGCAAAACAATTTTTAAATGAAAGGACACATACTTTTAACCTGATGGTATACTGACAGTATTTTCATAACAAGTTGTCATTCTTAGTGATACAAAGTTTCTCACTTACCTAACTTTTCAATAGATATTAAACACTAAGATATAAGACAGTGTATGACTTGCATCTGCTAAAGGCTATACAACCATAAGCAGTGAAGAACAGTATAAAGAGTAAGAATCTCCAAAACAGGGAAACCCATATTCAAATCCAGCTCAGCTATGTAGAAGCTGTGTAACCTTGGGTGGGTTCCTTACCCTTTCTGAGCTTGGCATGACTCATATGAGATAACATCTACTTCACAATTGTATTTTGATAAAAGGTGGTAATATATGTGAAGTATATTGCACCAAACTCAAATAGTGATGCTATGATTTCATCCATCAGCTCTGTAGAATTTCTCCGTAGTTGAATACAATTTGAAAGTTTTGAATAAAAACTGTCAATAAATTACATAGGGTTTCCCTCTATGTAAACAAAGAGATTTCATTCTTAAGGTCCCATAAAATAATTCAAAAAGCTTCATTAACATAAAAATAGATTAACTCTATACTTATAATTTCTATATCTTTTATAATTAACAGAACACTCCTACACAGATGACTGATAAACATAAGGTGATAAATCAATAGGAATTATACTTCAGGCTCCTGTAATGAATGGCAGTTCTATCAAATTCATTTATATATACTGCCAAACTATTCATACAAATACAGATAAATCAGAATGATCTTATGCCCCTGACTTCATTTTAGGTCACATGTAGCCTTCCTAGAATCTAAGTATTTCTACATTACTATCAGTTAAACATTTTAAGATATATGAACTATGTTTCTAAACATTAATCATTTGCTTGGTTAAAAAAGTATGTATTTCTATGGATATTTGAATTCTATATGTATATTTGAACATATTCTATTAACATGACTTTTTTTTAGATTCAAGCATTCAACAAATAAGGACTATTGAGAATAAAGATGAAAATCTAACCATGATTCATGTATTTCATACTGTTCTTTCTTGCTATATTTAGCTTTACATGTGATAGTTACCATGAATAAAGATACCAAAAAGATAAAAACCAGGACGAATTAAAGGGCCCATGATCTTACAGTGGGGCAGAATATCTAAAATCACGTTTGTTCCACCAGATTCTGGAAGCATGACTGCTGCAAACATATGTGGTACCTTGAAATATAACATCTTAAAGGAAAGAGACTGTGTTTTCTGTCAGCATGATTCTTGGAACACCATATTTATTTCAAAAATATCCATGAATGAGAAACAAAAAAGAACCAAAACAAACTTATAAGGCTATATGAAAAAAGATAAATAAAAATAATTGTCTCCTACCTGTGAAAAAAATATGTGATAGTTATTAAATATAGAGTAAGAAATAAAGATGTTCTGAGGTGTGGCCAAGATGGCAGAGTAGGAAGACCCTGAGCTTACCTCCTCCCATGGGAACACCAAAATCACAACTATTTACAGAGCAACTATTAAAGAGAAAGACTGGAAGACTAGAAAAAAAGATGCTGTACAACTGAAGAAATGAAGAAGAAACCACAAGATGGGTAAGAGGGGCAGAGGCGTATAGTCAAGATCCATACCCCAGGGTGAACATCCCACAAATGGGAGGATAATTACAACTGCAGAGGTTCTCCCCAAGAAGTGAGGGGTCTGAGGTCCACATCGGGCTCCCCAGTCAGGGAGTCCTACACTCAGAAGATGAGGCCCCAGAGTGTTTCACTTTGAAGGCCAGCAGACTTTAATTTTTGGAGAGCCAGAGGCTTGTGGGAAATAAAAGACTCCACTTTATAGGGTGCACACAAAATCTCACACACTCTGGGACCCAGTGGAGAAACAGTAATTTGACAGGTGCCTGGGTCAGACCTACCTGCTGATCTTGGAGAGCATTCCAGAGAGGCAGGAGGCAACTGGAGCTCACACTGGGGACAAAGACCCTGGCAGCAGCCATTTCTGGGAGCTTCTTCTACCACAAGGACACTACTGCAGGCAAGCACCATTTTGGAATCCTCCCTCAGCTTATTAGATCCAGGACATGACACCACCTACCAGCCTGTTACCACCTGTACTGGGATGCCTCAGGCCAAGCATCTACCCAGGCAAGGACACAGCATCTACCCACCCACCAGCAGACCTGTTGCCTTAAGACCCCCTGAGCCCTCAGCTGTCCTGGGACATGGCCTTGTCCACCAGAGGGTCCAGGACACAGCCCTGCACACCAGGCAATACACTAGGCCCAGGACCCATAGAGCCCTGCAGCTAGAGACCCCAGGATGCAGTTCAGCCCACCAGTGTGCCTATACTAGACATAGGACCAGCTTTACCCACCAGTGAGCAGGCACCAGCCCCAGGATACCAGAGACCCAGGCCCAACCCACCAGCAGGCCACACATCAATTCTGGGACCCCGAGGGCCCTACAGCCAGAGACCCCAGAATGTGCCTTGCCCAACAATGGGCAGGCATTAGTCCCAGGTCAAGGTCTCACCTACCAATGGGTGGGTACCAGCTGTGGAATCCCCTGGGCTCTGACTCCACCCACCAGTGGTGAATATGAGCCCCAGGACAACCATGGACCCACAGACTATCAGTACCCAGGTCACAAAACAGCAGGTGGGCACCAGAGCAGGGAACTCTTGAACCCTGGCCGCACCCACCAGTATGCCAACACCAACTCTGGGACACTTTGGGTCCCTCAGTAAGCCACCCTAAGATTCCTCCCCTCCCCACCAGTGGGCCAACACAAGCTTCAGGACACCCTGGCCTCTGCAGACAGCTATGTAAGGAGCTAGCATAACCCATTAGCAGGCTGACACTAGATCTGGGACCCCTGGCACAACAACTACCCATCCCAGATACCAGCACTGCTTAACAGTGGGCCAGCACTAGACCTGGCCCCACTCACCAGCAGCCAACAGCCTCCACATAAGGAAGGGCCTGGCAACCAACCAGGTCAGAAGCGAGACACACTTACCAGAACACCCACACTTCTAAGCTCGCCATGACAGGATGACCCACACAGCCCACATGGGGGGCACCCATAGAGCATATAGTTCTAATGACCAGAGCAGAGTGGCTGCTGGGACACATAGGATGTCTCCTACAAAAGGTCACTTCTCCAAGGCTGGGAAACATAATCAACTTATTAAATACATAGAGATAAAAACAGGAGCTTAGGCAAAATGAGGTAACAGACAAATATGTTCCAAACAAAGGAAGAAAATAAAGCCCCAGAAGAAATACTAAGTGAAGATAAGAGATCTACCCAATAAAGAGTTTAAGGTCATGATTATAAAGATGTTCCAAGAACTCAAGAGAAGATTGGATGAACAGATTAAGAGGTTAGAAGCTTTTAAAAGAGTTAGAAAATACAAAGAACCAAAAACTGATGATGACTACAATAACTGAAATAAAAAATACACCAGAAGGAATCAACAGTAGATTAGATGATATCAGCAACTGGAAGACAGAGTACTGGAAAGCACTGAAGCTGAACAGAAGAAGCATAAAAGAAGAAAAGAAAATGAGGACAGTTTAAGAGACCTCAGTGACAGCATCAAGTGTACTAATATTCACATTACAGGGAGAAGAAGAAAGCGAGAGAAAGGGGCAGAGAATATATTTGAAGATATAATAGCTGAAAACTTCACTAACCTGAGAAAGGAAACAGATGTCCAGGTCCAGGAAGCACATACAGTCCCAAACAGATTCAGTATAAGGAAGAACACACCAAGACACACTGTAATTAAATGGCAAAAATCCAAAATAATGATAGAATATTAAAAGCAGCAAAGGACTATCTCTATTGCTGCTGCTACTGCTGCTGCCGCCACTGCCACCACTGCTACTGCTGTCGGCAGAGCTGCTGGGAGTGGGCATATCCCGTCTGGGATACCCACCGTTGCAGCATCGCCTGCACACCCTGGCCCCAAATGGACCTGCTAGCCCCAGGGAACAAAAGTGGAGCCCCCCCCCCCCCCGCCGTCCTCTCCTGCTTCAGCCAGAGGATGACTCGAGAGGGCTGAGTGGAGAGTGTGGTCCTCGGTGGCGGGTGGGGAAGGAGACCTTCAAGATGGTGGAGGAGAAAGATGTGGAGATCACCTTCCTCCCCACAAATATATCAAAATACATCTACATGTGGAACAACTCCTACAGAACACCTACTGAACACAGCAGAAGACCTCAGACTTCCCAAAAGGCAAGAAAATCCCCACGTACCTGGCTGGGTAGGGCAAAAGAAAAAAGAAAAAACGTAGACAAAAGAACAGGGACAGGACCCGTACCAGTGGGAGGGAGCTGTGAAGGAGGAAAGGTTTCCACACACTATGAAGCCCCTTCGCGTGTGGAGACTGTGGGTGGCGGAGGGGGGAAGTTTCGGAGCCACAGAGGAGAGCACAGCAACGGGTGCAGAGGGCAAAGCGGAGAGATTCCCACACAGACCATCAGTGCCGACCGGCACTCACCAGCCTGAGAGGATTGTCTGCTCCCCACTGGGGAGAGTGGGGGTTGGGAGCTGAGTCTCGGGCTTTGGAGGTCTGACCCCAGGGAGAGGACTGGGGTTGGCTGCGTGAACACAGCCTGAAGGGGGCTAGTGAACCACAGCTAACCGGGACAGAGTCCAGGAAAAAGTCTGCACTTGACTCAGAGGTAAGAGACCGTTGTTTTGGGGTGCGCAAGAGGAGGGGATTCCTTCCCTGTCTGCCCACAGAAGGCAGAGCACGGCCTAAAGAAGGTCCAGAGATGGGTGCGAGCCACAGCTATCAGCTCAGACCCCAGAGACAGGTATGAAACAATAACGCTGTCACCGCTGCCACCAGGCATCCTGTGTGCAAACACAGTTCACTACCCACACCACCCACCTCGGTGAACCTGTGCAGCCCGCCACTGCCAGGGTCCCAAGATCCAGGGACAACCAACTTCCCCAGGAGAACACACAGCATGCATCAGGCTGTTGCAATGTCACGCTGGCCTCTACCACTGCAGACTTGCCTGCATTCCAATTATGACTACCGTAGCCCTCCCTCTCTCTGGCCTGAGTGAGCAAGAGAGCCCTAATCAGCCACTGCTTTAACCTACCCTCCTGTCTGAGCAGGGAACAGATGCCTGAGGGTGGCCTACATGCAGAGGCAAGGTCAAAACCAAAGCTGAAACCCAGGAGCTGTGTGAACAAAGAAGAGAAAGGGAAATTTCTCCGTGCAGCCTCAGGAGCAGCGGATTAAATCCCTACAATCAACTTGATGAACCCTGCATCTGTGGGATACCTGAATAGACAACGAATGTTCCCAAAATTGAGGCGGTGGACTTTGGGAGCAACTGTAGACTCGGGGTTTGCTTTCTGCATCTGACTTGTTTCTACTTTTTAGGTTTATCTTAGATTAGTTTTTAGTGCTTGTTCTCATTGGTGGATTTGTTTATTGGTTTAGTGGTTTTCTTCTTTTTTTTATTTTATATTTTTATATTAAAAATATTTTTTTCCTTTTTTCTCTTTTTGTGAGTGTGTATGGTATGTTTCTTTGTGTGATATTCTCTGTTTAGCTTTGCTTTTACCATTTGTCCTAGGGTTCTGACTGTTCATTTTGTTGTTGTGGTGGTTTGTTTTCTTTTTATGAGTGTGTGTGTGTGTTTCTTTGTGTGAGTCTGTCTGTTTAGCTTTACTTTTACCATTTGGTTTGGAGTTCTATCTGTTCATTTTGTTTGTTTGTTTGTTTTCCTTTTTTTCTTTTCTGCTGAGGCGTGTGGCTGGCAGCGTCTTGGTGCTCTGGTCGGGTGTCTGGCCTGAGCCTCCAAGGTAGGAGAGCTGGGTCTAGGATACTGGACCACCAGAGGCCTCCCAGCCCCACGTAATATCAATCAGCAAGAGCTCTCCCAGAGATCTCCATCTCAACACTAAGACCCAGTTCCACCCAACGGCCAGCAAGCTCCAGCGCTGGACGCCCCATGCCAAACAACTAGCAAGACAGGAACACAACCCCATCCATTAGCAGAGAGGCTGCCTAAAGTCATACTAAGTTAATAGATACCCCAAAACACACTACCAGACGCAGCCCTCCCTACCAGAAGGACAAGATTCAGCCTCACCCATTAGAACACAGGCAGCAGTCGCTTCCACTAGGAAGCCGACACAAGCCACTGAACCAACCTCAACCACTGGGGGCAGACAACAAAAACGACGGAAATTACGAACCTGCAGCCAGAGAAAATGAGACCCCAAACACAGTAAGTTAAACAGACTGAGAAGACACAGAAATATGCAGCACGTGAAGGAGCAAGGTAAAAACCTACCAGACCAAACAAATGAAGAGGAAATAGGGAGTCTACCTGAGAAAGAATTCAGAGTAATGATAGTAAAGATGATCCAAAATCTTGGTAATAGGATGAAGAAAATACAAGAAACGTTTAACAAGGACCTAGAAGGAAAAAACAGCAAACGAACAACGATGAGCAGCACAATAAATGAAATTTAAAATTCTCTAGAAGGAAACAAGATCAAAATAACTGAGGGAGAAGAGCGGGTAAGTGACCTGGAATATAAAATAGTGGAAATAACTGCCACAGAACAGAATAAAGAAAAAAGAATGTAAAGAATTGAGGACAGTCTCAGGGACCTCTGGGACAACATTAAATGCACCAACATTCGAATAAGAGGGGTTGCAGAATAAGAAGAGAAAAAGAAAACGTCTGAGAAAATATATGAAGAGATTACAGTTGAAAACTTCCCTAACATGGAAAGGAAAATAGTCAATCAAGTCCAGGAAGCACAGAGTCCCATACAGAATAAATCCAAGGAGAAAAACGCCAAGACACATATTAATCAAACTATCAAAAATTAAATACAAAGAAAAAATATTAAAAGCAGAAAGGGAAAAGCAACAAATAACATACAACAGAATTCCCAAAAGGTTAACAGCTGATCTTTCATCAGAAAAACTGCAAACTAGAAGGGAGTGGCAGGACATATTTAAAATGATGAAAGGGAAAAACTTACAACCAAGTTTACTCTACCCAGCAAGAAACTAATTCAGATTCGATGGAGAAATTAAAACCTTTACAGACAAGCAAAAGTTAAGAGAATTCAGCACCACCAAACCAGCATTACAACAAATGTGAAAGGAACTTCTCTAGCCAGAAAACACAAGAGAAGGAAAACACCTACAATAAGAAACCCAAAACAATTAAGAAAATGGTAATAGGAACAAACATATGGATAATTACCTTAAATGTAAATGGATTACATGCTCCAACCAAAAGATATACACTGGCTGAAAGGATACAAACATAAGACTCCTAAATATGCTGTCTACAAGAGTCCCACTTCAGACCTAGGGACACATACAGACTGAAAGTGAGGGGATGGAAAAAGATATTCCATGCAAATGGAAATCAAAAGAAAGCTGGAGTAGTAATTCTCATATCAGACAAAATAGACTACAATAAAGACTATTACAAGACACAAAGAAAGATATTACAAAATGATCAAGGGATCAATCCAAGAAGAAGTTATAACAATTGTAAATATTTATGCACCCAACATAGGAGCACCTCAATACATAAGGCAAATGTTAACAGCCATGAAAGGGGAAATTGACAGTAAGACAATAACAGTAGGGAACTTTAACACCCCACTTTCACCGATGGACAGATCATCCAAAATGAAAATAAATAGAGAAACACAAGCTTTAAATGACAAATTAAACCAGATGGACTTAACTGATATTTATTGGACATTCCATCCTAAAACAACAGAATACACTTTCTTCTCAAGGGCTCATGGAACATTCTCCAGGATAGATCATATCTTGGGTCACAAATCAAGCCATGATAAATTTATAATAAAATTGAAATGGTACCAAGTATCTTTTCCGACCACAATGCTATGAGACGAGATATCAATTAAAGGAAAAAGCTGTAAAAAATACAAACACATGGGGGCTAAACAATAAACTACTAAATGACCAAGAGATCACTGAAGAAATCAAAGAGGAAATCAAAAAATACCTAGAAAAAAATGAAAATGAAAACATGACAACACAAAACCTATGGGATGCAGCAAATGGAGTTCTAACAGGGAATTTTACAGCAATACAATCCTACCCCAATAAACAAGAAACAACTCAAATAAACAACCTTACCTTGCACCTAAAGCAATTAAGGGAAAATAACAAAGAAAACCCAAAGTTAGCAGAAGGAAAGAAATCATAAAGATCAGGTCAGAAATAAATGAAAAAGAAACCAAAGAAACAACAGCAAAGATCAATAAAACTAAAAGCTGGTTCTTTGACAAAATAAACAAAATTGATAAACCACTAGCCAGACTAAGAAAAAAAGGGAGAAGACTCAAATGAGCAGAATTCGAAAGGAAAAAGAAGGACCAGCTGACCCTGAAGAAATATAAAGAATCACGAAGGATTACTACAAGCAACTATATGCCAATAAAATGGACAACCTGGAAGAAATGGAGAAATTCTCAGGAAAGCACAAACTTCAGAGACTAAACCGGGAAGAAACAGAAAATATGAACAGCCCAATCACAAGCACTGAAATTGAAACTGTGATTAAAAATCTTCCAACAAACCAAAGGCCAGGACAAGATGCCTTCAAAGGTGAATTCTATCAAATATATAGAGAAGAGCTAACACCTATCCTTCTGAAACTCTTCCAAAATATAGCAGAGGGAGGAACACTCCCAAACTCATTCTACGAGGCCACCATCACCCTGATACCAAAACCAGATAATGATGTCACAAAAACAGAAAACTACAGACCAATATCACTGATGAACATAGATGCAAAAATCCTCAACAAAATACTAGCAAACAGAATCCAACAGCACATTAAAAGGATCATACACCATGATCAAGTGGGGCTTATCCTTGGAAAGCAAGGATTCTTCAGTATACACAAATCAATCAATGTGATTCACCATCTTAACATATTGAAGGAGAGAAACCATATGATAATCTCAAAAGATGCAGGAAAATTTTTTGACAAAATTCAACACCCATTTATGATAAAAACTCTCCAGAAATGGGCATAGAAGGAACCCACCTCAACATAATAAAGGCCATATATGATACACGCACAGCCAAAATCATTTTCAATGGTGAAAAACTGAAACCATTTCTTCTAAGATCAGGAACAAGAGAAGGTTGTCCACTCTCACCACTATTACTCAATATAGTTTTGGATGTTTCAGCCACGGTAATCAGAGAAGAAAATGAAATAAAATGAATCTAAATTGGAATAGAAGCAAAACTGTCAATGTTTGCAGATGACATGATACTATACATAGAGAATCTTAAAGATGCTACCAGAAAATTCCTGGAGCTAATCAATGTATTTGGTAAAGTAGCGGGATACAAAATTAATGCACAGAAATCTCTTGCTATCCTATATACTGACAAAAAATCTGAAAGAAAGATTAAGGAAACACTCCCATTTATCACTGTAACTAAAAGAATAAAATACCTAGGAATAAACCTACCTAAGGAGACCAAAGACCTGTATGCAGAAAACTGTGAGACACTGATGAAAGAAATTAAAGACGATACAAACAGACGGAGAGATATAGCATGTTCTTGGTTGGAAGAATCAACATTGTGAAAATGACTATACTATGCAAAGCAATGTACCGATTCAAAGCAATCCCTATCAACCATCAATGGCATTTTTCACAGAACCAGAACAAAAAATTTTACAATTTGTATGGAAATACAGAAGACCGCAAATAGCCAAAGCAGTCTTGAGAATGAAAAACGGAGCTGGAGGAATGAGGCTCCCTGACTTCAGACTATACTACAAAGCTACAGTAATCAAGACGGTATGGTACTAGCACAAAAACAGAAATAAAGATCAATGGAAAAGGATAGAAAGCCCCGAGATAAACCCACACACATAGGGTCATCCTACCTTTGATAAAGGAGGCAAGAATATACAATGGAGAAAAGACAGCCTCTTCAATAAGTGGTGCTACGAAAAATGGACAGCTACATGTAAAAGAATGAAATTAGAACACTCCCTAACACCATACACAAAAATAAACTCAAAATGGATTAAAGACCTAAATGTAAGGCCAGACACTATAAAACTCTTAGAGAAAAACACAAGCAGAACACTCTATGACATACACCACAGCAAGATCCTTTTTGACCCACCTCCTAGAGAAATGGAAATAAAAACAAAAATATACAAATGGGACCTAATGAAACTTAAAAGCTTTCGCACAGCAAAAGAAAACATAAACAAGATGAAAAGATAACCCTCAGAATGGGAGAAAATATTTGCAAATGATGCAACTGACAAAGGATTAATCTCCAAAATATACAGGCAGCTTATGAAGCTCAATATCAAAAAACAAAGAAGCAACCCAATCCAAAAATGGGTGGAAGACCTAAATAGACATTTCTCCATGGAAGACATACAGATTGCCAACAAACACATGAAAGGATGCTCAACATTACTAATCATTAGAGAAATGCAAATCAGAACCACAATGAGGTATCACCTCACACTGGTCAGAATGGCCATCATTAAAAAGTCTACAAACAATAAATGCTGGAGAGGGTGTGGAGAAAAGGGAACCCTCTTGCACTTTTGGTGGGAATGTAACTTGATACAGCCACTATGGAGAACAGTATGGAGGTTCCTTCAAAAACTAAAAGTAGAACTAGCACATGACCCAGCAATCCCACTACTGGGCATATACCCTGAGAAAACCATAATTCAAAAAGAGTCATGTACCACAATGTTCATTGCAGGACTATTTACAATAGCCAGGACATGGAAGCAACCTAAGTGTCCATCGACAGATGAATGGATAAAGAAGATGTGGCACATATATACAACAGAATATTACTCAGCCATAAAATGAAATGAAATTGAGTTATTTGTCATGAGGTGGATGGACCTAGAGTCTGTCATACAGAGTGAAGTAAGTCAGAAATAGAAAAACAAATAGCATATACTAACACATATATATGAAATCTAAAAAAAAAAAAATTGGTTCTGATGAACCTAGGGGCAGGGCAGTAATAAAGATGCAGATGTAGAGAATGGACTTGAGGACACGGGAAGGGGAAGGGTCAGCTGGGACAAAGTGAGTTAGTAGCATTGACATACATATACCACCAAGTATAAAATATACAGCTAGTGGATGGCAGCTGCATAGCACAGGGAGATCAGCTCAGTGCTTTGTGACCACCTAGAGGGGTGGGATAGGGAGGATGGGAAGGAGTCACAAGAGTGAGGGGATATGGGGATATATGTATACATATAGCTGATTCACTTTGTTATAGAGCAGAAACTAACAGAACATTGCAAAGCAATTATACTCTAATAAAGATGTTAAAAAAATTTATTACATGCCAAAAAATAAAATAAAATAAAATAAAAAATAAAAGCAGCATGGCAAGAGCCACGAGTTATATATAACAGAACCCCCTTAAGGCTATCAGAAGGCTTTTCAGGAGAAACATTGCAGGCCAGAAGGGAGTGGCATGATATATTTAAAGTGATGAAATGGAAAACTTAAAACCAAGAATACTTCACCTGGCAAGGTTTTCATTCAGATTTTATGGAGAGATAAAAGTTTTACAGAGAAGCAACAGCTAAAAGAGTTCAGCACCACAAAACCAGTTTTACAACCGATATTAAAGGCAGTACTCTAAGTGAAAAAGGCCACAACCTGAAACTGCAATATTACAAAAAGAAAAATCCCTCTGGTAAAGGCAATACACAGTTAAGTTGGTAAATCAACCACATATAAGCTAGTAGGAAGGTTAAAAGACAAAAGTAGTAAAATCATCTGTATCTGCAATAAGTAGTTATATATATATTATATAATATATATTTATATAAATTATATAAATGTAATTTATAAATGTTTATTACTTATATATATACATATATAAAATGTTGCTGATCTATTAAGTTCAAATGCATTTTAAGAACCCTGCATTTTTATCCCTCCACTACATTTACTGCTTTTGACATATTTTATATCTTTTTGTTTTGTCTATACCTTAACTACTTATTAAAAGAAATTACTGTCTCCTTTTCACAGAGAGAAGTCCCTTTAATATTTGTTGTAACACTGGTTTTGTGATGCTGAACTCTTTTAGCTGTTGCTTCTCTGTAAAACTTTTTATCCCTCCATAAAATCTTAATGAAAACCTTACCAGGTAAAGTATTCTTGGTTTTAGGTTTTCCCTTTCATCACTTTAAATATATCATCCCACTCCCTTCTGGCCTGCTGTGTTTCTCCCGAAGAGTCATCTGATACCCTTAAGGGGGTTCTGTTGTATATAACTTGTGGCTCTTCCCTTGCTGCTTTTAATATTCTCTCATTATCTTGGGTTTATAATATATATAAATTAAGTATGTAAATATGTTTTATATTTATATCATATTTATGTATTATATTTATAATATTTATATATATAATATGTTCTTAAATATTTATATCACAGTTATATAATATATATTTATATATATTTATAGCATGCTTATAAATATATTTATTATATATAATATGAATATATTTTGTATATATTTACATTTATATATATTATATATGTTAAAAATATATATTTATATATATTATATATATGCATTTGAACTTAACAGATCAGCAACTTTATATATATATATAATATATATAGGTATATATATTATATATATATTATATATATATATATATATATATATAGAGAGAGAGAGAGAGAGAGAGAGAGATTGCTATATACAGAGACTGATTTCAGATCTAAAGATCAACACAGACTGAAAGTTAGGAGATAGAAAAAGGTATTCCATGCAAATGCAAATGAAAAGAAAGCCAGGTTATCAATACTCGTATCAGACAAAATAGACTTTAAAACAAAGACCGTAACAAGAGGCAAAGAAGGACATTACAATATGATCAAGGGATCAATCCAAGAATAAGACATAACAACTGCAAATATATATTCATCCAACACAGAAGCGCCTAAATACAGAAAGCAAATATTGACAGACATAATGGAAGAAACTGACAGTAACACAATAATAGTAGGGAACATTAACACCTCACTTACATCAATGAACAGATCGTCCATACAGAAAATCAGTAATGAATAACTGGCCTTACATGACACATTACACCTTATGGATTTATGCGTGTGTGTGTGTGTAATGTGTGTAACATTCCATCCAAAACAGCAGGTTACACATTCTTTTCAAAGGCAAATGAAACATTTTCCAGCAGGATATAACACATGAAAGGTAATAAAACAAGTCTCAGTAAATTAAAATAACTGAAATCGTATCAAGCATCTTTTCTTAACACAGTGATATTAGACTACAAGAAAAAATCAACTACAAGAAAAAAATGCAAAGAAACACAAACACGTGGAGGCTAAACAATATGCTATTAAACAAACAATGGATTACTGAAGAAATCAAAAACTAATTTAAGGCAAATGAAAACAAAAACACAAAGATCCAAAATTTATCGGATGCAGCAAAAGCAGTTCTAAGAGAGAAGATTAGAGCTATACAAGCTTACCTCAGGAAAAAAGAAAAATCTTAAATAAATAATATAACCTTAACACCTAAAGGAACTACATAAAGAACAAACAAAATCCAAAGGTAGTAGAAGGAAAAAAATGATAAAGTTCAGAGCAGAAATAAATGAAATAGAGACCATGAAAAACAATAGAAAAGATCAATGAAACAGAGCTTGGTTCTATGAAAAGATAAACAAAATTGATAAACCTTTAGACAGACTCAGCAAGAAAAAAAAGGGAAAAGGCCCAAATCAGGAAAATCAGAAATGAAGAAGGAAAAGTTACAACTGACACCACAGAAATGCAAAGGATCATAAGAGATTTCTATGAACATTTATATGCCAATAAAATGGACAAATTCCTAGAAATGTATAATCTCCCAAGACTGAACCAAGGAAGAAAAAGAAAATATGAACAGACCAATTATCAGTAATAAAACTGAATCAGTAATAAATTCCCAACAAACAAAAATCCGGAATCAGATGGCTTCACAGGTGAATTCTACCAAATATTTAGAGAAGAGTTAACACCTATCCTTCTCAAACTATTCCAAAAAACTGCAGAGGAAGGAACCACTTCTGAACTCATTCTAAGAAGCCAGTGTCACCCTGAAACCAAAACCAGACAAAGGTATTACAACAAAAGGAAAATTACATACCAATATCACTGATGAAAATAGATGCAAAAATCCTCAACAAAGTATTAGCAAACCAAATTCAACAATATATTAAGAGGATCCTACAACATGATCAAGTGTTATTTATCCCAGGCATGCAAGGAGGGTTCAATATTCATAAATCAATCAATGTGATACACCACAATAACAAACTGAAGAATATAAATCTTATGATCATCTCAATAGATGCAGGAAAAGGTTTTGACAAAATCCAACAACGATTTATGATAAAAACCCTCAACAAAGTGGATTTAGAGGGAATATATCTCAACATAATAAAGGCCATATATGACAAGCCCACAGCTAACACCATACTCAATGGTGAAAAACTGAAACCATTTCCTCTAATATCAGGAACAAGACAAGGATGCCTACTTTCACCACTTTTATTCAACGTATTATTGGAAGTCCTAGCCACAGCATTAAGACAAGAAAAAGAAATAAAAGGAATCCAAATTGGAGAGAAAAGTAAAACTGTCACTGTTTGTAAATGACCTGATAGTATACATAGAAAATCCTGAACACCACCAAAAAAGTACTAGAGCTCATCAATAAATTCGGTAAAGTTGCAGGATACAAAATTAATATACAGAAATCTGTTGCATTTCTATACACTAAGAGCAAACTATCAGAAAGAGAAATTAAGAAAACAACCCCATTCACAATCACATCAAAAAGAATAAAATACCTGGCATAAATCTAACTAAGGAGGTAAAAGAACTGTACTCAGAAAACTATAAGACATTAATGAAATAAATTGAATACTACACAAACAGATGGAATGAGATACTGTGTCCAGTTTGGAAGACTTAATATTGTTAAAATGACCACACTATCCAAGGTAATCTATAGATTCAATGCAATCCCTATCAAAACACCAATAGCATTCTTTATAGAACTAGAACAAATAATTCTAAAATTATATGGAAACACAAAAGACCCCAAATAGCCCAAAGAGTCTTGATAAAGAACAAAGCTGGAGATATCATGCTCCCTGATTTCAAACTCTATTAAAAGGTACAGTAATCAGAAAAGTCTGGTACTGGCACAAATACAGACCCATAGATCAACTGAGTAGAACAGAGAGACTAGAAATGAATCCACACCTATATGGGCAATTAATGTATGAAAAAGGAGGCAAGAATATGCAGTGGGGAAAAGACACCCTCTTCAGTAAATGGTGTTGAGAAAACTAGACAGCTACATGTAAAAGAATCAAACTGGACTACTCTTCCACACCATGCACAAAAATAAATTAAAAGTGCCTTAAAGACTTAACTGTAGGACCTGAAACCATAAAACTCCTACTAGAAAAAAACATAGGAAAGTAAGCTTTTTGCCATAGGTCTTATTAATATATTTTTTGGATATGTCTCCTCAGGTAAGGGAAACAAATGGGACTACATCAAACACTAAAAAGCTTTTTCACAGCTAAGGAAACTATCAACAAAATGTAAAGGTCACCTGTTGACTGGGAGAAGATATATGCAAATGATATATCTGATAAGGGGTTAATATCCAAATATACAAAGAACTCGTGCAACTCAACATCAAAAAAACAAACAACCCAATTAAAATATGGGCAGAGAATGTGAACAGACATTTTTCCAAAAGGATATACAGATGGGCAAAAGACATATGAAAGGATGATCAACATCACTAACCAGTAGGGAAATGCAAATCAAAACCACAATGAGATATCACCTCATATATGTCAGAATGGCTATTATCAAAAAGACAAAAAATAACGAGTGTTGGTAAGGATGTGGATAAAAGGCACTGTTGGTGGGAATGTAAACTGGTGCAGCCACTACGGAATACAGTATGGAGATTCCTAGGAAATTAAAAATAGAACTACCATGTGATCCAGCAATTCCACTCTGGGTATTTATCCAAATAAAACAAATAATAATTAGAGAAGATATATGCAGCCCTTGTTCATTCCAGTATTATTTCCAATAGCCAAAGTGTGGAAGCAACCTACATGCCCACTGACAGATGAATGAATAAAGAAGATGTGGTATATATATGTATATATGGAATATTACTTGGCCTACTCAGCCATCAAAAAAAAAGAAAGAAATCTTGCCATTTGTGACAATATGGATGGACCTACAGGGTATTATGCTAAGTGAAATACAGACAGAGAAGGACAAAACTGTGTGATTTTGCTTATATGTTATACCTACAAAAACAAAAGAAATGAACAAACATAACAAAACAGAAACAGAGTTACAGATATAAGGAATAAACAGGTGTTTGCCAGGGGGAGGGAGTTGGGAGTAAGAAAGGAATAGGTAAGGAAGATCTGGAGGTATAAACTTCCAGTTACAAAACACATGAGTCAAGAGGATGAAATGTACAGGATAAGGAATATAGTCAGTAATTATGTAATATTTTTGTACGATGACATCTGTAACTAGAGTTACACTGGTGATCATTTTGAAATGTACAGAAATAGCGAATCACTATGCTGTATAATAGGAATTAACATAGTGTTGTAGGTCAATTAAACTTTCAAAAACAAACAACAAACTCATAGAAAGAGATTAGATTTGTGGTTACCAGAGGCAGGGGATTGGGGGGGAGGATTAGATGAAGGCAGTCAAAAGGTATAAAGTTCTAGTTATAAGATACATAAGTACTAGGGATGCACTGTACAACGTGATAAATATAATTAACTCTGCTGTGTGTTATATATGAAAGTTGTTAAGAGAGTAAATCCTAAGAGTTCTCATCACAGGGAAATTTTTTTCTATTTAACTCTGTATCTATATGAGATGATGGATGTTCACTAGACCTACTGTGGTAGTTATTTCATGATGTATGTAAATCAAATCATTGTGCTGTATACCTTAAACTTACACAGTGATACATGTCAATTATATATCAATAAAACTGGAAGAAAATTTCAAAAAAAAGAAATAAAGATATTCTGTAAAAAGAACTTAGTGCTAAGTTCTCCAAAATAGAATGATCTTTAAATAGAGCTTTGGGTTCATAGAAAAGAAGAGTTGATTAAAAATATGGATTTTCCAGTACTCTCATCTTTCACTTATAGGTTTAACTCCTAAAATAAATAAAACCTATGTCAGAATGTAAATGCTACTGAAAAAGGAATAAAGCAATAACCTTATCTTCCATTTGTTCAGGTATGCTAGGACACATGAGATTTAAAATGTCTTTACCACACCATGAACACAACAGACAGATCCTACAAGGGAGCTCCATAAATGTGTTTGGTCCCTAAATGCAAGAGTTGGTACACAGGATCCTGAAGGCCACAAGGTCGATGATGGATTCTAGAATGTATTTTGCTCACAGTGTCATTCAAGAAACATCCTATATCGTAGCATATAAATAAAACAAATCTGTCTTCTTAGGGATGCTTTTATTCATGGCATCTCAGCAACTAAAGGTCTTTCCGCCAAAGCTCTGCATGGCTGCTGAGCTTGCTTTGAGTTAGTAAAGGATACCAGTCACTTCTGCAGACCTAGAGAAAAGGTTGATCTATAGAGCAAGTATGAATCAAACCCTGGATTTCCATAGAAAAATTCACTATATATGCCATTTAGTCTTCTCGTCTTTATTTACAAAATTTCAGAAGAAAACAATCACCAGTAAAATGTTCCATACAAATGAGAAATATAATCATAGTATTTCCCAAATCTAATAACTTAAATAACAGTAAGACCAGTTAACTGGCATAAACACAGCTTCATTTATTCCAGAAGGATATGCTAAGAACAATACAGTACCACAATAATCACTTTAACTTTCTTTTCCACAAAACATTTTATGGCCTAAAGTGATCAACTAAACACCCCCTCCTCATGTGATCAATACCTAAGGCAAATCAATATTGAAAAGGAAGTTTATGCACATTAACAGGCTGGTATATTAGTTTTAGTTTTAAAAAGCTATTGGATTTCCATAATGAATCAATCTTTTTATTGTTTCTCTGCTAACAACTCATCCTGTTACTTTTAGCAAAGCTGAAAGAACAAAATGAGATAACTAGAAAAGGTGGAGAGATTGATAAATCTGCGTGAGTTCAAAATACTTTAAAAAACCACTTATAAATCTGGGTTAGAATGAAGTAATCTTCTAAATTAACAAGAAACAAAAAAGAATTTCAAAAATAAATTTTCACTAATTTCTACTTATAAATACAGTGATATATTAACTCTATCCATCCATCCATCCATCCATCTATATGAGGGGGCTCAGCTTTGTAAGCCTATGGTTTAGGTTTATTCATATATTATAAAGATTAGTTCAGAAATTTCAGTGACCTTTTACACAGAGTGTAATTTTCAGAGTTCTTGGTCTATGAGGGCGGTTTCCTTCAAGGTCACAACTTTATTTTAAGATAAATCTATGACATATCACTACCTGAAACATAACTCATCACTCAGTGAAACCCAATAAAATAGTATTACATCCAAAGGAAGGCAAAGGGAAACTAAAGCTCTCAAATAACATTTAGGAGGGATTAATATTATTTTCTTAACTTTAGGCACACAGCATATCTCTGAGTACCCAGGGCTACTTAGGCATCTGGAGAAATGTCTTTTGAATTCTCCTTGCCTAGTCGTTATACACAGCAGGATAACACATAAAGGCAACATTAAAAGCTATCCTGTGCTATGGTGGTCAAAATGGATTTAGTGAAAATGCTGAAGGGATGATCAGCAGGAGTTTTGTTTAAATCAAATCTTGGACATGAGAGGTATGCTAGTGTAATACAACACCTACGAGAAACAGGGCTTTCCTGTACACTACAAGGATGTTAAAATTGTTAAAATCTTCCTTTTTCCCTCATACATATATACATGTACACACAGACATATGTATGTTTATGGATATATAAATATATAATGTATGTGTGTGTGTGTATATATTATCTACACACACACACACACAGATTTTGCAATCCAGTGATCACCATTACAGAATCTCTTATTACTTAACAGAAATTTAGTTCCTCATCCCCCTTTTTGACCTCTTCTTCACTCCTACTTAGATGAGGAAAATGAGGTATCGTTAAAGATATAAATACATTTTTTCAAATGGCTACAACAATTCTGTTCCTTCTTCCTTGCTTTTGTTTAATTCATAGGCACATGCCCACAAGACTAAAACTTCTGAAAAACCGTGGCAGAATTTCAGCAGAGAACAATTGGCAGCAGGAAATGGGAGAAGTGAGTTCCACATGTCCTGCTCTAGAAACTGTATGGTAGGAATGAGAAAAAAAAAAATATTGGTGTTTGATTAGCACAGCCAGCAGAGCCTGCTAGCCTGAAAACAGATACACACAGTGAGCATCCCTGCTGATCACACCTTCAGTATTTTCACTAAATCCATTCTGATGACCATAGCACAAGATAGCTTTTAATGCTGCTTTTATGTATTAAGCTACTGTGTATAACGCCTGGGCTAAGAGAATACGAAAGACATTTCTCCAGATGCCCTTGCTTTTAGATGTCTGTGGGTATCTAACATTATTTCCTTGATATTTTTAACTTGTGATTTTTTTCATTAGGCAGATTCTTCCAATCTTTTAACATGACACAACCTTAATTTTACTTGATGTGGTTTAAGATGCTCTTCTAGATAAATATGGCTCTCTAGGGATGAGGTCAGTATTGCAAATCTACATATGGCCGTTTTATTTTGAGGCATGTCTTTAGTTACCATATGGTCAATAGCAGTCTGTGAAGGGAGTCAGGATGTGTCTATTTAAAATACTGACTGAAATTTGAGTTTCTACTTAGAAATGCTTTGATCCTTCTATTTTTCTGAATGCTGAAACTTAGTCTTTTAAAAATGCAACCTGCTCACTGTACCACAAAATTCAATTACAAAATAAAACTCATTTCTATATATTTTTCAGTTATACATATATAAAAAGCATAGCATTATATTCATTATCAGAGATGTGGAAATGATTCTAATCTCGATACTCAACTTGTTTATAGCTTACTTAGAGCATGTCCTTGTATGGCTTGTGATCATTTGAATACAAAATTTAAATAGGGGTGAAGCAATGTGTGGCTGAATGCTTTTCAGGGATGTTCTAGAACATCCTGTCCTCTGAGGTCCCTTAAAACAAAAAGATTCTAAGACTCTGTTAAATGAAACTATTTTAGCAACATTTATGTTAAAAAATATATGGCTCTTCATGTGAAATATAGCCATGATGTAGCTGTTACGCAGGAGTATAAACAAAAGTTGTATTTGAGTGAGGTCTGTAGCTATTATGAATTATTCCCATTCATTATTCATCAAGTTACTATAAATGTTTTAGGAAAATAGTGAAAAGTCATTTTTTCAGCACTCTCCTAAAAACTACTCTCCATAAATATTCTATTTAGCCTATTAGTATAAAGCTTTCACTTTACTGCTATATATCCATTTGGTATTTTAAGGAAAAAGCAACACATCTGTGGGGGAATTGAGTGCTTCTAAAGGGACAAAGCAAACTAAATTATTCCTGATAAAACAAAAAACTGACATTTAAAACCAGGAAATGGCATTTTCATAACCTCAAAAATATCTGTTCTAAAATGATGTTTTGACTTAAGAGAGTCATGACTTAAATAGGATCCCCATCCACACATACTTTCAACTCACTTTGCAAATTACCTCAAATCTTCAAGCAATTGTGAAGCCATGTGATGTAAATTCCTGTAACTTACTTAGCTCCTTTCCAATACAAAGTTCCTCAATACCATTACCTGTTTCTCTTCCCCTTCCAGCTCACTGAAAGTAATCCTTTACTTCCTGAGCCTCCATTTATATGGTCCTGTCTCCTTCCTCCTCTGAGATCTTGGACACCATTATTCCCCTTTCTTCCCTTTCAATCAATTCCTCTATCCGAATTATGCCAAATACAATTTTATCATTTGTGAAAGAATATCTACACATGCTTTCTCGATTTCTGCCACTGTAAGCTCCCCCACCCCCATCCCTCACCATTCTACTGAAACAACTCTCTCAAAAGGTCATTAATGATATTCTAATTGCTAATTCTAATAAGAAAGTAGTCATTCTCTTTGATCTCCTTACATTTCATGTTTTGTCCAGTTCTTCTGCAAAACTCTCTTATCCTTTGCTTTCTCTGATACTACAGAATTTTGTTTCTCCTCTAACATTTCTTTGTTTTATTTCATTGACCCCTGCTGGATCCTTTTCTTCTCTTATCCTTCATGTAGGCATTCTCCAAGGTTCTTCCCCAAGTCCTTTAAATTCTATTGTAGCCAGTCTTTTTTACTTCTAAAACTCCATCTTTTAATTTAAAAAAATTTAAAAATGCACACCCCAAAATTTTTACCGATAATTCCATACTTTTTGATCACTAAAGTACTATATTAATATAATAAGTGCCCTGATGTTTCAGGAACTAACTTTATAAACCACATTACTGCATTTGCTGTCCTGGAGGACATTTTCTCCTATCCACACTGGGTATCCCCTATATGAAGCCTCATGTAAGAAAATATGTAAATGCCAGTGAAAGTATGCGGGAGACACGGGTTTGAGCCCTGGTCCGGGAAGATCCCACATGCCGTAGAGCAACTAAGCCCATGTGCCACAACTACTGAGCCTGCGCTCTAGAGCCTGTGAGTCACAACTACTGAAGCCCGCACACCTAGAGCCTGTGCTCCGCAACAAGAGAAGCCACCACGACGAGAAGCCTGCACACCGCAACGAAGAGTAGCCCCCGCCTGCCACAACTAGAGCAGGCCTGCATGCAGCAACAAAGACCCAACATGGCCCAAAATAAGTTAATTTAAAAAAAAAAAATTTGCGTTTGCTGTCCTGGAGGACGTTTTTTCTTATCCACACTGGGTATCCCCTATATGAAGCCTCATGTAAGAAAATATGTAAATACCAGTGAAAGTATCATTCCATTTTTCTTCCTCATGGACAGTGAGAATCATGTACCTGATTGCATTATTCTTTCTGTTATGGCTGATAGGAGGCTCAGAATCAAGTACGCAACCAATCGTTACTGTTTATGCTTCTATGGTCAATATATATCTACACATTAGTTGTCCCCCTGGTATTGACTTTCTCTTCTAATTTTCAATTTCCCATATCATTATGTTTTTATTTTTATTTTAGCTCAATTTATTTAATATATTTACCATAAGTTTCCCCAAATCATTTAGGGAATAAGACATAACAAAACAAGCAAACAAATAAAATAGAACAACTGTAGGTACTCAGCAAATTCAAAATCAAATTCATTACATCACTCATAGTTATACACACAAAAACAAATAAATATGATATCCCTGCTCTGTGTTCCTTTTTGGGGGTAAAAGGCATTTAAAAAAAAAAGTCTTTCTAGAAATATCAGCTCATTTTAGTTTCTCTGCTCCTTATATACTACTTTGGGTTGATCAACAAATATGCTTGTCAAATGGCCTCAGACTATCCCCTACTTCCATTTCATACTTTGTGACCAATTATCAAATAATGAGCAGCCGTAAGCATTTCACTCCCTTCTTCAAGATATAATTTCATTGTTTCCCCCGATGCTTAGAGACTCCTTATTATGGTGCTCAAAATAGTTTCAAATCAAACTCCCATAATATAACCACACTGAACCTGTCACCACTCAGTAACACATACACTGCCACCCCTCTATGCCTTATTCCAAGTTCTTCATGTTCCTGGAGTGCTTAAACCAGTCCCAAATCTCCCCCTCCCAAATCCTACCCATCCCTTGAGGTCCAGCTCAAATAATATCTTATCCATGGAGTCCTTCTCTAATGTGACACAAATGTCAGAATTATTTGCTTGCTCCTATTTTTCACACTCCTCTCATATCACTTATATTTTGACTTGTACAATGACCATTTTTGTACATATCTTTATCTATCAGGTGTTTAAGCTCCTTAACAGCTTAGTTCGTGTGTTACAGATATATCTGTCTCCTCGGTGTGGCTTACAGCATGTGCTCACTGAGAGATTATTGAACTGAATTATTAAAAAGAATTTGGTTTATATAAAACATTTCCTTTAAATGGTTTTCATCTAATAAACATTTATTTCTTTTAAGGTCTAACATTAACAAATAATTTTAAATGTGGTAACCTTTGTCAAAAGGTACAAGAAGCTTATTAATCATAAGCTTTTCCATCATTTCAGAATTGGCTTGCATCATGTCAGCATCTCTGGATGGATGAAAATCTCTAAGCTATAGATTCTTATGGCAGTGAGTAAATAAATAGGTGGTTCCTCTCATTACCTTATGACTTACTACATATACTATATATAGTTATAAATTATAATTATAATTTATATTAGGGGTTTGGAACAATATACATGTCTACAATGAAAAATGAAGATATTGTGTATGTATAAAGATTGACTGTGATGCCCTGCTTCTTAGGAAATTATCTGATAAAAACACAGTGAAAAACTGAAGGAATAAAATATGTTGCTCATTGGGACCTTTCATTCACACCTCACTGGTCAATTGAAATCTGTAAGAATCATATGGTAGAAACAAAGCAACAGCATTTATGGCTAAAGTAGGGCAGAGAACATAGTCCATAAAGTCTAAAGCCCTTCTGTTGGGAAACATATCTCCCAGGATCCTGCTGCCCAAGAATGCAGTTTATGCAGATATTGGTTAATTAACATGACTCATCCATTATAATTATTGCACTTACTAATGACCTTGGTTCTTATTTTACTGAGAAAAGAGAAGCAATTAGAGGAGAACTAATTCATCTTCTCACCACCAGAAAAGCAATCTCCCTGTATCTTGACCCATATGTATACTCTGCCATCTCCTCAGTACAAGGCTAACCTCTCTACTTAAGATCTGAATCCTAGCCCTTCGAGCCCACAGAGAACATTGCTCCTGTAATAATTATATTCCCTCTATCCCAACATCAGTTTTCCCTGTCAATTGGATCCTTCCCATTAGCATATAATCTTGATGTAGTAATATCCACAGTAAAATAAAACTGAAATATCATCTTTCAGAAAATCCATATCCTCCTCCAGTTCATGCCTAGTTTTTCTGACCTAGTTTACCGAAAATCTCAAGAGTCATCTTATATCTCTGCTTCCTTACCTCCTGCTCTCTTCTCAACCCCATTCTCAGCAGGCTTTCATGCCCACTAATCCACTGAAATTGTTCTTGTCAAGGTCTCCAGCTACCTCCGCTTTGCATATTCAATGATCAAACCTAAGCTATGAGCAACATAGAAAACAGCTGTTTTTACTTCCTTCCTGAAACACTTCCATCACTAACTTCTAGAAGCCGCTTTCTCCTAGATTTACTCCTCCATTACTGGATGCCTCTGCTCAGTCTCCTCTGCTGGATCCACATTTTGGGATGCCCTAAGGCCCAGATCCTTTCTTTTCTCTCCATGTATGCATTCTCCATGGATCTCCTCCAATCCCACGACTCCCAAATTAACATTGCCATGCCAACCTCACCTCTGAGCTCCAAACTTACGCATTCAACTTTTTATCCCACATCTGCATTTGAATATATAATCATCACTTCACATGATACTAGCCAAAACAGTACTCTTGATTCCCTAGCAATTTACTTCTTTAGCATTCCCCTTTCCACAAAATAAAACCTCCATTCACCCAGCTGCTTAAGCAACTAGAGGCATCTCTCCCTCACACCTGTCAATAAAATGTATACACTTAGGCTGCTTTTTTCTCCATAGCACAATATATTTGTTTTCTAGTGTACTGTTTATCTCTCTCACCAGACAAGTTTCTATGTGGGTGGGGTCCTCAACTCTAATGCCTATCCCCCAAACAGTCCATGCCTTGCATATTTGTTGAGAGAATTCTTTTGCTTCAAAAACTACAACTGCTTTTGATTCAAGGCATATTTCCATACCGTTCTGTCCGATCTTTCCAGTATCAGAGTCAGTGGAAAAAGCAGGTATTCTGGAATTATAGATATGACTGAGTGTCTGTGTGAGCTCTGCTCTACTACCCCACCCCGACCAGCATCATTATCCTTGTCAGTGACATCATTTATTCAGCACTTACTATATTCCACAAACTATGTTAACTTCCTCATACACATCATTTAATTATAACAACAAATATATGAGGCAAGTGTTATCATTCCTGTTTCATGAATCACAGAAATGCTAACTGGTATACCCAGAATTTAGTTGAGGATCTGATTCCAAAGCTCCTCCTCTTAATCAATATGTTCTCCTACAACCCCAGTTCAACAAATTGCCCAAAGCCTCCTGCATAGTTATGAATAGCACAGAGAGGACTCAGGCCATATCTGACCCCAACTCATGTTCTTACTGTGCTGATATAATCAGTGTCCTCATCTACAGAGCATGGTAATGATGACACAAATCAAGATGATGTATGCACACTGCCTGGACAAGGTATGCAGTCAGCAGCTACTAGCCCCCTGTCCTGAGTTCTGACACTTGTATGCACTAGACTGCATTTTCAAAAGCTTCACATTATTTCCAAAAGTTTTTAGTCCCTGCATTATCTTCCAGTATTTTTGAAGCACTTCTTCATTGAGAATCTAAGTGTAAATGCTACAAAATTATTTTACAAGATACGTTCAAACTTATTAAAGTACCATATTATACAGCAATTTGTACAATTTTAGAAAAATGGCATGGAACAATGATGAACATCACTGATAGCCTTTAAACTATCTGAGAAGTTTCACATTATGAATTCTGATAAATTACACTATACATTTTCTCTGTAAACTTTTACATAATTTTTCACAGAAAACTTAGAGGCAAAGTTCATTTCTGTTGTCAACATTTCCTAAATGTCAAATTAATCAAATGTTTTGTGTTCAAGCACTTTTACGTGTTATAAACAAATTATAGCTCAATTTTACTTTGCTATTCAGAAATTGTAAATTTCACAGTAGCATCAAAAAGCATGCATTCTTTCTCTCCAAGATTTTTCTTTTATATCACATAACCAAATACTTTTGCTATGCCTGGAAAGGGCTGAACTGCTGCTCACCATGGAGATCCTTTTTACCCATGCCTCCAGTTTAGACAGACATTTAACAGACAGATTTGGAGAGCACATTTCATGTAGGCAAACTATATATATTTCTGTTAAACAGTAAGTGTTAAAAATTAAGGTAGAGGAAAAAAATTATCCCCTCCACCTGGCTTACACTTTGTTAATTTGCTATGGAATAGGAGGAGGTAATGCCCCAAGGAGGGGACCGAGAAAGGTTTGTACTTCCTAATATTAAACAAATACAGCAATTTTAACTACACACATCCTATCTACATTTTGAATTTCCATACAAAAATAAGTCCATGTAATAAGCTTTATTCAAGTGACTACTTGGACAATGCCTATATTTTTACTGTATTTGTGCCACTGAAAGGTAGTGAAATTTTTCTAAATTTCTCCATGATAGATTCCATTAATTTTAATTGAAGCTTCCCATTCCCTGTTTATCCTTGGAAGATAAAACAGTTTAGAAATTGCAGCCAAATATAAGATTTCCCAAGAGGAATCTGAAAATAACTTATAAGTATTCAAGTAAGCCACCTGTCTGAAGATTTACTTATTTGATCAGAATAGCTTTCCAAACTTCAAACAACCCATGCACAGAACAGATGTAGCTCTTTAAACACAACTGTTTTTATTTCATTTTCTATTAACATGCATCACAAATGCATACAGCAACTCTAAAAAGTCAAAGTATATAAATATTCAACAAAGCATATTCCTTATAAATCCTGAGTCATAAATAAAGTTCAACCATGTTCTTAAATTTGAACATTCTAAATAATTATGTACTAACAGCAGACTAGGAGTGCTTCCTTCTAAGTTAAGTATCCAAATATAACAACTCATGCACCATCAGAACAATGACACCATTCAGAAATGTGAAATCACACAATTGTCATAGGTGTCAGCCTTGCTCAGGAGTGCATCTTCTTGTTTCTAATAGGGCTGAAAACAGACCCTGAAATAGCTGCTCCCTTAAAAAACAGTCTCAGGGCTTCCCTGGTTGCGCAGTGGTTGAGAGTCTGCCTGCCGATGCAGGGGACACGGGTTCGTGCCCGGTCTGGGAAGATCCCACATGTCGCGGAGCGGCTGGGCCCGTGAGCCATGGCCGCTGAGCCTGTGCGTCCGGAGCCTGTGCTCCACAACGGGAGAGGCCACAACAGTGGGAGGCCCGTGTACCGCAAAAAGAAAAAAAAAAAAAAAAAGTCTCAGGTATCCATTATGACCACACCAAAGTAAGTTCTTTCTAGTTACCATCAAATGCAATTTATCATCATCATCAGGACTGTAATAACTGCTAGGCTCAAAGATAAATTGGACATGTTCCTTATCCTCAAGAAACTTACACTGCAGATGGCAGTGATCACAGTAGGCTAAGGTAAGAGCTATCAAAGGTGAATAAATGACCTGAGAGTTGAGAACAGAAGAGAGCTATTCTAGCTGAAGTAGACTATATATGAACACGTATATAATATATAATCCCATTCATTATTTTTAAAGTGATTATTAGTTCCATGATTCATTTCCAAGTTACAATCATTAACTTTCATAAATGTAATTTATGGTGTTTCCTATGTATAACAGTGTTTTAATTTTAAATCAGAAATATATCATTTGAGCGTGGAGGACCAAACTGACTTACCTTATCAAATATTTTATATAAGAAATTTTCATTGTATATTTTCCATCTACCAAAGCCCAAACTCCCATCTTTCTAGACAGTTACATCTCTTGAAGCTTTCTAGCCTTATTAGATGAAGAATAAAATCTACTTCTAGAAAAACTTTAGTCTTTCTCTACCCCAATCCTACTATTGCTATCTCAGGTAATATACTAACATGTTTTACTAAAAATTAAATTTTAAAAAATCAGAAAGAAAAGCATGAAAACAACATATATATTTTAAGGTAATGACTGGAGTTCATTAGGTTTGATGCCTATGGTAAAACTGGGGGCTGAAGGGATTAGAGAGAGGAAGGTTGGCATGGACTAATATTTATTTAACTCCTACTAGATTCAAGCTCTATGCAAATTAATCTGCACTGCTACCTAAGAGATTTGTAATATTAATCTCATTTGGCAGATTAGAAAACAAAGGCTCAGAAAGGCAAAGTAACTTTTTAAAGATCAAAGAACTAGTAAATGCTAAGGTCAATGCCTATCTGACTTCAAAGTTCCAAAAAGTCCCTAATCTTTCCACATATCAAACTGTTTCTCTAATTTCAGACATTGAACAAGCAACTGAGGCAAACAGAACTTCATTCATGATTACAGAGATTGTTTTGTCTCAATCTTCACTTTCCCTAGAAGAAAAAGCGGCCGTCTCTAAAAAGAAGTACAGCCTTTTACTATTCTTATTACATTAAAAATGGTTATGGAAGAAGCATTTCATATGTCATTAGTAGAAATGGGGCTTGCAGACCGAGATGAATGATGTATACAGTACAGAGCTACAGAGCATCTAGAGCAGTCCAGAATAAAGTTTTCTATTATATGTAGACCATTTCAGGCTTACTTTTCTTGACTTGTTCTGCAATAGTGCTGGCCTTTTTTTTTTTTTTTTCTTACATGTTGAACCATTAGGAATTTTTCAAAAAAAGTTAATAAATATTTGCTTTCAAGTAAAAAAAATGGTTATGAAGTAATGTGACTCATTTTTGAAGAAACACATCAGAACTTCAAAATCTGTTTCCTTCAAAATCACCTTGGGAAGGAAATTATACAATCATTTCAGTGATGATGTTACAGATCAACGTATTTCTGAAAATCTTTTAGAATCATCTTCAGCACTGGTGGCACACTATGAATATCCTCAGTGGTCACAAAGTTTCATCCTTTGCAAAAGAATTTGGCTTTTGAGAGTGGAGTCATCCAAAGGCAAGCCTTATGGATAAGATGGCTTGTTTAGTTGAGTAAAAGCATTTGAGATGAAAAAGAGGTGCCAATAAATTAACAAGCTATGCCAAGCTATTGTGTATTCTTCACCTGTTTTAAATACCCACCCCTCTTCTATCTAAACTATCTTTCATAAGCACGTTTGTTTTCTTTATAGTTCTTATTACTACTTTTTAAAGTATTTACTGTGTATTTTTATTAATGTTGTCTCCCCTACTACATTATAAGCTTTTGAGCTCAGTAACCATGTGATTTTGTCACCACAGTATGTCTGGCATCTAGAGAGAACTGATACAAGAGTAAGAATACAGTAAATTTTTGTTGAGTGAGTGAATGAAACATTGGTTTGTGACTCAAGAACTGGCTCTCAAGGTAATTCTAATAAAAGTAGAAGTCTTCTGAGCAACAAATGGCAGTATCACTAAAACACAGTCCTCCCTCAAAATGAGAGAATAGGTAAATTCTTCTTGGTTGATTAAGAAATTTTTACTTTTAGAGTCACACTCTCTCTTTAATAAACTGTTCACAAAATAGTATAATAAAGCAATAATAAATGTAATATTTTATAAATAAGGAATTTAATGAAAAAAGGATATAGGAATAATTTTTTGATCTAATTTTTGTTTCTACCCAATTTAAATTTCTGGTACAGAAACTATGAATCAATATGCTATACTATATATATAAAGAAAGTAAATGATTAGAAAACCATTACTACCACTGATTATAAAGGTTTAATGCAGAAATTTCTGGATTATTAACAACCAGTAAATAATCCCATTTATTATTTTTAAAGTGATTATTTAAAAATCAAACCATTTACTTCTTTATAATGTTTCATAAAAAGTAGCCAATAGTTTCTTTCAGTTAATTTTTCAAGTGGCTGATGTCCTTGTTGACTAAAAATTGAGAGTATTCTATAGGGATTGAAAGATGTTTGTTAACATCTTTATGGCTTTGAAAGTAGCAAAGCAAACAGCTCTTAGACAAATAGCTTTTCACATGCTCATTAACTGCCAGAGATTTGCTGTCACATATCTTTGCAAAGATGGAAGAAGCATTCTATAGGATGTCACTGGGGAAATCACGAAGAAGTTTGACAATAATTTTTAAGCTCTTCAAAAGCAAGAACATCAAAACTAGAATACCAAATCCACCAACTTGCTTCTTCAACCTGTAGTTAGTTTACTTATATGTTTGGGGGAGGACTATATGGAAAAATTTTTATAATAATAATAATATACAGTTAATGTTGATAATCTGGAAAGTTCCAAAAAATGAAAAACAGGGGAGACAATCTCCAGAGTCATTGTCCAGAAGGAACTACTCTTATGGTCTTGTTTCTCTTCCTGGTGCTTTATTGTGTATACTGCTTTTCCTGCTGTTTGTTGCTTATTATCAGATGGCTTGATAAAATTCCCACAGCTTCCCTTTACTTTTATTCCTCACAGCTGCTTATTTCCTTTTTCTGAAATTACCAGGTTAGCTATTAATTGCATTCTCTGAGGCATATTACCATTGCTTGTTAATAAAAATGAAATAAAATTATTCATGGGAGGTAAAAATGGTTAAGGAAAGTATTAACGAACTGACCAAAATGATTATTAATTCACAGTGTGTCTTCTGATAATTTCCTTTTGAAGTGTCAAAAAGATAAAGGAAAGGTGTAAAAATGCTCCAGAAGCTAAGAAACAAGGTTAAGTATTTGATGCATAGATGAGTTGTAGACCAGAAGATTACTTTTAGGAAACATCTCAGACTAAGGGTGCTGAATGCAAACTCTTAATTCCCCTCCCCCAAATAATAATAATAACAACCTGCTGCTTTCACTGTCTCTCTCAATTAATGGTTGCCCTAACTTTTACAATGCTCGAGCCAAAAAACGTCAGGTCATCTTAATTCCTCTATTTCTCTTATAACCCATTTCCAGTGCATCAGCAAATACTGTCAATTCTATACTCCACCACTTCTCACCCCTCACCCCACCCCCAGCAATCACCTAGGCCTAGACCTCTTGTTTCTGGGTTATTCCAGTGGCCTTCAATTCCAGGGACCTGATTCAACCATTGTCTCACCATTGTCTCTCCACTGTCTATTCTGAGCACAGGAGCCAGATGAACTTTTCTAAACCGAAGTCAGTTGCGTTAGTTCTCTGCTCATAACCCTCCAGTGGCTTCCCTTCTCATTCAGAAAAAAAGCCTAAATCCTTTTAGTCCCTACATAATCTGCTCTTCTTTCTGACCTTACCTCCTAAAACTTTCCAGGTCATTGTGCTTTAGCCATGCTGGCTCAGGTATCTGCATGGCTCACTCTCCTAACTTATTTTAGCCTTTTGAACACATGCCACCTTTCTGACCTTCCTGAAACAGCCTATTAAAAAAGTGCAACCACTTTGCCCCACTGTCATCTACCATCCTTCATCTGCTCATTAATTTTTATCACCATCGCTCTTTATTAACACTTGTTATTCATATGTTTACGTGTTCATTGGTCACCTCTCTCTACTAGAAAGAAAACTTTAAGGTTTCCTTTTGTTCACTGCTAAATCGTCAGTGTCCAGAACTGTGCCTGGTATGTAATAGGCATTCAAAAAATATTTTCTGAATGAATGATCAAAGTTGGATACTTTGCTCCATTTGTTTATGGGGAGTATCAGGGACAGATTTACACAAAACAGATGACACTGAAACTAAGTCTTGAAAGATTCAAGCTTGTCTGATACAGAAAGGGCTAAAAATATCATTGTCATATGTGCAACATTTTCCACAAAAACTTGAAGCAGAAGAATATATTGTAGGAAAGACTATTAACTTTCCAACTGCGAAAAAACCCAGGAAAGAAATTAATCCCCACGATCCAGAAAAGAATCAGGGTACAGATTAGCAATAAGAAAATTACCACAGTTCTCATGAAATTTTACAGATAAGAAATTACTATAAAATATATTAAGCTCCTGAATAATATAAACGTACTCCCAGTAATCTGTTTATTATTGCCTCGAATTTTTTTTTTCGCTGTAAGATTTCAATTTTATTCTCCTAGAATTTTCCCTATATGATAGGACTATAGCTCTGATTTTAAGAAAGGAAACCAGAACTCCCCTGGTGGCACAGCGGTTAAGAATCTGCCTGCCAATGCACGGGACACGGGTTCTAGCCCTGGTCCAGGAAGATGCCGCAGAGCAACTAAGCCCATGCACCATAACTGCTGAGCCTGTGCTCTAGAGCCCGCAAGCCACAACTACTGAACCCACGTGCCACAGTTACTGAAGCCTATGTGCCTAGACCCCCATGCTCCACAACAAGAGAAGCCACTGCAATGAGAAGCCTGCACAGTGCAACTAAGAATAGCCCTCGCTCACCACAACTAGAGAAAGCCTGCACACAGCAACAAAGACCCAATGCAGCCAAAAGTATATAAATAAAATTTATTTATTTTATTTACTTAAAAGTAAATATTATAATTTTTAAAATAAAAGTAAATAAAAGGAGAAGAAAAAAGTACTCAATATGTAGCACTTCAGAGTTCTATGGAAAATCTATTCTACTGATACCTATGGCCATGCACTCTGAAATCATATTTCTCAAATATTACCTCATTTTACTATCTGAAATTGCTTTACACATATTTATGTATTTTCTTGCTTATTTCTTACCTTCTCATTAGAAAGTAAAATCCTTCAAACAGAGTAGGGACTTGTCTATCTTTCCCACAGTATCCCTAGGGTCTGATAGGTGCCAACCACACAGAGCAATCAATAAATGCTCAATGAATAAATAAATAAAATTCAAGTAATAAATAAATGAATGTTTCACACAGGGAGTTAAGACTAACTTCCAGCACGTATTTTAGCAGTACATTTTCTCCTGAGTAAGAGGTCTTCTCCTTAACGACATCATCAAAAGTACAAGTAGAATTGTGTCCTCACTTGCACTTCTGGCTTTACCACCTCTGGGAATAGTATCTCAGCACATATTAGATGAAGCATAAAGTCTGGGAAAAGGTTGCTCTGATGATATAGTGGTTGGAGGAACAGGGCCAAAGAAAGCAAAGGGATTCTTGCAACCCTGGTTTCAGGGCGGTAACTAGGTGTCTCTGCCTCACAGAGGTGACACTTGAGGCTTTCTGTCGTCCTCTCGTGGCAGCTGTGCTTGGGACACTTCAATGTATTATTACCCATACTTAATGTATGCATTATATAACATGATCACAGTTTAAAAACTTTAAGCAATGCCAATTGTTTCTATAATAAAACCTTTAGTAAAAGCCAAAATATTATTACTTCTTAAATCTCTACACTCCCCCTCCACACACAAATTAGTCTCAATTGTATTAAATTTATAAACCTAAGCATCAAGGCCTAAATCTTCTCTATTTTCTCCATCACTGCAGCATCCATTTCTCCCTCCCTCCACCTCATCTTCTGCTGCCCACCATCAAAATTCACTCATTCATTCATTTATGCATTCATTTAGTTATACATTTCATTAACGGCTATTAGCATCATCTGAAAGACGTTTTTTGGGCTTCCCTGGTGGCACAGTGGCGAATGCAGGGGACGTGGGTTCGAGCCCTGGTCTGGGAGGATCCCACGTGCCGCGGAGCAACTAGGCCTGTGAGCCACAACAACTGAGCCTGCACTTCTGGAGCTTGTGCTCCGCAACAAGAGAGGCCGCGATAGTGAGAGGCCCGCGCACCGCGATGAAGAGTGGCCCCTGCTCGCCGCAACTAGAGAAAGCCCTCACACAGAAACGAAGACCCAACACAGCCAAAAGTAAATAAATAAATTAATTAATTTTTAAAAAAAGAAGACGTTTTTGTGTTTATTATACATGTGAAATAATGTTTCACTGGTTGATGAAGGAACCCCAAGGCCTGCTAATTCCCTGTCAATCATTCCAAGTAGTGATCAACAGTGCCTTCTTATTGGTTCAGACAGCTGCCCGGGAACTGTCTTTCTTTCCTGGTTCAGGTCTCCTCAGGCTGTGGGCAGCTCCCTAATTGGCTTGGTGAACAAGAAGCACTTCACCACTTCCTTCCCCACCCACTTTAAGGACCTTCTCTCAGCCTCTCCTCCCCCCACACCAGCCAGACAAGCCAGATACCTGGAAAGCTCACTGATGGTCAGTGATCTGGAGAAAGCTGTAAAACCTGCCATAACTGCTGTTTCTCTCTTTTTAAATTGCCTTCAGGGTAATAGTGGGTGCACCTTATTCAGACCTTAAGTGTAATCAAAGTGAAAAAAGGGGAAAAAGAATGCCTAGAGAATATTTGGGCTTACCAACCAGGATGTGTGAGGTAAAAGGGGCCGGCAGCTTTTAATTTTTCCATCAAAAACAAACAAAAAAAAACAATTACAATCTTCTATCACCATTTCATACAGAAAAGAATTTTAAAAGTAGAAAGAATATGATCTTAGCATAAGGTGAAGTACTTCCAAAGAAAGACCCTTAGGCAACCTTACACCAACACACATGAAAAAATAATAGCATGGTGAGCGGGGACATTTTTTAATTGCCCTGAATTGATATGTGAATAGTGTCAAAAGCTGTGGTAGATCAACGGCAATTAAGTAACCTATATTCTGAAAAGGGCTCCCATGTGAGAAGAGATGGGTTGTTCCTTGTCTCCTAAGCCAACAGATAAGGGATCAAGAAAAGCATCCATAAAGATAGGAGGTGCCTGCATGAATGGGGGAGTCCAGCATCTCACTGCCTAGCTGGACATGTGTTTATGAGGTATCCTTGCTGATCTGCCTCCTGTGTGTATTTGAGGAGGGAGATTTGGAGAGTAATGGCAGCAGGAGTTAAGTAGGTAGGAAGTAGGAGAGGGGAGAGCAGGAGAGTCAAATGGAGTAGCCTGAACAACTATCATGTGGCAGAACAACAGTGACACTTTGAGCTCATCTTAGATGAAGGGCAAGGCTTTAATTCAGATATGAAATTGAAGTTTTAAATCAAATGGACTTATAAAAAAATGGGGAACAGAATTTGAGAATTCTGCTTACCTATGAGAAAAGGCAGTTCTAAAAAACACAGCTGGGCTCAATGAGTAAAGAAAAAATATTTTTTATGTTGGAAATCTTTGAAGTTAAGACTACATAATGAACCCGATGTAAAATACTTAGTTTTCTAAGTTGGCTGAAAATCAAGGAAAACCTCTCTATGGATCAACACAGGTCCACCGCGTAGCTTTTGGGAAAGCCTTGATCTAATCCAAGCTTTCATTTCACACATGAGGAAAATGGCGCTCAGCTCACACTTAAGGACCCAGGTGATTATGCTTTCTACCCTTAACCTTTTTTCAATCTGAATATGTCATGGATAACACCAGTTGCCCCTAGTAGGGGCTAGCTGGTTAGCAAACTCAATACTGGGCAGGAGAATAATAGAATAATATTTTATAGAGCCAGTAGGGAGAAAGATGTAAATTCCACCACCCCTCCATTCATTGGTTGTAGCCTTTTTTTTTTTTTTTTACTCATGCTTCAGCTTTCCTTCCATTTTCCTCTTGCTCTCTTTTCCCATCTTCACCCATCACTCTTCCTTTTATCTCCTTTCCTAGCTAGGGTCAATTACAGCACATGGCAGAGTGACAGTTTAAAAAGGAAGAGACATCATTTCAGATTCTTGTCATCTGAAAGCCAATATTTTCTAATAGATATGTCTTATTATTATTAACAGGTTAATATCATTATATTTTACATTTTAGACCACCAAAATTAAGTGATAAGATTAAATGACCATAAAAATATATAAAAGTACAAAATCATAGTTTCCATTTTAAACATGAGCTAAAGCTAACAATATCAAATTACTATGAATTTCTCATAAATAGAAATTGGGGCTCAGTTGGTGTTATTTTTCTTAGCTTAAACATAATGAAATTTATCATTTAGTTCACAAAGCATTTTTCAAATTGCCAATCTAAAGGTTTAAAATTCACAGATGTGTGTACAACAGTTACATATACATGCATATATGTATATTTACAGTACATTGTCCTCCTTTCTTTTAAGGAAAAAAACTGAAGATACATCTTATTTTATAAATATGAAAAAGTAATTAGGCATCTAAGAGGAACAGCCTTATAATAATATTTTAATTTTCAAGTATAAAACAATTGATTTCATCTCCTTATCCCAGTAACCATCAATTCAAGATTACATAAATAGCAATGACTATTTAAAACATATTACTACTGATGAAACTTTCCAATAATCTGAAAGTTTTTTATCATCACTACTCAATTTTTCATGCTCATCTTCTATGACTATCCTTTTTAGAAGCTAATAAATGTAAGAGGCATACTTTTAGTAGGAACCATGAAGAGAAACAGTGTAATCTGGGTACCATTTCTCAGATGCTGTTTGAGAAATGCAGAGCAAGTCCCTGATGGCTTTCCTTCTGCATCCTCCACGTGAGTCAGTTGCTAGGAAACGTCAAAGAGGGATTCAGTATTAGGTCTGGGGAACAAAGAGCTAGCTTAATCGTTTTCTGAACACTAACATATAACCTTCTTTAACTGTTGCCTACCTTAGGAAGCTAAAGATTACAGGTGATGTTTTTGCAGAGAAACAGACTTTGAGTCGTACCCTTTAACTATTTTAAACAGATTCTATTACCTACTGAAATAAGAAGTAACAGCTGTAGATACCTTAAAATATTTTTTTCAGCCGCGAGTTGCAACCATCCTGCTATCCAAACTTACAGATGATAAGAACTAATCTCTTCACTGCTTCAAGCTGTATTTTGATACTGCTACACATATATACGTGTATGCACATTCACCTTTGTGTACACACACACACGATACACACACATCACCACTACCACAATAAAATACCTGGCTCAAAATAACCAGAGGAGAAAAAGGAGAAACAACTACAAACAACTTAAAGGAAAACACACACACACACACACACACACACACACACACTGCACACACAGGCACATGTGCACACATATGCTCACATACATATCAAATGCATTTCTCAGTCCTTGGGGCTTGGTTTACTTGGGCCTAAGGAAAAATAAAAGAGCTCTGAATGGGGAGTTGGGAAACATGAGATCCATTAATTCACTGTGTGACTCTGAAATAGTGTCTTAACTTCTCTGGGAATCATTTCCCAGAAAATTAAGAGAATAATGCTAGCATAAGTAGGTTTTGGGTAGGATGGGATGAGATGATGCATGTGCAAGCATTTTAAAATTGTATAGCACCGTGAAAAGGGAGTATTGTTATCTTATTTATAAAATGGCCAATTCAGTGAATAGACATGTGAATAGGACTCAGTAATTGAAAATCAAAATTAAGCCAACTAAAAATCATTAGTGGATGAGGTAGGGTTTTTTCCAAAATTTCATACATAAATTACACCTGTTTCATTGATATTAACATCAAAACACTTGGTGTGATTTACTAATATGGGAAAGCAATGATTCAAAACAAACAAAAAAAAAACACAAGAATTTACCTTGTGCATGTCTCTAAAAAGGTTTTAAGTCATTTGCATTAATTCCTCCATAATTTCAAAGTAGAACAGTATATCAAACTATGAAAGATGTAAAAGTAAGCTTTTAAATAAACTATCTAAAATAATGACCTCTTTGTCTTTTCCATGCTAAAAGTAGCTTTGCCATCACTTCTAGAGAATGAACTTACAAGCTGTAGGATCTGTGACCCTCTACCAAATTCAAACTGAAACTGAATTTACATGTGGGTTATGCACCCTTTTTAGGGTGTTTCTTATAATCCCAGTGGCCAACATATTGGCAAGGAATTCCAGCACCTGGGATCTGGGAGACTCCATGTATTAGTTTGCCAAGTCTGCCACAACAAAATACCAGAGATTGAGTAGCTTAAACAACAGATATGTATTTTCTCACAGTTCTGGAGGCTGGAAGCCCAAGATCAAGGTGTGAGCATTTTTGGCTTTTCCAGAGGCCTCTCCTCTTGGCTTGTAGATGCTGCTTTTCACTGCATCCTCACATGGTCTTTCCTCCCTGCACACACACCCCTGGTGTCTCTTCCTCGTCTTATAAGGACATCATAGTGAATTAGGACCCACCAATGTTACCTCATTTAATCTTAATTACCTCTGTAAAGGCCCTATTGCCCAAATACAGTCACTTCTGTAGGTAGTAGGGGTTAGGATGTCATAAATTTTGGAGAAGCACACTTTAGTCCATAACATTCCACTTCTAATTGATCTCAGTGGAACCCTAAGCACTAAGAAAGGTAACCAGATGACCAGCTCCAGACACAGGCTGCAAAGCATTCCCTATTGTCCAAAAACTCCAGGTCCTTATCAAGAAAGAAAAAAAACAAGGGAGGGCATGGCCATTCAGGAGAAATTATGTTAATATACATAAATATCAACATGGCTGAGGAAATAAAAGTCTCTTGGACTCACAAACTGAAAGGATAAACACTGGTATGTTCAACTATTTTCAAAAAGTTTCCTCAACCCTAACTGCAAACTCTGGCATTTACTTAAGCTGGGCCTTCTATTAAAGAACCGCAATGCTAAAATGCAAATTGGCAGTCAACAATGGGATGGGGATACAAATGACAAGCCATTATGTGATGACTGCAAATTTTCTTTCAAAGGGAACTATAAAAATCATTAAAAACAGTTCCTGAATATTTCTAAAATTTATTTGGAGTAAAAACTCAGATAGTTAACACATTTTCACTGTTTCAGCCTGAGCTCTAATCTCATCTAAAAAATTAACATCACAGAACACTGCCTTACACAAAAAATAATATATTTTTACAGTTTTTACCATCCCCTAACATTTTCTCACTTCACCCTCATAATGACTCTGTGAGGTAGAGAAGGCGGGAAAAGATGAGGATAGTGAAACTGACTGACATTAAATGACTTGCCCAAGGTCACAAACTAATAACCAAGGGAATCAGAACAAGAATGCAGGTCTTCTGACTTCTAAGCCAGAAGTTCTTGGGACTTAATGACGTTCAGGGCATCGAAACTACAATCTCGCAAATTGCTCTTTATTCAGCACCACTGGGCTGTAAAAGTCTATAATTAAAATTAGATTTGCTGAAATTCTGCACAAAATCACAAAATGAATTTAGTCTGAAATAAAAATAATTCTGACCACTTCTTCAACAAATATAACATTTTAAAGGTATCAATCATCTTAGATTTTAGAAGTAGCATTTTTGTTGAGAATTTATTTCACTACGCCAAATAACTAGGTAAACATAATAAAAGTTCAAAGCAATAAAAGGAATTTCCATAATTAATAATACAAGGCAGAATTTAACCTAGTAAATCTTATTTATCTACCATACAAATTTTCACTAGTCTATAAACATTCCTCCTGCTAACTGAAATTAACGACAGCAATTGAACTACTGACAAATTAGACTTTGATTAGGTCAAAGAAAATGTCCTTATTTAGGATGAAGGGAAAACCAACTATCAAATATCAACTACAGGGCTTCCCTGGTGGCGCAGTGGTTGAGAGTCCGTCTGCCGATGCAGGGGACACGGGTTCGTGCCCTGGTCCGGGAAGAACCCACATGCCGCGGAGTGGCTGGGCCTGTGAGCCATGGCCGCTGAGCCTGCAGGTCTGGAGCCTGTGCTCTGCAAAAGGAGAGGCCACAACAGTGAGAGGCCCGCGTACCACAAAAAAAAAAAAAAAAAAAATCAACTATAATAAAATTTGTTTTACTGAGCACTTATTATGGGCTTATTATTAGCCTGCTAAGTGCTTTGTGTGCATTATATTACTCAATCCTCACAACCATTCTATGAAGTGGGTACTACTTCATACCCATTTTTCAAACCCATTTCACTCTACTGCCTTGATTCTGAACACAAAGAATAATGCGATATCGCCTATCACAAGTGAAAGCAGGAGAAGAAATGGGCATATAGAGCCACAAAAATAAACTAAATTTCTAAACAGTATGCACTATTAATAAAATTAATGAATGAGATAATGGAATTTCCTCTGAAAGACTCAAAAAAAAGAAATATTAATTCTTTCATGCAACAAAACTGTTGAGTCATAAACCATAGATCAGGCACTCTCCTAGCTCCTTAAGACTCTAAGAATAATATGACAAAATCCCCTCACTTGAAAAGTTCAAAGTCTACAAAGGAAGGTAAACATACAAAAGAGATTTTAAAAGGTATTAATATGAGTAATGGCATAGACTAGAGTTACAAAAATACCATATGAAGGGGTTTCATAATGCTGGTTTTCACTCTCCTTGCAAGCCAGTGACATAGTAATATTCTGTTATTTGGGGAAAAGTAAATCTCTGATGGGCCAAAATTATGTGGACCAAATACAAAACTTTTTGATAGTTATACTATCTAAATAATAAATGAAGGTGAATTTTATGGTATATGAACTTCATCTTGGTAAAAAAGTTTTAGACAAGAATGAATGAATTGTGTATCCTTCAGAATTTTACTCAACATGTTATTTTTAAATGAACTTTTAAGCATAACATGAAAGAGAGAATTCAAGTTAAAATTTTTTAAAGGCTCTGTTGATAAGACCTTCAAGATGGCAGAGGAGTAAGATGTGGAGATCACCTTCCTCCCCACAAATACATCAGAAATACATCTACATGTGGAACAACTCCTACAGAACACCTACTGAACGCAGGCAGAAGACCTCAGACTTCCCAAAAGGCAAGAAACTCCCCACGTACCTGAGTAGGGCAGAAGAAAAAAGGAAAAACAGAGACAAAAGAATAGGGACGGGACCTGCACCTCAGGGAGGGAGCTGTGAAGGAGGAAAGGTTTCCACACACTATGAAGCCCCTTCACTGGCGGAGACTGCAGGTGGCGGAGGGGGGAAGCTTCAGAGCCACAGAGGAGAGCACAGCAACAGGGTGCAGAGGGCAAAGCAGAGAGATTCCCACACAGAGGATCAGTGCTGACCAGCACTCACCAGCCTGAAAGGCTTGTCTGCTCACCCGCCGGGACGGGTAGGGGCTGGGAAGTGAGGCTCAGGCTTCTGAGGTCAGATCCCAGGGAGAGGACTGGGGTTGGCTGTGTGAATACAGCCTGAAGGGGGCTAGTGCACCACAGCTAGCAGGGAGGGCGTCTGGGAAAAAGTCTGGACCTGCCTAAGAGGCAAGAGACCACTGTTAGGGGCTACGCAAGGAGAGGGGATTCAGCGCACCGCCTAAACGAGCTCCAGAGATGGGCGCAAGCCGCGGCTATCAGCGCGGACCCCAGAGACAGGCATGAAATGCTAAGGCTGCTCCTGCAGCCACCAAGAAGCCTGTGTGCAAACACAGGTCACTATTCACACCTTCCCTCTCAGGAGCCTGTACAGCCCGCCACTGCCAGGGTCCCATGATCCAGGGACAACTTCCCTGGGAAAACACACAGCATACCTTGGGCTGTTACAACATCACTCTGGCCTCTGCTGCCCAGGCTCATCCCATATTCCGTACCCCTCCCTCCCACCAGCCTGAGGGAGCTAGAGCCCCCTAATCAGCTGCTGCTTTAACCCCAACCTGTCTGGACGGGAACAGACGACCTCAGGAGACCTACACGCAGAGGCAGGGCCAATCCAAAGCTGAACCCCAAGAGCTGTGAGAACAAAGAAGAGAAAGGGAACTTTCGCCCAGCAGCCTCAGGAGCAGTTGATTAAATCTCCACAATCAACTTGATGTACCCTGCATCTGTGGAATACCTGAATAGACAACAAATCATCCCAAAATTCAGGCGGTGGACTTTGGGAACAACTGCAGACTTGGGGTTTGCTGTATGTGACTGACTGGTTCTTGGTTTTATGTTTATCTTAGTTTAGTATTTAGAGTTTATTATCATCGGTAGATTTGTTTATTGATGGTTGCTCTCTTCCTTTCTATCTTTATATATGCATATATTTTTTTTTCCTTTTTCTCTTTTTGTGAGTGGGTGTGCTTATGCTTCTTTGTGTGATTCTGTCTGTATAGCTTTGCTTTTACCATTTGTCCCAGGATTCTGTCTGTAGGTTTTGTTGTTTTTTTTTTAGTATAGTTCTTAGCGCTTGTTACCATTGTTGGATTTGATTTTTGGTTTGGTTGCTCTTTCTTTTTTCTTTATTTTCTATTTTTTTTTAATTTTTAATAATATTTTAAATTATTTTTATTTTAATAACTTTTTATTTATTTATTTATTTTCTTCCTTTCTTTTTTTCTCCCTTTTCTTCTGAGCCGTGTGACTGACAGGGTCTTTGTGCTCCAGCCAAGTATCAGGCCTGTGCCTCTGAGGTGGGAAAACTGAGTTCAGACCATTGGTCCACCAGAGACCTCCTGTCTCCACATAATATCAAACAGTGAAAGCTCTCCCACAGATCTCCATCTCAATGCTAAGACCCAGCTCCACTCAATGACCAGCAAGCTACAGCGCTGGACACCCTATGCCAAACTACTAGCAAGACAGGAACACAAACCCACCCATTGGCACAGAGGGTGCCTAAAATCATAATCAGGTCACAGACACCCCAAAACACACCACCAGGCGTGGATCTGCCCACCAGAAAGACAAGATCCAGCCTCATCCAACAGAACACAGGCACTACTCCCCTCCACCAGGAAGCCTACACAACCCACTGAATGAACCTCAGCCACTGGGGGCAGGACCAAAAACAACGGGAACTACGAACCTGCAGCCTGAGGAAAGGAGACCCCAAACACAGTAAGTTAAGCAAAATGAGAAGACAGAGAAACAGACAGCAGATGAAGGAGCAAGGTTAAAACCTATGAGACCAAACAAATGAAGAGGAAATAGGTAGTCTACCTGAAAAAGAATTTAGAATAATGATAGTAAAGATGATCCAAAATCTTGGAAATAAAATGGAGAAAATACAAGAAGTGTTTAACAAGGACCTAGAAGAACTAAAGATGAAACAAGCAACGATGATCAACACAATAAATGAAATTAAAAATACTCTAGAAGGAATCAAGAGCAGATTAACTGAGGCAGAAGAACGGATAAGTGACCTGGAAGATAAAAGAGTGGAAATAACTACTGTAGAGCAGGAAAAAGAAAAAAGAATGAAAAGAATTGAGGACAGTCTCAGGGAACTCTCGGACAATATAAAACGCACCAACACTCGAATTATAGGGGTCCCAGAAGAAGAAGAGAAAAAGAAAGGGACTGAGAAAATATATGAAGAGATTAGAGTTGAAAACTTCCCTAATATGGGAAATAGTCAATCAAGTCCAGGAAACACAGAGCGTCCCATACAGGATAAATCCAAGGAGAAACATGCCAAGTCACATATTAATCAAACTATCAAAAATAAAATACAGGGCTTCCGTGGTGGCGCAGTGGTTGAGAATCCGCCTGCTGATGCAGGGGACATGGGTTCGTGCCCCAGTCCGGGAGGATCCCACATGCCACAGAGCAACTAGGCCCGTGAGCCATGGCTGCTGAGCCTGTGCATCTGGAGCCTGTGCTCCGCAACGGGAGAGGCCACAACAGTGAGAGGCCTGCGTACCGCAAAAAAGAAAAAAAAAAAAAAAAATACGTCTACATGTGGAATAATTCTCATGGAAAACTAACTGGAGACTGTCAGAAGGACTCCTGTACAACAAAGCCTATAAGAAAGATGCACATGTAATCGGGTATGACAGGAAGAAAAGCATCAGATCGGGACCTGTGCCCCGGGAGGGGACTCAAAAGAAAAGGGAGATAATATGGGCAGACACTCACGCTGAGGAGTGAGTGGATGGAACCACAGACTGGGCTTCCCAGTCCTGGGGTCCTATGCAGAGGAGACAAACCCCCTTAACAGCTTGGAGAACCGCTGGGACAGATAGAAAGGCTGGAGAAGCCTAGATTCCACTTGTGAGGAGTGCTGACTTGCCCCCAGTTAGGGAAGAGAGAGGTCTGTCCTAACTGTTGCCTCCTCACCATGCTCCCCATTGTGAGCCCCACCCACTCCAGGCCACAGCCTAGCACTAGATCTAGGGCAGCCACAACAGGGGAAAAGACACCATGGTGGGCTGCATCTGAGTGGGACCACAGACATCTGCACAGGACCTCTGTAAGCACACAAGCCCCACTTGCTTCAGCACTCCCCTCCTTTGAGGCAAAAGTCCCAGTGTAGGGAGAAGGAAAAACACACTTAAAGGGAACACAGTCAGCTTGAACCAGACCCTCAGGGCTTCCGCTCCAGCAAATTGGAAACAAGCACCACTCCTGACGGGGTAGTGATGGCCACTGAGCAGATAGGAAGTCCTGCCTCACACCGTGAGCAGGCTCTAGCTAGCTCCCTTATCTCCAGCCTCACTACCTACCAAGGTGATAGGTGCCAGCACACGCTGAGGAAAGACAGGATTGTGTCCACATCAAATGCAGACCTCCCACCAAAGTCACTGGGTACATGCAGTCTGCATAGGGATGCTCCCACAAATGAACACCCCTTCAAAATCACAATATGTAATTGTTTCAACTAAGATCATAGAGACAGAGAAATTTAAGTTAAAAAAAAAAGTCAAATAAAAGAGTAAGAGAAACATAAGTTATGAAACAGAAATAAACAATGTACCAGATAAAGAATTCAAAACATTGGTAATAAAAAATGTTAACTGAATTAGGGAAGAGAACTGTTTTAAACACAGATCATTTTAACAAAGGACTATAAAATATAAAAAGACCAAACCAAAAATAAGTAATTTAATATCTGAAATAGGAAAACTCTAAAAGCAATCAACAGCAGACTAAATGACACAGGGGAACACACAAGTGATCTGGAAGATAGAATAACGGAAATCACCCAATCAGAACAGCAGACTGAAAGGCAAAGGAAAAAAAACAAGTGCAACATATGAGATCTCAGGGATAACAGCAAATGTGCAGTCACATGATAGGAGGTCCAAAAGGAGAAAAGAGAGAAGGATATCAAAAATGTATTTGAAGAAATTATGGCTGAAAACTTCCCAAACCTAAAGAAGGAAACAATTAGCCATGTACAGGAAACACAGAGGGTCCCAAACAAGCTGAAGGTCCCAAACACACACACCAAGACATATCATAATTAAAATGTCAAAAGTTAAAGATAGAGAGAATTCTAAAGGCAGCAAGAGAAAAACAGAGTCATATACAAAGGAATCCCCATAAGGCTATACACTGATTTCTCTGCAAATACTTTTCAGGTTGGAAGGGCATGGCATCATATATTCAAAGTGCTGAAAGGGAAAAAAATGCAACCTAGGATACTCTACACAGCAAGACTATCATTTAGAATAGAAGGAGATAAAGAATTTCTCCAACAAAGAAAAACTAAAAGAATTCAGCAATACTAAACCTACCATAAAAGAAATGTTGAAGGGTCTTCTCTAAATGGAAAAGTAGTAAGAATCTACAGGAAAGGGACAATTCCAATAAGAAAGGCAAATATATAGTAAGGATTGAGGATCACTTAAATAAGCCAGTACATATATTAAAAGACAAAAAATTGTAAAAGCAACTATAACTACAATAAACAGTAAAGTGATAAGAATGAAGATGTAAAATATGACACCAAAACACAAAATGTAGAAGAGGGGAGTAAAAAATACAGATCTTTTATAATGTGTTTGAATTTATGACAATCAGTTTAGATCTAGTAGATACAATTAAGGGTCAAGATATATGAACCCCATGGTAACCACAAAAAAACAAAAAGAAAGGAACCCAAGCTTACTACTAAAGAAAATCACCAAAGCACAAGAGGAGAAATAAAAAGAAGAAATGAACAGAGAAGAACTATAAAAACAACTGGAAAACAAGGAATAAAACGGCCATAAGTACATACCTATCAATAATTACTTTAAATGTCAATGGACTAAATGCTCCAATCAAGACATAGGGCAGCTGATTTGATTTTTTAAAAAAAAGACCCTTCAAAATGCTGCCCACAAGAGACTCATTTCAGGGCTAAAGACACACACAGACTGAAAGTGAAGGGGATGGAAAGATATTTCATGCAAATGGAAACAACAAAAAAGTAGGGTTAGCCATACTTGTATCAGACAAAAAAGACTTTAAAACAAGGCTATAACATAGAAGGGCATTAAAATATATGTACCCAATACAGGAGCACCTAAATGTGTAAAACAAATACTAACAGACATAAAGAGAGAAATTGACAATACAATAATAGTAGGGGACTTTAACACCCCACTGACATCATTGGACAGACCATCCAGATAGAAAATCAGTAAGGCAACAGTAATCTTAAATGACACAAAAGACCAGCTGGACTTAAATATCGAATGAACATTACCCCCCAAAACAGTAAAATATACATTCTTTTCAAGTGCACATGGAACTTTCTCCAGGATAGTTCACATACTAGGCCATAAAACAAGCCTCAACAAATTTACAAGGAGAAAAATTATACCAAGCATTTTTTTCCTACCACAGTGGTATGAAACTAGAGATCAACTACAGAAAGAACTATGGGAAAAGAACAAACATGTACACTAAACAGTACGCTACTGATGATGAAATCAAAGAGAAAATCAGAAAATACTTTGAGACAAATGAAAATGGAAACATAACTTTCTAAAATCTATGGATTCAGTAAAAACAGTTTTAATAGGGAAGTTCATAGTGATACAGGCCTTCCTCAAGAAACAAGAAAAATCTCAAATAAAGAATCTAACCTACCACCTAAAACAATCAGAAAGAAGAAAAACAAAGTAAAAGTCAGCAGAAAGAAGAAAATAATAAAGATCAGAGAGGAAATAAAATAGAGATTAAAAAAGCAATTTAAAAAAATCCATGAAACCAAGATCTGTTTTTTTTTGAAAAGATAAACAAAATTGATAAATCTGTAGCCAAACACAAAAAGAAGAAAAAAAGCAAGGTATCCAAATTTGAAGGAAACAGGTAAAACTGTCACTATTTGCAGATGACATGATACTTTATATAGAGAACCCTAAAGTCTTCACTCAAAAATTATTAGAATTAATAAATGAATTCAGCAAGGCAGCAGGATACAAGATTAATATATAGAAATCTGTTGTCATTCTATACACTAATAATGAACTAGCAGAAAGAGAAAGTTAAAAATATCCCGTTTAAAATCGCATCAAAAAGAATAATATACCTAGAAATCAACTTAACCAAGGAGGTGAAAGACCTATACTCTGAAAACTCGAAAACACTGATGAAGAAAACTGAAAATGATACAAAAAGATATCCTGTGCTCTTGGACTGGAAGAATTAATATTGTCCAAGTGGCCACTTTACCCAAAAGGATGACCCAAGAAATAAAAGTTGATATAAACATATTTCTTTACATTTGAAGGTGAACATATTCTAAGAGAGTAAAGTGTTTACTCTGTAGAAGGACGATGAGAGGTAACAAAGTTTGGGCACTGTCATTTTTTTGCATTATAAATCTTTAGGATTATTTGATTTTTAAAAAACTTTGGGTATCTATTGCCTTAATATTTTTTAAGGTAAAGATAAAACTTTTAAAAGTAATATGTGTTAAGAAAATTGACATAACCTTACAGAGAGATCAAATAATTTGTTTTTAAGCAGCAGAATTAGAATTAAAAACCAGACCGCATGAGTTCAGTCCATGTGCTTGGCTTTATGCTTTACCTTTTTATGTGGTTGAATGAAAAAATAAAATAGAATTACTGTGATATAGAAAATAATGAATGGCAGGTATTGTTTTAACTATATACCAATGTAAATTTTTTAAATCAAAGAATTTCTTGCTGAAAAGCAACCTGTTACTTTTAACAAAACTCTACCTTCCCCCTGTTCTTTCCCTTCTTCAACAGAAAGAATGTGGTAACTGACAAAGTAACTGATAACTAGGACCATCCACAAAGGCATAAATGTGAGATTTTTGACATCCTTTATAGATCATGTATCAATCCCTCCAGAAATATGTGTAATTGATATAGTGTGCTTCTAAATTATCTTCTCTCAAAGAAAAATTTAACTAGCTAATTTTATTAAACAACAGACTGTGTATTGCATTGATAATTTCAATTTTAAATGGAAATTCTCTCCACCTAAATTTATTACTGGCAACTTTATAGCTGAATAACAAGGTTTTATCTGTCCTTTTCTCCTTCATTTTTTTTCAAAATGCCAACTTTCTCTACCTCACACCCATTAGGATGACTATTATCATAAAAACAGAAAACACCCAGTGTTAGTGAGAACATGGAGAATTTCGAACCCTTGTGCACTGTCGGTGGCAATGTAAAACGGTACAGTCACTATGGAAAACAGTCTGGCAGTTCATCAAAAAATTAAGTATAGACTTACCACATGACCCAGAAATTCCACTTCTGGGTACACACTCAAAAGAACTGAAAGTAGGGACTCAAACAGATATTTGTACACCCATGTTCAAAGTAGCACTATTCACAATAGCCAAAAGGTAGAAGCAATCAACAGATGAATGGATAAGCAAAATGTGGTGTGTGTGTTTGTGTGTGTCTATGTGTACATGTATATATAATGGTATATTATTAGTTATATTATACATAAGTTAGCAAATATATATTATAGAATAATATTCAGCCTTAAAAAGGAAGTAAATTGTGACACATGCCACTCATGGATGAACCTCAAGAACATTATGCTAAGTGAATTAAGCCAGACAAAAAAAGATAAATACTATATGATTCCACTTAAATGAGGTACCTAGGGTAGTCAAATTCATAGAGACAAGGGCTGGGGAGGAAGGAATGGGAAGTTAATGGGTACAGGGTTTCAGACATATGAGATGAAAAGTTACAGAGATGAATGGTGGTGATGGTAGCACAATGTTATGAATGTACTTAATACTACTGAAATGTAACTTAAAAATGATATAAGATGGTATTATGTTGTGTGTATTTAACCACAAAAAATTTTTTATTCCAATTTTCTAAGTTAAATAATCCTTTGGTAAATATTGGCTAACCCTAATTTATCTATAATCATTTACCATTGTTTCTAGCAAAAGTGTGTGTTTTTCAACAAATTCACAAAAGGAAATTAGGGTGGAAAATATTCATCTTTGGGGATTTAAAAAATCACTGAAAAAGTAAAGAGAAAAAAAGAAAGCCTATAGCTATGGTATGAAGAGATCTCTAAACTGAAGTGATCTGACTATAGTTCACAGAATAGGTGAAGGAAGAGTGAAATTCACTTGAGGTCTTGCCATGTGGACAAAAACAAATCCCTCATGTGGAGATATGACTACACTTTAATGGTGGTAGCGGGCATATGGGGGCTCCTAGTAATTCTGAATGATAGCTTGCAAAGGCAATGTGGGTATGTAGCCAGAAGGGTGGGTGGGTATGGTATGATCACTTGAACTAAAAGGACAACTCAGAAAGTGAAACCTTCACTGCCTCAAAGAGCAATACCTAGACCTGCAGTGGTTCTCAAAGGACAGCACAAAAGAGCAGTATCAGTATCACCTGAAAACCTGTTAGAAAAGCGAATTCTTGGGCTCTGCCTCAGGCCAGACTTAATGACTCAGATTGCTGGGCAAGCTCTCTCTGCAGGTGATTCAGATGTACAATAGTTAAGAGCCATTGTTCTAAACTACACTGAGTGCCATGTAACCACCAAAGACTATTTTAAGTCCCTGGCTCTCTACATTGACTGCACATTAGCATTACCTGGAAGCTTCTGAGGTTGGGCCCCACCTCAGAAATTCTGATTTAATAGCTGCTTATTTATTCGTTTAGATTCCTAGTATTCCTATGTTCGGCCACAGTGGAGAATCATGTCTTTAAATGTCTCAATCAAACTGGTTTAAAAATTTAAGAAAGAAAAACAGTGTACTAATGTTTTAAGTCCCAAAATACTCATCTTTTTTTGCCAAGTAAATATAAATTAATAACTAAAGCAACTACAGAGAGTCAGCTAATACTTAGGCAAAATACAAAGTTGAAATCAACAATACAGGTTTAACAGTTAAAAATAAAAAATGAAAAGGGTTTTATTAAACAAGTCAATTGTGAAAAACATAAGACCGGAAAAATTATTTTTCTAAAAAGAAATTTTGAAATACATAAGCTCTAACAGAGTGGTAAGAAAAATTGACATTGCAACTCAGGTACAGGTGGGCAAAAGTTTTTGGCTCTGTCATCCATCAGCTGTAACATTTTGGTTAATTTGATTTTTCTTTCCTAAGCTTCCACTTCTCTTCCACTATAAAACAGTCAATATTATGAGCCTATATAAAAGCGAGGTTGCAAGGATTAAATAAATAAAACATGTAAAGTACTTAGTACAATAACTGGCACATATTTATGCTAAGTGTGGGCTTATAACTAAGAAGAAAATCATACTAAAATGAAAATACAGCAACAAAACAATGTGCAAGTTCTAAGAGTTTGGCAAAACATCTCTGTGATATTCTAAGCTAAGAAAAAAGTATAAAAACAACAGCAATACTAAAACTTTAGGGGAGCTCTCCCTATCTTACGTGGAGGCAGCGAGTATAGCTGTGGGCGTTGCATTCAACTTCCTTATCTCCTGTCGATGGAAGCACCCCGTTGTTCACTCAGGCCTCTCTAGGGATAAAGTGCTTCACAAGAGTTTTAAAATGCATGCTGGCAGTTGTGCTAGACAGTGCTCAAAAATGGACAACGAATTCTTACTCTCTTTGATGCCAAGATAATATTCTTAATTTCTTCATTAAGTTAACCATTAATAATGAAAAGGAGGGACTTCCCTGGTGGTCCAGTAGTAGAGAATCCGCCTTACAATGCAGGGGACGTGGGTTTGATCCCTGGTCAGGGAACTAAGATCCCACGTGCCGTGGGGCAACTAAGTCCATGTGCCACAACTCTGAGCTCACGAGGTGTCTCAACTAGAGCCCATGTGCCGCAAACTACAGAGCTCTCGTGCTCTGGAACCCACACGCCACAACTACAGAGCCCATGCGCCCTGGAGCCTGCACACCACAACTAGAGAAGAGAAAATCCACACGCCAGAACTAGAGATAAGCCCGAGCACCACAATGCAACAAAAGATCCCGCATGCCTCAACAAAGATCCCATGTGCCGCAACTAAGACCCCACGCTGCCAAAAATAAATAAATAATAAATCTTCTTTAAAAATAGTGAAAAGGAAATCCCATTTGTGTATCTATAATGCTAGTACATGCATATTTACTGCTGATTTTTCCAGTTTGCAGCAGTGAGCCATTAATTAGTTCTTATAACAAAAATGAGTCAGATATTCTAATTAGTAAACAAACATGTGTCGAATTATTCATTTACTTTCTTTCTTTTCACTAAACTTGACCCAGTATAAGAATTTCTTGAAACTACTAAACCATGCCCACACCCCACTCCATGTGTGAGAAGCAGTCAGTGTGCAGGCACACAGGCACGTGCTGGGGCGGGGAACAGTCATTTGTTCATTTTGCTGTTAGAAATAGAGTTGGTGGAATTACCAATAATTTTCATTTTTTCTCAATAGTTTAGGATATTTTTCAGATTTTCCATAATAAGCCTGTATTATTTTCAACACATGAAAAATTTAAGCATAGGGCCTAATCAATAACAAAAAGTCAATAAATAGTTCAGGAATAAATGAAACAGTATAAATGTTCTACACCTTGGTAAGTTTTTTTGACAACTTGAAAAAAAATAAAAGCAGACAAAATTAACTGTGATTGTCCACCAAAAACTATTTTACCTACAATTACACTTGAAAGCAACTGAAAGATTTTTTTAAATCATTAGTATTTAAAAATTAAGCATAACTCTAAAACTAGATTCTCATGATTTTTAAACGATGGTGGGCAAGGGGTAGCCCTATATAGATGCTGAAGAGTGGATATGGCTCTAATGAGATAAGCTTTGTTTTGAATTCTTAGCTCCACTACTTCCTAATAGTGTGACCCTTGGGAATGTTACTTTCTCAATTTTTACAACTATAAAATGAGAATAATATTTTCATGTTCCTAGGCTTGCTGTAAGAATTAAAGGGAAAAACACAGGCACAACACCTCACGCATAGAAACCATTAAATATGAGTGGTGGTAATTATTCAGGTTAAGAAACACTATCCAAATAAGATAGGGGGCAATCAGCCCCTAGTTTTCATACCATACATGTGTGCCTTATTTATGGTACATTTATAGCACACAATGGGTTTTAAAGGAAAACCTAGATTTTAAATCTAAGCATTTTCCACTTCTGAGGTAATTCAACAATATCTGACCATCCCAAGTGTTAAACCAATGTAGGTGTAATTCTGAAAGAATCAGTCACTCAAAACATTTCAAGGAAGTATTTTAATAATTTTGTTTTAATTTTAGACTGAACACAGTAACATGCCTGCTAAAATGATTCCTTACTATAACGTATTTTGTTGACTGAAACTTTGTTACTAAAAGCAGAAGTGATAGAAGAGCCAAAAGGATTTTACTAAGGTATCAAAAGCAGGGGGAGTAGAAGGAAGCTCCAGGGTAAAAATATTAAATATTAAGAGTATAGAAAAATAAATTAATCCTTTATATCATGTGGTGATACCTAAGATATGTTAGATTTCTAAAAGGCTACGATTCTATGACTTTTGTCCTATATACTATGTAGCTAAGAAAGAATCTACCACTAAAACAAATGAATCAAGACAACACTGTAATGCTATGATATAGATGGTCCACAGATCTACTTTCTAGGAACTTACCCTAGGGAAACACATGTACATGTGCAAAAGAAAACATATAAAGGATGTTCATTACAACGTTGATACCAAAAATGTAATGTCCGTTAACAAAGAAACAGAAAAATAAAATGAAGTATAATCATACCTGGGATATCATATAGCAGCTAAAAGAAATTAACTAGATTTATATAAGATCTGACTCAAATTGACTGAACTTGTCTAAAGAAAGCAATCAAGTAACTAAACAGGGGCTTCCCTGGTGGCGCAGTGGTTGAGAGTCCGCCTGCCGGTGCAGGGGACATGGGTTCGTGCCCCGGTCTGGGAGGATCCCACATGCCGCGGAGCGGCTGGGTCCGTGAGCCATGGCCGCTGAGCCTGCGCGTCCGGAGCCTGTGCTCCGCGACGGGAGAGGCCACAACAGTGAGAGGCCCGCGCACTGCAAAAAAAAAAAAAAAAAAAAAAGTAACTAAACAATACATACAGTATGATACCAGAACTCTAAAAAAAATCTGTAGAGGTGTTTGGGTGTGTTTCTGTGTGTAGGAGGGTGTCCTTGTCTGGAAGGATACATTTCAAGTCTGTATTAGATGGGCAAAGAGGAATTTAGCTTTATCTCTAAAGTTCTAACCTTTTAAAAGGAGGGTATATTTATATATTACTTGTTAAATTAAACTACTTTTTACAAAAGTTCCTGATGTCTTTGATCATAAATGTTAAATCCTTTGTTTTACTAGCCAAATAAGATGTTTTTATGCCTAAATTGTTCAACAATGTCTGCAAAATTGTGATGACTGATGAAGATAAAATATTACATGGTGTAACAAAGATGTGTTACATTGGGTATAACAAAAAGTACCAAGGGTTGATTTATATTAAAGAGGTTGTCCACTGTTTTCTTTCAACAAGCTCAGGATTAAGAGACCCAGAACTCTGCTCCAAGTCAGGGACACGAGTCCTAACAAGACAATACCAAGTTAAAAGCCACCCTGAAAAACACACAGACTAACAACTAAATGTTTCTCCCCTCAGCTCAAACAGTATTTTGAAATTAACTGATTTGATGACACTTCCAATCATATTACTTATACTTGCTTGACTCTTAAAGAATTTGACACATTACCTCTAATCTATCCAGGCACGTGGAAAGTTCAAGAAATAAAATATATGAACTAGAAAGGAAGCAAGCAGCTCTTGAATCTGGCCAGAGACAGACCTTATGTTGGTGTTTGTGGAATCAAAAACTAAAGGAGTATCTTCTTAAGATATAAGGTGGTGGTAAGTAAGGAAAATTATTCATAGACATCACTGAGCTGAGAGTTGTTTGGCTCTCCAAGTGACCAAGTAGAATATCTAAATATATTCTTTATTTCCATCAGAAAATATAGTAGAAAGCCTGTTGTCTGATACACTATTAGGAAAATCATCTTAAGTTACATCCCTAAATAAAACAATTCATACCATTCCAAAATACATAAATGTCATTCTGCAGTCTTGTGATGTGGGTCAGGCCTTTTTCTGAGCAACTATCGGTTAGGTGAAGTAGTCTTTCTTGCAAAAACCACAGATGTAGTTCTCTATAGTCTCCATAAATAATGGTTATGCAAATTCAACACAGAATCTAATTTTAATGATTCTCTCCCAAATCCTTTAGAGTCATCTTGCCTACAGTTAATCCAAGGGCAATTTTCTTTAGTTGACACCTTTATTGAATCTCTCCAAAGCATTCAACTTAGATTTTCACTGAAATCTCTCTCTTTTTTAGTATTTTTCTTTCCCTCAGTTTCTGTAATAGTTGATTACATTGCATAATGACAGCAACCAGCACAATGGCGTAAACAGATTTGGGAACAAACTCAAGGACTTGGTAAACTGACAGCCCAACAGGTGGCAGCAGAAATACAAAGGTGTCCTGGAAAGTCATCCACCAACTGTCAGTGTGGCGTGTTTTAGAGAAGGTCTAAAGAGGGTAAGGAGGGCTTCCCTGGTGGCGCAGTGGTTGAGGGTCCGCCTGCCGATGCAGGGGACGCGGGTTTGTGCCCCGGTCCGGGAGGATCCCGCATGCCACGGAGCGGCTGGGCCCGTGAGCCATGGCCGCTGGGCCTGCGCGTCCGGAGCCTGTGCTCTGCAGCGGGAGAGGCCACAGCGGTGAGAGGCCCGCGTACCACAAAAAAAAAAAAAAAAAAAATTTAAAGAGGGTAAGGAGCCTACCAGTTAACTGGGTTAAGTGTGAGAAGTGGAGAGAGTAACTCTGTACTGCACCTTGTGGAAATGTTAGATTACATTCAATAATCACCAGATTCATTCTTCAGTCTGTATATGGGAAGGAACACAACAACCCCAGATCCTGGCTATACCCACTGGTTCAACAATGACTGAGTAACCTCCCTGGTGCAGTACCAAGTGTTAGAGATACAAATGATGAGTTACGCAGGGTTTTTCAACCTCAGAAGTGTATAAATGTGGGGTTCCTTTGCTGTGGGGGCTGTCCTGTGCATTTGGAGGACATCCTACTACGACCAGATGCAGTAGCAGCTTCCCCTGAGCAGGTACAGCTGAAAATGTCTCCAGACATTGATTCACGTCCACTAGAGGGCAAAATTGCTCCTGGCTGAGAACCATTGCGGTCAGGGTGAACATGGAGCTTTCAGTTTCTAGTAAATTTTGTTGGGACTCTGAACTCCACATTGAGGATCTTTGTTGCCTTTTCTGAAATTCAGAGAAGTAACCTGTCAATGGCCAGGACTGGCCATCCGTAGGGCCGAGGGAAAAATGAAAATGTGAACCCCTCATTCAAAAATTAAGAATTTCAAGGCAGCAACAAGTAGAGCATTAAACCAAGCACAGGGCCCTTTTGAGTGCAGGGCCCCAGGCAACTGCAGAAGGTGCACATCCACGAAGCTAGCCCTGCTGATGGCACCTAGTCATGGGCAGGGCAGGATTTATGATTTGGGATTCCTGATGCTGTGTTTCCTAAAGTTAGAGTCATGTTAAGATCTATTATATCCCAACAAGGAAGGTCTCGAATTTTCCTTTATCACATTTTTTCATCAATATTCCCTATATTTCACAAAAATATATCACATATAATAGTAAATTCACATCTTGTCTCGATTTTTTTAGAACTCAGACTTTTCAACTAAATGACATTGACAGTTCAAATTATAGGACCAGGAAATCATTTGTGTTTTACTGGAAACAACCATGAGGAGCTCATAATATTTTACTGGTAGCATCTGTCTCCTTTCTTTGAATGCTAGAGAAGATATTAATGATGTTCTCTTGCCATTTGGGAACATATACTCTTTCTTCAAAATTTATCTTTGGCAATGGATTCATTCTTTAAATGAAGTGATTAATGTTTTGACTCCAGGTGTGGAAATTAGCATTGTTTCAGTATAATCAAGGGACTATAACCACTTACTATAAAGTGTCAGAACATGCGTCAATGGAAGATGTGATGTTTATGTTTTTCTGTTGCACGTGTGTGCCCACAATGAACCTAAAAATCTAGCTTTAGTATCACCGGTTTGGTCTGACCTGCTAAAGATCACTAGGACATACTTGACTCTACCTTTTCCTTTCCTTTGTTTTTTTTAAAATATTCTTCCAAATGTAACTAAACAAGGCAGAAGTATTTCTGCTATGGATAAGGTGGCTTCCAAAACACAGGTCAGTACATTGGTTCAGTAATGTTCAAAACAACGAATCACAATCTTCCGAACAAGTGACTGAAATCCAGTTTCACCATTCCAGAATAGAAAGTGTCATAGGAAGTCACACTTCAGCAGCCAGAGACAGCACACCTCTGAAACCAGGACCAAGTGACAATGCTGTTAAAAGCAATTCTAGGGAACGTTTGACAGAAGATGTCACTTCTAAATCCGTGCTTTCCGGTTTCTAAGTTCAAGGGTGTTGGAAGAAAAACTCCTCTAAAGATATTCCTATCATCCTTCAGACATAAGGAGGCACTGACAAAATATATATAGTGGCAGCTACAGAAAAAAAGTTTCAAAACTTTCTATAAACAAAAGATATATACAAAGGACAGTTTCTAAGAAACTATTTGCAAAAATGTGTCAATGAAAAAATTAATAGTCAATATAAGAAAGAAATGGAAAATTTTACTCAAGCCAACCTGAGGGTTACAACCTGGGAGACAGTCTCTCAGAGAGCTCTGAGAATTGTTCCAAAGAGGTAAAAGGGGAGGCCAGTATGTGTGTGATTTTGGTGAAGAGAGTACATGCAACCAAGCACACATCTTGGTAGAAGGTCACTGCTAGTCACTAGGAATAGACATCTTAGTTAATGGTTTTAGTGCTTTTATAGGTATGGGAAGACAGAAGAATCAGGTTCGTAAAAATTTCTCCTGAAAATAACTATCTGAGGGGCAGTTCTGTCAGTATTCCCAGTATTCCCAGAATTCCCTGAATTCCTTTTACGATGCACTGTAGGTCAGTGACTGCAGTAGTTAATGACTTAATTCTTACAGAACTGGATGGTGGGCAACATTCTTTATTTTACAATCCCTTTCCTTTCAGTCTTAATTTTTTTTTTTCAGTCTTAATTTTGACCTAGGTTTGGGTGGCATTTCATGACCAATTTGTCCACAGCACTAGGAATGCTCATTCCCAGATCAGGCAAGGATTTCATTGATAGGTCACTCAATGTGCTATTACTGGACTAGGGCCTGTTACCAGTAGCCAAAAGCCTCTGGACTGCCCATCTTACTAGTCTGTTACGGTCCAGGAAATGGTTCCCTCTCATTGCTTCTTCCCATATCTAGAGTTACACTATTACAGTCATTGACCTTACAGAACTATTTATTTGATCAATAGTTTCAAATCACCTAATCATCATTCATTTTATGTGAGGCTCAGTCATACATCTGGTAATGCAAGAAACTAATCTTATAAAATAGGCAGAATAGAAGTAATATAGCTAGTAACATTAGTAAGTCATAAGTAAGTATTTAAGCTAAGAACTTCCAGTAGGTGCAGCCCAGTATCTCCCCCAGGCCATCTGACCAGTCTATTCTGCATCAACCACTATCTTCAAAAGAAATGACATATTGGCATTGGACATAAAGTTCACCAAAGCTGTCTACACGTACAGGGTGAGTGGTGTGTCATCATGACCTTTTATATGATTGAGAAAGGAGGAGAAATATTGATCTTTATGGTTGAGCAGGCATTTCTGCTATTGGGGAGGTCTGCTTAAGGCATAATGAAGATGCACAATGTACTCTAGAGGGCAGGAGGGAGGCAAAAATGGGCAGAGAAAAAATTTATGTTTAAATTTTTCTTGTCTTCTCTTAAAATACAAATTTTTATTTAACCAAAGAGTAGCACAAATCACCAAGTTTTATTAAATGATGAAAGAAAACAAACGAGTAAAAATGAACTATTTTCTACAAAGGCTGAAGGAGATCTAAAACTTACAATAGAGTAGAAAAGGGAAGGATTAATGTTAAGGGCAGAGAATCTTGTATCACCCTCTTCCCCATGCCTAGAATGTTGCAGGCACTCAAAAAAATATGCATTAAATGAATGAAATCAGTTGTCACCTCCAATGATAAGTGAAAAAAGACAGGTGTTCTCAAAAAGATAGTAGAATAAATTGGCACATAGTGGATTAGATTCTGACTTCTCATTCCTTATATGAAACCTTTTAGAAATGCAAGAGGTGTGCAAACTTAATTACTTTTAGCACACCCTTGGTTACTTTGTTATGCTAACCTCAATAATAATAATTAACACTTTTACAGAGCTTATAATGTATTAAGCAGTATTCATATAGATTTATACATTAAATCAATCAATATTCTAAATAATCATTTGAGACAGACATGATAACTATCTCCAGGATACAAAAGAGGAAACTGAAGCACAAAGAGGTCAACTAAATTGTCTTATGTTGCATAGCTGCAATTAAGACCCAGGTGTTCTATTTCTAGAGTTCACGTTCTTACCTTCTTTACCACAGAAGTATAAAGAAATCTACAGGACAAAACACTATGATGAAAAGCACTGCTTTCCTATCTAACTCATAGTAAATATATCATTATTTCACAAATCTAGGGAAAAATTAAACTTTATGTTGCCAATCAAGTATAAGGTTATCCTTTGCCAAATTTCATGGTTTGTTTTTTCAGTGTAGGGGTGGAGCTGAAGATTTTTTGTTTGTTTTTACCATGGTCTATGACTCCCTTTGCTTCTTTTAATCTATCTTTTTTTTTTTTTTTTTTTTTTTGCTGTACGCGGGCCTCTCACTGTTGTGGTCTCTCCCGTTGCGGAGCACAGGCTCTGGACGCACAGGCTCAGCGGCCATGGCACACGGGCCCAGCCGCTCCGCGGGCATGTGGGATCTTCCCGGACCGGGGCACGAACCCGTGTCGCCTGCATCGGAAGGCGGACTCTCAACCACTGCGCCACCAGGGAAGCCCTTAATCTATCTTTTAAACAGTCTTTCTTGCAAAATGAATTATAGCAAGAATTTGTACATTTTATCCTCAGTTGTAATTCAGAAACCATTGTGAATTGCAGTTTATTCTCCGAAAGGAACCACTGTAAACAAATACTGAGGCAACTCCAGAGGCCTCTGGTACTTTCCAAGAAGCACATCAGATAAGATCAGCAAGGCTTCCTAGTTGGTCTCTGCTCCCTCTCAGCCCACCTAGTCTGGTGGATTGCTTAGGCTTAAAAAGATCAGGATGCATAATAAAAGAGAATATTATATGGAAATATGATGTTTAAAGGAAATGTCTTCATGTTTTATGCTTAACCCTTATAAAATTGAGAAAACCAGTGAGTGTCTTCCTAAAATAGCTACAATGGTAGCTGTGTCTTCCACAAATTTATCTCTTAATAACTGCTACCGAAGCCCTTAGAGCCACCATCAGTTCCCAGAGATTTCAAGGCAGGCAGCTCTCTAGACATAAAACACTGAATGTATAACCAATACCAATGTCAGAAAACTTGTAGATTCATGAAACCACTGAAAAGTATGGGTCTTAAGAGACTGACCAGGAGGTCATAATAGATAAAGCTGCTCATTCCACAATGAATAACTTCAAAAAGTTGCCTGGAACCTTTAAATCTTACTACTCCTTCTGTATTGAGTTCAGAGATGTTAAGTAACTTATCCAAGTCACAATCATCATAGCTAGGCCTTGAATCCACTCAAGTCTGCTATTTTGCAAAGCTGATCCCACTATATAATGAACTCATATTATCCTAAACCTGTAACGGTAAGCCACTCAGACATTTTACATTTATATTTCATATAATGAAAATAACTTCATTATAATTTGGCTGTGGGCATGCTCTTTGGGGGCTTACTTCATCAATGTACAAAACAAAGAATGAGGAATCCACTCTAATGAGCTCTTACTGTCTGCAGCCCCGCAGCAGAAGACACTGTACATACTCTGTTCTAGTCACACAGAGATCTAGCCTCACAACAACTGTGTAGTGCAGACTTCACCTGATTCTAAAGCCAAAGAGATTTAATACTTAAAAAGGAAATTAAGTATTTTCCTCATGTTTACACAGATAGCAAATGGTCAGGCTTATATTTAAGCAAAACCATATAATTTCAACAGAAATGAGAAAATACAGTCTATTGAGACATAAATGTTCATATATATCTAGAACATATCTATACTCAAATATTATATAACACCAATTTCCTGCTTCCTTGTTTAGATGTTTAATCTTATCTAGTAAAGTATAAAAGCTCCTGGAAACAGGAAGCTTTGTTTTTAAAAACTTTGCATACCACACTGCATTTAATACTATAACCTGCAAGTAGTGAACTGATAAACATGTGTCAAATAATGAATGAATATATATGTCTGGCCCAGAGGGAAGAAAAATTCACCAAAGAACTAATGTGTGTCTGATATGCCAATTTAGTGCAAGATACAAAATGCTAATAACTGTGGAGATCTCTAGCTCCCACTAATTTACCTAAGTAGGGAAACTGCCTATCCCTCTATAAAAGGGGAAGATTTTACAACTTAGCAAACTGGTACACCAAAACATCAAGTTGAAAGACAATTCCCCTAAGAATTCCATACAAATATTCCATTTCAGTAATTTAAAATCAAGTGTTAGACTCATCCAGTTTACAAAAGACATTCCTAAATTACCAACTTCCTATACAAAATATAAGCTATATTAGATCCAGCCAAATTTTATCCATTATCCACACCAGCAGCACTGGCTTCCTTGAACTTACCAAGTACCATCCCACCCCAGGGATTTTCTTAACAATGACCAGTAGGTCCCTCTCCCAGACCACTCTTCCTGGAGACGTATGTGTGGCTGGCTCCCTCCTTCCCCAGGACTCCGCTCAGAGGGCACCTCAACAAAGAGGCCACCCCTCACCTTTCTAACCCACAGGCTCCTAACACTCTCTCTCCCCTACACATTGTACGTTTCCACATCACACTTACCACTCGTCGGTATGTTATATATTCCTTTACTGTCTGCATTCCTTCACCAGAATGTCGATCCATGGAGGCAGAATCTGTGCTGTGGTCACTGCTGTAATCTTAGCAGTAAGAACAGAGTCTGGTGTTTGTAGGTGCCCAATTTTTGTTAAGTGAATAAATTAATGAATGTAATGAAAGTTCTGCTGCCAATGGATATGCAAGTTTGCCACTTACTATAGGTTCTGTTCTAATTTTACCAATTCTTCAAACTTTAAAGTACCCAGGAAATAGCAAACCAAATATAAAAGAGTCATCACTTCTTTATAGAAATTCATAAGAACTTTGACATCATATATATTTTGGTAAACTGCATTTTGTGAGATAATCTTTGTATTTATTTGTGGACCTGTACTTCCTTTTGAAAAATGATTGTATGTCCTAAACTCCCCTGTCTCAAGTTTTCAAGGGACACACCAGGTTTTGAATAATGAAATGTAGCAAATAAAACCTTCTTTCTTACTTACTTAAAGCCTTTTGATTTGTTGACTAAATAGTCTTCATTGTTTAAAGGATCATTAAAAGAAACAAAAATGTATCACATGATAGACTACCCTCACTGATTACTGGAAACCATGCAAACTGCATTCTGAATCAATGCACTTACTTTGTGTACTTCCAAGGGCTACATAAGTATAATATTAACAGATAAGATTATTGAAAGTTTTGTATGATTTAATAAGAATCTTATCTGATTCCCCTGTGTATTACTGTGTCTACACAACCCCACTCTCATCTGCCCCTATCTCTGTGAGTATTTTTGTGACCACCCATTGGAATAGTCCCCCATTCCTCCCCAGAACATTTCAATTTTATTGACAGTAGTTGGCAGTCTCTTCTTTACTTATTTTGTTAGTTAGTGATTGTTTCTTTTAGTTAGAAATAAGGTCCATCAGAATAGGGACCTTGTCTATTTTATTCAGTATGACAGGCTATAAAGTATGATGGTTAAGAAATGATTACTTAGAACGAATCTTGGCTCTGCCACTTACCAGCTGAATTAAGTAATTCAGCAAATTACTTAATCCCTCTGAGTCTGTTTCATCATCTGTGAAGTGGGGATCCTAACAGTATTTACCTCTGTTGCCGTGATAATTATACTGGTTAGACACATAATGGACTTAGAATAATATTTGGCACATAGAAAGTGCTCAACAAATATTAGCCATCATTATTGTAAAACCCCATATCCTGGCACCTAGCATAGTACCCAACACATGGTAAGTAGCCAAACAATGCTTGTGGATAAATGAATTATTCTAACCTTACAAAATTCTGAGTTCTTAACTGTCTCTCTTCTATTATAGCTGATAGTCAATAAATAAAGTGTGATCAACCTTTACCTAAAAAACAAAACTCTGATTTGAATCAGAAAAAGTATGAACAATTGTCTTTGGGAACTCATTTTAACATGGCAGGAACCATAAATAAATGAACTGATACTAGGCAGAAAAAGAGTTTCATTTTGTTCAATTCCAACTACTAAAATGATGTGATAATATGTTACATACAGTTCAAGAAAGATTGTCAAAGAAACTGAATAGCCTGTATTACTGTATAAACAAATACACTACGTATATGAAACTGTAATACAGCAAATACTTTTAAAAGCAAATCTTAAAGCATGGAAATAATACTTTTCTTACCATACAAAAATCTTAAAATTCATTGAATTACAGGTTAATGATTAAGAATATGTATCTGCAGTAAGGTTTGAATTCTGACTTTTGCCACTTATTAGACAAGGAGAGCTATGTTTTCTAAGTCTAATTTTCTCATCTCTAAAAGAATGTAACAATAACAACTTCTACTACTACTATTTCACAGGACTGTAGAATTAAAGGATGCAATAATACCATGTAAAGTGCTATACACAGTGCACAGCACATAGTAAATGCTCAAAAATGATCATTATTTTTTATTAATTTCAAACAAATTGCTAACAGATAAATTAAAATCAGAATATTCATGACTGCTTTTCAAACTTCCTCTTTAAAAACAGTAAGACTTTAAGTGATACTATTCTCTTTGCTGCCAAAAAAGTCACCTGTATAGGTAAGCAGCAATTGCCATTATTCCATATGATACAGAACTCAGATTCTAAAACACGCTATTTTAAAAAAACACTACTCCAGAAAGCTGAATAAATGTTCAACAGGATTATTATGCATAAGATAGAAAAATCTACAGAATTATTACACTAATGATGCCAACTGTATTTCATTAATTCTTGTGAAATGAATAGACACCCTGATGACAAGCTGTTTCAAAAAGTAAAATTAAAACATTTTTCACAGAACATTTTTGAGGAATATGAGTTTCCTGAATTACTTCCTGAAGTGGGTACATCTAAATATAAACTAGTTAATGAGAGTAGCAGAAACAAATCAAACACCAAATTTCACACCTGAAGTTCTGACTACAGTTCTACTGTCAAAACTGTCATTTGTTTTAAGAGTGCCAAAACCACTGTAGCCAGGGCTAGTGAAAAAATATCTGGATTTCAGAAGGCTCACCTTTCACAGGAGAAGATTCTACACTTGAAGTCTGCATACCTATAAGCACGTACTCTGAATTATAATCTGTTCCCCATAATTATTAACAAAAGCCTAATTCATTCATTTGTAAGTGGTATTTCCAGATTTGGACAAGAACAAGCATCTTTTTAAAAATTAATTCTAAAATAATAATAAATCACATAAGATTTTGTAACTTTTATATTTGAAATTCCATTTTACCCATACATGTTTGCCCTCAAAAGTTTAAGTTTTTTAATTGCGCCCAACATGTTAGAGACCAGAAGAAAATACTAACTCCTCACACACAAATAAATTCCAAGTGGTTTAGTAAAATCCACAATGAGATTTTAAATATATACATCTGCCCCTGAAAACATCATTCAACAAATAATCATGTTTGCTGAATTACATCTCCTGTTCACCAACCACTGGGGCTCCCTGGAGCTTCATGATGACTGAGTCACACACAAGGAAGGCTTCTCATGCTGTAAGAATTCCATTTCCTCCTCCAAATCCCAGGGTCAAAGATAAGACTTCACCATCCACTCCTCCCATGTGAGTGGAAAATCAATCAGAGAAACATTAAGTACCTTGTTGATGTAGGGCAGGGACTGTATCTGGTGGCAGGGATGCAAAGATAAATAAGGATGAGTCACTAGTGGGACAGGGACAGGAAGATCAAACGTCAGCTGCCACAGAGATGCATTACTGAGGTTCTGGAGGGGCACAGAGAGGTAGGCACTGCCCTCCCCCATTCTGAGGTAAGATCTGCCTCCACCCTTCCTCAGAACTCTTATTTACCTGCTCTGTAAAACCCCACGTTTTTTCCCTCTTCTTTGAGAAGTTCATTGTCAATGAACCTCCCTATTGCAACAGCCTGAATAAAATCATCTCAACTGTCCAATGCACTTTGTCTTCCACAAAGGGTATCATCTTGCTTTGACTGTAATCCATGGAAAGGGAGTGACAGTTTCTGTTCATGTGTGAACAAGGGGGTCAAGCTGTTTCGAAAGGGCAGCTAGGCAAAGCCTCTCTGAGCAGTGGTCTCATAAAGGTTTAGTGCTTCTATTACCCAGAAGCTTCCCTAAAACACTACCTTTTTGGTTCTGTGACTATGCACCACATGCACACTTACACACAGACACACTCTCACACAACTTCACCACCTGCATAGAAAGCAAAGGAGACAAACCCACTAGTGAATATTATGTTGAAGAGGCTTCAATGCACATTTTAAAAGTAGAATCCCTAATTTAAAATAGTCGTAAGAGTAAAAACTGAGGCAACTGATAAAATAAGACATTTTTAATGACTGATTAAGAAGGGGTCAGCAGACCATAACCCATTGGCCAAATTTGGTCAGCTTCCTAGTTTCGTAAATAATAAAATATAACAGGTACAAAATAATAAGCTTTTGTGTTTTATTGGCACAAGCCATGCTCATTTCTTCAAAGACTGTCTCTGGCTGCATTCACGTTGCAACAGCAGGCTGAGTAGTTCCAACAGAGACCATGTGGCCACAAAGCCAAGTATTAACTATCTGGCCCTTACAGAAGAAGTTTGGGACTCCTGGAATAAGGCATCAAAATAAAAATCATTCTACCAACAATGAGAACAGCCCCAAGCCTATTACATTAAAAGCACAATTAAAATATCCCTATTAGTACCTTTTTAAAATTTCTTTCAGATGAAACATGATTTTACCTAATTTGTAAACTTTCTACTCTTGTACAACCCAATAAAAACAATACTAGCATCTACTGGACTAAGCAGAAAGAAACACCTAAGTACTTCTATATCAGTCTTTTTCAAAAAAAGTTCACAAAAGTAAACTGAATGATGAATCACGTTAAATTTGCTAATGGAGAGTAGTATCAAAAGGTCTTCTTAGCATAGAAAATCCCTACTATGTTACTAGTCCTCAAATTTAATATATTCTTTTTGTGAGGCAATATTTACATTTTCTTTGCATAATGCACTGGCTGGATTAAATAGTGAAGCTCAGGAACTCCACCCAGACCATCTCAGGGTGTGGACATTCTGAGGCAACCCCTCTACCACACCTCCAACCTAGTCATCAACTCCCTGCGCTGAGAATCAGGAGGCTCTCAAGTCAATGGGGGCAGCTTCTTCCTTTTGACGATGATGGAGTCTTGGCTCTAGTGAAATAAACGGAAAGGAAAACTGAAAGCATATTTTAAAGAAAGTTTAATAACAAGTTAAGATATATTTTTCTGAGAAGGAAAGGGACATGATGTTGTCTGTGTGTTGGGATAACCCTTGGAGGCCTTTGGGAAAGTGAATGAAGAGGGGGAGATGCCAGAAGCAAGAAGACCAGTGGAAGCCATTGTTACCTATTACCCAAGCAGAGAAGATGAACAGAAGAAACCCAACACAGGCAATGACATCAAGAGTGGAGAAGAGGGAATTGATGGGAAATATGCTCTCAAGGTGAAAACAAGTGAATTAAATTAATTTGCCAACTGACTCTGAGGGTTGTCTTGTTTATATATTTTCAGGTTGTTTTGTGTTCTTTCCTTTAGAAAAGGAAGACATTCTTAAGGAAATTTTAAAAGTTCTAAGCTTCTTAAGAGCAAGGACCAAGTCTAATTTATTTTTTCAGCATCTATATCCAAACTGTATAGCACAGAAGTGGCATGACATGCACAGTTGGCCAAGTGGAATAAGGAAAGGCTTGAGAGGTGGTGGCGTGGGGCTCAGATCCTGCCTCTTTCATTTCCTAGATGTTTGACTTTGACAGCTGTTCATCTATTCAGTACAATATGGATGATAATGTCTAATTTTTAGGGTTGTTTTAAGAATCAGAGAAAATGTGTGTGTGTGCACACATGAAACATTTACAGAACTAGGGATTCAGTAAATAGTTATTGCTACTGTCATTTTCACACTATTATTATTTAAATATGAATAAGACAGCAGTATAAAAGGTCTTTGCTTTTATGCAAAGCTGGTTTTCAAAGTCTCTGGGTCTCAGACTTCCCTGGTGGCGCAGTAGTTCAGAATCTGCCTGCCAATGCGAGGACACGGGTTCGAGCCTTGGTCTGGCATGATTACACATGCCGCAGAGCAAATAAGCCTGTGTGCCACAACTACTGAGCCTGTGCTCTAGAGGCCACGAGCCACAACTACTGAGCCCACCTGCCAAAACTACTAAAGCCTGCTCTCCATAACAAGAGAAGCCACCGCAATGAGAAGCCTGCACACTGCAACGAAGAGCAGCCCCCACTCACTGCAACTAGAGAAAGCCCACGCACAGCAATGAAGACCCAACGTAGCCAAAAAAAAAAAAAAAAAAAAAAAAAATTCTCTGGGTCTCCTCCAACCCCTAGAAAAGAACATTTATTGGGCTCTATCTTTTTAAAAAAAGTATTTTGAAGGTTTATTCTAAGACGTTTATTCTAAGACGTGCAGTGGGAATCATTTTCAAAGAAATATCTTGAAAAATTCAGGGAGGAAAAAACTATACGAAAAATGTGAGACAATTCTATAGCCATTTATTATTGATGTAGCTTCATAAACCTAGTATTTTTCTCCTCAGTCTATCCTGCCAAGCACACATCTCCTTATCAAAGACTACTACATTTCAAGCAATAGAGACACCTGATAAGTAAGTTAACTGAAATGTAAACACCTGTGGTAAGTGTTCACTAAGATTAAAAATTAAATAATTTGTTAAATTAAATACTTTAATAAGTTAAATTCATTAAAGTTAACTGATGAAAAATCACTCTCACTGGGTAAACCAAAGGGTTTACAGGGCTTGAGGTACAGAGGTATAGGAGGAGAAAATTAATGTTATTTGCCTACTCTATCTACCAATACAAACTGAATTTAAAACATTAGAAAAGGGGGACCTTCAAGATAGCGGAGGAGTAAGATGTGGAGATCACCTTCCTCCCCACAAATACATCAGAAATACATCTACATGTGGAACAACTTCTACAAAACACCTACTGAATGCTGGCAGAAGACCTCAGCCTTCCCAACAGGCAAGAAACTCCCCACGTACATGGGCAGGGCAACAGAAAAAAGAGAGAACAGAGACAAAAGAATAAGGACAGGACCTACACCTTGGGAGGGAGCTGTGAAGAAGGAAGTTTCCAAACACTAGGAAGCCCCTTCACTGGCGGACACAGGGGCTGGCAGGAGGGAAGCTTTGGAGCCACGGAGGAGAGCGCAACAACAGGGGTGCAGAGGGCAAAGCTGAGAGATTCCCGCACAGAGGATTGGTGCTGCCAGCACTCACGAGCCTCAGAGGCTTGTCTGCTCACCCGCTGGGGCAGGCGGGGACTGGGAGCTGAGGCTCGGGCTTCTGAGGTCGGATCCCAGGGAGAGGACTGGGGTTGACTGTGTGAACACCGCCAGAAGGGGGCTACTGCGCCACAGCTAGCTGGGAGGGATTCCATGAAAAAGTCTGGAACTGCCTAAGAGGCAAGAGACCATTGTTTCGGGTTGCGCGAGGAAAGGGGATTCAGAGCACTGCCTAAACAAGCTCCAGAGATGGGCGCGAGCCACGGCTATCAGCACGGACCCCAGAGCCAGGCATGAAATGCTAAGGCTGCTGCGGCAGCCACCAAGAAGCCTGTGTGCAAGCACGGGTCACCATCCACACCTATCCTGGGAGCCTGTGCAGCCCACTACTGACAGGGCCCCGTGATCCAGGGACAACTTCCCCAGGAGAACACACAGCGTACCTCAGGCTGTTGCAACGTCACGCCGGCCTCTTTCACTGCAGGCTCGCCCCGCATTCCATACCCCTCCCTCCCACCAGCCTGAGGGAGCCAGAGCCCCCTAATCAGCTGCTCCTTTAACCCCATCAAGACAGGATGGGAACAGACACCCTCAGGTGACCTACACGCAGAGGCAGGGCCAAATCCAAAGCTGAACCCCAGGAGCTGTGAGAACAAAGAAAAGAAAGGGAAATTTCTCCCAGCAGCCTCAGGAGCAGTGATTAAATCTCCACAATCAACTTGATGTACCCTGCATCTCTGGAATACCGGAATAGACAACAAATCATCCCAAAACTGAAGCAGTGACTTCTGTAGACTTGAGGCTTGCTTTCTGCATCTAATTTGTTTCTGAATTTATGTTTATCTTAGTTTAGTATTTAATTATCATTGGTAGATTTGTTTATTGATTGGGGTGCTCTCTTCCTTTTTTTATATATATATATAGACATATATTTTTTTTTCTTTGTCTCTTTTTGTGAGTGTGTATGTGTATGCTTCTTTGTGTGATTTTGTCTGTATAGCTTTGCTTTTACCATTTGGCCTTGGGTTCTGTCTGGGTTTTTTTTTTTTTAGTACAGTTTTTAGCACTTGTTATCATAGGTGGATTGGTTTTTTGGTTTGGTTGCTCTCTTCTTTCTTTCTTTTCTTCTTTTTAAATTACTTTTTAATTTTTTTATTTAAAAAAATTTTTTTATTTCTTATTTTAATAACTTTATTTCATTTATTTATTTTTCTTTCTCTCTCTCTCTCTCTCTCCTCCCCCCCCCATCCATCTCCCTCCCTCCCTCCCTCCCTCCCTCTCTTTCTTTCTTTCTTTTTCTCACCCTTTTCTTCTAACCATGTGCCTGACATGGTCTTGCTGCTCCGGCCAGATGTCAGGCCTTTGCCTCTGAGGTGGGAGAGCCGAGTTCAAGACACTGGTCCACCAGACACCTCCCGGCTCCACATAACATCAAATGGTAAAAGCTCTCCCAAAGATCTCCATCTCAACGCTAAGACCGATTACCACTCAACAAACAGCAAGCTACAGTGCTGGACAACCTGTGCCAAACAACTAGCAAGACAGGAATATAACCCCACTGATTAGCAGAGAGGCTGCCTAAAATCATAAGGTCACAGACACCCCAAAACACACCACCAGACGCGGTCCTGCCAAACAGAAAGATAAGATCCAACCTTATCCAACAGAACACAGGCACCAGTCCCCTCCACCAAGAAGCCTACACAACCCACTGAACCAACCTTAGCCACTGGGGGCGGACACCGAAAACAATGGGAAGTACGAACCTGCAACCAGCAAAAAGTAGACCCAAACACAGTAAGTTAAGCAAAATGAGAAGACAAACACACAGCAGATGAAGGAGCAAGGCAAAACCCCACCAGACTAAACAAATGAAGAGGAAATAGACAGGCTACCTGAAAAAGAATTCAGACTAATGATAGTAAAGATGATACAAAATCTTGGAAACAGAATGTAGAAAACACAAGAAACGTTTAACAAGGACCTAGAAGAACTAAAGAGCAAACAAACAATAAAAATGAACAACACAATTAATGAAATAAAAAACTCTCTAGAAGGAAACGATAGCAGAATAGCTAAGCGAGAAGAACGGATAAGTGACCTGGAAGATAAAATAGTGGAAATAACTATTTCAGAGCAGAATAACGAAAAAAGAATGAAAAGAATTGAGGACAGTCTCAGAGACCTCGGGGACAACATTAAATGCACCAACACTCGAATTATAGGGGTCTCAGAAGAAGAAGAGAAAGAGGAAGGGAGTGAGAAAGTATTTGAAGAGATTATACTTGAAAACTTCCCTAATATGGTAAAGGAAAGAGTCAATTAAGTCCAGGAAGCACAGAGACTCCCATACAGGATAAATCCATGGAGAAACACGCCAAGAGAGATATTAATCTAACTATCAAAAATTAAATACAAAGAAAACATATTAAAAGCAGCAAGGGAAAACCAACAAATAACATAGAAGGGAATCCCCATTAGGTTAACAGCTGGTCTTTCAGGAGAAACTCTGCAAGCCAGAAAGGAGGGGTAAGACATATTTAAAGTGATGAAAGGGAAAAACCTACAACCAAGATTACTCTAACCAGCAAGGATCTCATTAAGATTCAACAAAGAAATTAAAACATTTAGAGACAAGCAAAACCTAAGAGAATTCAGCACCACCAAACCAGCTTTACAATAAATGCTAAAGGAACTTCTCTAGGCAGGAAATACAAGAGAAGGAAAAGACTTACAATAAAAACCCAAAACAATTAAGAAAATGGTAATAGGAACATACATATCTATAACTAACTTAAATGTAAATGGATTAAATGCTCCAACGAAAAGACACAGACTGGCTGAATAGATACAAAAACAAGACTCGTACATATACTGTATAGAAGAGACCCACTTCAGACCTAGGGACACATACAGACTGAAAGTGAGGGGATGGAAAAGGATATCCCATGCAAATGGAAATCACAAGAAAGCTGGAGTAGCAATTCACGTATCAGACAAAATAGACTAAAATAAAGACTATCACAAGAGACAAAGAAGACACTACATAATGATCAACGGATCAATCCAAGAAGAAGACATAACAATTGTAAATATTTATGCACCCAACATAGGAGCACCTCAATACATAAGGCAAATGCTAACAGCCATAAAATGGGAAATTGACAGTAACACAATAATAGTAGGGGACTTTAACACCCTATTTTCACCAAAGGACATGTCATCCAAAATGAAAATAAATAAGGAAAAACAAGCTTTAAATAATACATTAAACAAGATGGACTTAATTGATATTTATAGGACATTCCATCCAAAAACAACAGAATACACTTTCTTCTCAAGTGCTCATGGAACATTCTCCAGGATAGATCATATCTTGGGTCACAAATCAAGCCTTGGTAAAACTAAGAAAACTGAAATCATATCAGGTATCTTTTCCAACCACAATGCTATGAGATTAGATATCAATTATGGGAAAAAATCTGTAAAAACACAGGGAGGCTAAACAATACGATACTAAATAGCCAAGAGATCACTGAAGAAATCAATGAGGAAATCAAAAAATACCTAGAAACAAATGCCAATGAAAACATGACGACCAAAAACCTATGGGATGCAGCAAAAGCAGTTCTAGGAGGGAAGTTTATAGCAATACAATCCTACCTCAAGAAACAAGAAGCATCTCAAATAAACAACCTAACCTTACACCTAAAGCAATTAGAGAAAGAAGAACAAAAAAACCCAAGGTTAGCAGAAGCAAAGAAATCATAAACGTCAGGTCAGAAATAAATGAAAAAGAAATGAAGGAAACAGTAGCAAAGATCAGTAAAACTAAAAGCTGGTTCTTTGAGAAGATAAACAAAATAGATAAACCATTAGCCAGGCTTATCAAGAAAAAAAGGGAGAAGACTCAAATTAACAGAATTAGAAATGAAAAAGGAGAAGTAACAACTCACAATGCAGAAATGCAAAGGATCATGAGAGATTACTACAAGTAACTATATTCCAATAAAATGGACAACCTGGAAGAAATGGACAAATTCTTAGAAAAGCACAACCTTCCGAGACTGAACCAGGAAGAAACAGAAAATATGAACAGATCAATCACAAGCACTGAAATTCAAACTGTGATTAAAAATCTTCCAACATGGGCTTCTCTGGTAGTGCAGTGGTTGAGAGTCCACCTGCCGATGCAGGGGACACAGGTTCGTGCCCCGGTCCAGGAAGATCCCACATGCCGCGGAGCAGCTGGGTCCATGACCCATAGCCTTTGAGCCTGCGCGTCCGTAGCCTGTGCTGTGCAACGGGAGAGGCCGCAATGGTGAGAGGCCCGCGTAATGAAAAAAAAAAACCAAACAAACAAACAAAATCTTCCAACAAACAAAAGCCCAGGACCAGATGACTTCATGGGCGGATTCTATCAAACATTTAGAGAAGACCTAACACCTATCCTTCTCAAACTCTTCCAAAATATAGCAGAGGGAGGAATACTCCCAAACTCATTCTACAAGGCCACCATCACCCAGATGCCAAAACCAGACAAAGAAGCCAAAAAAAAAGAAAACTACAGGCCAATATCACTGATGAACATAAATGCAAAAATCCTCAACAAAGTACTAGCAAACAGAATCCAACAGCACATTAAAAGGGTCATACACCATGATCAAGTGGGGTTTATCCCAGGGATGCAAGGATTCTTCAATATACACAAATCAAACAATGTGATAAACCGTATTAACAGATTGAAGGAGAAAAACCATATGATCATCTCAATAGATGCAGAAAAAGCTTTCGACAGTATTCAACACCCATTTATGATAAAAACCCTGCAGAAAGTAGGCATAGAGGAAACTTACCTCAACATAATAAAGGCCATATATGACAAACGCACAGCCAACATCGTTCTCAATGGTGAAAAACTGAAACCATTACAACTAAAATCAGGAATAAGACAAGGATGCCCACTGTCACCACTACTATACAACATAGTTTTGGAAGTTTTAGCCACAGTAGCCAGAGAAGAAAAAGAAATAAAAGGAATCCAAATCAGAAAAGAAGAAGTAGAGCTGTCACTGTTTGCAGATGACATCATACTATACATAGAAAATCCTGAAGATGCTACCAGAAAACTACTAGAGCTAATCAATGAATTTGGTAAAGTAGTAGGATACAAAACTAATGCACAGAAATCTCTTCCCTTCCTATATACTAATGATGAAAAATCTGAAAGAGGAATTAAGGAAACACTCTTATTTACCATTCCAACAAAAAGAATAAAATACCTAGGAATAAACCTACCTAAGGGGACAAAAGACCTGTATGCAGAAAACTATAAGACACTGGTGAAAGAAATGAAAGACGATACAAATAGATGGAGAGATATATCATGTTCTTGGATTGGAAAAGTCAACATTGTGAAAATGACTATACTACCCAAAGCAATCTACAGATTCAATGCAATCCCTATTAAACTACCAATGGCATTTTTACAGAACTGTAACAAAAAATTTCACAGTTTGTATGGAAACACAAAAGACCCTGAAGAGCCAAAGCAATTTTGAGTAAGAAAAATGGAGCTGGAGAAATCAGGCTCCCTGATTTCAGACTATACTACAAAGCTACAGTAATCAAGACAGTCTGGTACTGGCACAAAAACAGAAATATAGATCAATGGAATGATAGAAAGACCTGAGAGAAACCCTACGCACATACGATCACCTTATTTTTGATAAAGGAGGCAAGAATATACAGTGGAGAAAAGACAGCCTCTTCAATAAGTGGTGCTGGGTAAACTGGACAGCTACATGTAAAAGAATGAAATTAGAACACTCCCTAACACCATACACAAAAATAAACTCAAAATGGATTAAAGACCCAAATGTAAGGCCACTATAAAATTCTTAGAGGAAAACATAGGCAGAACACTGTACAACATAAATCACAGCAAGATCCTTTTTGACCCACCTCCTAGAGAAATGGAAATAAAAACAAAAATAAACAAATGGGAACTAATGAAACTTAAAAGCTTTTGTACAGCAAAAGAAACCATAAACAAGATGAAAAGACAACCCTCAAAATGGGAGAAAATATTTGCAAATGAATCAACTGACAAAGGATTAATCTCCAAAATTTACAAGCAGCTCATGCAGCTCAATATCAAAAAAACAAACAACCCAATCCAAAAATGGGCAGAAGACCTAAACAGACATTTCTCCAAAGAAGATATACAGATTGCCAACAAACACGTGAAAGGATGCTCAACATCACTAATCATTAGAGAAATGCCAATCAAAACTACAATGAGGTATCCCCTCACTCCAGTTAGAATGGCTATCATCAAAAAAATCTACAAACAATAAATGCTGGAGAGGGTGTGGAGAAATGGGCACCCTCTTGCACTGTTGGTGGGAATGTAAACTGATATACGCACTATGGAGAACAGCATGGAGGTTCCTTAAAAAACTAAAAGTATAACTACCATGTGACCCAGCAATCCCTCTACTGGGCACATGCCCTGAGAAAACCATAATTCAAAAAGAGTCATGTACTGCAGTGTTCACTGCAGCTCTATTTACGATAGCCAGGACATGGAAGCAATCTAAGTGTCCATCGACAGATGAATGGATAAAGATGATGTGGCACATATATACAATGGAATATTACTCAGGCATAAAAAGAAATGAAATTGAGTTATTTGTAGTGAGGTGGATGGGACCCAGAGTCTGTCCTAGAGAGTGAAGTCAGAAAGAGAAAAACCAATATTGTATGCTAACACACATATGTGGAATCTAAAAAAAAAGGCAAAAAAAATTGTTCTGAAGAATCTAGTGGCAGGCCAGGAATAAAGATGCAGATGTAGAGAATGGACTTGAGGATGCAGGGTGGGGGAAGGGTAAGCTAGGACGAAGTGAGAGAGTGGCATGGACATATATACACTACCAAATGTTAAATAGATAGCTAGTGAGAAGCAGCCACATAGTACAGGCAGATCAGCTCGGTGCTTGTGACTACCTAAAGGGGTGGGATAGAGAGGGTGGGAGGTAGACGCAAGAGGGAGGAGATATGGGGATATATGTATATGTATAGCTGATTCACTTTGTTATAAAGCAGAAACTAATACACCATTGTAAAGCAATTATACTCCAATAAAGATGTTAAAAAAAATAAAACGATAGAAAAAATTAAGAGTAATTCTTCGATCTTTGAGAAACATCCGAGAAGATCTCTTCTGATATTTGTTAATAGGTAAGGTTCTTCAGATACCACACGACATGGTTATTAATATTGTGATTCTATAGCCCATCAATGGAACTCTCCTGTTATCACTAAAAAGTCCCAACATTCAAGAGTGGTTCATGTGCCTTCCCCTCTGAGATGGAGATAATTGGGTTTTCTTCAGAATATTCCTCTAACCTTCTCCACACACTAGGTAACCTTTAAAGGGCACAACAACTTGTCTTTTCTCAAGGAAAAAAACTCCAGACCAGAGTTTTATTTACAAACCAGACTATCACTTGTGCTGAATGATGGGTTTAGTGTTAAGTTGGAAATGAACTACCCTAAAGCAGCAACTCAAGAACTATATTCCTTTTGCAATGTACTTTGTTGGGTTTTCTCCTCCTATTTGTATTAAATACAGAAAAACTTCACAATGTGTAGGAGTAAAAAGGAAAAATGTGACACAGTCAAAACTAGCATGGATTTTTTTAATGAAATATGGATTTAAGTACATCGTAGCAAGAAAGCAGAAGGATGAACCATCAAGTACTACCTATCAACTTTCTAAGACAATCTGCATTTTCAATACAAATCAGTGAAAATGGCTTGAAAGGCTACAGGTAATGTGAAAAGTACTTCCTTCTCCTGTGATTTGCCGAGTGGAAAATCTTCTCTATGCCATTCCTTATCTCTTTGTCTAAGAACTATTCTAATTCTGCTTATGATTTTAAAAATTCTCTGGAGTTTAAAAAATCCAAAGCAATCTTTATTTAAAGCCATGTTGAATTAAATAGAGGTTCTTTTAAATAAGTCATGATGCCTAAAAAAGTAAGTTTAACTAAAATCTGAGGAACTTCCCTGGTGGTCCAGTGATAAAGAATTCACCTTCCAATGTAGGGGATACAGATTCAATCCCTGGCTGGGGAACTAAGATCCCACATGCCACGGGGCAACTAAGCCTGTGCACCACACCTACTGAGCTCGGGCACCTCAATGAGAGAGCCTGCATGCCACAAACTACAGAGTCCATGCGCTCTGGAGCCCACATGCCACAAACTACAGAGTCCATGCGCTCTGGAGCCCACATGCCACAACTAGAGAAGAGAAAACCCTCACGCCACAACTAGAGAGAAGCCCACACACTGCAACAAAGATCCCGTGTGCGACAACTAATACCTGACACAGCCATCAAATTTTTTTAAAAAGACAGTAGAATTATATATTGTTTTAATAATCCTTCAGTTTACAGCTTTTTAACACAAGGATAGAAAATTAAAGCAGCTTTTTACTTGACCTTTTATTTTAATCTACCCTTTACCATAGGAGATACGTATAACAACCTCACACATTGACAATTTGGGCAATTTTGTGACAACCTCAAGAATATTAGATATAGTTATGTTTTCTTGGCCTACATGTGGAAAATTGGTTGTCATCTTGCTGAGAAACAATTTGTTAATATCAAGTTCACCCAGTAAATAGCATACATGCAATTACTTTGGGTCAGAAAGCACTGTACTATCACACAAAGAAAATAAAAGCAAAACTACCAGAAATATTAGGAAAAATGACACTTTGCTCTAAGTGCAGCAGATGTCACCTGCAATGAGCATTCCATTGCAATGTCATTAGGCTGGAATTAGATGTCTAAAGAAACTTTCGTAAGGATTTCTATCAAAATCGATGATATATATCTACACTTTCTGACCCCTCTGCAGAACATGATTTGTTGAAATGACCACAGACAGTATCAGTTCACAGGAAAAGAGACTGACTTATGAGGATATGAGTCTTGATGACCTAATTTTAAAATTACTGGAGGGAAAAAAGAGAAAGATGCAGCTGTTCTTTCCTGTACACCACAGATGTGACCCCCAAAGAGCTAGAGGTAAATCAAACCAGGTTTTAAAAAACGAACTCACAGGAGGGTCTTGAATAAATTTTCTACCCTACAGCATTCTTCCTTTCCAGGCTAGAGATTAAACTACCCAACAAAGGGAAAACTCAGAACCAACATTCTCCCAGATTACTGAGTTGATTTGTTGATACAATTAAACAATGTAAATCTTCTTGATGTAAGTGTTTCTGCAAAGATTATACACTGCATAGGTAACCCTGAATGCACTACAATAGTGACTAGCAACCAGTAGGCCTGGATCTAATTTCAGTTTAAAGCATTAGTTAGTGCCTCTAGCCTGCTACTTCTCACATATACCTAAATATTAAGATTTTAGTGCCCAAAGGGTAGGGCCAGCTTTCTCAGTGACACTTTTTCATGAAATAAATCAATTTTGGAAGTATCTGTGATTTAGGTGACCTAGGTAATATTAACTGTAAAAAAAAAATATATATATATATATCTGTGTGTGTGTGTGGATAGATAAGATAGATAGGACACACAAAAAAGCTTTTTCCTTAAAAGAAAGTCCATATACAGTTTTAAATTCCTGAGAATGACCATGTGCTGTAAACAGATGAACAGATTTGCAGGAGGCTGCCCCTGCCACCGGAGGTCTGGACTCAGTCTCCCCCTTGCCTGGCTCCCTTTATCAATCTGTTGTTGCACTGAAGCTGCCCTGACAACTCCATGCTCCCAAAACACTTTCCCTGGTCTTTCTGTAATGGTTCTAACATCAACATCTGCATATTTCTCTAGGGAGAAAAAGCTTTCTTTGTTTACATTTTCCCTCCAATGATCCTGCCTTAATCCCCCACTGCAGAGCCCAGAAGAGAGTGACAGAGATGGTGCCTATTTCATACTTTCCCTGAGCCCTGCCTAAAGGGTTCTTCTGCTAAGCATGTCAGCAACGGCCTTCACTCTCCTTTGACACCACCCTAGAAAATTACGTGTTCTCTGGTGCTGGATAAGAAGTTGAAAAAGTTAAGAAAAAAATGTTTTTTATTATGTGTGGTGATGGATGTTAAGTAAACTTATTGTGGTGATCATTTCACAGTATGTACATATATCAAATCATTATGTTGTACACCTGAAACTAATATAAAGTTATATACCAATTATACCTCCATTTAAAAAAAAAAAAAAAATGAAGAGATCTTGTCCATAATGGTGGAGTAGGAAGACCCTAAGCTCACCTCATCTCACAGGCACACCAAAATTACAACCATTTACAGAGCAACTATTGATGAGAAAGGCCAGAACCTACCAGAAAAAAATATTATACAACTAAAGATATAAAGAAGAAACCACAATGAGATGGATAGGAGAGGCAGAGGTATAGTCAAGACCCACACCTCCAGGTGGGCGACCCACAAATGGGAGGATAATTACAATTGCAGAGGGTCCCTCAATGGGAAAACAAGCCCCCAGAATATTTGGCTTTGAAGGCCAGTAGGGCTTACATTCAGGAGAGCCAGAGGGCTGTGGAATGTAGACTCAACTATTAAAGGGCACATACACCATATGCTCAGAGACCTATGGCAGAAACAGTAATTTTAAAGGACCCTGGGTCAGATGCAGGCTGATCTTGGAGAATCTCCAGAAGCAGGAGGCAACTGGAGCTCACCCTGGGGACACAGACACTGGCAGTATCCATTTTGGGGAGCTTGTTCTACCACATGGACAGTGGTGCTAGCAAGCCCTCCCTCTAGCTTATCAGCCTAGGGACCCGGCCCTGCCCACTAGGCTATAAGCACCTATACTGGGACGCCTCAGGCCAAGCAACTAGCCTGAAGGGGAAACAGCCCCCCAAAAGCAGGAAGGCTGCCTTAAGACCCCTGGAGCCCATAGCCACCCCTGGACATGGCCATGTCCACCAGAGGGCCTAGGACCAAGGACCACACATCAGTGCACAGACACTAGACTTGGGACCCTCAGGGCTATCAGCTGACTTTTCATTGCAAACCCTGCAGGCCAGAAGGGAGTGTCACAATATATTTAAAGTGATGAAAGGGAAATACCTATATCAAAGAATACCTACGGGGAAGGCTTTCATTCTGATTTGATGGAGAGATCAAAAGGTTTACTGATAAGCAAAAGCTAAGAGTTCAGCACCATAACTCCTTTACGAGAAATGTTCAAGGAACTTCTCTAAGCATAAAAGAAAAGGCCACAACTAGAAACATGAAAATTACTAAAAGAAAAAGCTCATTGGTAAAGGCAAAAATACAGTAAAGGTAGTAAATCAACCACATACAAAGTCAGTAAAAAGGTTAAAAGGCAAAACTAGTAAAATCATCTGTATCTGCAATAAGTAGTTAAGGAATACACAAAACAAAAATATGTAAAATATGACATCAAAAAAAGTAACCTGGGAAAGGGGAATAAAATGCAGGATTAATAAATAGCATTTGAAATTAAGAGATCAGCAGCTTAAAATAATCATATATATATATATATGAATACATACATTGCTATAAATATACCTCATGGTAA